>NC_065441.1:7500000-8750000 GCF_024364675.1 Aethina tumida
TTTACGTTCTCTGAAATACATGTTTACCGATAGATTGAAGGCCGACTGTGCAATCCTTAATCCAAAGGCTAAACCAAAATTAAATTGATTATATGGACATTTACCACTAAACCAACTTACAAGCAATTAAGCCGTAAATTATCATAAGGGACCAAAAGGAATTTGCCATAGATGTACAGATGATTCCACCAGAGGCTATAAGTGACCCCACAATGGCCACCTTACGACAACCGTAGCTGTTTAGTAACGGACCATTAAGAAATCCGGCCAACATTCCAAATGCAGCATTTACGTTTAATATGAGAGATCCCTGAGTGGCTGTTAGCCCCATTTTTGGAAATATATCTTTGAAGACTAGTCCAAAGGTTTGCATCAAAGGGATCATGATGAACTGTAAAATGCATTTTATTATTTCTTACTTTGAGACGCATGGATGGGTTCATTTATGCGATTGAGACATGAGATATATGTATATTAATTTATCGGACAATAATCGATGATATCGATGTATTTTTGGTTCAGTTATCGACATAAAAATTTATTCACTAACTACTGATAATGAGTAATGAGTTCATTATTCAACAAAGTATTATTGAATCAAAATTAACCAAATAATATTTTTCATATCAATTTACTTAAAATTTCATTAATTTTGAATTAAGAGTTTATAAAATGACGATTTATTGGAATCTGAGGGTAAATAACTGTTTGAGCTAATAAAATAATAAAAATTATTCCAAATAAAAGTTAGGCAGGGTTACGAAACGGAACTAACGGTGTCCTTAGGTTCAAAGTCCTTGGATATTTCAAGATCAACTTTAATATCAATAACAAATATTTGATATATCTATTAAGAGACTGATTTCAACATTCCCCCAAGAATTTTTGTACAATAATTAATTGTTTAAATTATTAAAGAACAATATGTATTAATGTGTAATAAATATTATTATGAATTGATCTGTCTCTCTAATATTCAATACATAATTTTTTTAAAAATAACAAGTTAATATCACAATATTGTATAAACATCCATTTATTATTATTGATTAGAAGTCTGTAACAAGTCAAAATCTCAAGTTCATATAATAGTTTCAACTTACGTTATTTAAACCTCCTGCAAACACAATGGCCCAGCCATAACCCCCATCTGGAGGCACTAAAACGGTCCTTTTGACCATTTTTACTATATCTTAACATTTGGCATTCACCTATAATGCTTTTAGTTAGCACTGATTTAACATGGAATGAGTAAATGTTTTGTATTGTACTGATAGTACAATCGAGATATCAATAAAATAACGTGCCAGATATAAGTGGAATCCTATATACCCGTAGTAATAAAAATTAAATAGTGATAAAATAATAATTATTAATTAATTAATATTTATGTCCTTGACACACAATTATTTTCTTAATCTAATCCACAAAATTAAAGATCAATTTTGGCCTCATTTTATAAAAAATATAGATATATATTTTTTTGTTAAATATGTTTTATGAAATTTACTGAATGGATAATTTATTATCAATATACCATAAACTTAAATTTCTCTATAATTTTTATTACTAATAAAATATTTTTAACTAAACTTATTATTTTTTTATTGAAAATCATTTAATCTTCATAAATACACATTAGAAAAAAAAAATAAATTTTATCCTTTCCTCGGTTTTGTAATCGAAAAATTAGCTTCCAGACAAGTTTTTCCGGTGTCATGTGTCATTTCTAATTTCAAATCAATATTTCCTGCAGCCATTCCAATTTGATTTTTAAACTTGGCGATGCTAATTTTCTTCTTACCGTCCGCACATATTTTTTTCTACAATATACACAATAAAAATATAATAATATAATATATATATATATATATATATATATATATATATATATATATATATATATAATATTGTAACTTGGTTTTCACTTACATTTTGAACTGGGCACTTTTTGGGCATACCGAACATGTCAAATATTGGTAGTACCTCCTCTGGAATTTCAGTGGCCAGTTCGCACAAATCGAAGTCCCCTTCCATCGGAGGCAAAGGACTTTTTTTAATTACATAACTTCCCTAAAAGTACAGCTTGAATTTTATAATTTCATACGACAGGATGGTACGTACGTACCTTTGCGGTTTTGAAGGCTTTCATTTCCATGCAACCGGTTAAAATAATGTTGCAGTCTTTGTCGAGGACCAGCTTTGAGTTTTTATTGGGAATTGTGATAACTCCATTCGGGATACAACTACCATATTTGTGCAACGTTAATGTATAACCGTTCTAACATAAAAGTTAAATGTAATTACTTATTAATTAATATATTTTTGCACTTACACAAGCAAACGTTGCTCTAATAATGGTGCATAGAACAATGGTTATAAAAATACACCTTTCGAACATTTTGGTGAGAATGATTAAATCTCTCCGGTAATTTATAATTTATATTACATAAAAAACATAATTAAGCAAAACCTTGACAAATTCTATTTAGATTTACAGATCATTTACCAGACGGTTCCGGTCCACAACATCGATGACGATCAAATATAAATCTACATTCATAACATATATGTCTATTGTTATAAACTCATTTCGATAAATAACATTTTCCATTACAGTAAAAAAAGCTGGTATAAGTTTATTTTATAATTATAATTTAGCAAATGCTAAAGTCCATCACGTATTGTTTTTGATTGCTCTTCAAACTTTATTCGAATTCATTCGTCATTTCAGTGCATGAATATGTTCGAACTTGTTTCTGTTTATGTTAGATCGACATATGATTTCTATTAAAACATCAAAATGGATCAAATTTAGTTGAATTGTGGTTATTAACTGAAAAGTTGTAAAATTTAATTCCAAACCACTATTGCCGATATTGTATTGAATCACCGTTGCCAGGTAGTTATAATGAATAAAGAGTGTCCAACAAAATATTACAATTTTTTGAGTTATATAGAAATTATTTAACAAATATATATTTTTCAAAAGTGTGCTATTTCTGTGACCAGCCAAATTTCGTTTGAGAAGTAATTTAAGTAGAAATTATTTTGATTTATGTACAAAATTAATAAAGGAAGAATGTAATTGTTTTAAGTAAAATCTGAAATATTAGAGGTGTGCATTTCCCAATTAACATTATGATAATAATATATACTATGTATTTCTCTGACCACACTGAACTTATCAGTTAATTACTACTTATTACAGTGTCATGTAACTACCATATATAAACATGCTTTTAATTATGAAATGTCTTAAAATTTCTATATATTTAATGCGTAATTATTATGTAAGACAATTCCAAAATAATTAGGTTGATTTCATATGTAGTTAGGAATATTTAATTTATAAATTAAAATGCCTCCATATTAATTGTAATTGATAGTTTTCATATACATGAACAGAAAAAAATAACATTGTTTAGTAGTAATCATTTAATTCTAATAAAACTAACAACAGTACAAAAAATAAAACATATCATCACACATCTTCATTTAATAAAACTTAATATTTACATTATTCAACAAATAGCATGACTTGACTGTTTCTTATTTTTAAACTTAGTTAATAAATAACTAAAACCATGTTAGTACATATATAAACCTGAAATTTTATTTCATGATCATATGTAACAAAATATCAAACCGTTTCCTATGAATTATAATATAAAATACATTTAAAAATTATTCAATGAAATTGGATAAAAATTTGTCTCAATATTGAAAAATTCCCAAAAGTTAAATTTGGAATACAATATTTAATGTTTGTATATAATTTTATATCCATAAACTCCAAATTAAGGGAGAATTAAGTACAAATGAAATGAATCACAGATATAAGAACCTAGGAACGTTGATAACACTGGCTCAACACTAGGCCAAAAATTTACAATTCTAAAATACTTCTTTAATACTATAAACAATTACAAGAACGTTATATTTTTCAGCCTTCTTAAGGTTTCTCCACGGATAGAACAATATTTACTATATTAGTTTATTAAACTTCCTCAGCCAGTAATTCTTGTTTTTCCACAGATACGGTAACTTTTGGTACGTTAGACACGGGATTCCGTGAATACAAATAAATGGCATACATCACAATGGCCAATGAACAAACTGTATTCATATAAATAGGAATATTGAAAAATATATAGCTGAGAACAGCAGTCAATCCCAGTTCTAAAGCACTGGCAAACGTCTTAAGTATTGAATTCAATGTTTTCAAGAAGAAACTGGTGACAATACCAATAGCAGCGTTATTGCACATCACCAGTAACACTTTGTAGTGTAATACTTTGCTAATACTGTCATAAGTAAAGCCCTCAGCTATACTTCCAGTTATAGTCAACAATATAACATTGCAAATTATTGAGTCTAGATACATGAATACGTTTTGTACGAAGATGTTCACGTCCGCACCTTCTTTCTTCAACAGATATTCGTTGTAAACGCCAGCGAGGCAAGAGCATATTATCTGTACCAAAATTAATATAGTGTTCAATCCCAAATCCACGGAATCGGATTTGTTGCCAGGATTATCTTCTTTGTTGTCGCCGAAGTTTATATTTTTTAGCATGCAACCAAACATCAAGAGATTGAGGGAGATCCACTGAGTTTTACTTAACTTTTTCTTGAAAATTATCTGCAAATAAAACAGTTAATTATCAAAATAAGGTTTTATAGCTGAGAACTTACCTGGAACAACAAAGCCGTTATAACCACCCTCAGTTGCAACAACAAGAAATACGTCGTGGGATCAAACTTGGACAGATTTATGAACGACAAATTATTGTACAAGCAGTATAAAATTGCTGGTATGAAATAAAGCATGAGCACATTTTTATTTTTCACGACATCCACTACCAACGATTTGGCACTGGAACTGAAACAAATATGTTACTCAGTCGTTTTGTAAGACACATTGAACTTACTCTTTGCAGTATAAAGCACATGATGCTATCAATTTTATAACTTCTGTGAAAAGAACTACTGTTACAGTGTTATAATCATAATTGTTGTCAGACTTTTGAGAACCTGTTACTAACAATCCTGTAATATGTAAAAAATTTTGTTGTTAATTAACAAGTACATTGTTTACAGAAACAAAATTAGAATAATATAATTAAGTTTGTTGCTATTTTATTTATTTCATTTTCAATTTTTTGTATAAATAAAGGTAATTTCAGAATATTTCAAGAAACTAAATACATTAAACTAAGGTTTATAAAAATAAATAAATATAAAATTACATTAATAGATAAGATAATTATGGGGGGTCTTTTAAAATGGATAAAAACTGAAGTTTGATAAAAACATGTTTTTAACGAAACACTTTATTCAAGGATTAAAAATGAATGAAATGACCTATTTTTAAAAACTAATTTATTTTTTTATTTTATATTTCACAGAAATTATCTGTATCAAAAAACCAAATAGAGTTATTACTATTATTATAGAGGAAAACTTACAAATCTTAAAATCAAGGTACTATTTTAATTTTAATTTAAGATTTTGATAAAATTAAACTAATATTTTTATAATTTATAAAATTATTAAAATAAACTATTGAATATGTCATATATATGTTTATAATTCATCTCAAAAATTATGTAAATTAAAAAGAAAATGTCAGTAATATTAATATGTTTAAACTTACCCTGGTTAACAAATAACAAAATATAACCTATAAATATAAATAAACTTAATTTTGTGGGAAACAATTCACCATATGAAAAACCCGACATGTTGAAAATGTACACGTTAAATTACTGAACCGTTATCTATAATTGAAAAAGCCTTATCATTTTGTTTTCCTGGTTATTACATTTTGTAATCTCCAGCACCATATTAAACACAAATTTAAAGTGTCAAACCCACAGCTGATTGCAACGCAATGTTGCCAGACGATTTAATCGGTCTTCTTTCAGGGAAGTTCTCGTTTTGATTAATTTATTATTTCTATTCTGGTTAATTCTAGTTAATGTATTATTTGAAAATTATTTAAATTATATTAGCTAAATATATAATTTAAAACACTGCTAATTTGATTACTTTTCTTTTATAATTTATATTATAAAGCAATGTTGCCATATGTGCTTATATTTTGAAGTTTTCTAAAGCAAATTTGCCGTTATACAGTGTGGCCTATTTAACAAATTATTTTTTAAACGCGTCCGCCACAGTACATGCCATAATTCATAAAAAATAAATAATTATTTCGAACGATCATAAATAAATAACTTTTAATTCGTTTCTACGAATTTATGTAATATAATGACCATCTATCAATAATTAACGATTGTTGTAAATATGAAATTGATTCACCCCCACTACAGACTATAATAAAATTTAGAAATATTAAATAAAAAGCGTCTACAAACTTTATTAACATTTTGAGATCCAATCGACGGCATAAACCAATAAAACTACGAAAATAAATTGTTCAAACTCAATTTCAATTCGCTTCCTTCGAATTCCTTTCTCACTTTCTTTACACTTTCCTCAATTCCACACAGGCCCTTAAATCTTTTATTCCTCTTGGTTCCTGTCGGACAGTTCGAACCCGGTTCGCCGATCTGGTAAACTGGGGAGCCCAAATAGTTCCCTCCTGGCCCATAATTGCAAACCAATATCAAATGATGCCATTTATCGCCGCCTGATTGTGTGGTGTAGAACGACGTCGCACATCCTATTTCTCTAGTATCCGCCCACAACATTTGTGTATAGTGGCCCACTTTAAATTCTGGTCTATAAAATAAAAGCCACTTATTCAAATATGTTTGTCGATTTAAACTCTTTAAAACTTTGATTATGGTACACAGATATTTGAAATTAAGTTTTTTTATTCCTTATTTTAGAAACTTACCTATCTTCAGTAACGTTAACCCACTCATTCTTATAAATTGCTACCTCATCGTACCAAAGCAAGATCAATTGTTTTAAAGCTTTAACAACATCAATTTCCGCTAGGGAACTATTGATGAAACCTAAGTTTTGTCCGACGTGTTCAAATTCGGCTACAATTATTTTAAAATTAAATTACAACAAAAAGAAATTATTACAAAATGAATCACCTGTTCGTCTACACACATCGTGGTTCAATGGATTCCCGTTACAAGTGTTTGCCCAGCATTGAGCTATGTATTCCAGTTCCATGTTGTATTTCTAAAATAATCATAATATTTTTATAATTGCAAATATTATAGTAGCAAGTAATGAAAAGGAAGAATTAGCCTTAAAGATTTAAATACTATGTAATGATACTTTTAAAGTAATGAGTGTAATAATCGTTAGTTGTAACAAAACGTGATTTACATTTTTTGTACCATTTATCATCATAACAAACAACAATCATCGGAAGCGCGATTTAAAAGTTCATGTAATTATTTTATATTTTAGATTTCCTAGATGTGTTAATGATATATATTAAGAGAATTATGACTTACCATGATGTTCATGTTTGCGGCTGGAGGTTGTTTATTTCTTTTTTCGTATCCCAAGGCTACTTTATTTCTTAAATAATTGTGAATGTCCAAGATGTATTGTCTGTCGGCGTCGCTCAGTGGAATTACTTGAAAATCTGGACCACATAATTGTCCAGGACCACATTTCTGAAATAAAATGTTCTTGATTATATAAAATAGGTGATCAACATTTGAGAGCAGGTAGAATACTTCCAATAAAGAAGAAAGGATATAAATTTTTTCTAAGGTTCCTTCTGATGAAAATACAGCCTCTCAAATTTATATTTAAACAATTGTTTTATTTCATATTTTCATTACTTTTATTTTATTCCAAATATTTTTTTAACTGAATCAATCAATGAGGCAAATTTAAGTTATAATACTTTTCTCAAAAATTGCCCCTTTTTGTCCTCACATTCATTAAATATTGAATCAAAATGAATATTTAAAAAGATGAAAATATTATAAATAAAAATTTTTAATTTCTTTCATTTATGAACATTAGCATTTTTTCTACTAATGAATTATTAGTAATTTTGTAATTCATTATATAGTTTATTGAGTATTCTGAAATTACATAATTATATTATTTACAGTACATATCAAATTTTGATAAAATATTTCAATAGATCAAACTATATATGTTGTAAATAGAATACTAAAAAAGTAGTAAACTTTTATCTTGAAATAAGAAAGTCTTGAAGTTATACTGATATTATTGATATATTTTAAAATAAAATATTATAAAATTTCTGTTTTATCTTATATTCAAACTTAATTAATAATATTCCAATATTCATTAATAGTTATCCAAAATCTAGTTTCACTATTACACTGAATTAAAAAGTAGCAAAAATAATAATTTATAGAAAATATTAATATTATATTCAATTTTAATCGATGAGTTTGTTAATAGTTCCTATAAATAACCTGTTCACTCAATGTATTTGTGCTATTAATATTTTTTACACAATTTACGAAGTATTTCTATATTGTAATAAAATTTATTATTTGTTGTTCGTAAGATATATTAAAGATGCTTTTAGTTACAGAGTACTTTGAATATATATGTAAATTTACTTATTTTTAAATGTAAAATATCGATTAACACTTTTTTAAACAGGTATTTAAAATATAGTTAGAAACATCAATTAATTCTTAATATAAAATTTCAAAATCAAAGTCAAATGTTGTACTTACTTCTAAGTCTCTGTCACAAACTGTGTGAGGAAATAGATTCACAACATAATCACAATTCAGTTCGCAGTACTTGTTCTGGATCGCGGTCGCATCCGCCACAATTAAAAGAAATGCCACCGCAGTGGATATGCAACGTCTCAGCATCTTCGCCCGTCTGACGCACAGGTGCTTCTGTCTGAGCCACTTCCGATAAATTATTTATAAATAAGTACGCGATCGAGGCAAAAATGCAACGAAAAAAAAAAGAACTACGACAACAGCACACAACCAAAGCCGTTAACGAGATTCTCATGATTCAGAACAGCACGCGGAAGCGAATTGCTGTGCAGATGTTTTGCGATATTTATACGTGAAATGAAAAATTAACACTCAATGTTCTTGAAAACGGTTTTGTGATTTTATGGTCGGCGAGTTCATTTTGATGGAAATTAGGTTCGAGAGCTAGTTTAATTAAAAATAATTTAATACTTAGTCTAATAATCTATTCTTTATCAGGAATTAAATTACTAATTTCATTAAAATAGAAAATATAATTACAAATATAAATGTAATTTCCTGTTTTTAAAATATTGGACTCTGGTTACTTAGGTCAGTTTCAGCCCAAATCACCAAATTGGAACAGCATGTCTGTCGTAAAAGTTTATAAGTTGATAAAACTTATAAACTATATGTTACATTTCTTTATTTCAGTCATTTATTTTGCTCCTAATTTACAAATTTACTGTTGATAAATATTTACAGATATTTCAAAAATTTACTATAATTATTCCACTTGTTAAAATTAATAACAGTTCTTATCGTCTTTATTTATAATTATCTACTAAAATTAGTGACTTAATGGTTTTGGAGTGTTTTTTCCCTAACAAATATAAAAACATTTAACATTAATAAAAGTATAATTAAAGTCAGTAATTTGTTTTTCTTCTCCTCAGAGAATTTAATAACAATTTACGTGAAATATAAACTGCTGATTTAACGAACTTACGTAAATCTATTTTGTGTTGCTGAGATCAGCAAAGAGCAAATTTATTAAAAACACATTATTTACACGAGCGATAGTTGAAACTAGTTGACTGACAGATAAATAGAAATATATTTTATGGACAGTATTTTAATGAATTAAATACTACATTTATACGAGATGAAATTGTATTTTCCGTAGTTTAATTAAAAAAATCTTGAATGCGATGATTCATAAAACCATTATAATTATACCTAATTTGAACGTTTGAATTCGTAATTTTGTTTGTATACGATTACTGAAAAGTAAGATTTATTTTCAATTTATTCATGTTTCGTGGGAAACAATTTTTAACTTAATTAATTGTGAACCACTCGTTGAAAACCGTTACTAAAATATCAAAACCTTCTTTGAATGTGTAATTGAATTAAAAAAATAAACATGCATGGAAATATTAGTTTTTTAAATGTACATAAAATGAATATGTATAATTTAAATACTCGTGTTGGAAATTAATCGACATAAATTACTATTAAAAATAAATTTCCATATATAACATCAATATTAAACTATGAATTAATATTTGTTTGTTTACAAATGCAGTGGTCACGGCATTATATATCATAAAAATCTAGATGTAATTAAAACTTTGAAATTGGTGAGCAATTATATAAAAACGTGATCTGTAGATAGGAATAAAAATTGATTTTAGACAAGGCCAAATCTGAATTTATACCTTTCACTTTGTAATAATATAATAATTTAGTAAATAAACAACGTCCAACACGTAACAAATAAAAAAGTATTGTCTTTGCATATCTGCATATAACATAATAAAATGTTAATTTCAACGATATTTTGTAATAATTAAATATAATTTGCTATGTCAACTTAAAGCACAAAAACGAAGATTAATGTTTATAACAGATTTGTTGCTGGGAAAGGTTATACAATAAAGAGTTGATGTAACATATATTAAATATTTTAATACAGATTGTTCTTATAATAGTTAATGTAGACAAGATTGGCTTAATAGGCGTTTCGAGAAAACTTCTTTGTTTAAATATCTTTGGTTGAAAACTTTAGCTTCACGACACAGTGTGTTAATAAATACAGTCGTCTTAATCTAAAATATGAAAAATACTGATTGAAAGAGATTGCTTTGAAATAAAATAATATTATGTGACTTTAATATTCTAACAACTTTTTACAGTGATATGTGTTACCCTGATTAGTAAGAAGAAAGTATGTTAATTAAAACACAGATACAAAAATTATTTTCATATATCGGAGGGCAAAACATCCGGAATTAAGTAGTTGCACAGGTCCATTTCCGAATTAATAAACTCCACTTTGCTGGTCGTATTTTCATCCAACCTAAATCATACAGGGTAAATATTTATAAACATAATTAATTCACATTTACCATCCTCTGATGACCAACCAACATCCCGAAAATAATGAAGGAGCGTTAATAATAAGACAAACTCCAAGCCGTTCCGGATAATGTTTGCTCAACAGCCATATCAAATTTTTCACCACCTGGTAATCCATACAATTCAGTCCGAATCCCTCCAAATCGAAAACGATACACAAATTATCGACGACCTCTTCGAAGCACTTTTTACAAGCTTCCTCCTGGAATTAAAATTAGCAACAGTGTTTAAATATTTGACGGCGCATTTACCAAACAATAAACGATAAACTTGGTCAGTTCGTCGATGTTTCTGTTACTGGCACTGTGATTTTTGGCCGGTATGTAAATTATGGGGCGACCCTGCAAGTCCCTGTGCCTCAGAACTCGGGCTTTGTTCGCTTCCAGATTGCTTTTGATCAGCGGCATTTCTATGTTCAGCTTGTCGACGCCGTACTCCTTTCTCCATTTGTTCGTCTTTAGTATAGCCTAAAGAGACAAATATAAATTATTTTAAATAAATGTGTAATTCGTTTTTAAACAGCATATATATAATGAAATTAATTCGAGTAGTTTATTTATTGTTGTAAAGGATAATATACTCTAAATTTTTTTAAAAGCCGTTTATGATTAAATGAATAGTAAGGTGCGCTAAGTAAAATATTTTAATGTCCTGTGCATATTACGTTTTTTTTAATTTATGTTAGTCAATTATTAAACAATTATGCAAAATTTAAAAAAACAATAATTTCTCAATTTTGATGATATATTTTAATCTGTTTTTTGCCATATACAGTGATGGCCATTATTTATTTAATTGTTATTCACAAATGATTTACTTGTCTAAAATAAAAAATATATATTACTACTCTATTAATGATTAAATAAATTATTTTATCACGGAATGTATTCATTGATAATATAAATATTTTACGCATATAAATATCAATTATACACCTTTAAATGCTTTAGAAAATGTTTTAATTAGTCTATTCATTGTTTTTATTTGTAATTTATCTTTTTACTAAGTAATATAATTAATTCAATACATTGATTACTTGGGAACTATTATCATATTATGACTCGAATTCGAACAGAAATTTTACTTTTAGTATACAAAGGAAGTTGAATGTTATTCTTATATTTTTAGTAAAATCCCTGTATTAAAAATATTTATTATATGTATAGAATATTTACACCAATGTAAAGATATTTTTAATATTCAAATTAATTATGCTGAAACAAAGTTATTGATATTTTAATGTGCACAAAATTAAATGTAAATAACGAGCGCCCAGTATAAAATTTGAGGGTACTATAGAATAGTCCTTGGTTACCGTGGTTATCAAAAATAAACTTTTCCAAATCAGACATTTGAGCTAATAATTCAAAAATTCTTGGGTTTAGGTATAGGACATGGTAATTTATTTGCAATATATACAGGGTGTTCCATTAAAAATATAAAAGGTGTCACTTCTGGCGAAATTGGAAATGAAATATTGTTCAAAATCAGTTAGAAATCTAGTTTAAGAAATGTTATAATTGTTATAAAAATTGGAAACCAATATTTTTTGGGTTCTTCATAAACTACTAACGACTGAGTTAGGGGAATCACCGAAAATTGACTTGACTCTTAAAATATTCGGATATTCGATTCATTGAATATTAAAATATATTTTTTTCGCCAATCACCAAATAATTATTATTGTTATTGAAATTTAAATATTCATTTATAATTTAGTGTTAATTCAATAAATTAACATTCAAATACATAGTCTAATTAAGGAAAATAAACATAAGTAAGAAATTATGAAAAACATAAGCCGAATTAAGCGACTACACTACAGCAAATAAAATACATTCTTCCTGTTTTACCTGAAAAGCTTCATCAACGGTCTTGAACGCTTTCAAAAATCGTTTCAGAGAAAAGTCGTTGTGATACTGCGTGGGATCCGCGTCCGAAATTAATTTCATGCGACTTTTAAGCTCGTTTAGGTCGCACTCGTCAACTATTTGTACTTCCGTTGCCATATTGCACTAGAATATGATTATGTATAAAATGTTCAGGCGTTCCTTTTATCTAATCCTTCCAAGTATTGCGATCTAATCAGTTTTTCATAACCTGAAAATCCTAATCGATAAACCACTTCACTGCACGCGTCGTAATTTTCCCGGATGGAGATTAGGTTTTGGAGGAGGTTCGAGTTGTTTCTAATTAGTTACTTGTAAATTTAGAGATTTTTTGACATACTTTTTTTTAAAATTTGTACATATTTCAAGCCGAAAATGTCAACTGACATTTCCGCCGTAACAAATTTCCTGTACACTCATTAATTAATAAACAAATGGATAAGTGGTAAATTCAACAAGTCATTGTTGTTGGTGTTAAAAATGTAGAATGTTTCAAACTCTAAACAAATAAAGAGTATAAAGATGTTATAGTTATAGTTTTTGAATACCATTAAGGCAACTCTTAATTTAAAAAAATGTCATCCGATAACAACTGTAATATAAAATACTTAATATAAATCTTTAAGTCTTATTAGATTTGTTTAAATATGTATAAGCCATATTACATTTACAGTAGAATGTTTATTTTGAATGTAACATGGCAATTTATCTTATCTAATGTATTTTAATTTATTTAATTTAATCTAATGATTTATCATTTATGTATAAATGAAACAAAACGAAATAGTAGAGTATAAATGAACTATCGCTTTATCGTTTAGTTCAAATGTGCAACATTGTTTAAATTAACCACAGACACCCATAACCTATAAACGTCAAATTGTACATGTGTTGAAACAATGTCAGAACTGACCCAAATTAAAGATTCTTTCACGTGTATTACTTGCCGGGTTGCTTTTAAAGATGCGGATATTCAAAGATTGCATTACAAAAGTGATTGGCATAGGTACAACTTGAAACGAAAAGTCGCCGAATTGCCACCCGTAACCAGCGAGGAATTTCAAAGACGCGTCCTGAACCAAAGAAACAACGATGAACTACTCAAACAAGACACCAGTATGTACTGCAATGCCTGTAGAAAATCGTTTGGAAACCAAAATGCGTACGACAATCATTTGAATTCCAAAAAACACAAGGATAACCTAAAGAAACATGATGAATCAAAGGATAAAGTGATAAGCAAGGGGAATAACGAAAATAAAATGGATGTTGAAGAGGTTGATGAGGAAGTTGACTCTGATGAATGGGATGAAGACATTGAAAATCCAATTGATAATAATGATTGTATATTTTGTTTGCATCACAGTCGCAACTTCATAAAAAATTTAGAACACATGACTGTGGTACATTCGTTTTTTATTCCAGACATAGAGTTTTGTACAGACTTAGAAGGCTTACTTAGATATTTAGGGGAGAAAATTTCAGAAGGTTTGTTCAAAAATTTTCAATTGTTGCACAATATTGCAAAATGCTCATGTTCTAGGTTTCATGTGTCTGTGGTGCAATGAAAAAGGTAGAACATTCCACTCAGCTGATGCTGCCAGAAGCCACATGCTAGACAAAGGTCACTGTAAAATGCTTCATGAAGGGCTTACTTTAGCTGAATATGCAGATTTCTATGACTATTCATCATCTTATCCAGATGCAGACAAAGAAGTAGATGTGGATGAGGAAGTTGATGTTCCTGAATTGGAGGCTTCAGAATATCAACTGGTGTTGCCCTCTGGGGCAACTGTGGGTCACAGAAGTTTGATGCGTTACTACAGACAAAGCATTAATCCTAATGCAGTAGTTGTTTCCAATAAAGGTAATAAGAAACTGCACAAAGTATTGGCTCATTATAGGTCATTGGGATGGACTGCAACCCAGCAAGCTGCAGCTGCAAAGTAAGTAAGGATGGATTTATAATAGAAGTTTTTCTAATGATTTCATTTTAGGAAAGCAAGAGATTTGCATTATATGAAGAGGATGCAATCAAAATTCCAAATGAAACTGGGTCTTAAGGCCAATAAGTTCCAGCCACACTTCAGACAGCAAGTCAATTTCTAACATTGTTAACTATGCATATGGTTGTTATTATATAATTTTATAATATTTGTTGTTTTTTTAAGCGGTGCTAATTTAACTGTTGCCTTTAAGGTCATTAATATTTTTGTTATTAAGTTTTTAAACAGAGTAATTCTATAGATTTTTGGGTTTTAAATAAAAAACAATTTAACCCTTAAATATTTATTAAATTCGCTAATATATCATAAAATTAAAATCAAATTTCTTCAGTTTCTGTTCATACAAATTACTTAACATCATAATAAAACTTAGGAAAAGTATCACAGAAACTTGACTTATACAACATACACACGGACATATTTAAAAATTACAATTATAAATAACAATTCCGATAGTCAATAGCCATACAATATAATAAAAATTACAGTTCTAAAATTTCAGTATATAATGCTTAGCAATAGTAATATTCCTGCTTACTGTTTAATTACAGTTTTATTGGACGGCAGGTAAAATCTTTCCGCGGTAGTACAATGTTGTATAGACATGTCCACACAGTCACACATGAAGATCGAGCGCATTTCTCTTTGGTGTTCCTTCCAGGATAAAGGCTGTAGGAGACAACTGCATTTCATGCAAATATAAAACGAGATATACGCGACTAGTTATATTACAGAAAACAAACTTGAGGTCACAACATCTAGTTAACTATGTACAATAAAATATTACCATCAAATACTTTTACAATTCATTTTAACACTGTTATACACATATGGTAACAAAACCAAGTCTCGGCCATCTCTCTGAGCTAATAAAACTACTTAAAAATAAATAGTATTACCCTGTTGTATATTACATTAATTTCTTTCTAATTAGGATATCTATTTATTTTTTAGTAGTTTTAGTTCAATTTAGGCTATAACTAACGGTTCATCGTCTGAAAACCGGTCCCGTATTTGGGGACAGTCTTCATCGTCCAGTCCATTATCATCGAAAGTTGCAGCTTGAGATCTTGTGTCGTAGTGTGAATTCGCAAACCTAGTAAAAGTACTATGCAATCTGCGATTACGCACTACCAATCCTGCTATTATACCCACAAGAACCAGTACGACAATTACAGACACAGCTATAACCGCCGTACTACTAGAACCAGATGGAGGCGCGTACAAGTTGAGTTTGCTAATGTGATCTGAACTAAGGCCTCTTATACCTTTGTCAGTTTTTATTCTCACTGCGAAAGTGTACACGTTACTGGAACTGTTTGTGTAAATAAACGGAGGATTTTTGACAAAAAACGATTCGCTTCGCGACTCATCCATGACGGTACCTTGTGAAACGATTACCTCGTATGTGTAATTGCCCACTTCTTTGGACAACGGTTTCTCTTGCCAAAATACTATAAAACTGCCATTACTTTCAGGTATCACCCGTACCTCGTATGGTGGCATAATCGGAGGTGCATCCATTTTTATCGGTGCACTGAATACTGAACCGTTGTTGGCTGTTCGTACCTGCCATTCATACTTGCCACCCATCAACACATTGGATACATGTGTGGTGTTATTCACCTGTTTGTACCATACGTGATTGCTGGTAAGTTCGGTAATTTTGACCTGGAACATTTGTCCTGTACAGAAAAACTATATATAAAACAACGAAAAAACTTACAATATACGAGAAGTTGTATGTAGGACACGCAGGATCCCAGGACAATTTCAGACCCATTGTGTTGGAGGGTTCATGGGTGATGACGAGATTCTTAGGCGGAGCCAGCGGGTTACTGGACGTTCTGACGGTGATGGGATTACTTGAGAGTGGGCCCACGCCGAATGGCGCCACCACCCCCACCGAAAATATGTACACCTCACATGCGTTCAGTCCTTCCACAAGAGCTGACTCTTCATCACTGCCGGATTTGGCCACTGAAATAATATTATAATAAATAAACTGCCTCTGTACAGTCTAATAAATATTACAAGTCAAAAGCTCATCCTGACTGACGCCATAGTAGATTCCGTAACTCCATTTGACCTTCCTCGGATCCTTCGGTCTATCCCAGCTCAATTTGACTGTGGTTCCAGTCTGTTTAACCAGTATACCATGCAGACCAGTCACTTGCGGCAAAGGTTGACCCTTGGTGTGGTTCGATATAAAGCTGCTGGGGCCACTGAATCCGTTCTTGTATGCGCTCACCTAAACCAGCAAAAATTAAAAACTTATTGATATATTACATTTATAGAGTTACCTCAAAGGTGTAGTGAGTGCCGGGTGCCAGTTTAATTGTCTGGGTCAAAGAAGCGTTACGAATTACAGGGATGGGTGGATAGTACTGATCAACTTTTGTTCGGACCACAAACCAATCTGGTGTTCCGTTATATTTCCACGACAGTGTTATACTTTGGTTTGTAACTTCTGTTACTGTTAAGTTCAGGATTTCGCTCACTGATGTTTTGCCGTCATAAACCATACTAACCGGGTCGGAGGCTTCACTTTCGAAATGGTTGTTGGACGCTTTTAGCTGTAATAATTTATATAAAAATTATGGTTTAATATAATCCTGACTAGAAATATCCAAAGCTACTAACTGATTATATATTAAAAACACTTACGTAGAAGTTGAAGGACTTCCCATGTTCAACATCGACTGGCAACAAATACTGGGTACGACTGGCACTGAACCTCATCGATGTGGCGACCTTATCGTTGTCGTACCATGTCAAACTGTAGGTTGTGAGCGGACCTTTCGGGTATCTGGGCGGTTTCCATGTGAGAAGAATGTGAGATTCGTTGACTTGAGTCGCTTTTAGATCCCATGGTGGAGACGGTACTCCTTCAAGCGTCCGGGCGATGAAGTATTTCGCCGGCGGGAACACGGTCGGGGAGTTTTGAATCTTAACGTAGACCGTCACGTTGTACTTGGTGAATGCTTCCAAATTGGTGAACTCAAACTCGCTGCCGTCTGTCGCAGTTTTGTTAACCCAGTCGTTGCTGCCGACACGTGATATGCTGGGTATGAATTCCAGTTTCATGTCGGCTGGGCTCTGGATCCACCAGTAAATTGCCAGGGACGAGTCCGTGACGCCTCGTTCGTTGACACCCATAAGCATGACCTACACAAATAATTTTTATGGAATAACCAAAACTTTTTACATATTTTTTTATTCTAGTTCCACTAAGTACTGGCTAATTATAGGCAATGATTAAAGATTCTAGGGTATTCTAGGCCAAATCTGATAGTTTGATACGCATTAGGTCACTTTACTTATATTATTTAAGGTGGGTCTAACCAGTTATAAATTAAATGTAATATGATTATTATTCTTTGTATTACAGACTTTAAAAAACTGTTATATTTAAATTCATTAGAAATATAATATTAATTTACCTGGTAGACACGTTGTGTCTGAGTACAATTCATCTCGTCAAAACCGTCCTCACAATTAGCCATGCCGTCACAGCGGAGAGTTAGGGGGAAGCAGCTGCTACCATCGCATGGGAAATAACCAACGCTGCAGCTGGGAGTTGCAGGTCCAGGTGAATTTTCCATATGTTCACAATATTGTTCGTCACTTTTATCGGGACAATCTACTTTTCCGTCACATACTGCCGACTTCTGTAATTATAAACAATAAAAATTGTAGTAACACATTGTTTTCTGTTAATTCAAAGAAACTTACCGAAATGCAGTTTCCGTCCTTTTTACATTTGAATTGGGACGTCGTACAATTTAGGGTGTACTGGCAATCCAGCTCGTCCTCTCCATCGCGACAGTCCTTGGAGCCGTCGCAAAGCCATCCGGAGAATATGCATTGCCCGGACGCACATTGGAACATGTTGTGGCCACATTGAGCTGTAGAACTCGTCTCCGTCGTCGTTGCTATTGTTGTATTCGTGTTGGTTGCGTTGTTCACGAAGCAGCCCAGTTCATCGCTGCCGTCGCCGCAGTCGTCAGCTTTGTCGCACTTCCACCACAGAGGGATGCACCGGTTGTTGGAGCATTTGAACATCCATTCTTCGCATTTGTCCACCTGGAGAAACAGAAATAATTACTCTTACTTCTTGTGTATAACGTTTAAATATTCGTTTTAGAATTTTTCATAAAATTTACTTTGAAAAATGGGTCTAAACCAAAAAATTACCGCTGAAGGAAGAGGATTCGGAAAAACGGGTGGTCGAACAGATGTTGTGCAGTTGACTTCATCCCTGCCATCTTGGCAGTCTTTGTCGCCATCGCACACCCACGTCTTGTAGATGCAGCGATAATTGGGCGGTCCGCACGACATTTGGATTTCGGAACAGGTGTTGTTGCGACAGTCCGCCTCGTCGGAGGCGTCTTTGCAGTCGGGTTCGTCGTCGCATTTCCATGTCGACGGAATACATGTCACGGCGCCAGATTTACATTGGAATTCGTCGTCTAAAAATTAATCAATCAATAATTGTCAAAAGGTAAATCATAAAACTATTACTTTTGCATTGCGTTGGAGGATTCGAATGGCAGTTACTTTCATCGGAATTATTTCCACAGTCGTTTTGACCGTCACATACCCACTTTTTGGATATGCACCTGCCATTAGAACATTGGAATTGCGAAGATGTGCAATTCTGTTTGGGACAATTCTGCTCATCTTTACCGTCGATACAATCAACTTCGAAGTCGCACCTAAAATATAAATTATTACATTAGTATTTAAATATTTAAACGACATGATAATTATTAGAACAACTTATATTCAGAATCCACTTACTTCCAATACAGCGGTAAACATTTTCCATCATCGCATACGAAGTAGTTCTTGGCGCAGGTGTTTTTGCAATGCATTTCGTCAGAGTTATCGCCGCAATCGTCCTCGCCGTCACAGTGCCAGCCCTTAGGTACGCACTTGTCGTTCGCACAAGTGAAATGATCTGGCCCGCAGGTCGTGTTCACTTTGGGACAAGTTAGATTGGTGCTTGGGACCATATTACCCGGACACATACAACGACCGTTGATCATTGTCAGTCCGTCCGGACACAGACACGCCAAGCCATTCTTTGGTAGCCCCACGCACGTGTACTTGCATGTTTCATCGTTGGTGCACGCGTTTGATCCAAACTGAATGCCATGTCCATAAACCTGAAATTTGTTATGTATTTACTTATATTTTTCTGTATCTTTTTACTTAAATTATTACAGACTTGTTATAATTTCCATTTACATACCTTAAGATCCATCAGTCCAGTTAAAGGTTTGACTAGTACTTGGACTCCAGTATAGATATCCTTGTCGGAACTGAAGATGGCGTTCCTCTTCCAGTCGTCCCAATACATCTGGCTCTTGAACACAGCAACGGCAAACGGATGAGATACAACATCTTCTTTGGATATAATTTTATGGAAGCCGTCACCGTGCAAATCGGAACTACCGATGTAATCAAGTTTTGCATCCACCCAGTAAATGCGATTGGCTATATGATCGATAGTAATACCGTTGGGCCACTCTACTGTCTCCTTGCCGAAGAGTTTTTTAATACCGGTACCGTCTAGGTTGGCACGATTTACAGATGGTTGTTCCATATTCCAATCAGTCCAGAACATATAGCCATTGCGTGGATGTAAAGCGATACCTAAAAGAGTGAAAACAGTTCTAAAGAGCAATAAACACTGTGGAGTATAAAACTAGTCAGTACTGTACTATTACAAAAGATGTTAATATTGAAGTAATTAGCAGAATGGGAAAAACAATTAAAATTAGAAGATGGTACCATACTTTTTAAACAATAATAATAATTAGTACCTCTAGGTTTCGTCAAAGTTTCAGGTCCCAATACAGTGCGCCTCATCCTTCCACTATGATTAATGTCGGTCCTGATGAACTCAATTTTGGCCCTGACGCCATCCACAAAGTACAAAGTATTCGAAATCCAATCCAGTGCCATGCCTTCGATGGAAGCCAAATCCCTAGAGACCAAAATCTCTTCCACGTGCGTTCCGCTCTTGAAACACTGCCTGCCGATGACATCCAAAATAATGTCCGCCCAGTACACGCAATTGTTCCTCAAATCAAAATCGATTGCGATGACGTTCTTCAAGTTTCGCACCGGCAATTCCTCCACGGCAGCGGTCACGAGATCGTATCGAGAGATCTTATCTCGCTGGGCGAATAGGAGGAACTCGTCGACGTCGTGGATGGGACACGGCACTAAATCGGGGAGGAAGTGATCTTCGAATCCGGCCACACACTCGTCACCGGTTATCTTCCTGTAACCTTTGGTGCGGTTGTAGTATTCGCCCGGGCGACAAGTCGATGGCGTAGCGAATGGATCGAAGTCGGTAATGTTGCGAGACTGAACGCATCGATATGGTGATGTGCCGGCTCTCTTAAAACCATAATCGCTGAAAATTTGATGAATAATTTGATAATCAGTTTTTGTAGCTTCCTATTTTGTAAGTAAAATTGTTTAATTCAAGTAAATTTTCACAATTTGTGTATAAAACTAGTCGTTATAATTAATTTTTTATTATATTTAATTTATTAGCTTAAAAAATAACTGAAAAATATTACTTGTAGTAAAATTTAACTTTTATGATTTACTTTAGGTAATAAATGTAATATTTAATGTAATTAACTGAAATTTATTAGTATGTAAATGAAAGTACTTATAATATAAATTAACATAATAGCTTAAATACTTAATTTAAAAGAGTTTTGAAAATTTAACAGTTTTACATGAGAAATTACTGTTAAACGTGTGGGTCGAAATCGTTGTAGACTAGTGCACTTTAAACTCATTAAATAATTTGTTAAAATTAAATTTACTGAACTACACAATACAAAAGAACTAACAATTCCATTATTTTGAAAAGAAAATAGTAATTATTAAATTAATAAGATATTATTGTCTTAAATTGTTCTCTTAAAAAAAAGTGCATATCAAGACTAGTACAGATTAAAAATAGTACAAATAAATTTGAATGATTTATGTTGGGTAAAATTTGCCAAATTTTACTTGGGCATACTTCTATATTAATATACTCACCACTCAAAGTCTAGAATATCACAATCACAAGGCTGGTATTTCCATGGTCCAACCAAATTTTCACCATTGTAACAGTTTGCGTGGGTGTTTCTCCGTTTATATGTCATCTGTTGTCCCATTACACAAGGCACATAACTGCGACTATTATTCGTCTGACTTGGGAACCAATCTTTATAATCGTCCTATCAATACGATTATTTAGTTTATTGTCTAAACCCCACAATGTTAAATACTTACTTTAGTACAGTTCGAACTAAATACATTCATAAAGTCCAATTTGACAATAATCCATTTGTGTTGTTCAGGTAATGAGCCGAACATGGTGAACACCGTGGTATTTTCGCCGGGTTCGTTCATTAAACCATAGAGACGAATATCTTCGTTGTGGAATGCGGTTTGACTCCAATTCTCTCCTTCATCGGTTGAGTAAAGGACGTGTCTGGTCTCGCCGGTTATCTTGAAATATTTCACGGCGGTCAACAGGCCACCGTGATCACCCATGTTGAAGAAGTACAACTCTCGCAGAGACTGGCGCCAAGTCACTCCCCCGTCGACACTTACGTAAACACCATAATGGCCTTTCAGTGTTTTCCCTATTTATGACAGAACCGAATTGTAACCGCCACAACAGTCAATTTATTTTAATGTTTACCTAAAACTCCGGTGGCCATAATGATTCCGGGAGCCGACTTGCTAGACAAAATACTAATCGACCTGGTGTCGGGATTCAACTGACTAAATTTCTGGCTGAGATGCAACGAACAGTTGTTACGCACTTCGCAGCCGACTCTTTGGTTCTCCGCATCGAATTCCGGTGCGGGGATGGGTCGCCAAGTGCGTCCGTGGTCGAACGTGATCACTGAACCCAAATTTTGCGGTCCCAAGTTGTTTCCCAAAGGTTTCTCGATCACCTTAGATGCGATGTAGATGCCGTTCAGACCTCGCACTTTGTAAACGTCGGCGAAAGCGTCCTCGGACACGTGACTTAAATGTGTAAAATAATTGGTATAGGCTAAAATGAAAGTTATGACAGAAACTCACTGCAGCCAAGTGTCCTTCCAGGTATTGTTGGGGAAGTAGCAGAAAACGTCTTCCAGTGAAAGTGTAAATCGAACTTTGCCGTCGGTTCCGTTGAGGTTGTCCGACACGTACAGATTGGAGAGGGTGTCAGTGTGTCCGACCGCCACTATGGCTCTATTTCCTGTTACGTCCACTATGAAATAGTTCTTCATAGGTAGATCAGTGTCAAAAACGCACTGAAGCTGTTTGCCCAGTTTGTAGGATACGTACAAATCGTATGAATCCTAAAAAATAAGGTAAGTTCAGCGTTTTATACAAATATTTTCAAAAATACCTTTGCAGCACTGGCATACGATTTCTTGGTGGTGAATATATAATCTTTTTTATAGTAAAGGTCGCGAACACTGGTCGAATAAACCTGAATACTCCTTGTCTTAAAGAGGTTCTTGGAGTGAATGATGGTACTCATGCCGTTTGGTTCATAACGTTGTACAAGCAGATGCTGGGTGTCTTGAGAGTCCTTTATCCAGTTGATGGACTTGACAAATTCATGAATTTGTCGGAAGTAACTACCGAAACTTTCGGTGACGTACAACTAAAAAATATAGGGAAATTACAATCAAATTCTGGTTTAAATTATTATTGTTGCTGGTTTATTTAGTTATTGGGTTGAAACTAATATACAAATGTATGTATCTCGTGTTGCTCAAAAAAAAAAATTATGTTAATGTATTACTACACAACTGAATAAGACGAATATTTAACTAACGCATATCTTTTTCTAAATATATTTTAAATAGATTTGTGACTATTGTGTATTTTAATTTTATAAATTACTTAAGTTTCAAAACCATCAGAAGTAACTTTGTTTATCCTGTGTGGGATCTAGGCAAGGAATAAATATTAATATTTGTAATAGTTCTAGACTATTTTTCAATTTTTTCGTTGGATTCAGACGCATTTAGTCAATATCTTCAAAGCGTAGATGTTACGAAAAAATGGAATTAACTGCAATTTTTTCATAATTATTTTCTTCAAGAAATTATGACGTATGTTTTTCAAATAAATGCTCCTCGACGGTTGTTTGTTGTTGTTTCTAAAAATACACCATTTTTTAAGTAAATTTTGGTTGAACAAATAAATATTATATACGATGTTTATTTCACTAATTACGAATCCGAAGATATTTGTAAACAATTTCTAGATTAAACTACAGTCATCACTATAATACGAACCTTATTGTTGGTCTCATTCTTATCGAGTACCACAAATGACCTCACATCATTATCTGAAAATGACACAACGGATGGCGTGAAGTCGAGCTCGTATCTCTGGAACGTTAGCCCATGATCTTCCGTCACGAATATCACGTTGTGACGAATATCTGTAAACACAAACTGCAACAAAAAAACAAGGGAGGTCAGAGTTTCTGTCGTACGTTGAGCTCCATTGGTTAAAAATATTGAATTATCGCCTGTTACTAACAAATACGAAAGATAAGCTAGACTTTGTTATATCATAAATGTTTACTTATAAAAGTGAGTAATTTTTACATAACATAAACCACAATACGAATTAATGCGACCTTCAGTATCTTTTTTACTGTATCATTATATATTTCATTTATGAAATTTATATTTTCATCACAAAATGCAAAAAAGCTCAACATACATATCTGTCGAAGTAGGCATGGTTGTAGAACTTCTCGAGGGTAGCGTAGCTGCCGTTGGCCAATCGAAAGGATTCAGTTTTGTTCACGTAGGTTTCCCCGTAGTCGTAGGATATATATACAGCTGATGGGGAAGCGGGCGGCGCCGATGTGAAGCTCATCGAGAAGGGAGCTGGGTCGCGGGCCAGATAGATTATCACGTTGCTGTTGTTGCCCACCCAATGAACCATCAGTTGTTTGTGGGTGTCGTTCAGGTGTTGGATCTGAAAGCGAAATTGAAATTACTTATGCTTAAAGGAGAATTTTCATAAGTAGAATATGAAATATGCCCTTGTTTATTTGTGTTATCCATTTAGTTCTTTATTGGTGCAATTTCTTTAAATTAACTCTAATAACAAAGTAAAACTTATAACGTACATACTGGTGTACAAGGTCAAAACCACCTGCTCCATATAATATAAACATTGTTATCAAGATTTTATTTTAATAAATAACTCTATAATTAGAATAATTAATATTAGGTATCATAACATCAAATTGGGAATATTTTTCCTTCTTTTTCTGCTGAACGATTAACAAATAATATTTAATTTTAATACACCAAATTGTTTTTTAAGGGTGCTTTAATTATTAAGAGCCCAATTTTAGTAGATATATTTTTGCAATGCAACTTTTTTCAAAATTAAGTGGGCAAGGTAAAAAATTCTTAAACACGTAAAATACAATATACTTCTACCATACTACTACTCTATACTATACTAATATGACCATAAACAACCATAAATTACCAACATTCAAATTATATTATTTTTCAATAATATTGAAATCTTATACTAGTTTGTGGTTACCTTTCTCAACTGTTCTGGGGTAATTTCCGCACATAATTCATTAATTCTACTACGAACTTGAGAAGTTATAACAGAAGTATTTAATTTAATTAATATTCAATTTTTTTTGCTTCAACCAAACAATAAATTTATTTTTGTGGTTACTTTTCTTAATTGTTCCGGGGTAATTCCCGCACCTAATTCATTAATTCTACTACGAACTTATCAAAAAATATGATAAATGTATTTATTTTGAATATTACGAGTATAAGTATAGTATAATTAGTATAATATTCTAATTTTGTAAAAAAATAAGATAATTTGTGCTATTTTTGACAGTGTATTTTTTAATCTACTTAAAGTTGATATATAATAAAATGAATATAATATTCCCACAAAATTATGCATATGCATAAAATTTATGAAATTTGGTAGACATTCCAGGGGGTACTTAATCCAGTGGTCTAGTTAGATTTGCTATAATTTGTTAGTATAATTTCATTTTCCAAGTCTAAAAAATTACTCAGAGGGTTTTGATTTTAGGCCAAAAAAATTCACATTTTGTCAATTGAAAATAAGTCAAAATCGAACAGAAAATTACAACTTGAAGGTACTCCATTTTCAAATGTGCCTGACTGAACATTTAAAGAAAGTTTAAATTTATTCGAATTATTATATTAGTACAGTTTCGAATCTGTTGATCTATTTTTAATAACAATAATTTTTGTTTGTTAATTTTGTTAAATAAAATTTCTATGCAATAAAAGTATCATCAACATTTTATAAATAACAGTTTAAAATTTATACTAATATTAATTAATAATTTTACATTATATAATGTAATTCAAATAAATTATTACTGTAGTAGATTTAAGTATAATTTTGTTGAACACAACAAAATTAAAATATTCTTTAAAAGAATGCATCAAAAATAACTTTATCTGATATACAAAAAAAACTTGTTATATATATATTTTTGTTACTGATATTTCAGTATATTCCAGAACCTTGTCTGGGAATACCCACAATACTTTTTGTTTTTATAACTCAGTTGTTTTCCATTTAATTAAGCATCAAATACATAATAAAATTTGTTATCCAGGCAAATGAATAAGGAATAATCTAAAGAGAATATTTATTCAAATAACAATTATGTGTGTGAATCACTATTTTCAAATACAGTAGTCGAACAAATGTCGGAATATATTGCTGAGAAATATTGACGTTAATTCAGTCGAGCCAATAATATAAAAGTATCTTAGGTGAAATCATCATTTTTTTAAATTCATAGAATCATTGATATATTGCAGAAATTATTTGAGAGATTTTCTTGTGTACAGTTCGTTTTCAATTGAAATCAAATATTTTTCCCTTTTAATGACAAGAATTATTTTTATCTTTATACATAATAATTGTATATTGTATAGATACGATTTGTTGACATGAAAGTATAGATTATATCAGATCTAATATTTGATATAACATAAAAAATAAAACAATCGAATCTAGTGTAAATTAATATAACATATAAACACACTTTTAAAATGACAACATTGGAAGTCAATAAACGTAAAAATAGCAACGTGTAAATATTTTTTTTTTTTTTTGAAAAATAATAAAACCCAAAAATACCAAATGGTATCAGCTCATTTACATTGTGGCATGATAACCAGTTGGAAGGAAATATTTAAAAAAATATTGATAATGCAGTGACTTAAATAACTGTATATAATTTCCTGATTAAATTGAGTTTGAGCAAATGAAAATAAGCCTATTAACAGTCATATTCAATTTCATTGACTTGGTCACACATTAATAGTGTTCCATTATCAACAATATTAAATTGGTTTAGGATTAAATTACAGCAACAAAATTATTTTGTTACAAACCATTAATGTTTTAAATACGTTATCTTTAATAATTATTTTAAGCCTGTTAATTAAAAATATATTTCAAACAAAGGATAAATTAAGCCCAGTTTGTTTGGCTCGAAATGTAAACAAACAATGATGTGGCCGAATTATTTACAAGGGTAAAAATAACCACGTCGAAAACAATGACAGGTTCTCACTTCAACTGGTAATTACTGAAAATTGCAAACGCAAATAGAATTAAATTTGTACCACCTGCTAGGTCTAATTGAACGTACAATTTGCCTGGTATTTGATGTGCTTAACGTTCGGCTTTTGTCGCAGCCAGTTAAAACATATTAAAACAAACCTTGGTGATAACTTTTGAGTCCGTTACGTTCTCGACGTCCCTTTTACGACGTGCACTTTCCCCTGTTGTGGATCCGACGTCGGCGTTGAAAATCCGCGTCCTAACAACATCGTCCTCCACATCTGGATTGCCGTGTATTGTCTTTATGTGTTTTTCAATTTCTTCACTACTATTCACAACAAAGTACCGGGTAAACAACAGCAAAATCAACACGCAATTCATCGTTGATGTTTTCATGACGAACGACAGCTGATTTCTGGCCCGACCGATCGGCACGATGACATGCGTCAAACAAACAAAAACTCGATTGAAGTTAGAAACGATGGCGCCAGGTTGTCACGTCAGCCATAAATTATTTATAATAGTTTGTTTTGTATGCTTTTTATACTGTTTGAACGGTATTTCATTAATTAAAACTATGTTAAATGTGGCTTTTTGTATAATTAGATGTGTCAATAGGATCCCTATTGATTTAATTGATGTTGAAGGATGGTTTAGCCACACAATTTCGAAGGGAGCTAATATGTGGCAACGTCGCTTTATTTGGAAGAGATGTGAAGATGAAAGGATGCATTTTCTTTCGTTATATTGCTCAATATATATTTACAATAAGCAAATATTATAACGACTTTAGATTATTTTATTAAGCATATTTTCTGCGAAAAAATATGAGTAAATACGGTTACTTTATTGATTTTAATATTATCATATAATAAATAAAATCTTTCAACAGCTGATCAGCATATTCACATTCGAATAATAAAAAAATGATAAATAAAATTATGAAATGGTAATAAACAAGTGATTAATAATTATTTTTAATTCAAAAAATATGTCAACAAAGAAATGTTTAGTACTAAAATAATAGAAATATTTGTTTAATTATATATATTAACTAGAAGTACACTTACAGTGGTGGTCTGAAAAATAGTACAAAATTTAAAATCAAGATATTACATAAAAGAATTTAATTCAAATTTTATCCAGTGAATTTTTTTATTATATATCTTATAAATATCGGAAATATTCTTTTAATATATTAGTCTGATTTGATTGACCAAAGAATGTGCTATTCAAATATATTTAGTTTGATAGAATTTATTCTTAGTGGGTTTATTAGTATTTTATAAAATAAATTCATTTTCAGTGAAAAGAAAGAAATATCGCCCTCCTTAGGAGAGAAAAGTACTAAGTAACATGAAACATCAAGGTCTAAATATTGTTGATATTGCCAAAAACAACATATGAAACAACACTCTCAATTGAAAAAACAATAAGGAACTGTTCTAACAAAAAATAACTTCTGTATAATTTTGTTTAAAGTTATGTATAAATTATTTAACAAACATATATTTTTAAAAAATGTGTTATTTCTGCTACATTTCGCATTTATTTTGTTTAAGATTTGATTTAAGTAGAAATTGTTTTGATTTGGGCACAAAATGAATAATGGAAAAAAGAATTTATTGCAATTATTTTAAATAAAGTATAAAATATTTTGATTGCATATAATTAGTGGTGTGCCTTTCTTAATTAACGTTAAGATAGTAATGGATACTATTTTTTTGGCCGCCACTGTTATCAGAACATACTAATGCTTATTAACGTAAAAAGTTATCCAGAGCTTCACAGAATAAGGAACGTTTATTCCGTGACCCGATTAAACTAAAGTTTTAATATATCTCATATTACACATCTACTCCAGAATATCGTGTGATCACACAGACTGTTCATGTTACTTATTTATTCGCCTGAAGTAATAAAATATTAAATGTAATAAAGAAAATTGAATTTTACGTAGCATTTTTGTACCATATAAACAATCATAAGCTTGAACGTTTCAAAAGTATTCCAAACATGGAAACAATAACAAAATCAATTATTGATATTAAAATTATTTTCAATGAATCAAAACATGTGATTCATATGTATAGCATTTTAATGATTCAGGTTAATTGACAGAATAAAATTAATTTTTGTTATTTGATTTTCAGTAAAGTAAATAAAAATATTTTTAATTAAAATATTATTAATATTGCTTAGTAAAAGTATTTAATAAATATTGTTTATTAATAACTGTTAAAAAAAGTTCCATGAATGAGATAAAAATTACAAAAAAGGAATTTTATTTGTTACATTATTATTTTTTTTTCTGGAAAAGTTTAGAAAATGCATGCGGTATTTGTTTTTAACAATTTCCTCTTATTAATGATAATGCACAACCTTGTATAAGTGATAAAGTATATGTACTATACATATATTAATTTAATTATTGCTATAATTTCAATGTACAGAGAATACTGATTTTATATACAGTGGAAACCACAAATATATTATTAATATGAACTGAACTGTTTAAATTGTATAACAGAACAGTGGACACAAGTAGTTTTTAGTGAGGAATCTATATTTAATTTATAAAAAAATGGTTTTTGTTTACCCAATTCTTCAATTTAATGATACTATTAACACACTATAGGCGGGTAGCAAAATAGTCCAAACTAAGTTGTTGAATGATAACAAAAAATAAGAGATAATTCTTTCAGTTCCGTTTGTAAACCAATAGAGTAAAATTATCTCACCCCGTTTTTAAAGTAAGTACATTCAAAAAGGTAAAAATTATCCAGCCCGCTAACAATCAACAGTTCTCGAGACGGGTATTTTTACCCGACCCGCTTATAGGGTGTTAATAAATCTATTTCAACAAAATAACAATCTCAAACTAAAATTCAAAATTATGATGGATTTATTATATAACTTATAGAAATATTGGAGATCACGTTTATAACCATTTATTGGTTTATATTTTAACTTAAATATTAATTAATAACTTTAATTTAATGTTTAACAAATTAAAATTCCTAGTAAATGACTTTTTTTGTAAATTTTTATAAACATTAACGTAAAATTTTAGATATTTATAAATGAAATATAATCTAATTTTAAGAATTTTAGAAAATTTATTAAAAATTCAGTTATGGAATAAATAAGACAATCTAGCAGCAGCATCCTATTCTCTTTAACTAGTGTCATTTAAACTATTTACAAGTAACAAATTATTTTATTTAAACCCCAATAAAATTAATTACTAAATAACAAATAAGAAATATGTATTACAAAGATTAGTCTGGCTTTTATTTGTTTTTATTGATATTTAATTGTGCAGACAATTAAATAATGATTACTGGGGGTTTGATCCATTTTTAAACCTTATAATATTTTCTTTCTACCCATAATGATTCCAATAATCATTTATACCCGCATCTACTTCCGGTCACGTATTCAGCAAAGCGAATTTATTATTGTTATTATTACATTTTTATACGTCGTAAATTTCAATGTTGCATTTTTTCCATTTTGTTTTTTTATGCGTTCAAGAGACGACCCACATTGTGTTCGTGTCCATTGTATAGCTGCGCTTTATTAAATAATTAGACCCCTATTTAAAGTAATAATAGAGTAAATTGAGGATACGCATATATTCACGTTGCTTCGGTAATATCAGTGTAATAAGATAATTCACAAGGCATCTTTTAAATGCACTTCGTAAACAATGATTTCTTGTTAAATAAAAGACACGTTTCAATTCAAAGAGTTTGTTTACGTTGGTTATCAGTTTGTGGCAAATTACCATTTTGCGGACATGATAAATAAATATTCAGTCATGTGAAAGTGAGTCACACTTCAAATGTGCCATGTACATTGAAATTATTTAAATTTTTGTATTATTTACACTTTTTGTACATTAAATATAATAACTAATTATTTTTAAGATTCATCAATCAATTTATATCTTAACGAAAAGTATCATTCCGACTAAACAAATTCAAAATAGGTATTTTACTAAAAAGTTAGACAGTAGTTATCAATTAATTAATCCGGTCTCAAAATTTAAATAATTAAATTATATTTTAACTAACATAATGTTTTAATTAATTTAATATAATTTTGCTTATGTTAGAGAAAATTGATACGTCTGTTAAGTAGATCTTCTAGGAAGTTCTTGTCATGTGAATATTAATCATCGTAGATACATTATTTATAAAGTAAAATGATTCTTTAACCGAGTGAGTCAGTTTCCAGATATTAATTAATACATTTATAATTCTTATTATTAATATATTATTGATAATATTATTTTTATTTCCATCGATTTTTCCTTACTATATAAGTGCTCTTTATCATCATTTAAACATCATCTGTTGTCTATATAAATGTTTACTGTTAAATATAGGTAATATCTATCTTAAATAAAAAGGGAAAATATGAATAGTAATTTTCAGGAATAAAATAACTAATGTTTCTTCAACACATGATTGATATTTCCAAAGATTGACTTATGTTGAAGAAACGTCAGAGAATAATTTAAGAAAACGTTTCTGAAAAAATCAATAAATATGGCTACGAGAGTCTCAACTCTTTCATTAGGACGGTTTTGACAAGGTTTAAACATATAAAAATTATATAGATTAAAAAATTAAGTTTCACATTACTATTTTACTCTTTTTTCTGTAATCTTAAATCGCATAAAGTTTATTTAGATTTTATCTTTTGTCTATACATTTTTTGTGTATTCCTCTAAATGGAAATAAATAAATTATGATAGTTAGATATTAAATATATCTACAGTTAAATATAACCATGTAGAGAATGAAAATTTAGCAATGAATGTCAGGAATAAAACAACTTTTATTGTAAATAATTTTATTTGTAATATAGCCCATAATTGTATTATTTATATACAAAAAAACTAAAAGTTTGGGCATTAATTTATACGAAAGAATAACAGTTTTAACTCAGCCTTTTTTATTCTCACATACCTATACAGGCTCAAATCAATTTGAAACCGATTTGACCCAGCAAATCTATCAACTTTAAAAAAAAAAACAGTACATCCGAGATGAAATGTAAAAAATGCTAAATTTAAATAAATAAAGATACTTATATACGTGGTTATTATATATGAGCATACTATCCTTTGCAAAATAAATTAGTTAAATACCTTTAAATGTAAATGAATTGATACATTTGGGAAGCATCAGGAAGTAATACAGACCAGTAAAAATATATTAGATTGAAATGTCATTGAAAGCACCTGTGTATATTAAAATAAACTCTTGAATTTTCTTCTTGTTACAACACTACGTACATACGCAGTTTGTATTGTTATACATCAACATTTAAATTTATGAAGCAAACATACAACTTTATATAATTATTTTAATTAAACAACTTTATAAAAACTAACTGATTTAACATTAAAAGGATTTTCCAATGTAGAAAAAATTAAATTTGTACTTATATAATCTAACATTTGGAAACAAGTTTTTTGTATATTTTATCCATATTTACAAACAAATTTCTGAAAACGAATGCACGTCTAAACAGATTAAAAAACACAAATCCGGACATTTATTAATGTTTGTGCTGATCATCCATGAGTATTTATATAATCATTAAAAAAAAAGCTGCCCATAAAAAAACTGGACCATCGTTAACATTTTCGATAAATAATCAGCGTCTTACGTTTAATTAATAAATCCGGATTTGTTTGATTTGGCAAAGGAAACAGGGTGTTCCAAAAATATAATCTACAAATTACCCATATCAAAGTTTCTTCGCCTACATTTTTTGGAAAATCAGGTATCCACAGAAGACTGGTGAATATGGTAAAATGAACATATATAAATAAGTACTGATTATCATACATCTTAGAAAATATATATGATACTTTTAAAAAAATCAACATCCTACTTGAATGATAAATGTACAAAAAAGTAACAATTAGGGTATACCCTTTTGGTCTCGGTAATTCGGGGCCGCAACTTATTGCTGTGGAAAAACTGCTTTAATCAACAATGTACAAATTTCAGATTTTTATGTATATACAATATTTTAAAAAAATATTATCTAATTGTGTCAATAGTTTCTTTAACAACGCTCCAAAAAGCAGTAAAACATTAGCCAAGAGTTTTTTGTTTAAAATAATTTAAACGGAAACAATCATGAGTCCTATGTGATACGCAATGTTACTTCAACAACTAAAAGGTATAAGTTACGTGTATAGGCACTTTGAACAAATTCAGTCAGATGTAATCATGACTTGTTACTTGTCTTCGGTGTGATTATCAAAACGGGACTTGAAGGTCGCGAAGGCTTTTTGGCCACGGTCGGAATGACCGTCAACGATTTCGGAATTTTTGGCATCTGCTCCGCCAACTTCCCCACCACACCGATGTTTCCCACGTGTTTGTCCAGTTTTTCCAGCGGAGTCTCACTCTCCGCGGGGTCCACGGGTTCAGTTTTTATGACGCCGGTGGTTCTGGATATGATCAGACCCTTCCTAGGCACTATGGACTTGAGTACGGAATTGTGTGTGACCATTATCGGCTTCGAGTTCTGGGCTTCTTGGAGACGTTTCTTCTCGCGCATTTCGAACGTGCGCTTGATCGCACACATTTTCTTGTAGTCCTCGAAGGTTATGTGATAAGGCTTGCCTCCGGAGATCACCTGCACCAGTCCCTGTTTCCTCTCCTGTTTCTTGTTGGGGTCGATGGGTATTAGGTTGGGACGCCAGTTTTTGGTGATGGGGAATTTAATTTTTTGTGACTGTTGTACTTTCATTTGAGGGGCATTCGGTCTGGCATTACCGCCGGAATTGAGCGAAATTAGTCCTGGTGGGGCGGCGCTGGTTTTAGGTTTGACAGCGTTTTGTAGGTACGTGTTTGGGGGGATTAATGGAGGACTGTTGAGTTGGGAGGTGATTGTGCTTTTGCTCTGGATGGCAGTTAACGTAACCGGTTCCTTTCTGCTGGTGATTATTCCGCTTTGGCTCTTGTGGGCGCGGTTGAACTGCATCATGCTGAACGGTTGAACGTTGGCGTTCGAGGGCATGTTGTCGAAGGCACGTAGTCGATTCTGCACCGACTCACTGTAGTTTATTGCGCGATGACTAGCATTCGACGAAAGCACCAGCTCCCCGTTTCGGAAGTACTTCTCCAGCAGTATTAAATGCCGGATGAAGCTGCTTTGGTTGCCGTACGGTTTCTGCAATTCGTTCCACAACTGTTTGGTTTCTGTGTCGTACTGAATTACAGAACTGCACTTCTCCCAGCCCTCGGGTGTTTTCTCCTTCACGCTGTGGAAATCGATGTGGGCGTTCAGCGGCAGATCTTCCTCACCGGGGAACAACTGTCTGACAGATATAGACGGATTAGATCCCAGCTTTGTCACTGCAACGTCACTGTCCTTAACACTTTTCACTTTCAGATTTTTAGATATCTCCACCGCCTCCTTTACGGACTCGAGCCGCGGTATCTTCTTAATAACGACCTCTTTGGTGTATTGATCCTTTTTAGTGTCACTGTCACTATCACAGTCCATCGCAATAGCCGGAATGAGCGTATTGTAATCGACCGAATTGAAATCCGCCGGCGATTCTGCACGGCTTGGGCTTGTTGAAGGCACTCTATTCTGGTCCGGTTGTTCCTGACACCACTCTTCAGTGGCGTCTGATTTTGATGATTTCTTTTTTTTTTTGGGGGCTTCTTTCTCTTGTTTGGTTGGGACGATGATCGGCTCTTCGGCGGCCGCCTCGTCCATCGGTACGATGTCATTGAAATGGAGCAGTCTAGAAATAAATTATTCAACATTAAATTTAAACTACATATAACTAATCTATAAACATATATTTTGTATCAAAGAGCTTCCTTATTTAAATCATTATACTTGAAATGAAATGTACATTAAAAATGTTTTTATTTCACATTAATAAAATATCAGAAGTGCATTTCATTTGTATATTATTAAATTATTAGATTTTATACTGTATTCTAAGGAGAAACAAAAAACCTTTTCCAGGATAACTTTCATATGGATCAAAAGTCAAAAATTAAATGATACATTAAAATATCATTTTTATCTTCAATTTTCCAATAAAATTTCAAAAATTATTTGACTTATATGACTATATAGTAAAGTAATTTTATTTGTTGAATTTTATTCTATTGAAACATCATGTAACTGTAAAAGTGTGCCTCATTTATAGTCATCATAATCTTATCAGTTAAATGCTTAAAATACAAATTAGACGCACCATGAAACATTAAACCTCACCTTTTCTTGTATTCATTGAAGAAATTCATACTGTTCTCGGGTCTTTCGTCCGGTTTCTTCAGAATCATGGCCGCGAAACACTTACAAAGTTTACAAACCACCGGTTTATCAGATAACGTTAATGGTACGCCTTCTTCTTTCAGCGCCTTGTTCAAATCGGCAGTTTCAGGACCCAGATAATGGATGTGGTTCCTGGCCAATCTCCTCTTGCACATGCCGCATACCATCAAATGCTCCAGAGCTGAATAGTGCTCGTCGCATATCGGGATCGAATGCAGACCCGGATTGTCTAAGTCGATGTTAATCTGGAAAATTTTACGTCAGAAAGTGCGCTTCGGGTTATTGCAAGGAAAACCTACCACTTGGCAAATACTTTTTCTCATTTTGATTATCCATTTTCTTCTCAATATGTTGGTGGAGACTTTCTCACAGCCCAACACGTGGCAGTGATTCTGTCGTGGACCCGGCGCCACCAGGGAATTGCGCTTCATAGATTTATTGGTGTACGACGGCGTGTTGGATTTTCTATCGACGTGTCTGTAGCAAGCGTCGCACAGGCACGAGTCCCTGGTCAGATGTTTTTCGGCTAAATATAAAGAGTTTTTTTAAAAAAGCTGTTTTTTATTTATTTTTTTATACGTACTGGCTAAAATTCTGTCTTGCCGGTCGACGTTCTTCATTTGGGCGATGTGACAGGGCGTGTCGAAGAGACCGAACTTGCCGAAACAGTACGAACACTCGTCCTTGCACAATCTACCCGGATGTATACTGAAGGAGCTGGCTTTCTCAGGAATAACGAGGGCTTTGGCGGTGCCCTCTTGTGAATTGGCCTCTCCATCAGATGTGTGCTCGCTACTGCCGTCTAGATAATACGCAACATTGAACGATATACGATATCTAAAGTTTCACGAGCAATGGATGCTTCTATTTCAGAAGAATTTTGATGCACATAATTAGCAAATATTAACGAAATGAACATAACAAAAGCACATCCATTTTCTCGATCAAAATTTAAGTAAAATGTGGAGAAGAAAATAAATAGATACTAGACAAAATTTTAAGACAATTATTGAGGAGGAATTTGAGCAAAAAATAAAAGAAATACAGTTACATTTTTTGTAATTGAAAATTCCTAGTAACAAATCAATCTACATACATTAATTTAATTTCAGTTTATGTTAGTTTATTAGTTAACTAAAAAAATTGTATATATTTTTTAAAATAATCAAGTTCCTCCTCGATCAACCATAATACCAAGATGAAAAGTGCATAAAAGTGTATTAAAATTATGGGTGGAAAGAGTGCAAAATGCCACAGAAAAGGGAAATAGGTAGTATAAATATAAATAGCCCAAAACCATGTAATTACCCAGGTTAGATCTGTTAGAATAATGAGACTTGTGGCGGTGCGCACCAGCGGTATCCGACGAATTCGTGCCATGCTTCCAACTTGTTGATGCACTCTGCAAAAAAGATTTAATTTTAAAAAAATATACAAAACATATTTTTTACATTTTAAACCCACTAGAATATCACTGGAAGAATTTTTAGGTAAAAGAATGTATAGTAGACGAATTAGTGTAGGAACCTAAGCACCACGTAAAAAATGTTGCTATGCAGTTGAAATATTTGTTCTATAATGAATAAATATACACATTTTAAAAATTAGATATTTGGTTAATGAATGGTTAAACAAAAGGAAAACAAAAATTAATTCTATTGCAACTGTAAAAGATCATATTTAGCAGCATATATTAAATTATAAAAAATGCTGGATAATAAGTGTGACATCAATTTCATGAGAACTATAATTTTTCTGATTACGTAATATTTCGATTAATTTTTGATGACAAATCTCATCCGCCTTATGTAAGTTTTTAATGATATTAAAGCGTACATTAGAATACTGATACTACAATTAAAAAATATGATTACCTCTTTCATGATCTTATATCCTTCCTCCGTCCCACCGGATTCTGAATCTCCCGCCTTGACTTTGCTCTTCTGGAGCGTCATCTTCAGCGAGTTCCTGCCCTTCTTCTTCTCCCCCTTGTCCCTGTTAATTTTGATCACAGTCTTGAGGGTGCCAGTGTAATTGTCGTTCTTCTGGCCCTTCTCCTTTCCTTTTTGATTTTGCTTCGCCTCTTCGGCCGCCTGCAAGCTCTGTAATCCTAAAGCCTGCAGTATGTTCTCCTTCAGGGCTTTGTCCTCCGCCGACTCCTCATTGTTCGGAGACTTGCCCGCATCGTTTTCCTTATCGTTGTCGGGTTCTTCGGGCACGGAGGATTCGAGAACTGGCATCGGCTCATCGACGTGACTCGATTCGGGTTCGTCGGCTTCCGATTCTTCTTCGTGGACTTCAATCTTGTTATTTTCTAGATTATTTACGGCTTCTAAAACCGGAGGTGCGTCATCTTCGACGTCCATTTTGTCCGCATCTTCGGGTACTTCTTCAGAAGATTCTTGTTGTTCTTCTGTTTTTGCCTCATTGTCGTCTGCTTCAGGTTGACTTTCAATTATTTGTGTTAGCTCAGTAGAAAGTTGATTTAATTCCTCATCCTCGTAAACTCCTGCGAGAGATTGTTCTGTATGTTCGTCTTGGTCTGCGGTTTCGTCCATAGGTTCCTGAAGTTCTTCCAATTTTTCAGTTGAGTCTTCGTCTTGTTTTTCGTTAATTGCTTCTGTTTCTTCTTCTTCATTCATGAACTCGGATTGCTCGATATTAACGGCTTCTTCTAAGTTTTCTTCTGACTGTTCGTGATCCATGGTGATTTTTGGATCATCAGTATCTTCTTCGATGGCCTCCGATACTTCTTTCGACTCTATTTCAGTTTCATCAGCAATCGATAATTGACTTACTTCTTGAGGTGGAATTAATTTAATCCTTTTAATGTTTTCGTCTGTGAGCGCTCCATTATCCAAATCCATCTGTTCAGTTTCCTCAGTAGTTTCTTCTGATTTATTATTGAGTTCTTCGCTCATTTCAACTGATTCAACGTTTTCTGGGGTGCTTTCAAAATTAGTCGATGGGTCAACCACCGTTTCTTCTTTTTTCTCACTATCGCTGTTAAACGTTTGTTTCATTATATCCAGTAGAAAAGATTTTTCTGGAACTTTGACACTGGGAGTGACTGCAATTGATTTTATTAGTTCCTCTTCGGATTTTTCTTCGGCTTTAATCTTTTTATCATTCAAATTAATATCTAACGAATTACTATCATTGTAAATATTTGAATTCGTGTCGGTTAAATTGTCAATTGGTCCACTTATGGCAGTGTCGGTAGATAGACTTCTCTTTATCTTACTGGCAGGAATAATTGCTTTGTCATCAGATTCGACACCGTCCGCTTTCAAGTCCATCTCTCCAGTTTCAGCACCATGCAACGACGCCAAATCTGAAAAGCTACTGTCCGACTCATAACCCGACATTTTAGAGACAGACATTTCACTTCCACTCAAATCTGAGCAAAGTCTTCGTCGTTTTTTCTGACTGAGCCCTTCTAACAAATTCAGATCTTTAAGTTTCCTCTGTTTTCCATTCCTAAGCATCCTTGCGGGGGAATCAGATCTAGTGTAGGGACTGGAGCGTCTCAAACCGTCGATGCTTTGCCTTACTTTGGCATTACGCTTTGATCGCGGACTGATACTTCGGGGTAATTGACTGAATATAGATATTGTTTGGTCCAGATTTTCTATGCTGCCTACAGGGAATTTTTCAATGCTGTGTCTCCGCCTTTGTATGGGCGCTTTTGCCTTCGCTTTTTTTACGTTTAAGTCCAATCGGTCTATCACTTCCTGTGCCGAAGAGTCTAGAACCTCTTTCTTAATACACTTTTGAGCCAGCTCCAGTTTTTGTTTTTTCGTGAGCCTCTTAGGCTTAACCGGATCCGTTTTGCCGGTTTCCGACGAAGCATCGGGGTCAGGCTTAATGTACTCCGGCTTTATTAAAAACGATATATCTTCCACCGGCTCGGGTTCAACTTTAATTTTCTTTATTCTGTTCCTCGAACCCGGTCTGGCAATTTCCACGTTCGAAGTGTCCGTTACGTCACTGGCATTGGACAATTCCTCGTTTTCGATTTTAACGTCCACAGGTTTCACAACCTTTTTACCGGACTTCTTCTTTGGTTCAGTTGTTTCTGTTGCATCATCTTTTTTCTTGCGACTGCGAGGTTGCTTTTTGACTTCCGTAACGCCGTTGTTTAGTAATTTCTTTTTGGCGTCGAGAGTCTTGGCGTTCTTTAAAATCGTCTTTGTGATTTTCTTTATGGGCGCATTCTGTTTAGCTTTGGCCTTCAGTTTGATGGCCAGACCCGGTTTCTTTACGACCTTCTTGGCGGCGAGTTTCTTCCCAATCGGCACTTTTGTGGTTTTCGGCGTTTTCTTGTCATTTTCTTGAGTAGTGTCGCAGGGCATGTCTTTCGCAATTAAGGACTGCTTCTTGTTACTGACTGGAGTCTTCTTTTCTCTAGTTGCCATAGCATTTGGTAGTGTGGGTGTTTTGTCTATAATTAAAAAAACAAACCGTTTTAAAAATAATATATTAAATACATATTAGGTATTTTAAATAGTTTAATATTTTAGACCTACTTAATTTTTTATAAAGTCTGTAACATAAAACTAACTAATTCATCAATCTTTTATGCGACTTTACAATACAATTTTTAATACAACTAGTAACCTTGAAGATCAAATTATAAATTCCAGTTAATGTGTTTATACAGTGAAGCTTTTATTTTATCATTGATAAATTTGATATTTTATGAATGATATATTTTATGATAAATTTGTAATAAAATATAGATAGTGTTAATCAAAAAACAAGTAAAGATAATACATTCTAAAGCTATTATTAAACTGGATAAATACAATATTTTTTAACTGGTTTATTCACATTGGAAAATATTTCGTTTAAATATAATAAGTAAATTAAAAATTATGAACATGACATTTTAAAATAATTATTCTAATTTGAACTCACCACAAAAATATTATTTTATATAGAAAAGTTAATAGTAGTCTACACTATTTATAAAAATCAGTAGATTATTTTTATTATCTATTATATCTTTGATTTAATATCTGAAATGTTCAGTTTTACATAAGACTATTCTTAAAGTGAATCAAAATCATTGAACATAAATCTCTTTAATTGATTAATAAAAATTAATTTTAGTTCAACATTTTCGATATACATTATTTATAATCTTTCTTTGACCTCAAAAACTTACCAAGATTAATTATCCCATATGAAATAAATTAATAAAATAATATAGAATTGTTAAGTTATTTTTTTTATTATTATTGAAAAGGTTAATTTTAAAAAAGTTGAACAAAAAATTATTACCTAAATTATTTCATTTAAGGAAATCATTAAATATAGAAACAACATAATAATATATATATATATATATATATTAGTAATTTCCAACTATGTCGATACTGAGTCACTGAAAATTTCGCACCCGTCAAAAATTTCCATAAATGACCTCATTTAAATCTGAAAAGGATGTGCCTAATAACTGCCATAATTAAAAGTAACATTTTACCCTGTTAACATAAAATTGTAGCCAGTGAAGAAAATAAATCAGAAATTGTTGGCTTTCATTGTATTAACCGACGTACACGCGCTGTTTAAATAATTAGAATCGAGTCTATTAATATTCATAATCTGTCGAGCAAGCATTAACTGTACTTACTGTCATAATTCCGCTTCATTTTCAATATTTCAGAAACAACCGTAAACAGTTAATGCTGTTTTCATGGGTCGTTAATGTTGTAAATGATTTAATTTGAGTGTTATAGAATATGTACGCATGAAAATATTATTGTTATAGTATTTAAATATAACATATTCTTATTATTATTGATATTAAGTGAAAGATAATTGAGTTGGGAAACAAATTATAAGGGATAATTTTATTGTTATAAACTAGAAATGATGAAAAACTATGTATCAATTGAAAAGTTTGAATAAATATTCAAAGATATGTTTTTAATAATACTATTTTATCCAAATTATAATTTCCTTTGAAAAATTTTAAATGCCATGTTTACAAATATCAATTTCAGTTCATCAAAATCAAATATCCATTGAAAAAATAATGTGCTAAAAATATCGTGTAAATTGAATCCTGTTGTTTGTGCTGAAATTATTATGTCTAGAGAAGGATTGTTGTATAATAAAATCACTAATTTTTAATTTTTTGAATTTCAACAATATAAAAAGTCACGTGTTCTATGAAGGTGGCAGAAAAACTTTGATATCTTGAGTTCAAAATAGTTCGAATATTAATGTGCTGACGTGAACAAAATAATTCGAATAAAATGAGATCGAAGTATGTTAGGTGATTATTAATGAATCATTATTAAAGACAAAGATATTCAAAGACATGAGAACTTTTACTTATTTTTCTTAACAGTTAAAAATCTTTGGAAAGTAATATTTTTATATAATAATATATTTATACTTATACTGTACTTCTTAAACAATCAAATAATTAAATTAATAAACATAAATAAGATAAAAATTGTTAATTAACTTAAAACTGGTAAATAAAATTAAAATAAGTAACTATTATTTCATTAGGTAAATGTTAAAAACAATATGTTCATGTTGAAGTTGAAATTGGTGAATTTAAAAAATATTTCTTGTTAACGATTTTTTATTGTGCCTTGTTTGAATTTTTTATGAAGAATTATGAAATTATGTAATTGTTAAGAATTAATATAAAATACAAATTAAAGTTGTTATTTGTCTATATCCCATCAATTATAATAATGAAACAATTTCCCATAAGTAATTATATTCGTATCTTTTAATTAAATTTTCAGTTTTTCAGAATCAATTAAGATATATCAGAATTTTTTAGTCGTAAATAGAGAGTATCAAGTTATTCTTGAGCATTTTGCATGTTAATTGAAACATTAAGACTTCAATTTATTGAGTTTTCTACTGACGATTTAACTACGTAGATAAAAAGCCCATTGAATAAAGTTCAACCCGAAAAAACAAAATGTATAATTAAAATATATATAATATTTATGTATTATATTATTGTAATTATTAAATAAAGTTTTTGTTTATTCAGTTCATACATACTTTTTACAAAAATGTTTGCTTTTACAGTAACATTTCTTAATAAGTAATGATAATTAATATTTGTTTCTTTTTTTGTAAATTGTAGAAGTCTTCTAAAACCCAACATTTACGATGTTACAAACGTTAATCTTACTAATAAACCATTGGAATTACATAAATAAAATTAATAAATGTTAATAACTATTACTAACAGTAAAATAAACTTGTCTTGCAATAAGCACTTGCAAAATAAAACTTTAAAATAACAATATTAATTACCTCCAAGAATGACTTCGTTCGTTCAACAATGGCCTCAACTTTCACTGCTATTTGCAAGATTCGTACTATTTCAAAATCCATTAAACACACGTGACAAGCTAATGGCTTTTTGAATTTATGTAAATTCTAAGCGGCTTTTAATCCATATAATAATTTAGAGTGGTACACGAACAAATTGAAATGATCCAAATAAATGAGATTGTTGTGTAATTGTACGACTGTAAAATTAGCGCTTAATCTTTCGGTAGCGACGGGTCTCAAAAACGTAGAAACCGGAATAGAGTAGGTAAAAGTAACCCCCCAGAATGTCATCCCCACACGGTTCGTAAAACACCAGGTGCGCAATGTCTTTGCAGCTTTGATATATTGGCAGTTTCATGTAAAATGGTGTTAAATTTCGAAATTGGTATTCGTGGATGCGTTCAAAGCAGGAAGGATTTGATTTACAAAAAAATTATTTTGCCATTGGTTAATAATTATACAATTAAATTTGCATATAATTAATTACTCAACGAAAATATTTTAATAATAACATTAAAATATCAAAAATAGGAATTATTGCACATTAACTGTTAAATAGATCAGTTCAATGTATTCGATTTAAATTATCTAAATTGGGGCTCAATAAAGACGTAAATATGTTTTATTAACAAGATTTGAAGGTCGCATTTAGACTATTCTCAATATTTGTAACTATCATTTTCATATCTTTGTCTGGAAGTAATTATTTTTTAAATTAGTAATTTAATAAAAATAAAATTTAAATAAATATGAAATATAACTCTAACACTGCAATTTGTACATTGGTCAAGAAATCAAATGTTGCCATGGAGGTTTGTAGAGCAAACTTGGTAAACGTCCAGTACTAGAATATCAAGTATTCCGATTTAATAATAACTATCAATTGAGTCGAGTTCACAGTTCTGAATCAAATCCCATTTTGTGTAACTAATTTAACAATTTGAATCATTCAAATATTTCGTTGCAAAATTGTATCATATTCATAACAGTAATTGTTCTATTGAACAATTTTTATTCATGTTGTTGATTATAAGAAATAATCATAATCAAATTTTAATCTTTTATAGAAGTTAATTTACACAATTTACTTCTGATGATTCATTTATGAACTTTAAAATGGGTGTTAGTAATTAATTTTATAATTAGACGGTAGAAAATTTTATAATTAATAAAATTACTTTCAATAAATGTTTCAGATTTTATTAAATATACATAAATTAAGCGAAACTAAAAGAGAAAATATTTTATTTACAAAATTTCAGTAGTTTATTCAAAATATAAATAATTTAATTTTAATTTGATTTAATTAGTTAGTTTTTTTGCATTAAAAATAATATTATATTTCTAAGAACATATAAAATTACGTTAATTAAAATTTTGATGTTTCAGACCACTGATTTCAAAAATCTTAAACGTAAATGATGAAAGCACTAACAAAGAATTTAACAAAAAAATTAATTTCCAGTTCATTAATGTAATTTATATTAAATAAATTTGTTACCTAACGTTTAAACATAATATTTTATAAAATTCTATTGTTATAAATATTATTTTAACCTTTCAGATATGTAACTTAAAATTAGTAAATATAGTTTGGAAATATAAATATTTAAATAAAATGTTTTTTAAACAAGAAATACAATACATTTTCTCCCTCTTTATTTGAACTTTTATAACTTAAAACGTTTTCATTTGAATTCCAAAAAATATATAAAAAAATATATTTAAAGTATTTTTTCATTTATTCAGATCAATTTGAATTTATATAATAAAAATGTCCTTTATCATAAATTAATCAACAAGAAAATATAGATTTTCATAAATTTTCATAGTAAAGAAAGAACTATTAAATAAAAATAATAATAACGTATCGGGTAGCCAAATAATAGAGATGTTTGCCAAATATCTTCACAAAAAATATATATTTTTATAAAAAGAACTTCAGAAACACTCTAAATTACTAATTTTTCTAAATTTTCAGATAGATTCGTAAAGAGAAAAAAAAAGGAAATCATAGAAGCATTAATTATTTTGGGATATAAATACCAGAAGTATATTTGATGTAGAAAATTAAAAATTTTATTTAAGACAAGTTTGCAGTTTTGAAACTTCAGGATGAATTTTTACTTAGTCCATAGAATGACTCTTTTATCAGTTAAATCATTAGTAAAGCTGAGAGAATTAGCAACTAGTGCTATTTAAGCATTAGATGAAATAATAATATTACATGAATGTTTACTAATATGTATTTTTTAATTTTATGCTTTAACTTATGTTATGAAGTATCCACGAACTTTTTTCTTTAGTATTTTCCATTTACGTATAAATAAAAATATACTATTTAATTTGCAAATAAAAAAAGTTTTATTGTAGACTTTTGTAAGAGGCTGAAGTATAATCATTTTTGTAATATATAAGATATAAAAGAAATAAATTTCATTATTAAGATTTCAAGTTTTTTTGGCAAAATCAAATTTTCATTTTGCGTGACTACCACATTATTTATGATACAGCAAAACTATTGAAGTTGTTAAAAAATTATATGAGAGTGAAAAAAATAAATCTATTTTTTATTTAACCCGTACTGTCGAACATGTTGAAAAGTTGGCATTTTCTGATAATAGACTACTTTTTTAATCAACGAGGTCGCTCAATATATTGATTGAATTTATTTAAATATATTTATAACATTTAAACTGCGTATTCGTTTAAAAAAAATGACATTTGAGTGCCAATTCTTTAACTGTTTATCAATATGTTTTTGTTTTGTTTTGACTGTGTGTGTTCGATTCCTTTTAAAGGTACGTAAATTTTGATGTATCGATGCGATACCAAACTTTGCTTTTTGAAAGTAAAGTAAACTTTGAAGCTCAAGCTTTTAACAAAACATCAAAGATGATAAATTGTCTCAAAAAGAATTTGACTTAGTAAAAACTTTTTTTGCCACATATTCATTTTTGCGGATAAAGGACGTTCTGAACCTTATCAGTAACATGAGTTTATACTTTTATCCTTAAACAATATTACCACAATAAATGATAAAACTTGATGATTTGGGAATATAAAAATAAATTTTTGTGACGAATTTGTTTAAAAATATTAATCAATGTATCTAAAATGAATTAAAAAAAAAAAACATATTTCTTGAGACTTTGTCAGAATTTCAAAAAAAAAAAAAAAATATTAAAACGAACTTAAAAATTCGTGGAACAAATTAACAAAAACTAATTTATTATTATCTATTTCACAAATTTTTCTATTAAGTTTTTTATAACGTATTTTTTCTTCTACAGGAACTTCACAAACAGATCTACAAATAAGGGATTGCGGAGATATCGAAGATTTAAATTTTTCTTCGCATTAGCATACTTTTTTTGGTTCTGATTGAAGTGTTCATAATTCTATTTTTTTAGGAAAATTAAACTTTTGGTAGATTTCGAAATGTAATAACTCTTTACTGGTAATTTTTTACGTAATATAAGCTTCTTACTTAAAAAAAAAATCGAGATAATAACTTCAAATCGAATTTGCCCTCAAAATACCCTAAAATAATACTTTTCAAAATTATATAATTTGTAATATATTAAATAATATTGAACTAAGACGTAACGGCGTTTCTGATAATATATTTAATATTTTTGTCAAAGAAATATGCGGAAAATTAATTTTTCATAAATGACTATATTTGAAAAACTTATTATTAACGTATGTTAACCATCGATATTTTGATTAAAAATTATTAACTATTACAATATTACTCTCGAAATTAAAAAGTTATCGCTATATCATAAACTATATATATATTATATGTAACAAGCTTGGTTTTTATAGATTCCATTTAAAACAAAAAGTTGCTCAATTATATTCATATTTTCAGAATATGTATTTTTTTAAAGGTGACTAAGTTTAAATTCAAAAACGAATCTATGGAGTTTGTGGCCAATTATTTTTTTTAAGAAATAATCATAATCAAATTTTAATCTTTTACAGAAGTTAATTTACACAATTTACTTCTAATTCTTCTCTAATTGATTTTATAATTAGAATGTAGAAAATTTATATATATATATATATATATATATATATGTATATATATATATATATATATATATATATAAATTAAGCGAAATTAAAAGAGAAAAAAATTTGTTTACAAATTTTCAGTAGTTTATTCAAAATATAAATAATTTAATTTTAATTTGATTTAATTAGTTAGTTTTTTTTGCATTAAAAATAATAAATTTCTAAGAACATATAAAATTACCTTAATTAAAATTTTAGTGTTTCAGACCATTGATTTCAAAAATGACTATATTCATTTTGATTCTAATTTGTCAAAAAACAGTTTTAATAATTTAATTGAATTAAAATATGGTCAGGCATGAAAATTTCATGTTTATTTTATTTATCAATTTCCTGGTTACTTTCAAAAGACACAGTACAAGATTAGTTTTTACAATTTAATTATTAATTCTTAAATATTATTAAAAATTTTGGATATAGACTCATTTTTAATAAATAGTGAAGAGACTAAAATTTATATATTTATTATACTTTGTTAAAAATTATTCTTTTTTTTTTTTGAATCAGCTTTAGAGGGTATTCCTCTGAGTAGATGTAAAAACCAAAAGACTAATTTGACGCACCCTCTGAAAGTTTTATATACCCTGTATAGTAACCACTTCCAAGGATAAATGTCATCAATTTTTGCATTTTAATTATATTTTCAAAGTAGTATCATAAACCAAAGTAATAAAAAATAATTCTTCATGTGTTGAGAAGTATCGTATAATGTTCGTAATGACGATATTTCAGTAAATCAGTGTTAAACGACTTAAAAACAATAAAATAATATTCTTCTAGTAACATTCCGACAGGATGTTGATGAGTTATGTATGTATGTATGTTTTCTAGGTTGTCAGTAATATTAATTATTATAATGTTGGCATGGTTTACTAATATGTCCTCAGATTCATGAAACATTAAACATTTAAACAATAAATTCAAGTAACAGGTTTCAAATAGGGCTGCTGAAAAGTAAATCCATCATATTAAAACAAATTTCAGTCATCAAAAATAAAACGTACACGCGACAAACTACAACTGGATTTGCCGTTCAGCATCCTTGATCCGAAACGTCGAAAGCTTTCAGCAAGTAAAAAAAAAACAAATGAAAACAATCGACGCAACAAGACAATAATGTGCGTAGCACGTGAGTGTGACATCCGGTCAAAGCAACCCCCGAACCGGCGGCGGCGGCGTGCCGAATCGAGAGAAAGAGAGACGAGAGCGCCGAGATAAATCCCGAGGCCACCGAACGCCGTCGTGTGGTCAGCGCCCCTTCGACAGGATGCGGGGGCCCCCCCACCTAATCCGGGGGCTCCCGTGACTCCGGCGGAGCGCCGACCGGGCGACCGCGTCCCGTCTCTGGGACCGCACTCGCAACACCGACCGCCTAATAAATTTACTACGTTCCGCGGCGGGTTTTTCTGCTTTTGTCGCGCGGAAAACCGGCAAAAAGGTTTACCGACCGAGCACGCACACGGCCTCCATTTGCCGTTCGTTTCAGCAACGTGAAAAGTTATAAACAAAGCAATGACCTGTTAGGCGATTTCCTTCCGAACGGGGCTTTTCAAAACTGACGTTTCCACCGATGATCCGGCGTGCGGATCGCGCATTTCGCGATTGTTTCAACGCACCGCCCACCACCGTCGCACACTGGACGCGAAAAAACCCCACAAAAACGACCCGATTCGGCCCCAATTCACACGAAAAAACAACAACAAGGGTTCCTCTTACCTTTACCCTGAATCTCGCTCCGACAACGCCACCTATGTTATGTGCGTCGCCGTCAGTTCGCTTCACCAAAAGCACGTACTTATTCCATCACAAAAACGAGCGTCGGCGACGGCACCCGATCAACGTACGAGACACATGTTTGCAATAGAACGGACTAATAAAATTACATGAAATAAACTAATAATTCGACGGAAAATGCGGATTTTTTTCACCGATTCGCCGACAACTGAAACGGCCCGACCAGAAACAGCGATTATGTTCAAACAATTCGCGATATTAAACGTACAATCGTCGAAAACAACACCGATAATTATGTCCGATGCAGCCAACTATTAGATTTATTTTGGCTTGTCATGTTGAGATAGGGTCGGACGTGTCTTTCGGTGTCAGGAATGCCTGCTTAGTTCGGCGTGTCGCCGCTAGTTGCCATTACATTTTATTAAACTTCTCTATTTAATTTGGTCCCGTTATTATCACTCAACTGGCGTTTCTGGTACCGGACTTTGGCGTGGAATCCGTTTCTTTTGAGCACCACATCCATCGAACGCACTACATGCGACGTGTTAAATGTTTAAATGTTCGTAGTAGAGGCGTAGCTCGCCACTTTCATAATCCTAATTAGTCACAGGCTACGAAAAGTGTGACGCTAGAGTGAATGTTATAAAAATAATCCTTTGCGTTTGCTACGTTTTCAAGTTCATTAATATTCATTGTATTTTTACTTGTGAACTATCGGCGGCTGGTTAATTGTATTTGTTTGGCGATTTTCAAAACCACGTCAACTACGTGAACTTTATCAAGATCGAAATTACGTAATTTTATCGATATTAACAATGTTTGTAACGTAACGCGTTGTTTAATTGAATTGAAAATATTTAGCCGTTTCAAATTATTCTTTAATGGGTATTTAATTAACAGTTCCTGAAAAATTTCGTTCAATTGTTTACCATTATTTAGAAGCAAAAAATACACATTTTATAATTTTAGAAATTTTCCTTAATTGTTAAGAATATTTTATACTATAAATATAATTAAATGTCTACATTTTTATATCGCTTAATAATTAATGGTTTTAGAGAAGTTAGTTTCTGTAGTTAGAAGTAATTCATAATTAAAACAAAACATAATCAATCATTAATTATTATACTAATTATAATCATTACTATTATGAATAACTATATGTTAATTTACTTTAAAAAACTAATTTCTAAATCTAATTTTTTTACCTTTTCAGTCAAAGTTAATGTAAGCCACGTTAAAAAATTGATCACAATTTGATATACTAACTGAACTACATCTGAAGATATAAGGTACTTGATTCAAATAAAACTGAATCAAAATTTATGGTTATACCTAATATATTGAATTAAAATTTATTTTATATTTGGATTTAAGTGTTAATACTGCACCATATTTAATTTCTAGGAAATTTACAATTTTAGGTAATTAAATAAATAATTTTGGCAATTCGAACAAATTCACATGAAAATATCTAAATATATATTAATTTTTTGAAAACTTTTCTGAAATTTGTTTTAATGTATAAAAAATTTATGTAGCAATGATGATGGAATCTTTCATAAATTTATCTTTTTCAGTTTATGTTAATGTTTATTTTAATTATTATGTACAGCATCAAAAATTATTAAATTAATAATTTTTCAGTCGCTGTTATTGTGTTACATAAAATTATAATAAAAGTGTTAAACTTACTGAATTATCGAATGTCGAATTTGGTCATTTTATTATTGCAACTAAAAAATAAACTGTTATTATCCAAAATATAATTTTCATTTCCTTTTCAATTTTTACCACATTTTCAATTTATATACCATAAATCCCTGAAATTTGGTTTATTTTCAATATTTAGAAGTACATAAATTATTTTAAATTTATAAAAATGAAAAATTAATTATTTTTAATTTATCAACTTAACATCTCTTGTTTATTTAATTTTCCTTATTCCCATTTTTTTCCCAAAAATGAAATCGATAAAATTAATATATTTTTTATTATTAATTTTAATTATAAACTAATTATTTTTATTACATTTAATACCAGTTTTAAATTTAACATTAATTGGCTTAAAAAAAGAAAATTTTGTAACTAAATATTTATTTTGAATGTTCAAATTACTGAAATTTCCTTCTATTTATAGTATAGTGTCTAACTTTTGATTAGCACATACTAATAATTGTTGCAGACATTGTAGTAATTCCCAAACATTTGAAATTTACTATTTTATTGCAGGACTTGTTTTGAAGATGTTGAGAGTTTACCTGTACTTTCTTTAAAATGGCTGGTCGCCTTGAGTATGTTTCCTGATTTAGGCTCAGTTTGCAGAATCGGTTTCTTCATCGACTAACAGTTAGCTCAATAAACGACATTGAAATTTAATCGCATTTTAATTGATTGACTTCATTAAGATATTAATTATTGGGCAAAAATCACGGGTATATTCACACTATTATCACCCTTAAATAATATAAGATAATATTTGCTCATATCAAACGTTGTAAGAATAAATTAATCATATACAAAAGGCATTTTATGTTTTTATATAAAATTAAGTAAAATGTTTAGTAATTTAATATACATGCTTACTTAATTAATTAACATTTTTAATTATATTAATTAAATTAATGTAATATAGAACATAATATGTACGTGTAAGTATGTCTACCTACAAAATCTAATTATTATTTGTATCTTCGAAATATTTGATACTATAAGTAAACTTAATTTTAAAATAGGCATTTATTTATCTTACATTTTTGTATATATAAATAAAAATTATTTAGACGTATCTATTTTTAAATTTGCTAGCTTAATTATTTATATTCGAAAGAAAATCCATAAAAGAAATTGATTTTAAAAAGTTCGTATTCATGAAATGGAATTAAATTATAATAATTTTACAGGTATACTGGCTCGCAATACAATCGCATACTATACGCTTAAAAAATCAATACTACAATTTTAACATTATTTATTATATATGTTGTTACTCAAACTAGCACCAAGATATATTAAAAAGAATTAAGTACAAATTTATAATAAAACAATGAATATGGTTGTATGTGATTTTAATGAAAGATTACAATATTAAGTTCACAAAAATAATGTACAAACGAATGTTTTACATAGTTATAACGTGTTTAAAACAATTCAACGAACTTCACTCAAAAAGTTACAGTATACAAGCGAGTGTGTTGCCAAATTTAGATTCAGCTATTTTATGTAAAATATGTTTGTTTTGCAATAAATTTACTTTTAGGTTAACTTTATAATTTCTTATACTATTATTATTTTTTTGGTACTAAATTGAAATAATATTTTATTTACTTTTAAATAGATATATGTACTTATTTGGTTAGAAGTATGAAAGTAAATATTTGTAAATGTAAATTAATTAAAATTATTGTTTCTATTTAAAAAATGGAATGGAAAAAGAAGGGTGGCTAATGAGACCCTTACTAGTAGATGTAAAAAACTTAGTTTTATATCCATTATAATTATATTTCTTGTTCTAATAAAATTTTGTGGAAAATTGAACGACATTACAGAAGATTCCAAATTTTTCAGATATTATGGTATCTAGAAGCTTCAGATGTTGCTGAATTTGATAAATTTAAACATGTATGTTACCAACTTTTAATTATATACAAATAAATATGTTTCCTATATATAAAATCAAAAATATATGATAGGAAAAGTTAAAAATGTAATGTGCAACAAATTATAAAATGTGAAAATAAATTCAATTCAGTACCATCAAAAATACTACATATTTTTTGGGGGAGACTCGTTTAAGTTTTATCTCTTACCACCCACGTTTTGTCCAATTGGTAAATGAGATTAAATGTTCTGATAATTTCTATATATACTAAAAAAATTTACGACAAAATATCAGAAAAATAGTAACAGTTTATTATTATGAGAAAAAAACTATACAATTACAATAATTTATTATACATTCAATTTAATAATTAAACTTCACTATTTTGTAAGAACAGTACATTCACATATTCAAGTACATTTCATAATATCACTAATATTAAAAAATAACAAATTTTATATAAGTATATTTTATTAATTGTTTTTAAATAGTTGAAATGACTGAAGGGTAATTTTTAAGGGATAACACGTGTACCCAACAAAATGGTGAATGCGCTTTTTAAATTCATTTTCATAAAATAAATATAATAAATAAAATAAATACAATAAAATTTATCTAGATAGTGTATGCAGATTATTTTATGTAAAATGTCGAAAATTATGTTATTTTACGACTAATGTTTAAAATTGTATGCTTTTGTAGTATGTCTAGTGTTTCCGACATATGGCATAGCTTCTTTGTATCAATAAAATATTTTTTAGTTTTTTATGTACAATTTGAAACGTTATCTGGTTTACATTATATTTATAATATAACTTAAATGTTAATATAGATTATATTATATTTTTCAAAAGATTTTATATCTTTTGGGCTATTTTAGAACAAGCAGAGAATCTCCAGGGTACCTAAAGAATTAATAAAAATATTATGAAAAATTTCTGTTGTTTTTTGTCCACTTTTGTAAAGCATATTTTTTTTTTAATTAGTTAGAAAATGACTTTCGAAAAACTTCATAATTATCACAAAAAATTACTAGTAATGCCCTTCTATCCTTGTAGTGTTCGACTGTATATAATATTGTAATATAAAAGATTTTTAAATCTTACACTTTTGTTAGTCATGAAATTAAATGAATGAATATTGTTGTACCTTTCAAAATGTCATAACATTGTTTTTTATTTCGTCATAATAAAAATCTAACTTTAAATAAGTTTTTGACATTTAAATTATATACAATATTTAGTTATTCATTTTGTCTTATCAAATTAGTTTTTATTTGATATGATGAAACTGCACATATTTCGTGTGTAATATTAATGAAATTAGTAAATTTTAATACAAATTTTGAATTTATTTATATTTTGTAGTATATTATTTCATGCAAATGCTTTTAAACATAACATTTAAAGGAATCCTATACGAATTTTTTTATTAATTTGCAAAATATTATCTTAAATTTACCTAAAATATTAATAACAAAAAAGTTATAGAATTTAATTTGTACATAGAGATTAACGAGACAATTTTATATTTACATGAAGTTTTTAAAATGCTTAACAAATCAAAATTATATTTTTAAATTGAATGTACCATATATCGTACCATGATTATTCAAGTAATCGCATATTCAATACCAGTAATTTACAATTTATTTGAAATTTTATAAAACATTTGTAAATTATTATTCCAGTTATCATATAACAAAAATTGGAAGTGAAAATATTTTTTATATGTAGTTTAAGGAAGTAAGTTACCGTTAATCATGAACCGTTCTTTTTTTCTGGAGTCGTAAAGTATGCGAAATAAATGAGAATAAAAATGTTACTTTGACCTGCTACGTTCTACGTTCTTCTGAAACACCCTGCATATACGAAATTAAGTGAGCCAAAGAATCCAGGTAAAATTCTCCAACTTTTGTACGAAAATATTTTCCTTTTACACAGGTAAACAACTAGTTACAGAATAATACTTTAACAAGAATTATTCTTGTGACACCAGAATGTAGTACGCTATCTACAAAATTTAACCCTCCCGTTTACAGAAGATTCCAATAATGTGTGATATTAGGCTTTATTCCAAATTTTACGAAAATACGTAACTTTTGTTTTACTTTAGCTGCAAAAAAGCCTCAAAATCACCCTGTATTATTTATTACTTAAATAATTATTTAGCTAAATACCATTTTAAAATTATATAAAACAGTATTGATTTAACAGATATAGGAAAAGTCACATGCATTATAAAATATTCATGGGAATAAATTGTAAGATATCTATGCAACCACATAGATATGATGAAACTGCACATATTTGCTATGTAATATTAATGAAATTAGTAAATTTTATCACAAATTTTGAATTTATTTGTATTTAGTGGTATATTATTTCATGCAAATGCTTTTAAACATTTAAAGAAATTCTATACGTATTATTTTTATTAATTTACAAAATATTATCTTAAATTTACCAAAAAAGTTATAGAATTTAATCTGTACATATAGATTAGCGACACAATTTTATATTTACATGAAGTTTTCAAAATGCTTAACGAATCAAAATTATATTTTTAAATTGATGCAACCACATAGATATCTAATTAAAAGCAATACAAAATCGTGTTTATGTTAAGTAAATGTTAATAGGTTGGTGGAGGAACAGTTAATTGAATAAAAAAAGTATTTAAATTTTTGTTGATAACTTTTGTTTTTAGTTTTTAAGAATTCTATAATATGTGATATATGGTAATTTGTCTCTCATTCAATTCAACATATATCATTTCGTGAGGGCAAATTGCAAATCAGCTTCTACGACTTTCAATAGTATAGTTATAATCGTTGTAATTTAAAATTTCTGTATTCTTTCAATTTTCCTTATTTTAGCAATATTATTTTTCTTATAAAAAACTTTACCCTAACCTAAACTTCTTTAAGAAGTTTAAGAATAGACTTGGTATTAAATTTTACTTGTTATATGTGTTTACTAGACTATTATTTTTTAAATACGTTTATGTGGGAAATTCTTACTTTGTTGTACATTGCCTGAAGTTTACTCTATAATTTTCATACTACACAATATAAGTGAACTAACTGTATTTTCTAAATAGGATTTTAATAAATTAATACTTGTTATGTTTCATTCAGTTTTGTGTAAATGAAGTCGACAATATCTGTTATTACTAAATATGATGAATGTGCTTGAGATTTTACTCTTCAATTTTTATTAAAATAAATGAAATAAAAAATACTTTTAATATTAATTATCTACCTCAAAAATGAAAATTAAAAAAACACTCAATTTGGTTTAATATGCTACTTTTATGCTTATTTTACTACTTTATATACAAGGATAAACAGAAAACTAAATTAACTATTGAGTTTATTATATATTACTGTAATTCCTACTCGAATGATCGAAAAATACACTTTCAAAAATAATAAATGCATATAAAATGCATATTTATTGTTGTTATATTTTCTGAATGCTTATTATTCAGGTTAACATTCAATAAATATATAATTATTGATATATATTATGAATAATAAATAGTGATAAACAACTTAGTATTTGTGTTAAAATAAGTCTCATAAGCATATTGATCTAATTGATATTTTCGCTAAGATGACACAATTTGTCCTTATGTAACAATATAAATTTAGTATGTTGAAAACACTATTTACACTGAAATAATTTGTTATGTGTGGTTTATTGTTGTTGATGCTATAAATAAGTAATGTTATACTCCATAATTTTGATAAGTGATTTATTTTAAATAAACCATAATATAACAAAGTACTTCGTTTCATTTGAAACAAATGAAAAAAAAAAATAAGTATTAACAAGAGTTACAATACAAATGAGATGTTGAAGTGTGCAAAATGAAGTTCTAATAGATCTTGATAGTCAATTTTAAATAATTATTTTATATGTTATGAGTAGTTCAGGTGAAGAAATGAAATTTTCAATTACCAATAAGTAAATTTGAAACTCTACTTACTTCCTTCTCCGTTTATTTATCAAATTTTGGTCTGTTCAACATATTTTTATTATTACCAAATAAAACTATTCCATGTGAAATTTAAATTAGCAAAAATATTTGTAGTATAAAATATCCTATCAATAATTTAATTGTGTTTAAAGTTTAATCAATAACAACTCTTTTTTATATTGGCGTAATTTAGTTACTTTTATAATAAAGTTTCATTAATACAGAGCTGGCTTGCCGTTCACTTTGCATGTTGCTTTATATAATATAATAATTTGTGAGGACACCGTTATTTAGGTGAATGGCCCAAAAGAGAAAAAAATATATGATTTTCTCATTTTCAATGTCTTAACTTTACCTTAAAAATGCTTTCACTGTGTTTAAATTTTTGCTATAAACTAGTAATATAATCAATCAATGATTGATATGTGTCCACCATGGTGTAAATGAGTTGGATATTGGTGCGTGTGCTTTGGTCTCACAGATAAATCCAATAAGATGTTTCCGTGGTGTAGTGGTTATCACATCCGCCTAACACGCGGAAGGTCCCCGGTTCGATCCCGGGCGGAAACATTACTCTTTTTCTCCTAAAATAATCCTTCTAGTTTTAAGACATTTATTTTTCTTTACTTACAATTATTTAATTTATTTTTTTTCATCGAAAAAGCTTAATTTAAAAAAAATATTAGAAAATGTAGACTAGCGTATAAATTAAATCAGCTAAAACGATACATACGAGGAAGAACTTTCCAGGTGAGAATCGGCGGGGAATTGTTTAAAACACAAAATATTTTGGCTGGATTTCCACAGGAAACAGTGCTTACACCAAAACCTTTACACAGCTCGTCCTTCAGCTCTCAAGTCGCTACCCAGCATATTAAAATCCACCTGGGCATGCTCACTCTGTTCTTTGAGAGATGAAAAATCAAAATAAATCCAGAAAAGACAGAAATGATCAACTTTTCCAAAAAATACACCAACACAAGGATAGTATCCCCACCTACTATAGAAACCACTATCCCATGGAAAAATTTGGTGAAATACCTCGACACCTATCTTGATAATCGACTGACCTTCAGACCCCACATCGATAAAATCAGAGATATTTGGTGCAACCAAACCACTTTACCCTCTAATCTTAGCATCTTAGCAAACAACCCCTTGAGTAGAGACAACAAAATTAACATGTACACAACAGGTTTTCGACCCATCATGACATATGCCATGCCAATGACCACAAAACAAAATGCTAAGAATGGCGATCAGCGTAAACCGAAGTGCCAGAATCGACACATACACGACACAACCATCATACCACACATATATGATTATATCATCCAAAACGTGAATAAATTCTACGAAAAACAAATACACCATACACAACAGAAATCACAAACACAAACCTCTCTACTATAAACTCCCAATTTTTCACAAACCACCATGATCATAAAATCACCCACTAAATCACACACCAACAACACAAAATCTCCCTCAAAAATACCTCAATGTGTTTCTACAGACACACATTCCAAATTCCATTGTCTCAACCATATTGGAAACAAAATGCCCTCATATATACTTCGCTCATGTAAGGGTGGCCTGGGAGCCATGTTATTGGCCAAACCAACCTGGTGGACAACTCCGGACTTCACTCGGTAACCTACCTCTCTAACAACGGAGCCTACGACGCAAAGTGCCCGCAGGAGACTTGAGTTAGATGAAGCAATGATATTGTATTTTATCTGAAGACCAATAAAGTTTATTTTACTTTTAGTTTTTAGTTTAGTTTTACTTACAATTGTTTAATCTTTATTAATTTAATAATTAATTTTAATATTTAATTTAATATTTAATTTAATATTTAATTTTCTTTTCATCAAGGAAGCTTAATTTAAAAAATATTAGAAAATGTTTAATATATATTATACTGTCAATAATATAGGCCAGGAAACATCAGAATATTATATTAAATTTTAATGTTCATTTTTATTTAATGGTAACTGTAAATGTATAATATATGACACAATCTTAATTCATTTTATCAATGATAACATTAATCTTTAATGTATTACACTTAATGAAAAACAAATAATAATGTATAAAACTTTTTGATTCATTCTTCTTAAATATAAAATAAATGTCAATATAATTTTGAACATTTACTGTTCGTATGTATGATTTACATTATAAAGAAAAAAGTTAATACTTAATAAGTAAGTAATTGATGTAAATGATCGGAAATAGTTAATTACAGAATGTTATTACCATTTATCTATGTCGTTACATAAATAGACGTATATAGGTTGACCTAATATATTACTTTTAAGTAGAATATTTTGTTTTTTCAGTAGCATTATAAAATTTGTTATGTTTTTAATTTTAAATTAAAATATTTGAATGATCTGTGTTTAAATAAAGAAATGATCAATGTCCAACAATTTGATTATTATAATATGTTTACGCCCAATATGTTATTAAATATTTTTTCAGTTAGTTATAATAATAATTAGAGTATTACTTCAACCACCCAGGACATGTTTTTTATTTAATTTTCAAAGTATCAAGAAAACTGTATTAATAGTTAATATAATTGAATTATTGTTGTTCAACCCGGTTCGGTATTGTTTTACCTTCAAAATCCACTTTTATGTGAACAAGTCTTTATTGAAAAAATATATATAGTATATGTATATAGTATACTTTCTAAAATGTTAAATATTGTAGTCATAACTTTTTTATTTAATGTAAAGTATTAAAACAATATGAGTTTACTATTGTTGTTTTATTTAGTGTTACAAAATCTAATCTATTATTCTTCTCTTATTCTACAAAATGTCACACTTTGTATAATAATTTATTAGGAGCATCCTTTCTTCAATATATCAAAGCAAATTTATGTTTAATATACCCATAGCTATCTCTTCTTGTTTCTCTTTGTCATGGTAACACTGAATTATAATTTTTCTGAGAGTTTAAGACTATTTCGCCGGCCTACTGTTTTTTAATTAGGTTTCCTCTAATTGATCTAGAAGATATTACAACTTAAAAAACTGCTAATAATGAATTTTTTAACTATGTTGTTTTTTTCCGCTTTCTAAGAACAAATTGTCTCATTATTAATAACAACAATATTTACATTGAGTCTTGATTATTTTTTGTACACAACTAGTAGAATCAAAGGAATGAAATTTAAACTAAAATCAAAACCATTTTATATTAATTGCACAATAATGCGTCAAATAAAATAAGTCTTTTCGTTATCACACGAATCACAAGATATTAACCGAAAATTAAAAATAATATTATTTCTTAATACTTAACAGCGTGTTATTTTTAGATGCTGAACATTTATATCGATTAACACTATATTATTTTCAGTAGTATAGTCTTCAGGACTATTTATAACAGTGTTCTTTGAAGGCTCACAGTTAAGTTTGTAGTTAAGCAATATTCGCGAAACACCAATACTGTATTATTGTATGTTTATGTAATATAGTTGACTTTCTTTATTTATGTTGTGATATAGACAAAAATTGAATTCCAGCATAGAGTAGAGATGCATCGAAGTAAAAATATAAATTTGATGATGATATTTTTAATATTTATTGTTTAAAATAAAAAAATATGTAAAAGGTCACTAAATATTTCTTCTCGCCGTTGTTTTACGAAAATTTTAATTGATCAGGATGGACCCCCTTCATTCCTAAAAAAGTTTCCTCCGTACCTCCCTACAGACTAGTGGAGGTAAGAAGCTAACTTCTAACAATTCCATTTCTTTCCAGAAACATTCCTTCAGTAAAAGCATTTACTGTCTCTATCGTGCATGATTACTTTCTGAAGTTTCAAAGGGATGAAACACTTTTCAATCTGTTTGTTGCTCTTCATGTATGTCTTCCTACCCAAATAAGTCTTTTTTTGTTGTTCCTATTGGTCAAGACTCGTCGAAGTAAATACTTTGGGATGTAGGTTTGTAACCAGAAAAAATCTGACACCACATAAGGAAAGATTCTTGACACCCTTGGTGAAATATTCTATCTGACCTATGTTTGCTTTGGTGGTGCAGAATCTTCATGAACGGTCAATGAAAATTAATTAAACAAAATCTTTTGTTTTAACTTTCAAAGTCAGCAAGACTTTTGTAAAGATTAAGGTTACATTGAAATATTTCCATTGTTTCTACCAATAAAATTATTAATGATTATTAATTTTTAATTTCACTACTTTTTGCTTTATAAAACCTGAATGAATAATCATATGGTATAATATACCATGTTTTATAATAAATCTGATAAGTATTTAATTAAAATGTAATACTAGAATTGAAATGTCATAGAAAGCTACATCGTAAGTAGATTTGTGTCGAATATAAACTTGGCCAAATTCCAACTGGCATTTTCAAACGTACCATAATGTTATTTATTCGAAGTTATATTTCATCGATCGATTGAACGAAACGTTTTAAAACAGATTACTCTATTATCTCAATAAGGGTGTTAAGGAAAATTGTTTATTTTCAAACCCACGATTAGAAAAAAATCAAATATGTATTGTGTTCGGTGACTTTAATGCTGGTATAGGGAAATTAGCATTCTACTTTATGAATTGGGGTGGTCTTTAATGAATATATATTCCGGTTGGTTGGTTATTACAGTGAGCTAGCTACCTTTTTAACAAATGTGTTTCACTTGTAAATATAAATTTCAAAATACTTGACGTCATTCAAGGCCATAACATTGTTATACGATTAATAATCTACATAGACACTGTAGTCTCAAAATAAACTTCATTTTAACTAAATTACAACTTCTTTTGTAAAACTAAATAGAGTTTTAACAAATTTTGTTTTACATTATCTTGTATTTAGTTTTTCATAGGCTCCTAATAATTAACCTCTCTTGAAAAATATAAATTTCTGAAATACAATTTAGCATTTACAATAGAGTTCATAATTATAGCAACTTATTAAAATATAAAAATATAAGGTATACTACTTAAATTGAATAACACACCTATATTTTTTATTTTTATTATTATATTATTATGTGTCTACTATGAACTCGCCAATCTTTATTATTTAATTTTTATTGCACAAAATTATAGCAGCTTTTTACTTTATGGTTTTTCATCACTCACTGTAAATTTAAATAGCGGCCTTTTATTTATTATAATTGTTCCAATGGACATTGTTGGAAAAATTATAATTCGATGTTACCTAGACCAAGAGCAATGAGAAGTGATGGCTAAGATTTTACGACTAATTAAGTATATCGTTTCCTGAATTATTTCTCGGAGTTCGAATAATTTGAAAGAAAATCGATAACTGTATAATTCAAAAAATGTCCAATTTTGACTTGCTTAGGATCACACTGGATCACAGTACAGTGGGGACGAGTAGTTTTTAGTGACGGGTCTAAATTTAATTTATTAAAAGAGTATAGTTTCGTTTATGTTAAAAATCCTACAGGGGAAAAACCTGCACAAAAAGTTGTGATACCCACAGTGAAACATGGTGGCGGTTCAATTATGCTATAGAAATGCTTCAATTCTTCTGGTGTAGGTCTCCTTGATTTATGCAAGAGATATATTAAACAATTTGTGTACCAATCCAAAATTGGGACGGATTGGTTAAAAGATCAAAGCATCAAAGCATGTCTTGTCATGTCCACTCCAATCTCCAGACATCCATAATATAGATCACATTTATAAATAAATTTGGTAAAAATGTTACAAATTTAAATTAACTCGTTACAGCAATTCTAGAAGTTTCAAGGAATATAGACTGATTTTATTCAAATCAACTTATTTCGACGAAAGAAATTGATTCATGGATTTTCAGACTATTAATTCCGTCAACGTACTTTCGAAAACTGAGAAGTTTTATGAAAAAAACTAATGAACGTTTCGTCGTGTCAAATAATTTGAATAAAATCTGAAAAAAATAATGTCAGAAGTGGGATTCGAACCCACGCCCACAGAGTGGACCAGAACGCTCATCGAACCTGTGTAAGCAGGCAAGGTAAACCTTGAGTCTGGCGCCTTAGACCGCTCGGCCATCCTGACATATATATTAAACCCCCAATAATAAGTAATTAAATGACACAATTTCCTTATCATTACTTTATTAACAAATTAATTATAATTATAAATATACTAATTTTAATATCGATTGATAATAATAAGTTACGATTATAAATTTGTTGAACTGTTATGATTTAATGGGCTCTATTACCAAATATACTTTTTATTAAAAATATATTTTTTGTAAAAAAAATTTCCAATGAATCAATAAAGTGATGGAGTAATCTAGTTCACAGTATTTCAACTTCAGATGAACCTAAAATGATTTTCCAACATACAGATCATTTGCTATGTACATCATACAAGGTTGAATGAAATTGGTCTTAGAGCCAAAAGACGTGTTCGACACCCCCGTTAAATATTGAGCATCTTGCAGGTACTGAAAGATATAATTGTTTAACAGATGAACCTAAGTACATATTATATCACTCCGATGGCGGGAGACACTATGAGCATAACATGACTCCAGTTGTTGCTTTTAGAGGTGGTTCTGTATCAATATGGGGTGGAATTGGTTATACAATCAACTGTTATTTTATTTATTCAAAAATCTTGACCAGATTTCTTTTTTGTAGACGACTGCAATCCAATTGAATACCTGTGGGACCATCTTCACAGACAACTTTATGCACGAAATCATCAGTCTCAACATTTGTATTCCCAAAGAATTTGATGACATTAATTTTATTGTGGGTTTAAAAGTTCTGTTGTCAATATAATTTTATTTACTTTATGTAGAAGATTGGATTATTTATAAGAATTTATTTTGATAATATATTTGTGGCAATATTGGTATTTCGATTTTTGAAATAATTCAAATTATTATTATTATTAGTTCTGCAGTGTAATATGAGAATAACTGAATTGTTTATAGTTATACTCAATTTCTTATAAGAATCTAATTAAGTGTGCTTGTAGAAAATGATTTTTCTGAATTTGTCAATGTTGGTTTGAAAAATTTACAGATTGTCAGAAACTGAATATTATCCATTATTTAAATATATCTGTTTCTTTTATAAAGTGATATTTGTAAGTTAACTATAATTTAACAAATAAATCCTGAAGAATAAACCTGCGCAGAAATGCAGTCACAATTACAAATAAGTTGTTTCCGTGGTGTAGTGGTTATCACATCCGCCTAACACGTTGCTGACGCTCGGAAATGCCACGACACCGGCAATTGGCCGTGCCAATCTCCAAGAAGGTGGACAACCCCGGACTCCATTCGGTAACCCACCCCCACAAGAACGGAGCCTACTATATATAGTGCCCACAGGAGTCTCGAGCTGTACGAGCCAACGATGTGTATTTTAACAAAAAGACAAATAAAATATATTTTAGTTTTTTTTAGTTTTTTTAACACGCGGAAGGTCCCCGGTTCGATCCCGGGCGGAAACATCACTTTTTTCACTTTGCATCAAATAGTTACATTAAAAAACACAAAAATTGATGTCAGAAGTGGGATTCGAACCCACGCCCACAGAGTGGACCAGAACGCTCATACAACCTATTTAAATTTAGGCAAGGTATACCTTGAGTCTGGCGCCTTAGACCGCTCGGCCATCCTGACATATGTTAGTCAAATTTTGACCTCACAATTGTGGCAAAAAATAAAGAAATTTTAAAAGAAGTTAACAAACATTATTATCTAATATTTATTGTTAATAATACTAAATGATTACCATTTAAATACTTTATTTCGTTTATTATACATTGTGTTACATGTCAATGTTGGTTTGAAGGATTTACAGATTTGTTAGTAACTCAGAATTCTTGGAAATAGAATATTGTCCATTATTTAAATAATCTGTTTCTTTGATAAACTGATGTTGATTTTTATAAGTTAACTATAATTTAACAAATAAATCCTGAAGAATAAACCTGCGCAGAAATGCAGTCGCAATTATAAATAAGTTGTTTCCGTGGTGTAGTGGTTATCACATCCGCCTAACACGCGGAAGGTCCCCGGTTCGATCCCGGGCGGAAACATTACTTTTTTCACTTTGCATCAAATAGTGATATTAAAAAACATAAAAATGATGTCAGAAGTGGGATTCGAACCCACGCCCACAGAGTGGACCAGAACGCTCATACAACCTATTTAAATTTAGGCAAGGTATACCTTGAGTCTGGCGCCTTAGACCGCTCGGCCATCCTGACATATGTTAGTCAAATTTTGACCTCACAATTGTTGCAAAAAATAAAGAAATTTTAAAAGAAGTTAACAAACATTATTATCTAACATTTATTGTTAATAATACTAAATGATTACCATTTAAATACTTTATTTCGTTTATTATACATTGTGTTACATGTCAATGTTGGTTTGAAGGATTTACAGATTTGTTAGTAACTCAGAATTCTTGGAAATAGAATATTGTCCATTATTTAAATAATCTGTTTCTTTGATAAACTGATGTTGATTTTTATAAGTTAACTATAATTTAACAAATAAATCCTGAAGAATAAACCTGCGCAGAAATGCAGTCGCAATTATAAATAAGTTGTTTCCGTGGTGTAGTGGTTATCACATCCGCCTAACACGCGGAAGGTCCCCGGTTCGATCCCGGGCGGAAACATTACTTTTTTCACTTTGCATCAAATAGTGATATTAAAAAACATAAAAATGATGTCAGAAGTGGGATTCGAACCCACGCCCACAGAGTGGACCAGAACGCTCATACAACCTATTTAAATTTAGGCAAGGTATACCTTGAGTCTGGCGCTAAACTAAACTAAACTAAAATATATTTTATTTGTCTTTTTGTTAAAATACACATCATTGGCTCGTACAGCTCGAGACTCCTGTGGGCACTATATATAGTAGGCTCCGTTCTTGTGGGGGTGGGTTACCGAATGGAGTCCGGGGTTGTCCACCTTCTTGGAGATTGGCACGGCCAATTGCCGGTGTCGTGGCATCTCCGAGCGTCAGCAACGATGTTGAAAGCAAAATGGGTCCAAGGCCCCCCTCACATGGTCGTTGCATTTCTGGGGGCATTTTGTCTCAATATGATTTAGATAATGGAACCTGTAGATGAAATTAGCGGAAACTGTTGCTGGATGGCCAGCTTTGCAATTTAGTGCGCTCGGGAAAAACTTAGTCAAAAAACCCGTTGAAGCATTTTTGGGGGAGGTTTCGCGTTGTTCGGATAATGTTTTATGGTTTAGTGGGCGTCTTTACGTTTTGCGTTTTAAGTGGAAAGTTTTGAGTGCGCGGCAGACATTATGGTGGGAGTTTGTGAAAAATTGGAAGTTTATGGTAGAGGGGTTTGTGTCTGTGATTAGGGTCAATGTTGTGGATTCTGACGTCAGCCATGTGTTTTGTGAGTATCGAGTGGTGTATTTGTTTTTCGTAGAATTTATTAGCCTCTTGGATGATGTAATCCTGTACATATGGCACTCCAGTTGTGTCGTGTATGTGTCGGGTTCTGCTTCTCTGGGGTGCGCTGATTGCCATTCTCAGTATTTTGTTTTGCAGTCGTTGTAGTATGTTAATGGCGGTTATTGAGGCTCCACACCAGATGGGGCATGCGTATGTCATGATGGGTCGGAGGATTGTGGTGTATAAGTTAATTTTGTTATCTCTACTCATGGGGCTGTTTGCAGAGATTAGGGGATATAGTGGCTTGATTGCACCAAATATCTTTGGTCTAATTTTGTCTATATGAGGTCTAAAGGTCAGCCGATTGTCCAGATAGGTGCCTAAGTATTTCACGACTTTTTTGCATGGAATGATGGTTCCGTCTATAGTGGGTGGAGATACTATCCTTGTGTTAGTGTATTTTTTTGTAAAGTTGATCAATTCTGTTTTTTCAGGATTTATTTTAATTTTCCATCTCTCAAAAAAACGCAGTGAGCATGCCCAGATGGATTTTAATCTGTTGGGTGGCGACCTGTGAGCTAAAGGACGAGCTGTAGATGGCAGTGTCATCAGCGTATAGTGCCAAGTTAGTGTGGGAAAACTTAGGGATGTCGGAGGTATAGAAGTTGTAGAGTTTTGGTGCGAGCACCGTTCCCTGTGGTACTCCTGCCGAAGTGTTTCGTGTTTCGGATAATTCCCCGCTGATTTTTACCTGGAAGGTCCTTCCTCGCAGATACGAGTCGATTAGTTTGACCAGACATTTAGGCAGTTTTAGCTGGTCCAGTTTATACACTAGTCCATCCAACCATACGGTATCGAAGGCTTTCTGCATATCTAAAAAGAGTGCAACTGTGTTTCTCCCGAAGTTCCAGTGCTTCTTAGTGTGTTCAGCAATTCGCGCCACCTGCAGGACTGTGCCATGTTTGGGGCGGAATCCGAACTGCTCGTGTGGTGTTATGTGTAGGTGTGAGTCGGCTGTTTCCAGGCGTCGCAGTATAACTCTTTCGGCTACCTTGGAAATAGAGCTTAGTAGCGATATTGGCCTGTATGAGTTGGGGTTATGTGGCGGTTTACCGGGCTTTAGTACGGGGATAACCACAGCGTGTTTCCATTGTTCTGGGAAGTATTGCAGCCTAATAATACCGTTGATAATATAGGTTAGATGGACCAGTGTCTTCCTTGGTATGTTTTTTAAAAGGATGTATTGGATACCGTCTGGTCCTGGAGCTTTGTTATTTGGCAGCTTTCGCAGAATTTGCTGCACTTCACTCGGCCTTGTGAGTAGTTTAGCAAGTTCATTGTTTTGAATTACCTCTGGTTGAGCTTTGTGTATATTCTGAGCCATTTGCTGTATGTAGTTTTGTTCCGGTGTGAGGTTTGTCGTATCAGTTTTATGAATTTCTGCAAAGTGTGTGGAGATGGCTGTAGCTTTAGATTTGTTGGACATGTGCTCGATGTTGTTGTAGAGGATGGTCGGGTATATAGGACGTTCCCCTTTTAGTTTCTTTACGTATCTCCATAAGGAGCAATCCGTGGCTTGGAGCCTGCCCAGAAGGTCCCGCCACACGTTATTTCTGTGTTGCCCGATTTTATATGTAATTTCGTTTTTGAGCCGGTTCATTATTTGTTTGTCATTGTCGAGTTTGTATTTGTGCCAACGTTTTTTGTGGTAGTTTTTTGTTTTGATAGCTTCTGTTATATCATCTGGAAGATCATCTGCTGGTGGTTTGGTTTTTGTTACCTTAGTAGTTTTGTTCCTGGCTATTTTTAGATTGAGTGTGAATGAATCCACTTCTCTCTTTAGTGATTCCAAATCCGTGATGTGACCTCTTAGGACCGTCAGAGTGTTTAGCTCGTGCCTGTACATGTCCCAGTTCGTTTCTCGGAAACAGAATTTGGTTTGTTGGAGGACATTTGTTCTTTTTTGTTGGATATTAATTAGCACTGGGGCATGGTCGGAGTCTAGTTCATGGAGTACAGTTGGTTCAGTCACTCTGCGTACTCCATTGCTTATGACTAGGTCTATTGTTGATGGAGTGCCCCCGTTATTGGGATAGTGCGTGGCTTCTTCAGGGAAAAGGAGGTCAACGTCCGAGTTGAGTATATAATTGTACAGGGTGGCTCCGTTGGTATTATTTCTGTGGCAGTTCCAGGCTGTGTGGCGAGAGTTAAGGTCCCCTAAGATTATGGTTTTGTTATACTTTTTGCAGAGTTGGTCTATTTGTGGTGTAGAAAAATTGTTGGATGGAGGGTTGTATGCGCACATTATTACGGTTCCGTCGGCTAGTTTGATTGATATATTCTCTATATGACTAGGTATACTATCTATTTTGGAGTGTGGGATGGAGTTTTTAACAAGGATTGCAACTCCTCCGTGTGTGTGGCGGGTGTGACCCGGGTTGTATTGCCTGTCTTCTCTGTAAGTTAGATAGTTTTTAATTTTGAAATTATGTCTGCTGGACAGTTTTGTTTCTGTTATGCAGATTATGTCTATTTTGTGTGTGTGCAGAAAATTAATTAAACATGGTATTTTGTTATTAACACTGTTAGCGTTCCAAGTGCAGATCTTCAGCCTAGATGTCATAGTTGTTTACGTCAAAGATGCAGAATTGTAGGAAAGCCTGGAATCTTTCCTGCTTGGTGCCAGCGTTGGACATTCTTGCGGTTAGGTCGCGGAGAGCTTGCACCATCTCCTTCATGTTAACTGCGTTCTGCAAGTCCCTGGCCACCGAGAACAGAGCTCCCATGTCCTCAGCGCCATCAGTGTCATCCTGTTGGTGCCCAGTTGCTCGTTGGGCGTTGTGTGCGGAGCTGGTAGCTATACTTTTTTGGGCCCTCTGTATCCAAATGTTGCTAGCTGGTGCTGATAGCTTCGGTTTTGGGTTGTTTACTTCGATTGTTGTCCGTTCCAGGGGTGGGTATTCTTGTAGGTTGGTTGGGTTAATTACTCCATTGGTTCCCCTGTTATCGCGTCTGGGCAGGTCAGTTAATGTTTTTGGGCCGGTTAATCGTTGAGCTTTTGGGTTGAATTTGTTGTGTTTACGGCGCTCCTCTAATTGTTGTAGTTTGTATATATATACAGGGCATTTGACACTGTTTGCGGTATGTGCCTCCTGGCAGTTAGCGCATTTGGGGGGTTCTTCCCTCGGCTTGGCACAGGTCTTCGTCTCATGTTGGTTGCCGCACTTCAGACACTTAGGATCCCTATTGCAGTTACTAGTGGCATGGCCCCACAGTTGGCATCGATGACACTGTATAATTTGCTTTTCATTTTTCCTTCTCTCCCAGAAAACTCTGGTGTGAAGGATATATCTGCAAGTTGTGTTCAGCCAATCGCAGGTAACTGTAGAATCTGTGACGACCATGAAAAGTGGTCTTTTCGTGGACCTGAGACGATATACCTGGTGTACTATGATGTCGTGGTTTGTTTTTATGTCATTTACTATGGTGTCTGTGTCTGGCTCACCATCCAGCCCCCTTACTACGAACGCGTGTGTTTTTTCGTTGGTATGGGTGTAAGTGTGGAATGCGACTTTCTCTTTTTGTATTTCGTGTAAGTATAATTTGTATTCGAGGTAGTCGTTGATGTATATGTGGGTATTGTTTTTGGTATATTTGATATTATATCCCTTCTTAATAAAGTCATTCAGTTGTGTTTGTAGTGCTTCGTGTTTTGAGGGTTTCCCATCAAGAACTATTGGCGGCGGGGTGGACTTCTTAGATGATTTTCTTGTGTTTGTCTTAGTTTTGTGGGTTTGCGGGTTGTTCTCAGTTGCACTGTCTTCTGTGTCAGTATAATCGGAGTTTCTATTTTTGTGTTTTTTGGTTATGTCGTGCAAAAGTGGAGACAGTCTTTTTCTTTTGTTGAGTAGTACTCCCGTTTCAATTTCGGGTTTGTTCAGTGATTCTAGTTTCTCAAAACGATTATTCAGCATCAGTTTCTCTTCTATGGCGATGCGCTTTGTCATAATCGTTTTTAATGACGTTGTTTTTCTCGGTTTGAGGAATTTATCATTGATGGTGTTTTCTCTAATTTCAGTTTGCGACGGTTCTAGTGGCTTTGTATGGGTGGTTTCTACTGTTTCAATTGTATCGTAGTCCATAGTAACAGGTGTTTTACTTTTTTGTTCCCCATCGTATTTTGATTTTTGCTTTGGTGGAATTGTTGTGTTGTCATTTATTACTTGTATTTTGTTATTGTTTACATTGTTGATGCGGGATTCCCTAGTTTCTAGTGATCCGTAATTGTTGTGTGTGTTGTTATCGGGGCTGGGACTCGACCTGGTTGCAGGGCGGTGTACCAGAGCCTCAACCTGCATTAGGCACTGGGGTGTGGGTGGTGACATTTGTTTGCTGTTGGAATCCAGACTTGGTTGTACAGATGTGTCAACAGCCTCGGTAGTCACAGATACTGACTCTGAGGAGTTATTCCCCAGGCTTGGGAGGAGGAAGCTTTCTGGTTGGTTGTGTAGGGGCCCTTCAGGGAAAATTTTACTTTTTACCACATTGATAAGGTATTCTCTTTTTGCCACTTGATCCCTCTCATAGTCTGACATATATAGGTCAGACTGGGAAATATTTAATTTTGGGGTTTGTTTGTTTATGTTTGAGCTATCATTCATTTTGCATGGGGACGTGGCGGATGATAAAGATACATTGGTGGACGAAAGTTGGGGGTCGTCTGGTGTTACGCTTTCAGTACAATTGTCTTCCTTACTAAGGGGTGTACTTACGGATTTTGTTTTATTTTTTGAGTAGTATCGTTTTGCTACACCTGTACCTAGGTTTGCGTCATTCCTTCTGCCGCGCCCGGCAATTGTTCGTTTTATTTTGGGCGGCACTATGCAGTCCAACAAAAACACTGAGTGTTCACAGGGGATGAGTCAAGTTTCTCACATCATTAGAACTAAAACTAATTTTAACGGCACACACTAAACTAAAGTAACAATTAACTGAGTCTATTTCTCTATATGTACGTTGAATCTCATTTGGTAGAATTCGACGGTTTTATGCACTTAAAAATCGGTAATTTACAGAGGTCGTCGTTAATGATGTCAACGCTTCCACTGCGCCACTCTGGCGGGAGTCTGGCGCCTTAGACCGCTCGGCCATCCTGACATATGTCAGTCAAATTTTGACCTCACAATTGTGGCAAGAAATCACAAATTTTAAAAAGAGTTAACAAACATTATTATCTAATATTTCTTGTTAATAATACTAAATGATTACCAGTTAAATACTTTATTTCTTTTATTATACATTGTGTTACATGGTATCTGATGCAATACAGAAAATTGCGGTAATACAATATATTACATAAGTACGATATCTACAGTCAGTATTCCTAAGAGCCTAGTCCTAAAATTATGTAACATGTTGCACTTGTACTTATCGTCTAAGAGATGGTATCCCCACGAAGTCTCATTAAGACTGGTCTTGAAGACGAAAATACGAGTAGTTATACGAAATTTTTTACAAATACATAATGGTTGTTCTTAATGGGACTAAGAGAGAATACCATTCTGTACATAAATCCACGAAAAGAAACTAGGGTTTTTTGAGGTGTTCCATTTCAAATCTAACACGACCAAAAAATCCTGATGTTCAGTAGCTGTTGCATTGATTAATAATATAAAATAAGTACCATGAACGTTGTCTTAACCACTACGAGTTGCAAAATAATTTTTGATACTATTCATATAAACATCTAACATGAAGTATGAAATTTGTAATCTGGAAATGTACAGCATTTTACACGAAAATTAATATAAGTAAATAAATGTACATATTTACAAAAATAAAAAACATTTAAACAGGACACATTTAATGCACGTATTATTACTATAAAATGGTGCACAATCTCTTAGGAACACTTATTTTCTTGGTACGTGTCCTATTCAAATCCTATAAACTTCATTAAGTAAATGTAAGTACAAATTAATTGCACAAATAAATAAATAAGTAGTAGTTTATTTTGTACAATTTATATAGTCCAAGTTTTCACTAATATTGCACTACAAAAATAATAAGGAAACTCATATTGTTTTCAGTAAATTCGATTTTTGAGTGTTTCGATGAACCTTTTAAAATTTTGTGTACATGTTTCGTTGTGTTTGTAGACCTCGTAAATTTATTGTTTACATAGAATATTTGTGTAGGCGAACTGAATGTCAAGAGAATTTCTTCAATTACTTAAGGAATTAAATTACATATAATTCAGAATTTATTTATTAATGTCTGAGATTTACAATAAATGACTAGAAAAATAAACGAAGATTATTTTTAATTATAATCATTTTTAGTTAGTTTAGTCTTGTAACTTTGGTGTGCTTTTTGAAGACTTAACGAGTTTTAGCTGGCTCTCTAGACAACTCCCTAGTCTTTAAAAATATTGCATATTTTCAAGAAATTTACGAAAGAAGAAATACTCTTATATTGCATTCAGTAACAACCTCTGAAATTCGCATTGTCATCTAAATCTGCATCAGAAAAAAAAAACCGGTTACACGTGCTAAACAAAACACCAAAAATACAACCCCGGTCCAAACCGAGTCCCGACCGAAAATCACCGTTTAATTATCGTTCTCCTGTCAGAACATGCCCGCCGAGCCGGTATCCGAGCTCACCACCTCCGGATGATGGAGATTGTTTGCGTTGGCGTCACAATTTTGGGGTAGCGGTCTCGCGTGCAGCATCAGATTGTGATTGAGGAGTTTGGCGCTGTGCTCCTGGGCCTTGGCCCTCAGACACGCTATCGAATTGTTCCGGAACGCCTCCGGATCCTCCGGATAGGGAGGCTGGGGCGTCTGACCGTTCTGGATGGGCGGCTGATCCTTGTCCGCGTTCGGAACGTTGACTTGGGGCAAGGGCTGTTGCTGGGTGGGTGGTTGGCTCGATGAGGCGCTCGTGTCGCTCGCCTCCGTCCTCATCGAGGTCGTCTCCTCGTGGTCGCTGTTACCGTCCTGATCTTTGAGCTGTTCGGCGGCTTCTAGTGATTTGCGATGCATTCCTGGAACACGTATAGTTGAAATTATGGAGAACGGAGTTTGGCTTACAATGTGACGGCGTTGATGCTGTTACTTTACGTCAGTTTTTGTTCTTTTCGCGTGTTGCCAAGTTAGATAAGGGAACGTTCATGTTGACCCACTTGTAATACAATAAAGTTAAAAAGCGTTCTAAAAATAACTGGCGACATTTCTGCTTACTAATGCACCTTTGATGTTATAAAATTTATTATCGAAACAAGTATTATTAATAACAACTGTTCAATGTCCACAAAATCAATACCAACATACATATTTTATTAGCCTTATTAACCAATATTAATTCAATACTAAATTATTATCGTTTGAAACAATGGCCACGCCTCTGAAACAACGTCAAAAGTGGCTTGGAGAAAGGTAGTAAAATATAAGTATAAATTTATTTATAAAGCAAATAAATTAATGTGTATTATCTATGCGGCACAACGTAGTATGTTGTACGAGTATAGCTGTACACAACGGAGAATCATAAATTAGAAAGTCTGTGTAAAATAAACGCAAAGCTTCGCCAAGGATGGAATAGAGGCCAGACAAGGACGGAATTTAATAAATGTGTCGCACTGTGGAGCGATAATTTCTGATGTCAAGATATAATCTGTATTGTTTATTGCCTTTAAAATTCAAGTTTCGATAAATTTTGTTAATTTTTTAGGGTGAAAGGTAAAATATAGACATAATTTCTTCTTATTTGTGAGGAAATTTTGTGAAATTGTACATAAAGAGAAATATTTCTGTTAAATTAATGTATTAAATAACCATTTTCAGTAGTTCATACATAAGAACAATTAAATATTATTAATATTAATATATTTTATTACTTCTACATTTTATTAAACCACAAAATGTTCAAGGAAATTTCCAAAACATATTTTAAGTAAAAAATTGTTTTGATAAACCTAACAGATAATAACTATTACTACTAATTAATTTTATGATAAGAACAGAGTCAAGATTTCTTAAAACTTTTTCAGTTCAATAATTCTGTAAGAATGAATAACTATTTTTAATTAATAACGTAATTTATGGAATTCTTGTGAATTTCAGAATTTAAAATCATTTGAAAGAAAGAAAATAATAACCAAAAAATTAAATAGATACATTTCTAAAGCTTTGTCATTTCTTGACTTTAATATATAATAATATATTAAATCCTTATAAAATAACAGACATAAAATTTAAAATATAGAAATACTGTTTTACTTTGTTATACATACTTTGTTAATAAAAAATATATAAAAAAGAATATATTAAAAAAAATTATAGGAATATAAAAATATTTCATATATTTATTATATTTTTATTTTGAGGCTTTTATTGTCATTTCTTGATGAATTATTATATATTAAATCCTTATAAACTAATTGACATATAATTTAAGAAATAAAAAATAAAATAGTTTTATTAAAATATCATTTAGTTTTAGCTAAAATGAAAATTATAAATATGTATAAATAATTAAATATATACTTATTAAACATTTCTAAAGCTTTTATTGTCATTTCTTGACCAATTATTATATATTAAATCCTCATAAACTAATTGACTTATAATTTTAAAGATTTGTTTTACTTCGTTACATATACTTGTTTAACAAAAATATATGAAAGAGAATTCTCACAATTTAAGACATAGAAAATAAAATAGTTTTATTAAAGTATCACAGTTGTTGCAAATATTTAATAATATTATATTTGTAACATTCTAATTCAGAATAAACTGAATTAATTATCAAAATACGATTTTATAATTTTAATTTTAAATTGAAACATTATTTATTTTAAGTCACAATATGTCAATAAATCCTGATTAATTACATCCATTTACAAATTTTATTTTGTATTTTTGAGTGCATTATATATTTTTGTATTCAGTTCCAACAACAAAACCTAAATATATAATTATTTTGCTTCCGTGTTGACACAGTTAAAAAAATTAACTCAGGATATTTTGACTATTCAGTATGTTTCATACAAATTAATTTATCATTTTCAGTGTATTTATTGCCTTTAAAATTCAAGTTTCGATAAATTTTGTTAATTTTTTAGGGTGAAAGGTAAAATATAGACATAATTTCTTCAAATTAATTTATCATTTTCAGTGTATCCCAAGAAAATTTTAATTGTGATGGAACAGTTATGATACAAAGAATGTGCCCAATTTCTACTGGTCTCTTAAAAACAACATGACAAGAGGGGGTGTATTTTGTGAGAGTTCTAGAAAAATCTTGACCCCTTAAGCTGCAGAATAGAGTAAAAGTATAACTGTAATTTAAGTTAGGAACATATTTTGAAACTATAAAAGAACGATTACTGAAGCTGATTATAAAAAACGTAAAAACTACCATTTTTTCAGTACATCTGTACAGTGTACGATCAGTTGTGAGTGAACTAATTGCTTCCACATAGTTACTGATTAATTACATTTAAGTTTTATTTTTAAATAGAGCAAAGCGACTTTCTTTTTGTATTTCCATCCAATAAAAATGTAATGATAACGTGCACCCTTTTTTAAAACGACTGAAATCCCGTTCGTTTACGATTCCCACGGTGCACGTGTCGAAAAGGTGCTACGAAACCAGCGAGGTCTACGAAACCGAACCATCGCAACTCAATCCGTATCCGTAGACCCGATTACGTAATTCCACACAGAAGTGAATCTACGCGCCATCTATCACGCGAACAATGTACTCGGGAATTTTGAACGGGATGTTTCTAGTTTTATTTTATTTATGGCTGGAAGCGCTCGCTGCGACAGCCTGACACGGATTTTCCATTGTGAACTGAACAGATACGGACTGTGTAAACAACGTTTAATGACCGTTTGATTTTGTTTGTGTATTTTCTCTGTTTTCTCCATTTTTTTCAAGATAACGTCCAGTGAACGCTGCTTACTTGGATAAAGTAAATGTTTTGATTATAAATATAACTGGGTTACATAAATTAACTGTATTGTTTATACAAATCATATAGAAAATTACTGAAACTGGAAATTGTCATTTTTATTAAATTTATAAGGAACATTTATTTTAAATTATTATTGTGAATAGATAGACAGATACATATTTTATAATTTATTCTTATTACAAAAATGTTTCTGAAGATTATATTTAATTATGAATAATGATTTACATTATACATTATGAATTATGATTTACATTATAATAAAAATAGCATTCATTAATTATAGTCAGCATAAAATTCTTACAGAATATATTTAATTATTTCATGAAAATAAAATATATTTTAATATATTTATATGCAAATCAGATATTTTATTACTTTGCTTGTTCATGTTACATTAAAAATACAATATTTATTTCATATTTAATAATATTTTATCAATTATATAATTGTAAATATGTATAGTGGTGGCCATAATTATAGCAACTTATTAAAATATATATTTATATATATTTCTTTTTTCTGTTATTGTTGGGTTTATTATGTAAATAGTCAATCGAATTTTATTATTTAAAAAATAGCGTAATTATTACCTATTTTTTTCTATGGACAAAATTATAGTAAACTTTTTACTTTCTGGTCCTTCATTGCTCTCTGTGAATTTAAATCAATTATTTATTACTGGTCATCTTTTTGTTATAATCAATTAATCATTGGTGAAAGTAAATCTGTAATATTAAATAATATTAAAAAATTTAGAGAAACTGACCTTCGAAAAACTTAATAATAATGTCAAAAAAGAACAAAATCTTATTGTTAACTGAAACTAAAGCCAACCTGGAGGAAATGGGAGTTACTGGAATAGTTCAAAACCTACGAGAAGATAGTTAGTCAACACAGAATAATGGGCACAAATAATTTTAGTAATTAGACTAAATTTAATTTGCAAAAAATGATGGTTTTGTTATAGTTCAACATGATTCAGGGACAAAACTACACAAATAATTTGTCAAACCAATTAATATTTTAGCCATATGAAAATTGCTATAATAATGACCTCTGCTGTATACACGATTATAATAAGTATAAGAATATTTTTAAAAAATTTTATTAATTAATTTTGGTGCATATTCTTTAAATAATTCACATTAAAACGTTTTAAAGTATTATTATTATTTGTTAAACATAAAATAGCTTCAAAAATATTAAATATTTTAAGTTGATACAAAATCAGATTAAATTTTTACCCACTAGCAAACATAAAGCAACAATTATCATCGGAAACATGAAAATTTCTTTCGACACAATGAAAATGCAACGGAAACACCCTCAAATCAACTGTTTAGCATTTCACAATACGGTACGAAAAGAGTTTTCAAAATTCCCCTGGTATCTCGTTTAAAAAAGACATACAGTCATTACCTAACAGCCAAGGTGCCACACATTCGTTTTCCTTCGCGCTCTTCAGTATCGTCTCAGGAAGTGGCAACGAATGCCGTACCATCGCCCCGTACAGCCCGTACTCCGCCATTATCGTACTCCTGCCCCAGCACTTCTCCGTCTTTCGCCATTTCGCCCTCCTGTTCTGGAACCACACCTGCAACACAACAATTAAACAATTTAAAGTAAAGGTATATAAACTATTCTAGTTTTTAGTGAACAAGTACAAACTATGTTCAAAAATCTTTTTTTAGAACTAAAAGTATATAAAATATTTTTCTTCTTTGTGAGTCTCAATTATTAAGTAATTAACAACATATTTGAGTTGTAAAACCACACTGTTCCAAGGAATTAATCCATCACCTATATTTTTGTAAATAATAAATAATAAGTAAATAGTGCATTATTTATATTTAGAATTTGGACCCCACTAAAATTTGAATCCAGATTTTGAGTTTACACAAATAATTTATACATTTATTTTCAGAAAATATTAATAATCAATTATTATTGGTATGGTTCATAAATACAAATTAAAATTTTTAAAATACATGTTTTAGAATTTCAAGTTTTTATAGATATAAAAGTTTGTTTAATAGTGTGGGCAGAGAAATGACATTTTCTGGACGATGAATCGAATTACTTCAGTTGTGACCATTCCAATCAGCAAAGAAATCATGAACGATTGAATCCCGACATCCGGAGCCAGTACCACACACAACCGGTTATTGTAATAAAGTTTATATCGAGTATGTGTTTAAACCACCGCATTCAATCCCCGATTTTGATTTGGCGTCCTTTGTGTCGAAATTAACGCGTTGTATTCCACGGGACAAGTTAATGTCTAATTTAATTTGTTAATTAAATCTGTAACTTGTCTCTGCGGGGGCTAATCGCTTCAATTGTAATCGGAATTACACCTTTTGAAGGGGGGTCGCAGCCCGTGTGTGCGGCGACGGTTCGCCGTCCCGTTTTTCCCCCGTACCCTGTTATTGACATTTATTTCATTACGGTTTTGTTGCGTGTTCCTGATTATAATTCCAATTTCATTTCAGCCACCTTCAATCACTGGCGTTTTGTTCGCGACGAAATTGCGAAATTTTCGATGGTTGCGCGTCAAAATGGATTTTTCAACCGTGCAAGGTAATTTCGCAGCGAAACTTTGTCAGTGTTTGAATTGGATTGACTTTGTGGTAGTGGTTTGTAAACAAAAATTGAATTAACTGAAAAATTTTATGCAATAGTTGCTACACACCAATCGATTGACCTCACTACATTTTTTATAAACAATATTCATGCTATTATTAAATAAAGATTAATTAATATTGTGTGAATTAAATTCTTCCTTTTTCTGTGTTTGATATATTTTATTTTCAATAAAACAATTTAATAGTTAACAATTTTACAAATTATTTGTGTATGTATTTTTGATTCAAGAAATAAATATTTTAGTTAAAAGTGATAAAAACTGTGATTAAAAAATAAAATTAATCATTTCATTCAAATGTATAAATTTATATTTTTTTAAACTGTTTTAAACATTAAAATAAAATTAAAAATTTAAATCAAATAGATTATTTAAATCAAATATAAAATTCAATATTTCCATGTAAACTGGCGCATCCACCAAAAATAACATCTTACTATGTGTTTAAATTTTAAAGTCGTTGTTTATTATAATTAGTAATTATGCACTCTCGTTTTAAGACACAACTTTATAATAACAATTTTGAAGTAAAAATTTAAGAATCACATTGTGGTGGTGATCATTTTACTTTAAAAATTATTTTTAGAGTTATTTGTTAGAGACTGAATTTTTAAAATTAAAACAAATTACTAGAATATTTATTTAAGTGAATGATAAAAAGGAAAGTGAATGACATAAATATTTAGATATAATAGATTTACGTATAATAATAATTAATATTATATTATACACTGTACATTAAAATTCTAAAATAATTTAAATTTATAATTGTGAAGATGTGAAATGAAGATAAAATTATGAATATTCAATTAATATACAAATAAATTTTTCTTATAAATTTATTATTACGAATTTTAGAAATATTTGAAATAAAATTGTATGTCATTAGAAGTACAAGAAGTCAAAATGAAATTAGGAATATTCGAAAATTGGGAATTACGAATAAATTCTTTTCATAAATTTCTTATTAAGATTATTTGATTTATTTGAAATAAAATTCGTTGTTGTATTAGAAATCAAAAGCAATGTCAGATGTCCAGAGGAAATTATGAGTATTCGAATAATGTGATTCATGAATAAATTATTCTATATATTTATGATTATGTACATTTCAAATTTGAATTGAAATTCTCTGTCTAATTCAATATCAATTATAAATATTCTAATATTAGGATATCCAAATAAATCTGTTTTATAATTTTTTAAATATGAATATTCGCATTTTAGGATATACAAATAAATTCTTTTTATAAATTTCTTATTACAAATATTAGAATAATTTGAAATAAAATGCCTGTCTTATATAAAATCATTAGAAGTATAAAGAGTCAAAATGAAATTACGAATATTCGAAAATTGGGAATTACGAATAAATTCTTTTCATAAATTTCTCATTAAGAATATTTGATTTAATTGAAATAAAATTTGTTGTTTTATTAGAAATCAAAAGCAATGTCAGATGTTGAGAAGAAATTATGAATAATCGAATAATGTGATATATGAGTAAATTATTCTTATATATTTATGATTATGCATATTTCAAATTTGAATTGAAATTCTCTGTCTTATTCAATATCAGTTAAGAATATTCCAATATTAGAATATCCAAATAAATCCTTTTTATAATTTTTTAAATATGAATATTCGAATTTTAGGATATACAAATAAATTCTTTTTATAAATTTCTTATTACAAATATTAGAATAATTTGAAATAAAATACCAGTTTTATATAAAATCATTGGAAGTACAGTCAAAATGAAATTATGAATATTCGAAAACTGAGAATTACGAATAAATTCTTTCCATAAATATCTCATTAAGATTATTTGATTTATTCGTAATAAAATTCGTTATTTTATAAGAAATCAAAAGCAACGTCATATGTTGAGAGGAAATAATGAATAATCGAATAATGTTATACACGAATAAATTATTCTTATACATTCAAGAATATGAATATTTCAAAATTTAATTGAAATTTCCTGTCTTATACAATATCAATAGCAGTAGAAGATGTCAGGAAGAAATTATGAATATTTGAACATTGGAATATAACATACAAATAAATCATTTTAATAAATTTTTAAATATGAATATTCAAATGTTGGATTATTTTAAATTATGAATATTCTAATATTAAGATATATGAATTCTTCTTATATATTTATTATTCCGAATAATTACGCAATACAAGAAATCAGCATCAAATTTTAAATTACGAATATTGACATTAACGAATAAATTATTTTTATAAATGTTGCATTAGATAGATTATTTGTTTCATTTCAAATAAAATTGCTTGTTGTATTCAAAATCAACAGCAGTGTCAGATGGCAATTGTTTCATTATTTTATATTAATAAATCATACTTATAATTATGAATATTTAAAATTTGAATTAAAATTTCTTGTCTTAATCAATATCAACAGTAGTTAGAATGAAATAATGAATAATCGAATGTTGAGACATAAGTAGAGAATTTTTTAATACATTTTTAATTATGAATATTTAAATATTCGAATTGCATGAATTCCCTCCTAAATTATTATTAATAGCAATAAAACATATTGTGACGAAAATTTGAATACAAATATTGAATTTTGAAGAGAATTAAAATTAGGATAAAAATTGACGATCCTGAACCTTGGAGTCTTTTGGTTTTCAGGCCATATTTACAATAGTAGCCCACTCCATTTATTCAGTTACACAAACGTTAATTAATAACTTTTAACTCATCAACAACGTTTTAACTGAGTGAACTAATCAAATAGAATAAATATGTTGGCCGTGGTATTTTTATTCGATGAACAACCAACAAAGCACCATTTGGTCATGAAAGGATCTGGGTATTGTGCATTATTTCCGCTTTGAAACGTCTAAACGGTCCAACAAATGGAAATATGTTAATTGGAGTCGAATTAATAAACGGACTTTATCTTGAGCTTGCAATTCTTACGGAACGAATCCCGAACGATGGGATGAATGAAGAGACGATGAATAAATAGTTATTATCGGGAGCGAGTATCTCATTGAGCGAGGTGTCATGTGTTTCCTGTCTGTTAATTGAAAACAGCAAATAAAATCATACGGCCATTATGTTATTATAAGTTGTCGGGAAATAATAAAATATAAAATACTAATTGGACGTTGTCTGGATAATAAGATCTAGGAGGGCAAGACAGCTCTGACAGCTCATTGTGTCGGAAATCATCGAGTCATCGTGTTTTTTGTGCGCCCGCATTTGTTTTCTTTCATTTTTTTTCACCACTCTCGAGCTTTCTGCTTAGTAATTTCATCGGACGTAATATGAATGAAGTTGTGTTTCTTTTTTTCGCTGACGGCTTGCGCACCGGCAACGCCGATGACTGGTTTTAACTCTTCTTCTACTCCGCGCCTTCAATACGGGTAATAAGATAATTATCGGTCTCGCCACTCAAACGCCTCCATCGGCTCTCGTTTCCAAACGTTCGCTTTCGATGCAGTTAAGTGGTGTAGTTAACAGTAGCCCGTTTCGATTCTGTCAGATTTCGAAATGCGGGGATTTTACACGCTTTCGGTCGCCATAATTACTCCCTCCGCACTGTCAGGAAGTAAAACGCAAACGTTTTTCCTCGACGATTTTCACCGGGACTGGATGCTTGAGGAGCTACCATCATTGGATGACTCCTTCTTCGATTTATTGATTTATTATTTTGTGAGCATGGGCCGTGGGTCTTTATTTTTAATCAATAATATAATAACTCTTTATCCTTACCTTTGGCCACCCAATGAGCACTATTCTAATTACAGGTTTTAACGTGTTTCTTTAATGGTTATTTATTGATTACCTATTTTAGAAAACTTTATAATTTTAAATATATAGAAAAGTTTTCAGAAATACCCAGAAAAATAATTTCATTTCAGTTCCTTTTAATTAAATACTTTTGTATATATTAATAGATAGATTTTAATTCAAAGGGGTTTGTTATTTGAAAGTTCCTTTTGATTTACATGAAATATGTAAAATAAGATCATTTTACATCAACAAATAACTTCTTTTGAAAAGTAGATGAAATGAAATAAATTAAAGTAAGCTTTTTTCCCCATTAAAAAATTATATTTAAATAAAAAATTTCCAAGAATTGTTAAATTATTTATATCGTAAAGAAATAATACTAAATAAAAATGTTGACAATTTCACAGCAAAACCATAAACTTGAAATATTCCTTAGATTATTAAATTAAAAATGAAGAAAACATAAAATTATTGAATTAAGGGGTCTTGAGTTTAAAAAAATATATATTATTTTAGCAATTAAAACACAGAGTATGAGTCTTTTATAATTGATGGCTGTAAAAAACAATTGGTTTTTAAGTAAAATGTCTCGAGCTGGCATTGTGGACATCATCCAATTTTTTACCAGTAAGAAAATGTTGTAGGTACCGGAATAAATGGAAATCCGAGGCAATATCGGTTGAGTATGGTGGGTTCACTCAATGCTCATCTTGCCCCTGTGGTCATGCATTGTCATATTGAAGAATGACGCCTTTTCTGTTGACAATCGCGGGATACTTTTTAACAAAAGATTGGTTTATTCGATTCAATTCACGATAAATGTCTTCATTAACAGTATGTCCGGTTTCTGCACTTCAAAGTGAAGAATTCATCGAGTATTATTAACTAAAACACAGAGTATATGAGACTTATATAATTGATCAACAACTGTGCCTGTAAAAATCAATTGGTTTTTAAGTAAAATGTCTCAAGATGGCATTGTGGACATCATCCAATTTTTTACCAGTAAGAAAATGTAGGTACCGGAATAAATGGAAATCCGAGGGTGCAATATCGGATGAGAATGGTGGGTTCACACAATGTTCATCTTGCCCCTGTGGTCATGCATTGTCATATTGAAGAATGACGCCTTTTCTGTTGACAATCGCGGGATACTTTTTAACAAAAGATTGGTTTATTCGATTCAATTCACGATAAATGTCTTCATTAACAGTATGTCCGGTTTCTGCACTTCAAAGTGAAGAATTCAGCGAGTATTATTAACTAAAACACAGAGTATGAGACTTATATAATTGATCAACAACTGTGCCTGTAAAAATCAATTGGTTTTTAAGTAAAATGTCTCAAGATGGCATTGTGGACATCATCCAATTTTTTACCAGTAAGAAAATGTTGTAGGTATCGGAATAAATGGAAATCCGAGGGTGCAATATTGGATGAGAATGGTGGGTTCACTCAATGTTCATCTTGTCCTTGTGGTCATGCATTGTCATATTGAAGAATGACGCCTTTTCTGTTGACAATCGCAGGATACTTTTTAACAAAAGATTGGTTTATTCGATTCAATTCACGATAAAGGTCTTCATTAACAGTATGTCCAGTTTCAGCACTTCAAAGTGAAGAATTCCGCGAGTATTATTAATTAAAACACAGAGTATGAGACTTATATAATTGATCAACAACTGTGCCTGTAAAAATCAATTGGTTTTTAAGTAAAATGTCTCAAGATGGCATTGTGGACATCATCCAATTTTTTACCAGTAAGAAAATGTTGTAGGTATCGAAATAAATGGAAATCCGAGGGTGCAATATCGAATGAGTATGGTGGGTTCACTCAATGTTCATCTTGCCCCTGTGGTCATGCATTGTCATACTGAAGAATGACGCCTTTTCTGTTGACAATCGCGGGATACTTTTCGACTAAAGATTGGTTTATTCGATTCAATTCACGATAAAGGTCTTCATTAACAGTATGTCCGGTTTCAGCACTTCAAAGTGAAGAATTCCGCGAGTATTATTAATTAAAACACAGAGTATGAAACTTATATAATTGATCAACAACTGTACCTGTAAAAAACAATTGGTTTTTAAGTAAAATGTCTCAAGATGGCATTGTGGACGTCATCCAATTTTTTACCAGTAAGAAAATGTTGTAGGTATCGGAATAAATGGAAATCCGAGGGTGCAATATCGGATGAGTATGGTAGGCTCACTCAATGTTCATCTTGCTCTTATGGTCATGCATTGTCATATTGAAGAATGACGCCTTTTCTGTTGACAATCGCCGGATACTTCTCGACTAAAGATTGGTTTATTCGATTCAATTCACGATAAAGTTCTTCATTAACAGTATATCCGGTTTCAGCACTTCAAAGTGAAGAATTCCGCGAGTATTATTAATTAAAACACAGAGTATGAAACTTATATAATTGATTAACAACTGTACCTGTAAAAAACAATTGGTTTTTAAGTAAAATGTCTCGTGATGGCATTTTGGACATCATCCAATTTTTTGCCAGTAAGAAAATGTTGTAGGTATCGGAATAAATGGAAATCCGAGGGTGCAATATCGAATGAGTATGGTGGGTTCACTCAATGTTCATCTTGCCCTTGTGGTCATGCATTGTCATATTGAAGAATGACGCCTTTTCTGTTGACAACCGCGGGATACTTTTCGACTAAAGATTGGTTTATTCGATTCAATCCGCAATAAATGTCTTCATTAACAGTATGTCCGGTTTCAGCACTTCAAAGTGAAGAATTCCGCGAGTATTATTAATTAAAACACAGAGTGTGAGACTTATATAATTGATTAAAAACTGTGCCTGTAAAAATCAATTGGTTTTTAAGTAAAATGTCTCAAGATGGCATTGTGGACATCATCCAATTTTTTACCAGTAAGAAAATGTTGTAGGTATCGGAATAAATGGAAATCCGAGGGTGCAATATCGGATGAGTATGGTGGGTTCACTCAATGTTCATCTTGCCCTTGTGGTCATGCATTGTCATATTGAAGAATGACGCCTTTTCTGTAGACAATCGCGGGATACTTTTCGTCTAAAGGTTGGTTTATTCGATTCAATTCACAATAAAGGTCTTCATTAACAGTATGTCCGGTTTCGGCACTTCAAAGTGGAGAATTCCGCGAGTATTATTAATTAAAACACAGAGTATGAGATTTATATACTTGATCAACAACTGTGCCTGTAAAAATCAATTGGTTTTTAAGTAAAATGTTTCGAGATGGCATTGTGAATGTCATCCATTTTTTTACGAGTAAGAAAATGTTGTATGTATCGGAATAAATGGAAATCCGAGGGTGCAATATCGGGTGAGTATGGTGGGTTCACTCAATGTTCATCTTGCCCTTGTCGTCATGCATTGTCATATTGAAGAATGACGCCTTTTCTGTTGACAATCGCCGGATACTTCTCGACTAAAGATTGGTTTATTCGATTCAATTCACGATAAAGTTCTTCATTAACAGTATATCCGGTTTCAGCACTTCAAAGTGAAGAATTCCGCGAGTATTATTAATTAAAACACAGAGTATGAGACTTATATAATTGATCAACAACTGTGCCTGTAAAAATCAATTGGTTTTTAAGTAAAATGTCTTGAGATGGCATTGTGGACATCATCCAATTTTTTACCAGTAAGAAAATGTTGTAGGTATCGAAATAAATGGAAATCCGAGGGTGCAATATCGGGTGAGTATGGTGGGTTCACTCAATGTTCATCTTGCCCTTGTGGTTATGCATTGTCATACTGAAGAATGACGCCTTTTCTGTTGACAATCGCGGGATACTTTTCGACTAAAGATTCGATTCAATACGCGATAAATGTCTTCATTAACAGTATGTCCGGTTTCTGCACTTCAAAGTGAAGAATTCCCCGCGTACTCCACAACGGTTTCGCAGTTAAAATAAATATAAAAAGGTACATTGTTGTTTTCATCTTAAAAGTGCCATTTTATTCCATGATTTAGTTTATCAGACACTCATAGTGGACTTAACAAAGATGGCTCTATATATGTGAATGTGAACAGCACCAACAAAATGGTTATTTTAAGGCTTCAAAATTATTGTTTTTTCTTGACAATTAACAATGAGGTTCATAAAGGTCACAATTCAAAAATGGATCCTTGTAAAGTTATAATCATTTAAGTGAGTTTTGAACCACTTCGCACTGCAACCTTTGACGTTAGCCAATGTAAGTAAAACTCGATGAGACATTTAATTGTAGCAGCAGCTCCGCGGCCTCAAACTGGGTAAATTGAGCGTGCGACAATGTAATCCGTGCGCGACACAAAGGAGGAATGTTAATACGCACATAAGAGCCAAGCAGGAGCGATATTTCAGCTTGTTATAAAGTTTGCGGATGAAATTGCGTGGAAAAGAAAGACCATAAACATGTAATAAGTGAACAATGATTGAGGGTAATGGTCGGACTGGAGCCGGGACCCGCGGAAAATGGCGGATCGTCGGGAACGACGCGTCCCCCGGCCGGGATACGGGAATAATCTAATTTATGAAGTTTCGGATGCCGATATTTCATCTCCGCGCCCTCCGCACCGCCGAATTATGGCGTTTTCTTCGTTTCTTTGTTGCCGCGAAACGGGCCATAAGCTTGCCGGATTGATTGATGAAGGGATAACGCAGATTCCCCTCGGGTGGGTGTTTCTGTTTCGGTGAGCGATGAAATCGTTAAATATACACGGACCTTTTTCGTCGCGAATTTTTCCCTGATAATCCCTATTTTTCTTTTAATATTGGTTTACAAATTGCATGAACTTCAATAATAAACATCATAACTGTAAATTATTTCGACTGTAATGTCCTCAAATTATGTATTGTGTGTATTGTATAGTAAAGTATTTAAAGTTTTTAAGTGATTCTTAAAATTGTCAACCTATTTTCCACAATTCTAATCAAAATCTAATCTTTGCGGTAGCTCCTTTCCCCAAGCCTCCATAATTACTACATCACATTAAAACCTGTTTTAATTGGAGTAAATCTTCTAGCAATTAACAAAACACAATACATAATTTAGAAATCCGATTGTGGAATAATAACCCGTGCTTCCTGTGTATAACAAGACGTTTCTGCCTAATCCATTTAATATTCATAATAGCGGTATAGAAACGTGATTTCATTAACACTAATGTCTAATTTACTTAAAGGTTTCCTCGATAATTTATGTCAATTGTCAGTTGGTATGACGTGGATTTATTGTAAGCTATCGATTTTCTACGGAATTAACCCAAATCGTTAATTGATTGAACAATCAGCCAGGCACCGCTTTTTAATGGACATAAATTTTTTATTAGAGGAATAGGGGCATTTATGTTGTGTTTGTAACGTCCAGGAACCATAAAAAATTCAACCCTTGTTACGCTGTTAAAGTTAAATTATTTAGTTTAAAGTGTCGCTTAATTTTTCCATATGTATTTCTATCGGTAATAAGAGATAATGATTGGAAATAATTATGTGAACGAACTGACAAACAATAGCAGAGTTGTCGTATTACAATACATCAAAGTAAAAGTATTAGTTTACATATTGTTAGCTCACTCAATGTAACACAATATTTGACAACCAATATCCCCCAAAGGCTAAGTGTCTATTAGTAACAGCTACTTCTTTCCTTCACTACATGCCGAAGCAGACAAGTGTTTTTTTCCCACAAACACATATACAGCGAAACAAATATTTACATATCGGTTTCGTTCGCAACTATAATCGATTGGTTTCTTGATGGAGCTGAATGTTGGTAATTTTCCGTCTAATTTATATCGAGACAGTCTGTGGACACGGTGGCATCATTATAAAACGAGTCAGAAACAAAACCAAATCATATCCGGCTTACTACAAATTTAACGAGCCCTCAAATATTTTCGAAATTGGTGAATTACTGAATAAATTATAGTTGTGTGTCAGAAGAAATCACCTTTTTTTGGTCAATGACGGTGTTGAATTTTGTAGTATTATGATTAATATAACCATGGGGTAGATTACACTAGATTTCCTATTTAAACAAGTTTTTTGATTGTTACTTTTCAATATATATATATATATATATATATACATTTTTTAAAACAGAATTTTTCTAAAAATATTGTATCAAATTGTCTATAATGATAAATTTTATTATTAGTTTTAGACATTTATTTTTGATATATAATATAATTATTGTTAATTATACAAAATATTTTGACATTAGAAATAATCTCACTAAATTCTAAATATTTATTAAATATTATTAAAATAAAAATAAAGCACATATTTATTGTATTTATTTTTTTAACATTTAACATGAATTTAACTAAAAATGAGCTTAAAACATAGATTTTTAATGTCTTTTATTTTATTTCTAGTTTTATTATGTTTAAAACTTGATCATAGGATTATTTAAATAATTAATTAATTAATATATAATAACTATAATTTAAATATTTTATGTAATCAGAAATTGGAACAATCAAAAGCTGTTTCAGAAGCTGAAACAGAGTTATTATTCAATTTTTTTAATTGTTTCCAGTTTGAAATCGCCATAAAAAAGAGATGTAGAGAATGAGCGATCAGACAAATTTGAGATAAAACATGTTTGTATCGGCCATTTTTTTTTTGAATATCAGATCTAACTACTTCTACCTTGATTTTTGTATATAATAATCTTGAAAACAACTTGAACAAATACCGAAAAGCTGGTCCTTCACAGTTGAATGCTGACTAAATTCTTGATAAGGCCAAGTTTGATGTGAAAAGGTGGCAAGAAAATATCTTCTATCAATAAGTTTAACATATATTTATATTTATTAAATAAATCAATATTAGTATTAGTATTAGTATACAAAAGAAACTGTTATGAGCAGTTTTTTAACTATTTATATTTTTCAATGAAAACAAAATATTAATTATTTTTCAGTTTCAGATAAACATTGATTTTATGAAAATTGTATAATTACTATCTAGCCAGAATTGGTCAAATGCAAAATAAAACATTTTTTCCAATTAGCAAATCGTAATTGCATTTCATTGAATTATGGTTTTGTCATTTCGCATTTTTTCTCTGGAAATATAAACGTTAATATAGACATTTTTATGTAGAGTAACAGTATGCAACATTGTGTATTGATTTGGTTCAATTTTAATAGTTTAATAAATCCACGGTAATGCAGTTTTTCAAAAGGTTTTTATTTGGACTAGTTCCCATAATTATAAAGAGCTACATTTATAGGATTGTTAGAAATTTTTATATTTACTCAATTGTTACTATTATTAATTAAAATATTAATACTATTAAAATAAAATAAGGTAATAAATTTCGTGAATTTTTTAAGTTCTTGTTAATGGTAAATATTTATTTACTTTGTAATGATTATAAAAGATTTTCAACAGGCTTTTTCAGTAATATTTTTATTTTATATACAATGGTGGTCATTATTATAAAAATTTTTGAATACTGAAGACATTTTTCTTTTATTTAATGTTATCTCTTAGTATAATATAAATTTACTATTATTACAATTTTTTATAGATTTATTTTTTGTGTATTTAACACAATAATCCAAAAATTAAACAAACTTTTTGTCTTATATTGTTTTTGATATATTTTTTTGCTTATTTTTGTAGTTGCATTTAAAAAACTATGAATAATACGATATACAAAACAAATATAGATAAATAATAAACTATTTTAGTAATAACTATGTTTAGGACACAGTGTTTATGATTCGGCATCAAAATGAAAAAGTGTTGTCAGTGCACGAAGCGTGTGCCATCAATCTCTGCTCCCCCGCGTACTTTCCAATGGACAATTATTAAATTAAAAGCTGTTTCCACACAGGCGATTCTTCATAACTGCCATAGATCCATCGGCACTGCAGTCGGCCCCGTCAGATATTAATGTGGCACGCGATTTAGCTGCTACCAGCCACGGCGCTAATGTAATTATGTAAATGCGAACGATTACAAACGGCAATTTGTTCTTTTGGCCGCTCGCAAGAGGGTGTTTATTAAGGTCGGACTCGGCGATTTGCATAATTTCATAATAATACCCGGACGATAATCTGATAATATAACGTCAAGTGCTGAAAAAACAAGCAGATTGGTCATTTCGGCGATCAACATAAAAGCAAATTATACGTTGAATGGATTTCTTTCAGGCTGGAGGTCGTGGATGTCGAAATTTTAATGTTCCAGAAATAATGTTATATGATTTGGAAAACTTATTGTTCAAACAAAAGTTATAAATACATATCCTGAAGGGTAAATATTTAAATTTAACCCCATGTTTGCACGACAAATAATCTTAAATTAGAAAAAAATTATTAAATAAAAATACATATTGTATGTATGGTAAGATAATTAATATTTTCAATTATTGTAAGCACACAAAGTGGCCAAGTTTCTGAATTCCTAGGAAAGGATTCTACAAAATCTAAGAATTTGGGTAATATCTTAAGTAAAAAGTTTTTTTTAAATATTTAAAATTGTAAAGTATTATTTTAAACAAGGCAAATTTCAACAATATAAGTAAACTAAGGAATTTATCATAAATTATTATTATTAAAATGTAAATGTCTGACTAATTAAATATGTCCAATATTTTAAAAATTCGTTGTAGTTGATATTTAAAGATAGAGATAAAGATATTTAAAGAAATTTTTCAAAATCGTTCAACGTATTAGAAATACACAAAAAAAAGCTGTGGAAAATGGTAATAAAAAATAGTTTAATATAAAAACAACATTTTGAGATATTGAAAAAGTATCCCTCTAAAAAGAATTTAAAAAACGTCAAAAATATGAAAAAAACAGAAAAATTTAAATAATATCTTAAGTAAAAATTCGATAAATATCTTAAAAGATATTAAGATATAAACAGTTACTTGAAGTGGGCAAAAAATTAGCAATGCAAAAAGAGCATAAATTATAATTATTAAAATATAAATGACTCATTTAAATATGTTAAGAATTTTAAAAAATATTTGAAGCAGTTCAATTTAGGAGTAATATTCAAATTTTTTAAAAAAATTGTTTTAAATAATTAGGAAAAATACAAAACTTTTTTAATATAAATAGTCTGGAGCATTTCTGAAAAGCTAAACCTCAAAAACTATAAAATTTAGGAACATTTTTGAAACATTTAAATAATGTCAAATATCTGAAAAAACTAAAAAAATTTGAGAAACAACAAAGAAGAATGTGAATAGTACGATATTATGTTTGAAAATTACAATTATTTTAAAGATCTATTTGAATAAGCCTAGCAAGCAATGGATATATAAAAAATATAAATAAATTTAAGAATTTGGAAAGTTTAAATTTTATTAAAAGAAGGTTCTTTATTATTAGTCTAGTTGTCTGAAAATATCTCTGAAGAAGTTAAACGTTGAACATAATTTGAAACTAAAGAATTTAATGTATTTTGTTTAGTTTATCAAGAAGATTCCTGAGATTCCAGAAATCATTAGAAAATATAATTCAATTTTTCTTGTATAAAATTGTATTGAATTTGAAATTTTAACCAAAAATAAACTTTCAAGTATGTTTATTGTGTTTATTTTATTTATGAAACTCTACAGCTCCTAGTTTATTGGACATTCATGTAGTTTTTCAGTTCACCCCACCTCCTTTAGTACTTCAATACGTGTGAACAATACTGTTGTCTATGTAACAGCAAACATATACTAAAAAAAGTGAGTCCATATAGGCACAACGCCTCTCGACGGGTGGCATCATACAAGAGGGACACGCGATAGTTAAACGAGCAACATTCTCATGAAATATCCACTCGAATATTATCTGGTCCGTCCCCTCATTATTGGGCATTATGTGTTGTTAATAAATCGGACCCACGAGATACGACACCGATATAACTGCGATTGCGGGGACGTGATCAGATTTTTGTCGCACGTTAATTATATTCCTATTAGCAAAAATTTGTTGGGAATTATTTATGAACAAGGGATCGAAGTGGATACATTATGTTTTGAGGGGTGAATAACAGATGGATATGAATATCAAAATCACAAGGATATATTGTTGATACAATTGATGTGTCTAATAAAATAATCATATAAATTAGATATCATTTTTAGACTAAATCCATATTATTGTTAATATTTTATTATAACCATTAAACACCCTATTAATGTAGGGACAAGTGGTACTGCATTCTTAAAGCTTTTGACGATTGGCGAGGCAGAAGTTTGAGCATAATCTTCAACCATTCAATTATTATTAGATAAGATCTCTTCCAATTGTTTCAAGCGTTTAAAAGGGCAGCATTTCAAGTATTAATATTAGCACGAATACGAATATGTGCACTTTCAAATTCAGATCAAACCCTAGGGTAGTTTGGTTCGCGTCTGCTCCAACAAATTCTTTTGTTGCGGCTCTATCTCATCGTATTAGGTGTTCAGCAGGTGAGCCATAAACCAAGTCCCGCCGGACCATTTGTTAAAATTAATTCGTAATGATACCGCAAAGTAATTGGACGGCGTCCCGGGCCACGTGTCCTGACGGTTCGTTAGTTTTCCGGAGCGGCAGGACGACGCAGGCGTGTTTTTAACGCGTTTTCCACTGTTTCGAGTTGGCGACACGTGCCGGCCACGTGGACGCCATTGTTCGTCGACTCCGGATTGCGTTATAATAACATCGGCGGGGTGCCAACTATCTCTGTTGTTACACATACATAAAAAATAATGCTTGAATAATGAGTGACATTAAGGATGTTGCCGTTGGGAAGCGGAGTTTTCAAGGATATCGTATTGATTAAACCTGCTACAACTGGCAGTTGGTATTTAATGGGACACACAATTTTATTTCTTGTTTTCCAATATATTACTAGATATATGTAAAAGGAGGTTGTTCTAAGAATGTAAAGAATGTAAAGAACGTAAAGAATGTAATGAATGTAAAGAATGTAAACAATGTGAAGAATGTAAAGAATGTAAAGCATGTAAAGAATGTAGAGAATGTAAAGAATGTAAAGATTGTAGAGAATGTAAAGAATGTAAAGATTGTAAAGAATGTAAAGAATGTAAAGAATGTAAAGAATGTAAAGAATGTAGAGATTGTAAAGAATGTGAGGAATGTAAAGAATGTAGAGATTGTAAAGAATGTGAGGAATGTAAAGAATGTAAAGAATGTAAATAATGTAGAGAATGTAAAGAATGTAAAGAATGTAAACAATATCAAGAATGTAAAAATGTAAAGAATGTAATAAATGTAAAAAATCTAAAGAACATAAAAATTTTAAAAGATCCAAATAAAAGTAAGAAACGTTTTATTCAAATTGAAATAGTTTTAAGAAAAAGAAAAATTTTAACACAACAAAACGTTAGTTCAATGAACTAAGGCAAATGTTAAAATGTTTTACAGAGTATTTTACAATTTTGAAATAACATTCCTTATAAAGACTGATGCCGCAGTTAACGTAAAAGAAAAAAAAAAACGAAGACCGAGTAAATAAGGTGACCACCCGGCAATTTCGTACCGTAAATGATATTCATTTAGTCAAATTAGTGAAAAAACAATTCTCTCGCATGGGCGTGTAATTTCATCCGCACAAAATTGCCCTAAACGCATCAAAATAACCATACTTAGTGGCCGAAATTACGTCGGTCGGTAGCGAGTGGCGGACGACCGTTGGCAGCCCAGCACCGAACCAAACAGTCGAATCATCCTGACCAAGATCTTCAGATGTTCTCGCACACGGGCATTGTTAACTGTTCGATTCTCGAAAGCAGGGCCTTGTGTTCTCATCAGGGTCGCATTCAGCTGTCCGTCACCGTGCCACTAGAACATTTTACCGAGGATTAACACCTCACATTTTGTTGTCATCGACTTGTACCGCTCTATAATGATACTTGTTATGCACTTGTAAGGGTTGCTTGGCCATTTCCTTTTTTTTTTAAGCGAAGATCTGTTGTTATTTTAACTTGATCGGGGCTTAATATAATTTTTTTTTTTGAAGAGCCGTTGAAGTGGCTTTGTGTGGGTATGGTAGAGTTAAAGTTGGGCGGGTTCCGGACAGTCGAGGAATCTTATTAAAGCTATGAAAACAAGTATTATGAACTGGACGAAGGTTTATTGTACCAATTACGACGGCACAATGGGAAGACTAATTTGAAAACAAAAGATCGAGGCCAATGAGTAAACGATTGTCTTTAAATATTTACATTAGACACATATGGTCACCAGTGAACGTTGTACATAAAATATGAGTTCGATTTACCCTTTTGTATTACCCAACATATTTGTTGGGTTTCTTGTAATTTTCAGTTCAGTGCAATATTTAGAAAAGGCTCCAAAAAGTCTGAAAATGTGGAAATAAAAATATTCTAAAAAACGTACATAATTAGAAATTCAGGGTAAAAAGATGTATGTGTAGTAAGATGTGCAAAATTAAAAAAAATTAATATAAAAATTAAAAAAAAAAAATAATTGTGAGGATCCAAAAACTTTTAATAATAAAAAATACATAAAAAGAAAAATTGAAGAAATTTTTAAAAAAATTGAATATAAAAAGGACCTAGAAATTTAAAAGATTCAAAAAGTGTAAAGAATATAAATAATAAACAAATTTTTGGGAATATAAAGAAAAAATTAGTGATGAGTATCTTCAATTTTAAAAAATAGAAAAATGGGTCATGAATACATAGAAAACGAATTAAATTAGTTCGAGAATTTTAAGAATAAAAAAATATATAATATAAAAAATAAAAAAAGATATGTAAATTACAAAAAAGTCTAATTAGTAATAAAAATTTTCAAGTTTTCAAAAAATAAAAAAGGAATCTTAAAATTAAAATAATAAAATAAAAATCGTGACATATACTGATTTATACAATTAAAAAAATATTGAAAAAATAGAGAATTCACACAGAATAAAGAATCCTAAAGCATCTTAAAAAAAATACAAAGAAATAAACAATTTTTTGCATATGAAATTTCAAAAATTCTAATTAATAAAAAAAGTTTTCAAAAAATGAAAAAGGGAATCTTAAAATTAAAATAATGAAATAAAAATCGAGACAACTAATTGTTTTATATAATTCAATAAAAATAAAAAATAAGGGATTCAGACAGAATAAAGAATCCTAAAACATCTTTAAGGAATATGTAAAAAATTATAATCTAATACTCTTATGCATTTAAAAATAAATAAAAATCTAAACTATTAGAAAAAACTTTTTTAATATTCACAATAAATTAAAGGATTTAAACCAATTTAATTTTAATAGCTTATTTGCGAAATTAATAATATACATTTTAAATGATAAGACAATGTAGGATTTATACCATTTTTGGCCATATAATGTTTACTACCACACCACAATAAACGATTGCGGGAAATAAGAATCGAATTAATAAAAGCTTAGTTATGCAGTGTGCAGCAATAAAGCGACGTCCGCGACGCATTGGGTTGTGTGAATATAATGGCGGGATTAGTGAACGGGAAAGGAGAGACAGGACGCAATACATCACCGGAATAGCAATTACCCATTATACCAGGAATTAGTCAATTAAGAGTGACTCTCCCGACTCGCGACTCTGGAATGCCGAGCCTCAGGATTATTATCCTGCAGCGTCGGCTCGTCTATTTCCAATCTACGTCGACCGATATTCCGACACAGCATTACTCCCATTTACACTTCCACTCTCTTTAGTACCAGTCCATTACAATCAAGACATTGATTTTTGGTATTTCATTGCAATTAAAATGATTTATTTTATGATAATTGACTCACTAAGTAAAAATTGTCCAAAACTATATTACTTTATTTTTTAATATAAATTTTAGGCTTAATAATTGTTTAAATAAATTTAAAAAATATCACTATTACTATAATATTTAATGTGTGCCAGAAAATGTAAATTTCCCTGCTAATTAATCACTTAGATTTAATTAAGCACATCCCGTTGGAAGGTGATGATTGTAATTTTGCACAAATATAGGGATTTAGTTTAATTGGTTCAATTTTATGGTGATTTTATGCGCCGTCACTGTCTGGGGTCTCTGGAATTAGGGGCCGTGATCAATGCGAGGCGAATTTTTGACTTTATTAGTTCTAACTTCTGGACTGCGAGGAATGCTTTCATCTGGCCTCGCACATTCATAAATATTGAAATCTACGGATTTAAATATCTCCTCTGGGAGTTTCATTTATTAATCCCCAAATATTTTTAAAGATTTAACATACAATGAAAGGAAAATATTTATGAATATGATTGCTTGTATTGTTTGTTGATATTTATTCATCAAGATTTAATTAAACATTACAAAAATTATACAATGTTTTAAGAAATTAACCCCCACCTATAATTTTGTTGATAACTTTTAAAAAATATACCGGTTCTGGTACATTAATGTACATTAATACAACAGGTAAAACTATCGCCTCATCATGTCGTTTTGTTAGAACTTATTTATCATCCACATTTACGGTTTTTTTAGTGGGAGAAGGTTCGAGTTACTGCAGAATAGCCGAAATATTTGTTGTAATTCATACATCCATTTTCCATATGTTAAAACGGTACATGGAGACTGGTGACCATACTACAATAACAGGTCAACTCCTGCTACAAGTCCTGCTCAAGACCGTTTTTTGAGACTTTTAATTTTGAGACAGTAGGTTGTGATAAGAAGTTTACAGTCTCAATTACAAAATGTAAAAAGGGTTCAAATAAATGTTAAAATTAGTCTACAAAGATTTAGGAAAGATAATTTGTGTGTGAGGGATGAGGGAGGGATATGCTCAATCTAACTTCGGGATGCACTTCTTTAACAGCACCTCCAGACAGACTGTTAATGATAAATAATGGGAACCTTAATGTTGAGTGTTACATTTTGGACATTCTGGAAAAACATGTCGTGCCATAGCCCCTTTTTTAGGTCCAATGCATGATCATATACAGCCCATGTTGTCTGAAATTATCTTGCTGACGTTGGGATTAATGCTATGGCTTGGCCAGCTCGCAGTCCAGACCTTAACCCAATAGAACATGAAACGTTCTTGGGAAACGTTTAAGAGACTGTTCTAACCGTCCGATTAACTTAGATGATGTGGAGGGTCTTTTACTCAAAATTTGGGAATATTTGAACCAAAATGAAATTAGAACCCAGATTTTGAGTATGAACAGATGTGTGGCTGCTATTCGTAGTAGAGGAGGAAATGCCCATTATTAAGTTTAATTTTTTATAAATATCAAATTTTGTTTAGAAAAACAATATTTTTTAAGAATTTTTGTAATAATTTGTAAATAAAAACATAGTTTTGAATAAACATATAAAGAGTATATACGTTTATTTTTCCCGTTTTTAGAAGATATTAATTATAATCAATCTTTATTGGAATTTAAAAATTAGGTTTACCACATACAAGAATAATATCAACTATTAAATTTTAGTATATTAGTAACAAGAAACTCTTGAGAATATTTTAAGTCAATAATAATACTATAATATAATATAATTATTGTTCAGAAATGACATGACTGAAAACTCTTCTTAAACATCAATAATTGAGTATCTTAGTACATATTAAAACTAGAAATTTATCACTGTCCGAATGATATTGGTTATATCCGATATAATTATAATTAAGAAAATTGTTAGCACGTTCTATGACTCCATTCCGACAAATTTCTTCCCGGGATCCCCGTCTCGATCCAATTACTCTTAACGAACGTCTCCAGAAAAGTGTTAATTGTGTCTTTAACAAGTCGATCATCCCGTGTCCCGCGATTGTTTCCTAATTACGAACCGTAGCCGGGTCCTTTCCGAATTTAATTATACGAAACATAATCTTTCCACACATCCAATCTTGAACCAATTCAGCGAATGATTCGAGAGATTAGCGGCGGCGGATGAATGACGTCGCTGATCGGCTTACGGAGACCCGGCCGTGGATTATCGGTGGCCGAGTGTATGTCCTGCGGATCCCCTCACAGCCCGTAACCCTTTGCCCGTCGCCCGCGGGGCCGGGACACGCATTCCTCGCTATTTCCCCGGTTAATCCTGCCGTCGACAAGGCGGCAAGTAGTTTCACTCGGCCACCGGTTAATCTAGACGAGAACGGCACCGGGGCATTAGTCAATTATTTCGCGTGTTTGTCGGGGAGATCGGGGGCATTTATTGCTTTATGGGCTGCGAGGGTGGTTATTCGGCACATGTAGGACAAGCGATTGCTGTTATTTATCACTTTCGGTCGATGAATGTCGTCGTTAATATCCATTTCATAACGGGCCCGATGTCATGGCAAATATTGCTTGTATGGTGTGAAAATTAGATTTAAATGGATATAGCGAATTCAAAAATTACAAGAACAAAGTCGATGCAATTATTCTGAATTAGCGAGAAAATAATATTTTTTATTAGTTTTAATGTCTTTTTTACTAATGAACAATCTAATTTAAAAATGTTTTAATACATTATGTTTCAAGAATTCAATGGATTGTTATCATCAGCGGTATTTTTTTTAATATATATATATATATATATATATATATATATATATATATATATATATATATATATATATATAATTTTTTATTGAAAGTTAAAAGAGATTTAATAATATTAAAAAAACCTAATAAATATGTGTCATAGTTTGGGTACTTTTTATAATAGTAAAGTTGTAAAACCAACTTAACCTAATAAAAGTATTTATGAGAGTAAATATTTTTTAAGTCCATCTATTTTGTATTTAAAAAATTGTATAAAATAAATTGATTTTTTTGTAAATTGTAGTATCTTCAACGACATTGCACAATTAAATGAGACAAATTTATTTTTCCTAACCTAACCTTACTTTATTAACTTTGTATATTGTATATAATAGAGTAAAATTAAATGAGAAATTTGATAGATCTAATTCTACTTTAGTTAACCTAATCTTTCCTAACCTAATCTAACCTAAACTTACACTATTAATTTTATGTATCTCAGAAATTGTTATGTATAATGTATATAACAATATTGTAAAATTAAATGAGAAATTTGATAAAAAAATTTTAGGTACTCTTGATAGTTTTAAAATCCATCTAATCTAACTTTACTTAACCTTATCATTCCTAACCTAATCAAACCTAAATTTACTCTATTAATTTTGTGTATTTCGGAAATTGTTATGTATAATGTTTATAACCATATTGTAAAATTAAATGAGAACTTTGATAGAAAAATTGTAGGTACTTTTGATAGTTTTAAAACCCACCTAATCTAACTCTACTTAACCTTATCATTCGTAACCTAAGCTAAACTAAACTTACTCTATTAACTTTGTGTATTTCGGAAATTGATGTGTATAATGTATATAACAATATTGTAAAATTAAATGAGAAATTTGATAAAAAAATTTTAGGTACTCTTGATAGTTTTAAAATCCACCTAATCTAACTTTACTTAACCTTATCATTCCTAACTTAATCAAACCTAAATTTACTCTATTAATTTTGTGTATTTCGGAAATTGTTATGTATAATGTTTATAACCATATTGTAAAATTAAATGAGAAATTTGATAGAAAAATTGTAGGTACTTTTGATAGTTTTAAAACCCACCTAATCTAACTCTACTTAACCTTATCATTCGTAACCTAAGCTAACCTAAACTTACTCTATTAACTTTGTGTATTTCGGAAATTGATGTGTATAATGTATATAACCATATTGTAAAATTAAATGAGAAATTTGATAGACAAATTTTAGGTACTCTTGATAGTTTTAAAATCCACCTAATCTAACTCTACTTAACCTTATCAATCCTAACCTAATCAAACCTAAATTTACACTATTAATTTTGTGTATTTCGGAAATTGTTATGTATAATGTATATAACAATATTGTAAAATTAAATGAGAAATTTGATAGAAAAATTTTAGGTACTCTTGATAGTTTTAAAATCCACCTAATCTAACTCTACTTAACCTTATCATTCCTAACCTAATCAAACCTAAATTTACTCTATTAATTTTGTGTATTTCGGAAATTGTTATGTATAATGTATATAACAATATTGTAAAATTAAATGAGAAATTTGATAAAAAAATTTTAGGTACTCTTGATAGTTTTAAAATCCACCTAATCTAACTCTACTTAACCTTATCATTCCTAACCTAATCAAACCTAAATTTACTCTATTAATTTTGTGTATTTCGGAAATTGTTATGTATAATGTTTATAACCATATTCTAAAATTAAATGAGAAATTTGATAAAAAAATTTTAGGTACTCTTGATAGTTTTAAAATCCACCTAATCTAACTTTACTTAACCTTATCATTCGTAACCTAAGCTAACCTAAACTTACTCTATTAACTTTGTGTATTTCGGAAATTGATGTGTATAATGTATATAACCATATTGTAAAATTAAATGAGAAATTTGATAGAAAAATTTTAGGTACTTTTGATAGTTTTAAAATCCACCTAATCTAACTCTACTTAACCTTATCATTCCTAACCTAATCAAACCTAAATTTACACTATTAATTTTGTGTATTTCGGAAATTGTTATGTATAATGTATATAACAATATTGTAAAATTAAATGAGAAATTTGATAAAAAAATTTTAGGTACTCTTGATAGTTTTAAAATCCACCTAATCTAACTTTACTTTACCTTATCATTCCTAACCTAATCAAACCTAAATTTACTCTATTAATTTTGTGTATTTCGGAAATTGTTATGTATAATGTATATAACAATATTGTAAAATTAAATGAAAAATTTGATAGAAAAATTGTAGGTACTTTTGATAGTTTTAAAACCCACCTAATCTAACTCTACTTAACCTTATCATTCGTAACCTAAGCTAAACTAAACTTACTCTATTAACTTTGTGTATTTCGGAAATTGATGTGTATAATGTATATAACCATATTGTAAAATTAAATGAGAAATTTGATAGAAAAATTTTAGGTACTTTTGATAGTTTTAAAATCCACCTAATCTAACTTTACTTAACCTTATCATTCCTAACCTAATCTAACCTAAACTTACTTTATTAATTTTGTGTATTTCGGATATTGTTATATATAATATATATAACAATATAGCAAAATTAAATAAAAAATTTGATATAAAAATTTTTTGGTACTCTTTATATTAAAGACTATTTTCAGAGTTTTAAAACCAATATAACCCAATCCTACTTCACCAATTTTATCTTACTTTACTTAACCTAACCTAATCTTTTTTTATTAATTTTGTATATTTGAGAAATTGTGTTGTATGATGTATTCAACAACATTGTAAAATTAAATGGGGAAATTATATATAACAATAAAAATCGATAAACATTTACGATGTTCATCATTCAATTAATTGATTTGCTTCGTAGGTATAGTATGTAGTTTGGAATAACAAAAATATTTAAAATCTTATTCTTCTTGGTATAAAATATTTAAATAAATATATAAAATAATTAATAATAATAGTGTGAAGACAACCAAAATAAAATATTATCTGTCGGTATCCTCGTATCGTTTTAGTTGTGTCACCGCCCCCAATCCGAATCGTTTAACACACAATCGCGGCCCGTTCGCAATACATAATTCGAAATTTGTCATCGAAAAGAATTTCGATTTCCTATTTAAACGCATTGTCGTGCGATAGGTGGTGAATGCTCACATGGATTCGCGTTGATTGGCGCCAGTAGGCGGCAGAAATTCATCGGCAACTCTTCGCCGGTTCTGATGGAATAACGGGCGACAATTTATGTTCGTATGGGCACCATACTGCGTCACTGTATGGCGGCCAAATTGCTGCTGGCAGATCAATCTTGGCGGCATTGTGCCGGGGCGCGTAACGGAAAAAAAAAATGTATCCACCCCGCCCGCACGCGGTCCCGTTTCCAATAACCGGTGGCTGCGGCTAAGGGCGCAATTCGGTGATTCGGCAATTTCGGACGACGATGTGGCAGAGCGTCTGTTTTCGACAGCGCGACGGTTCAAATAAACTGAATACAATCGACGGATGTGCGTAAGGTTAATAATGGGATCGTTTTGGCTGATGGGATCGATAGATGCGATTTTGCGAGAGAGAATAACGAATGAATTGTATTATACCATTTTTACTCGTATTTTGTGTTAATTTACTCACATATGGATTTATTATTGTGATTAATATATCTTCTCTTTTCAAATAACTTTAGTTTAGACCTCAAAATATATACAAACTACTGAACATATCAAATTTTTAAAAATATCTTCTTAACATCTCTCCTTTTTTAATATGTACATATATATTTATGACAGTTTGAAGATATTGCATATTATTATATTTTAAATCTAATTATAAATAACATTTCTAATTTAATTAATTAACTTAATGAACGAAACACAAAGATCATTAATTAATTCAAGAAACTAATAGCCTATTGTTTTGCAAATATTTTATTACATTTTAATATTTCAACAGACACAATTTTATTAAATATTATCTTGCAATTTTGTTTTAGTCAATGTAAAATATATGGATAAATTTATACTGTACTTTTATGTATTAAACAATATTAAATAAAATATTTATTTATGAAAGTTTGAAGATATTGAATATTTTCATATATTTTAGTATTAAATCTAATTATTAAAAAAACTCCTAATTTAATTAATTAACATTTTATTAAACATTTTATTATCTTAAAAAAATACTGATATTAAATAAAAAAATTGAAAAATTTTTAAACTATCTAAAAAAGTATATAAATATTTTTAGAAATTTTAGAGTTTGATTAAAAATTATAAAAATTATATTTCTAATTTTTAGGAATTATTTTATTTTAGTAATTTAATAAAAATTGTAAATTAAAAATTTATATTCTATAATATAATTTTTTCTATTAAATAAGTTAATTAAATAAGTTATTTAATAAATATCTAATTGAAGAGATATATGTTTTTTTATAAATATAACAATATTTTATATTTTTGTTAGAGATGTGAATTTCATAAAATTAAAATTTTCAGTTTTATTATTAGATTTGTTTAGATGCTTCATTATCTCATTAAATAGCGAATAAAACATAAAGATCATTCATTAATAACTCTCTTAATTTAATTGATTAACTTTTTATATCCTAAAATATACTGAAATTTGAAATGTATCTATGTCTAAAAATGTATGTAAATAGGAATTTTAAAATTTTATTGAATGTTTGAAAAAAGTGTCATTTTTCAGAATTTTTTTATTTGAGTAATTTAATAAATATTAATAGTTGAATATTTATGTTATATTATGTATTTTTAATTTTTTATATTAAATAATTTAATTTAAGATTTGATGGAAGAGATATTTGTTTTCATAAAGTCTGAAATGTTCAATTTCATTTTGAAAAAATCTTAGTCTTAAAATTTGCTTAGATAATTAATGTTTTGATTAAATAATAAGGGAAACATATATGTCATTGATTAATTCATATATTATAACTTATTATTTAATAAGATAATAATTATTTTTTAATGCTTATTATCTTGCTGTTTTGTAATAATAAATAAATGTCTAATATATGGATAAATTTACACAGTAAATTTTATGTAGCAAAAAATATTAAAATTAATAATTTTTGCTGTTTTGTAAATCTTTTACTAATCTTTTACTAATTACATTTTAAATTAATTTTTAAATATCATTTAAAAATAAATAAACGCACAACTCCAAAACAGTGTTTAATGTTAGTTATATTTAGTGTGAACTTTATTACATTCTAAATTATATAAAAAGAGATTTTATTATTCTAATTGGTTGTGTTATTAAAATTTAAAAAAAAGGAATGGACTATAATAAAAATTTCTTAATACATTTACAAAAATTAAAACCAATTAATGTAAAATAATATTTTTTCAAATATTTTTAACATTATTTTTATTCGTTAAAAACCCACAAACTTGTTTGAAAAAATGGATAAATATAATTTAATAACAAAACTTAACAAATGGCCTTATTTTTTATTAAAATTATTTATTTATGATTATTTGAAATAATAAATAATTTCTTATATTTTAGTATTAAAAAAAACTTCTAATTAAATTAATTAACATGTTATTTTCATTTAATAATATTTGTAACTTATATTGTAAACTTTATAACTTTCTAAATTTTATAAAAATGAAAAGATTTTATTATCACAAGGTTTAGGTTTGTGACTGTTTAAATTTAATAAAGAAATAGATTATAATAAAAAAAATTAATATAAATTACTAAACATTTCATATAAATTATTTAATGGGAGTTTCCTTTTATTATTTTGAAAAGACGTGGCTCAATCGGTTCCAAACGTATCATCTATCATCATAAAATTGACTCTCGTATAAAATTAATCAGTGAAGAATCCTCGTTGACACTAATACCATCACAGTTATTCGATACACACATATCCATTACACAATACCCAATATCGTTGACAAGCAACCACTAAATCAACTAAAGTGGTTCGACACCGGAGTGGGCATCTCACTCACCATCTCGATTTGATCTTGTCGTGCAGACGCCGGTTCTTTTTTTTTTCGCCGTGCATTTATCCGTTCAGATCGGGGCTGAAGTCAAGGTTTATTTAAAAAAAGGACGAGCTCGGGCCACGATAAACTACAATGGGCATTGTTGTTGAAGAGCGTTTATTGTCGGATTTTTCGGCCGATGAGACGACGTCTTGTGTGCGCCAGAAAAATAAATTCCACTCGACGAAATCGACGACGGTTTTCGGAGCACCGTTACAAAACAGTCAATAACGGCGATACTGTTCACTTTCCGATGCGGTCAACTGCAATGGGGCACTCCGTTATTACATGTCCGGGACTCGACCGGACTCGGAAACGTCCAATTAGGGAATTTGTTTAGAGCAATCGATTTTAAACTAATGATATGGTACTAGGAGTAATCGACCCAAATTTTAATTTGCATATGTCATTATTCATTTGTTCAAATGAGTATTTATTATTTCACAACTTAAAACTTGGTGGTCAATTTTAAGAATATAATGTTATTTCTTACTTAATTGAGACAAATTGTAGAAGTGAATATCGTGTGGTAGAAATAAACAATTCATTTATTGACTAAAGGTTAAGTTAAATTGGCATCGATAAGGTTAACATAATTAAGTTAAATTAGAGTAGATTAAGTTAAATGACCCAATATTAGATTTCGTATTTTTAGCCATTTTTATAAAATTATGCTTGAAAAAATGATAAATGATACAATTTCAAGGGTTGAAAATGAAATGAGTTTGAAAACATACATACAGTATTAACCCTCTATGTCATATGACTACACCATCGCAATAACTAGTTAGAAAGTGTACAGCAATAAATCCTAATCCGGTGTGAATTCGGTGTTGATTCGTAAACCCCGAAATTGTTTTTCGGATCGGGCCGAAAGCAGTTTTAACATGTATCGTTTTGTGTCCTGGCCGTGTCTATATGGGGTGTGAAGTGAAGGGGAAATTAGACACTGCATGTTCTGTTTAGTGTATTTTGAGGGATTTAACCCTCCGGGATACGACTAGTCATTAGGGCATTACTTGGAAATTAATTTACAACAGTAACCAGTTTGTAGGATAATGAATAGAATATAGACTCATTACATACAAGAGGGGGCTGGCTCGACTCTCGAAAACATTAAGTAATTTCAGCCGCATCGATGATTTGGTCCACTGCCAAACTGGTTGTTACTTGTTGGATACTTTAGCCGGTTAATCGATTGCCAAAATAAATATGAGAGGGATGAAAGCATACAAAAAAGTTTAAAGTGACAGGTTTAAATTTAGAGGGTGTGACATCATTATTATAGTTACAGGATTCAAGGACATTAATTGGTTTTGACCACAATATACATTGTGGCAAACTTAATTTTATATTATATTAATTTTAAAATTCATATCATACTATTATAATTAAATAGTTTTATTAATTGAACCTTGTTGGATATTATTGGTATAAAAGATAGAAATATGTTAAACTAAATATTATAATGATACTATCAAAAAATACATATTGTGAAAAGTTTTATTACATTATTTATATAATTTTAAGATATAAGGGTATTAAAAAGTTTATAATAATTGTTGAACCTGTACAAAGTTTGGTTAGATATCTTTGGAATAAGATATGTAAATAATGTAAAGATTATAATAAGACATTAATCTCTTAAAAATTTAAGATTCGAGGATATTAATTAGTTTGTAACATTAATGTAATTTTGTAATTTAAAGGTATGTCGTATATTTTTATAATTTATCAAACCTCATTTGCTCCAAAACTCACAGAAAGCAGTCCGAAAATAATTAAAATTTAATTGCGTAAAAATCGCGGAGCGAGACGGACAGGGGGAGGGTCCGCAGGAATGGGGAATATTGGCCTCGAAAATAACCAGTTACTTAAAACAAACAAGCAGTAAGCGCTGATGTTAGTTCATTAAAGGAAAGCTTCTGTTCAAGTTACGTCATTAGTCGCGTTAGGCAACCGAACGTCAGAACAAAAGTTGCACAACTTCATAGACCGCCCCCGCGACGCCGCCAACCCCACCCCCCTCCACCTGCCTCTATTAGCAGGCAGCCAACATAATTACTTCGTTAGTAAAATTCTTGCCAACTACGTTCCGCCGCCGAACGCGTCCCCACCCTGCCCCCACGCTCCGCCGGTCCCCGCCAGTCGAGCCATCTTTACGACTTTAATTTAATTAAGACGAGGTGAGATGAAATTTGTTGACAGGACTTCTTTATTCCTGATGGAAAATCGTTAGGGTGCAGCCCTTTGTCGTCTTCTTCTTCTTCTGCGGTGTTTAAACAGGTCGCAATGATTTTCTTCAATTTCTTTTAATATCTGCATTATATTATGCATTTACTTAATTATTATTAAATGTTGAATTTATTTTTTTTAATTCTTTCACAAAATTGGAAGAGAATTCTTAATTATTTCTCAGTTTCTAAAAAATTGATTGAGAAAACAGTATTGACCAAAAATTTAAATTAATTTTTACACATTAAAAAAATATATAACAAAAAAGTGATGTAAAGAAAAAATAAAATATTAAAATTTTGTTTATTAAACTTGTTAATTTTTTGTTAAAATTGAATCTTTAAACTTTTACAACTGATTAAAACGAGATATAAAAGATTTTATTGACAATTCTGGCTTGCCTTTTCATAATATGATAAAATGTCAACTATTGTAAGCTGTTTTATTTTTATTAAATTAATTATGACAATAATTGACCTCAAAATATGATTGTCACATATAAAAGATACGAATCTAGTAAGTCTGCTTAGTTATCAAGTTTTAGTTTTAAAACAAATCAAATAAAAATATATAACCAAAAAAATTCGTTCTTTTATTTATTTATGAGAAAAGATAGATTTTAGATGTCTTTATTACAAATAAAAAAATTGTCGTTAAGTATTAATTACTTATATTTATTATTAGAAAAAAACAATTAGTCCCAATTCTTTAAAAATTGTTCATAGCAATTTACTTAAAACTATAAGAATATTGAGGAGAAATAACTTACTTAGAAGTTAGACTTACTATTAAAAATATGAAACGATTACTTGTCATATTTCATTAACCCATAAACAAATAATAAAGATGTAAGCAAATTGTTTTGTTGTTTGTATTAGTAAATGAACAAAAATAAATAAAATTTCACTTATTATTAAATAGATAATTAATATAGATCAAAATTTCAAAAATTCACTTAACAAAGTTTTTATTTAAAACCTGCTATTAACATATATGGCTGGTAAATTGAAATAATAATAAAAAATACGTTACAACTTGATTTGTAATTTATAATTTCATTTTTATATATTACCTCATATTTATTAATAATTTCATTTTTCAAAATTGAATTTAAACTTAGCCTTGTATAATATAATTGTGTATTGTTTTATGTTTCAAGTATTATTATATTTACAAATAATTCTATAAATATTATATTTATAAATAATTAGTAAAAAAAATTAAAAATCTGATGCCTAATGAAATGATTCTATAACTAATTTGATTATAGAATCATTTTAATAATAGCATAAAATACAGTTAATAATAATGATAAGTATAAAATAAGTTAAAATATTATTATTTTAATATTAGTTTTAACTCTAATTCATAAATAATTGATTAAACTTTAAAATCATTTATTTTTTTAATAAAAAGTGGATGATTCTGATCTTGATTAGTGATAAATATAATTATATATAATAAGTAATATTAGATATAAAATAAAAATGGAATCTACATCTCGTTTAAACTACTTTTCGAAGTTTTTAAAATTTCTATATTAAAATTAAATTTAAATTAAAAATAAAATCATACATTTTTTCATATTCATATATTCTTTTTTATTTATTAGATCAAAAGTGAACCTTTAAATTCCATTAACTCAACTTGGTATATATTAATTGAGTATTGTTTAATGTAATAATATTTATTCTTCGTAAACATAAATATTTAAATTATTAATTAATTCTTGAATTTTAATCAAGAATTTTAATAATAGTGACTAACTATAATTTTCAATAATTAATTTCTATTAAAACGAATATGTTTTTAAAATATGAATTTAAATTTAAATTAAATTTTACTATTTTAAGAATAAACGCCCGTTTTTTGTCCAATTTATTGGTAGTATATTATAGTGTAGGCAACATGTTAAATTTTAGATTAAGTTGGCAGTTGTAACCAGTGCATGTTTTTAAACAAATTTTGTTTATAAGTTAGTAACATTGGATAATATCAAAAGTTACTAAAAAATGATTAGAAAATTGGGCAATACAATACAAGTAACAATAAATTTTACAAATACAAATGCCAAAATTTTAAGTTCACCAACAAATATCAAACAAAATATTTCAAAAATAACATTTGTAATGTTTTGTATAAAATATTTTTTTAACAATTGGTAGTATTGAAATATTTATGTTCAACAACTTATCAGTGATTTTGGGGTCCCAAGCCCACCGCACCACCTCTTTGATCATTTCCGTCATTTACATCTTACGTGCTTCACACACCGACAGAAAAAAAAAATAAACAGACATCAAAAAATAATAATCGCGTCGTCGACACGCACCGCGTCGCGGCGGCAGGCGTCCCGTCGCAAATTACCATGGACAATGAGCAAGGAAAGAGCCGGAGTAGGAGCGCTCGGCCCACTAATTACGATCGAGAGGCGAGAGGCGAGAGGCGAGAACGCGGCAAGAGCGTAGACAAAAGTCGAGAGCGTCGAGAGAGAGTCGGTTGGGTGCGCTGCGATCGCGCCCTCTCATTGGCCGATGGGGCGACGCCTCGAAATGGCTGCCCGCGATGAATGAACCCGCGTAGTATGTAGTAGTAGGACAATTCATGGGTAGGATGCATCCTGATCCGGATTGCCGTTGATGTGCTTCCAGGTGGCGTGAAGAAGTGGATGGCGACGATGGTTGGGTGCACCGTGTAAGGTGGATTCGGTTATTGTTCGCAGGTCGTTGATGAAATGTTGCATTGTGACGTTGTCAATTAGCGATGGTTAATTAAACCGTTACGGGATGGGAAGGTCGAATTAACGAAACACTTGATTGTTTTGAAAGAAGTGTGGAAATTTCATGTTTCGAAGACTTCGTGAGTGGGTTTCAAAAACATTCTGCTCTTTCAGCTGTGAAATTTCAGTTTTTAATGAATATTATCTTTCTAGAGGCCAAATTGTCTAAATCATTTCAAGCATTCAGGAGTCGCCAGAGTTAGAATGTTCTTTGAAATTCGTCAATTCGTCTTCTCAAACAAATACCTTTTATAATTGGCTTTACCAGATATGATTTTAATGAATATGATTTGGACCTAAGTTAACCTGACCTATGAAATTTAGCTATTTATGTCAAAATTTCATCATAAAAGTAATATTACAAGCTTCCTTGACATGATGGAATATATTACCTACGATTGATGTTCTGTGATTAAGTAACTTAAGTAATTGCTTTCTGTCCAGTCCACTTCAAAGCTTACATAGATTCCAAAATCACATACTTAACATTTACAGAAGTTTTCTGATATTAAACAATGATCTTAATCTTAAAAATTTTAATACTAAGCTATTATAGACCCCTACCTGTATCCTATCCTCCGGCAGATCCGTTTTCAGACTGAGCATCTCGCGAGCGTACACGTCCGGATAATGCGCATCCTTGAAGGCCTTCTCTAGTTCTTCTAGCTGATAGCTGGTGAATATCGTCCTGCCACATACCCACCAAGGGTAGTTAAACATGTAAGACACTATACGAAACTTAATAACTAAACCGAAACAATGAGCACTGCTTTTGATTTGCGCACTTTTGCCTAAAGGGAAATGAAAAATGGATGAGTACATCTTAAGACATCAAGCACATTTTCATGAAGGGAAGTCAGTGGTTGAGCTCTTAGGATGTGATTTTCGGTTATATATCAGTTTCTTGTGTTGTATGTTTGTTTTCGACACAAGCAACAAATAGAAAGAAGAGTTACAAGATATTTGTGACATTTCTTCAATGCTTTTTTAACTTGTAATTATAATATTTACATAATTATTATAACCTAAAGCTGTCCAACATGTATCACTTATTTTAGTTTATAGAAGTTAATAGTGACGTACTACTAATTCAAAAATTAGTAAATAAAGACAAAAGGTTTTTCTTTAATTTATGACATACAGTACAGTAATTTAAATCTGCGACCAAAAATGTTAATACAGATTTCAGTTAGGAAACATGTTAAGGTATGTGTCAAAACAATACCTTCAACAAAAAAATATAAAAGTTTTATAATAAGTGCGTACTATAAACATGAACTTTTTGAACATTTCGTCCATAGACGATTTCCCTTACTTGTGAAATATGAGAACTCGAGGATTGTTTATAACCCCAAGGTAGAACTACTCTTACAAATAGAAGAAGAAAGTTTGAAAACTGTTTAGAAAGGGCCAACTACGAGTAAAATAAATTGCTGGACATTTAAACTGTTATTTCTTAAAGACAAATATAGATGAAGGTTTTCAATAATTATACAATAATAGAATTAGCCAATTTTTGAATATGGATATACGTTATAGGTAACAATTTCTTGAACAGAACGAAAAGGAGACAATTTAGAAGATGGCATTGACTACAAAGATTATTCAAAAAATTATGATTCTAAAAGGCCTTTTCGAAAACTGTAAAAATATAATAAAATATCCTTCATAAGGAGCTAATTAATAAATTTTTTAAATAGATGTGTTATATGTAATAACATTTTCTTGAACTCAACAAAAAGAAAACAATTTAGAAGATGACTTTGACTGCAAAGATGTTCAAAAAAAAAACTTTCTCAAAAGCAGCAAAAATAATAAGATTTCCTTTATGATTAGCACATTAATTAAATAGTTTAACTATTGATCCAATGATGTAAGCTTCAAGAACAATAACAAGAAAGTTTGGGAACTGCTGAAGAAGAACTGTTTTACCTTAAAGGTATGAGGATGATGAGATGAAGAAGAAGATGAAAGCATTAAATAATAATAAAATAATAGATTTATGTACCAATTAGTCAATTTTTTGAATACACATAGTAGATCATGAAGACTCTCCAAAGACTCTCGACTCTAGAAAGTAATTTCTCTAAGAATTCAGATTATATAGAAGAATTATTTCTGGAAGAGAACTATTGGCTCAATGACAGAAGCCCCATGAGTAATAGATATAGCAGTAAACCTTAAGTGCAAAGTAAAAAAGAGTAAATAAAATACAAAGGACTTTTGTTAGAACACAATATTGGCACCAAACGGTGCCGATTTCAGTCCATTAAACCTACAATTGGAAATGCATGTGTAATAAACTCATCATCTGAAACTGTTAATTATCAAACACGATATCGTGTTTATTTAGTGATGATGTTGGACAGCCACGGTCGATACAATAGAAACGCCAGAACGTCTGCTGCACCTGCATGCTGTGACTCGCCAGAAATGTAAACATCTTCCGATCGTGTAAAGAAGGCCACGCGGTGCCGGGGAGCGACGGTGATAAAATAATTACATAATTAAAAATGCTATCCATTGTGGTCGAACATGAAAATGCCCATTTAACCGTCCACGTTTCAATGGCCGGGCAACATGTGTTTGCAGGAACCAGTCATTTACACGTCAATATCCGAAATAAATAGTTACCTATGACGCCTTTTCTTCTTCTTCTTTTTACTGAAGCCTCCTATGCCATCTGTTACCGAGAAATCTTTCGAATTGTCTATTTGGCCTGAAACAAAAAAATGACCAATTAATTACGATAATTGCTGCTGCGGCCAGGTGGCCGCCAATCAGTGCAGTTCAAGGAGCGTATACTAATCTAATTACAGGTTTTAACGTGTTTCTTTAATGGTTGTTTATTGATTACCTATTTTAGAAAATCGTATAATTTTGAATATATAGAAAAGTTTTCAGAAATACCCAGAAAAATAATGTCATTCGTATTTACAATGTATGTAAATACTTACACAGAGGAAGCAATTCCAGGAAATATACATATTATTTGAAACATTCCTTTTTAATAATTTTATATATATTAATAGATTTTAATTCAAAGGGAGTTAGTTATTTGAAAGTTCCTTTGGATTTACACGAAATATGTAAAATAAGACCATTTTATTTTTAAATTAAAGTAAAAAAATATTCTTCTTTCCCCATTAAAAAATTATATTTGATTAAAAAATTTCCAAGAACTGAAATTATTTATATCGTAAAGAAATAATACTAAATAAAATGTTTTGTGTGTATTTTGACCATTTCAAAAGACCAAAGCAAAACAATAAATATTTCCTAGATTGTTAAATTAATGGATTAAGGGGTCTTGAGTTTAAAAAAATATATATTATTTTAGCAATTAAAACACAGAGTATGACTCTTTTATAATTGACCAACAATTGTGCCTGTAAGTCATACTTATTTAACAATTGAAGAAATGAAATTTGTTGTGATATCGAAAATTTTAGAATGATAAAATAACTTTTTTAAACTTCTTCCGTTAATTTCAGATATAATAATTTCACCAGGCACTAAACAGTCAGTAAGAACCATCCCACAATGTTTTTGACATTTTTCTTAATCGAATATTGGTTTGAAATTGATAAATGTAACTATAAATTACATTATTATATTTATTCTTCCAAACGAAGAGATTTTATACATGTATTTTTAGAAATTTTTAATTTATTTCAAAATTGAATATAAAATTATGTTCTTATACCCATTTGGAAAATGCTGTCATGAATAAATATGATATTTCATACATCCTGGAAGTGTCAATTATTTCTGAGATTCGAAGGTTATACGTGCATTTTAAAGGGTTATTTATTGATTACCTGTACCAATAATAATTTGAGTTGACATGAAAAGGGGAGATTCGGAAGTTAAATGAAATTAAGATGGCGCTAATTGAGTTTGTAACGCTTTTTGACACTCATTCCAGCAGATTCGATTTTGCGTCCCATCAACACAGGTAATTAATAAAAAATTGCACGATTAGCATCCTCTTCCATCTCCGTTTATTTGACACACATTATTATGTGGGTTCATACGTATTTAAATAAATTTATATATTGTGGAGAAACAAACCAATTAAATCAAATTAAATATAAACTATATTTATATTATTGTTATTGCACGTTTTTATTTTCTAATTATTTTACTTCCTGTTCAATTTAAATATATCTTTAAGGAACTAAACAAATGCAGTCACAACTTTTTTGCCTTCTTTTTTATTTATAATCTTGTGAAGTATTTTTAGTTAATTTATCATTATTTTTCAAGTTGCTGATACAGTCAATCATTTTTGACCACCCAGTATGTTTAAAGATAAACAACTTAGTTAAACTAAGTCAATAAATAGTTTGTATAAATCGTGGCCTGAGCAATATTGGACAAATATATAATAGAATCCTTATTCCTTATATTTTATCGATTTTATTGAAGATGTAGTATTCAAATTATTCATTATTAATACTTTTTTTCAGTAAACTTCTTCCAATTAAATTGGTAGAGCAAATTACTTTTCAAGGAGGTTCTTGCATTATGTCTTCATTTCCTTAATGAATTTATAATTTGTTCCTTATTGTTCATGATTTTATTTGATCCTTTATTTTAAATTGAGTATTTTTAATATTAGATGAAAGTATAAGTTTCATATCTTACTTTCTATTATTTATATATATTATTAATTATATTTTAGTATAAGACGACAAATTTAAAATAAAAAAGGTGTCTTCTTTTCCCGTTATTTTAAATCATGATAAAATTTCTAATGCACTAATATTATGTATTTTGACATTTCTCTCCCCAAATTCATACACTCAGAACTTTTATACTATCTTTTTTTATTCAAAACCTTGTTTTATTTCTTATAAAATACTAAAATAATACATATAAATGAATATTTATGTAAAATTATTTTTTGTTACAACAATTTTATACATTTATTTTATTTATTCTTTAAGGTACAGTTACTCATTTTTGGTCGCACAGTATATTTAAGGTAAATCATTAATATACAGGGTGTTTCAAAATCCGAAATTTTTTAACCAGGTGTGCAATTCTAAATCAGTCGATTTCCAAAAAAAATCAAAAGAATCAAATTCCAAGCAGTATTCAAATTATTCATGATTTTTATTTTAAATCATTAAATATTTTATTTAATTTTAAAAAATATTATTTAAAACATAACATGTATTTTTAAATGTCAATGAAGTGAAGTGTAATTTTCTTATAATAATTATTAATTTATAAATATCGATACATGTACAAAAAAAAAAAACAAATAATTTATTTTATTTTTTGCTAATTATTTTTTAATTACATCAATTTAATACAATTATTATTATTTTTTAAGCAAGGGGAACATTTAATCATTTTTTGTCGCCTGATATATTTAGAAGTAAACAATGTAGTTAATACAAATTATAAATTATGATAACATTAATAATTATATTAAACGTTTTTTAAATGTTCTAACTAATTATGTAGCTGAAATTAATTTTTATACTCAAATCTTTGTTTTATGACTATTATGATTGATGAACATTTATCTTTCTTATTTTTTTAGTTAATGCAATTAAAAATTTATTCTAAGATCACAACCAATCAACCGCAAGGCATGTTTAAACAAGATATATTTTATCGATTATATTTCAATTATATAGTATTAATAAATAATAATAATTAAAATAATAAATAATTTGGTTTTGTTTCAATTTTACGTTAGAAATGTTGAATGTAGTCTAGAAAGGAATTAATTAAAAGGACACTAAATTAAATTTGGTAAAATTTACGCCTTTTACTCCTTGTAGTACCAATATGTCAAAATAAAAGATTTTTATTTGAAAGGTGAATGAATACTTGAATAGTCAGGTTTTGGGATTCGCATAATATAAAATGGTATTATATTGTGTAACGATGATGTCTGGATAACTGCATAATTATTTATGTGTCGACGAGTACTTTCACCTTGTGAAAACCATCGCCCAGTGTTTACCTTCCACACTCATGCATAATTCCTTGTACAAGTTTTCCAAACCGTCGGCTTATAACTTTAATTATCACTAATTAAAACCGTTCATTTAGACAGTGAGCCGAACAAAGCCGAACGATTTCCGACGCGGCGAGGCCATTATGGGTGCGTGATAAATAAAAAGAAGGAATTAAAAATGTGCGAGTGTGTGTGTGTGAGAGTGTGTTGGTGGCGAGCATTTAGAGGGCGAAAAGGAAGAAAGAAAGGACGAAAGAAAAAAAATATATAAATATAAACGAAGGCAGCAGACGACGGGCGACAATGGCAAAGAACGTCGACCATCATGGGCCACGGTTTTCACACCTTGGTTAACCCTTCGGGGGCCACCGGAATGCTCATACGGCCGTGAAAAAGGTGGGGCTTTCAAGATGTTCACACCTCGGTCCCATTCATACGTGCACACCGGGGCCCTTTTTTATTTCTCCTATTTTTCCACTCGCACCCCGAACCGCGGTCTCGTCCCGCGGTACCGCGGATCTCGCGTGCGTTCCTCGCTCCTCGTTGCACCCTTTGTTCCGTTTTTCGTTGACGGGCCCGCGACGGATTCACCGCGATTGTCGCGTTTGTTCGGCGGGTCTGCGGGAGACCGTAACGCGATATGTGCTGCCGATTCTGAGGATTAATTATTTCTCCTTTTTTTGTTTTTCTTTTTTTTCATTTTACGTTCGCACCGCCGACGCAAATGCGCCGCCGAGTCGCGAGGATCAACAGGGATTTTTCTCTACTTGCACCTTTGGATTAACTGTCGACTACGAAATTAATTGCGTCGCTAATTAGCGACAATTTTAAGCAAATTGCCAACACTCAGTACGACCAAATGACGACTCTCGTTTAAAGTTTACCTTGCAATTAGATGAATTGTCTTTTGCAACTTCTAAATTGTGACTATAATTTTGCAGCATTTTTATGATAACATACATAATTTTATTTATAAAATAAAGTAATATAACATTAGTAATATTTAGTACTATTATTGTTAATTTTATTTAAACAGTCGGAACATACACACATATACTTGATAGATTAATTTCTATGAAATTGATGATGCATTTTTTAAAAGGTTCCTTTATAATATTTCCTGTGATAATTGCAAAACGTGTATATCTCCTGTAAAATATTTTCTTAAGAGAATTCTTTATTCCTTTTTTACACATATAGAATAATCTAAGAATATCAAGCTTCAATTAGTATTTATAGTTTTAATTTATTTACATATATTTTTTATATTTTGTTAATAATTTAGTTTGATTATATTGAATATAAAATAAAACAAGGAACTGGACTTTATATTAAATATACATAAAATATGCATTTGCATAATTTTAGTATAATATAAAATTTAACATTTTATTTAGAAAAATAAATTATTTTTATGCAAATATTATTAAATAGTAAATTATTTTAATAATAAAATATATAATTATTGGGAATTGAGTAAAAAATTATTTTGATTAAAAAAAATTTAATGCATTTTAAAAATAATTAAAAGACACAATAAATTAAATAAACTAATTAATTATATTATTATTATTATTATTATTATTATTATTATTATTATTATTATTATTATTATTATTTATTCTTATATTTACTTAACACACAATAATATTAATTAATAATAATACTAATATAAAGGTTAATGCTTTCGTAACAATTGTTTCCAATCCATATTTGTTCAGGTTTAAGACACGAACTAAATCATACCTCTGAAGAATATACTATATTCTGTTTCTGGACAATAAATTTTATTAATTATTATTTATTCTCTTATTTAGTTTTATAAAAGTAAATATTTTAAAAATTTATACACTAAAAAATCTAATACAATAAATATTTTTAATATAAATTGATTAGGGCATTTTCTTCTAACGAGATTAATATTTTTAGTCAAAATTTTAATCGACGATAAAATTGTTATAAATCTCAAAATATTAGATAAATGATTAACTTTATATTATATCAATATAAACGTAAATTTAACGTTCCTATGTTTAAAAAGAAAAAAATGTATTTTTAAACATAAATTTATAAAATGGAAACATATTTTAATGCATTATTTTATTGGGTATTGATTAAAAAATATCAGTTTTTGAAATTTTAATATATTTTAAAAGTAATCAAAAGAGACGTAACAACATACATAAAAAAATAATATAAAATTTATTGAATTTTATTTAATATTTTGTATATTATTTATATCATTTATAAAATAAAGAATATATTTCTATATATAAATTCATTCTTCAATATATATAAATATTAACTAATAAATAAAAAACAACTCTGCCTCTGGAGAATAAATTTTATATATTATTTGGACAGGAAACACTCAAATAGAAATATAAAAAAAATCTCAGTATATTTAGAGGAACTGATTTATCAAATTAATTAATTTAATTCTTAGTGAAATTCTGAAAGATTTCAATAAAAATATCCCAAACAATTTTCATTAGTTTTTAACTATAAAAAATGTACCCACATCTGAGTAGAAACAATTTGTTTGGCATACGTAGGGTCTTTTATCTTTTGAGCTAAAATCGAGTAATAAATTTCAGTTTCAGGGGTGCTTGATTTTTAAATGGATACGCTGAATACTGATTATTAATAGCTTTAAAAATTCATATATTCATTTGACATTTTATGAGACTTATTTCTTATTTCTTAAATAAGCACTACAACCAAAAAAAAAAAAAATAAGTAACAAAAGATTTTTACTGATTTTTACAATTTTTCATTCATTTACACCATTTCATTCCGGGCTTCTTAAAAACGTTAAACTAACAATTTAATGCAAATATTGTTGATTCGTAAACAGAAAGAAGAATACTACGAACAATAATCCCCGACAAAATATAATTTAGCGAACGATTATTTATGCGTGAACCCGAGTAATATACTTGATAATTTCAAACATTTAGCGAAGTATTTAATAGAGGGACAGTGCAGTGAAAGATAAGGGTGGCTGGGGCTCGGTCCCGGCTAGGCAGCTAGTTGTTGCCTGTAGTGTACTGACTTATGAAATACCATAGGGCCATTAGCACAATTTATGGACGACACAGGACTTGATTGCCTAGACTCCATTCGTCTCACCCCTTTCCATACCATAGAACTAATACTTAATAACTTCGGCGATAAATTTGTCACGCGGACGGACGGACACTGTCCCGGAAAGGGTCAACGGCGAAAGAAATCAAATTACACCACCCACAATTAACAATATGATTGATGGATGGATGGATGGATATCATTACCCGTAATCGACGAACAATTTCTCATCGCCAGCCACAGAAAATCGATACGAAAAACCGCAGCGAACAGCCCTAAAAAATGTAAAAATGTTTTAAGGTTGGAAGTTGGGAAATGAGTTCGTTGCTCTCGCAACCGCGTGGCATAATTTAGCACGGTTAATCGGAAAAAAGCAATTTGCCACTCGCGTCGCCCAAGACGCAAATCGATGTGTATCGAAGTTTAAAATTACCCATATGTCGTAATCCGGTAGAAAAAACGAAACGAAATAACTAATCAGAATTGGGGAGAAACACGCGGCCCAATAAGCTGCCGAGGCCCAGAAATTCAATTACGCCCTGTGAAGTGCTGATCCCCGGGGGGTAACGACCTCCCAACTCCCCCGGGGGGTATAAGCATGTCGTCGGGGAGCCTCGATACCATTATCACCCAGTTTATCAACTGCTACGAACCAATCACATTTTTATCGCACAATAAACTTTACTCGCTATGTTTATTTAGATTATTACTGATTAAAAAGAAATACATATATAAAATGATTTTTTAAAAAGTTTTTATGATGATGTGTTTAATTTATAACAATTCATGAACTGAAACTAAATAACGCAATTAAATAAATTAATGTGCCAGTAATATTCTTAATGTGGTACTGTAATTAGGCAATTGATAATGTAACATTTTTCACACTTCTGGAAGTGAGAAACTATTTATTTAATTTATTACAAACGAGAGAAACATACACGTCAATAACCATCATTATTTTGTGTATTATTAAACTTATTATATATATTTAAAAAAATTTATTAATTTTAATATATTGAACTTGATATGTTGATATAAAATTTGATACTTAATCAGTCTAATGGAATTAATCACTTCATTATCCTTGTTTTTATAAATCACCTAAAAATTGAAATCAACTTATTAAATATGAGTGATACATATAATAAAATTTATATGAAACTTTAATTATTGTAATTTTACGAATTAATATTAATTCGTCAAATTTATTGTCATTTATTTAATATTTTATATAATTTACAGTGTTTATTAGAAGAAATTTTAACTCACTTAATTTTAAATAAATTTCCAAATCTTAGAAAATGCAATTCTAATAAACAATATAATTATACAGAAATTGAAGTGATTAATTTGTTTTCAATTTCAAAATAAATGTCAGGTAATCTATTTTATTTTCTATATATATTCTTGATTCAAATTAATAAATATTAATGTATATTTTTCATCAATTATTTGTATTAAATTCCGTTTATTATTTGTAAATTAATTGTATTATTTTCGATAATTTACTTGATACTGAATTGAAAAATAATCTTAATAGACAGAAAAATTATTTTGAATAAATTTCAAAAAATTAATGGCAAACATTTTTTCTATGAATTTTAATTTTTCCATATGATTATGGATGTCCATAATTTTTTATGAAATTTGGTTTATATCCATTTCAGAAGGTGCAGTTAGATTTACTATAAAAAATTCATACCTAAAAAATGAGATATTGACTTTTGGCCAAAAAATGTGACAATTTATCTAGATTTATATATCATATTTTCATAATTGAAAAAAGTTTGTTAAAATGAGGCAAAAAATACACATTTTATGAGGGTGCTTTTAAATGAACCACTCTGTATATTTAAAGTAGCCTATCAGTATGAAATGACGGATTTACAAACCCTAATTCCATTGACACAATGATTTAGTGATAAAATATTTAAATCTTAAGCATTAACATTACAGTAATTAGTATTCAATTTAATTTTATGTATTATATATTATATAAATAGGTTAACGCTCCTTCACTTCCAGGAATCATAAAAATCAATAATTTTCTTACCGGTTGACGGTCAACAAATTACTTGCAACGAATTTGAATGCTTGCAAGACGCGTTTACGATGTTTCGTCGGTTTTTATTTATTTTTTTCTGTTGTATTCATATGTAAATGTGTCGAGTGGTTTGTTTTGTTACTTCTGACTGATTTGTCCAGTTTTACACATGAAGTTGTCTGCAATCTGTCAAATTTTCGTTTTATTGAAACAGTTTCTTTGGCTAAGTATTTCGTTTTGAGACACAACTATATTATTTGTGTAGGTAAATATGTGGTAAGTCTATTTTCTGAATACTAATATGACATTTTTTATAAACACCATAAAAACTGCAAGTTTGAAGGTGTTTATGTTAACAGTTGGCTATGAATTTGTAATGGCGCATTTAAAATTCTGTATTTCGATTCAAACCATAGTTTTAACATTTCTGTAAATCAAACTGAACTAATTTGTGTACTTACATGTACCTAATATTATAAATATGATTTATATACATATAAATTGAAATTGTCGTGTCTAGGTTTAAAAAAATCGACGGTGAACAAGTGAACTAACACACTTTTAACGGATTTTAATGACAGCAAAACGCTTCCGCGATTGCTGTCGTTAAACTCAGTTTGCCGTTCGTTTGTCCGTTTTTACCAAATGTTTTAGTGTTTATTATGTGAATGTCGACGTCTCGTGTTGTATGTTCGTCCTAACTGATTTGTGTGATTTTAACGCCGGATTAATTTGCAAACATTTTAACTGGTAAGTTTTAGTCGCACTGGTTAAAAAAGACACAACGATGTATTTCCTGTTGTAAATGGTACATCAATAATTGCGTTTTATGTTCATTTGGGCCATTGTATTAATATCGTTTATATTATTAATAAATAAAATGTAAATTTCAATATACAGTGTGGCCCAATTGAAAGCAAGGCACCCTCATAAAATTTGTATTTTTTGTCCGATTTTGACATTTGTCAAATTTTTTGCCCAAAACGATAATTTTTATGAAAATTGAAGAAATCTAACTAAATCACTGAATTAAACACCTCCAATTACTATATATAATATATAAAATATTTAAATTATAGACCATAAAATTTTGCTGAGTTGAATAATAACGCAAACAAATAATTTAATCTGTCTGTAATATTCCTAATATGATACTATACTATAATTAGAAAATTGATAATATAACATTTTACAAAGTTCCGGAAGCGAAAAAACCTATTTTTTAATTTATTACAAGCGTGAAAAACATTCTCATCAATGACCACCGTTTTTTTTGGTATAAAATTCCTTGTCTATAGTTAAAACCTTTTAATGTTTATTATTTGTAAATTTATTTGTGTAATTTTTTATAATTTATTTGTGCCAGAATTGAAAAATTATTCTAAGTAAAAAAAATCTATGTATTTTCCTGGTTCAAATTAATAAATATTAAATTATTTGTTATTTAAATCAGTATATTTTTAAATTAAAATCAAAAATTAATTACATAATTTTTTATATTTGTTTTATTGTTTTTAATAATCACATTAATTTTTGTTTAATATTTGTATAATTTTCTATAATTTACTCAAAACAAAATTGAAAAATAATCCTAATAAGTTAAAAAATATTTTGAATTTCAAAAAAAAAAAAAAATAATACTATTGAAATTCTGTTCTAGAAAGGTTTTTTATGTAATGTTGTTTATATCTTTATAAAAAAAGATGTGTAAACAACTTTTATTGTGCTACTATTCAAATAAAGAATCAATTTCACAAATGTAATGATGTAAAATTTTAATTATTGATAGATTATGAATTATGAAATAATAATTCTACAATACTATAAAACTTTATGTTTTAATTAATCATTACAATTAATTTCTTTAGAATTTTGTTTTTTTTAATATTTATAATATAATGTTTTCTCAAATTTATAGATATGGATCATTTTTCAAATAAAGGAACCCCTTTTATAAAGTTTTAAAATTAAATTATGTAATAAGAGTTGAACTGCAATTTTAGCAGCCATGTAAGATCTTCATAATAGAAATAAACGATAACTGGAACTCGTCGAAAAGCTTTAGAATTAATCTCTTATTGTTGTCGATTTTCCGACGCCGCACAATTCGCAAGTTAATAACGAAATCATTACGAAGAAAACTCCAATTTGCACACGTACTTAGCGCACCCCGAAGTCAATTAACATCGCCGACTAAACATTTGCCAATTTAATTCGATCAATCTGTCGCCTCCTGATCCCGTTGTCGTTTTATTTGTTTGTAGCTCATGCAATTCGTTAAGTGCACCAAACAGTTTCGCATGTTTCCGCGCGCGTGTAACAACCGAACGATGCCGTTCCCCAAGCGCTCCTAATCGTGCGTGAAGTCGTTCCCGCGGGACGCGTCCGCACGGGGAAGGCCACTCGTACAGATGTCCGGATAATCTATTAATTTCGGTCCCTTTAAATACTGCATCGGGCAGGTTCATTGGCATGTTTTTTCCTGTTTTCGATTTGCCGATTAATGCGATTCATGGGAGACGTGTCCCGGGGGATCGCGTGGATATGTGCGTGGCGAATTAGAGGAACATTTGGGCAAGTTTACCGGTTTTCAATTTTGAAAAACGATTCGATACTGCTCGTGAACTGTTTGATATTGTTTCGTGAGCAATTTTAAATCGGTTTACATGAACTTATTAGCAGTTACTATGTTTCGTATACCTTTAACATTTTTTATTGAACTGTATTATTATTTGAAAACTTTTTATGCCATTTCTAACTATGTTAATCAACATCAAAGTTATGCTGAAACCTGTATCAACTAAGTAATTAACCACTAAACCTATGTAACTTTTTAGGAAAGGAGCTGTCATTAAGATGCACCGAACTAACCTTTAGATGGAGCCTTCATAAAATGAATTTTATCAAAAAGTAGAACAACTGGATCCCACATAGATTAAGTAGAAAATTAAATTAGGCATTTGATAATTACCAATTCTTTCAGATATTGCAACTATTAACCTAAGTGTGGACAATGGATTGAAGCTAGTAATTCCTATGGAAAAATGTCTAAAAAGAGTCGCTTAATGTTTTACGTAAGTGATCAAATTCTTGAAAAATTTGCTCAAGGACGACTTAGGTAATGGCAAAGGCATCATCAAAATAACGAAAAACCATACGTCGCATTAGAAACTAGTAGAAAGTTTCAAAATGTTAAATGGGATGTTCTACCTCAACTCTACAAACATATAATCCAAATGTATATTCATGTATCTATTATTTATTTTTTTTACATTTAATTATGAAGAACAAATCAACACTAAACTCGATTTTTTCCAGAAACCCATAATGAATTTGCTTGTAGAACTTTGGCAAAAAATTTTGATTATAATTATAATTATTTTATAATCTAATATAAAATGTCAATTAATGTTACCCAATAATAATGTGTCTTTAGCAATCCACAGTGGTTAATGATAAAGTAGGCTTTGTTTCCAAATGTGAGCCTTTTGAAGTAAATGTTCAGCTGCCATCATTAACAGTTAATTTATTTGGTTACACTTAGTTAATGACACTGATACACAACCAAAAATCTCACAATTGAAAACAAAATATACTTTTACCATTTACTTTACTAATTATTAGATACTTTTCTTCTTGTTGCACATTCAAATGATCCAAGGAAAATGAAAATAAAATAAATGTTCGTTTTACACTATCCAAAAATGACTTATGTTTTGTGATGTAAACTATGAATTGGCAACTCAGGCGAAGCTTTGATAAAGTGGAATAACGATGAATGATTCATAAAAATTTGCTAATAAAATTCACAAAATTAAATTTAATCATAAAATATGTATAACATAAAACAGCATCTTGTAACTTATGTGAAATATGAAATGTTTAGAGAAAACGTAAATTCTTCTGGCTAGGGCAGCACATTCCCAAGACAGAGAAAGTAAACGAGACGCGCAAGACACGGAATTGGTAGGCAATTTACATAGACTTGTTATTTTATACGGAAAAGACTGAGTTTTCTGTGTGTGTGCAGAAATGTTGGTGCTGCGCACGACGGATCAATAACAAGATTCTTATTGCTAATCTTGATATCGGTTGGTTTAAACAGTCACACTTTATCCCAGTCCAATGTGTTTTTCCTACATTCTAAAGTCATAAGCACAAATTAAATTATTAATTTTATAAATATGAATATTTGTATATTAATAATTATTATATTAATAAGTGTTTTACATATTTAAATTTTAATTTTATTAACTTATAAAGATGATTGTAGAGAATTATGTGGGAATTTGTTATATATAAATTTTACCTAATTAAATAAAAAAACAATATACGGAAGTCCAAAATTATTTGACAATTTTATAAAAAAATTGGTTCACAGAAGAGAATAAAAACTCAATTTTGGAGTCAAGATATTGAATTAATAATATTGAATTTGTACAAACTAATATGCTAGGAATGTCTTATGGCCAATTGTGATAAACAGAAATAAGTTAAAAAACAAATGACAACAATTTCTTATAACAATTTTTGTATATACTTTGTATTAGTAGTAGATTTTTTGTTTAATTCAGGGCACCTTAATTATTCAATAAAGAAAAGAACAATTTCCATTTCAAGGACAAAAATGTGTGTACAATAATAATAAGTGATATATTAATGTGTTAAATATTGTTGCTAATAAAGACAACCTATTTATACAAAATTTTAACGGTGTACAAACGGGGTAGAGTATACGTTAAATTTGTTGTGTAAACATCTGTCAACAGACCTCCCTTTCACAGGTAACCTGTCATTACCCATTATAATAATAATAACAGAGCAGAGTCCTGTTACCACTAATATAGAGGACATATCTCCACCATCAACTCTATTAATCTATTTACGGGCCCGCCTCTCGTTCAAAGGGTTACACGAACAACGAAAAGGTTACATTTTTTACCGATTCTTTGTCCCGACATGCATTGTGTTGCCATACCTTCCTACCTCCAATTTGTCCATAATTGGACCAATCGGCTAAACATCTGTGATGGCGCAGAACGCAGATGAAAATTTAATTATACTTTTTCTACGACGTCAGATCAATATTTTTGGAAACTGCTTTTTACGTAATTAGTTTGAGAGCGTTTCCGCGGAATGGCCAGGTGACGGGTTTGTTGTTTTAGAAAACATTCGAAACGGAAGCTTTGCTGCGGTAATCCGATATTGGAGACGCATGATGGTTCGGCGCCAGTGTCAATATGTTCGGGCTTGTCATAACATTGCTAATGAGGGTCGGCATTCGAGCTAATTCCGACAAACATCTAAAAACGCTGCTTGTTACATGGAAACAACAACGAAACGGTGTTTGAACTTCGTTATGCGTAGAAACGGCCATTTTTATTAAATAAATACGTACAAACGAGACGTTTTTATTTGTATTCACTTATTTCGGAATCAAATTGATACTAATACACACATAGTTTAATAATTTTATTAATTTACTAAACAATTTGTACATTAAACAGGTTTCATAAGTGAAGCAACCAAACCCTTTATTCAATACAGTTGATTTTATAATTTATTTCCGTGTCCGACATCGTTCCTTAAGGTGTTTTTAAAAGTAGTAACGCATCCCGCATAAATCAAGAAATAGACGAAGTCAGTGTAAGAGTGAGTACCATAAAACTAAGACTAAAAGGAGCTGGTTTGTATGGTTGAAAATCACCAAAGAAGCCCTTCATTTCTGCTAAATATGGAGCACTGAGACTTTTTGCAAGAGAACATGTGAATTGGACAGATGGGCAATGGAAAACAATTTTGAAAGTCTGTACCAATTATTAAAATCTGATGGCATCTCATGGGTGAAAAGACCAATTAATGGAAGGTATAAAAATAAGTAAACCAGACCTACTGCGAAGCATGGTGGAGAAGGAACTATGGTTTAAGGATGTTTTTCTGGACTTTGCATGGACCAGTTGGTTAAAATAGTCAGGATAATGAATCGTTTCATTTATTGTGACATTCAGGAGAATCATATACTTTCATTTGCCGAAGATAACATTAGTTTAAGGTGGACCTTTCAGCACAGTAACAATTCAAAACACTCGTTTAAGTTAGTTAAATAATGGTTGACTTCTCAATGATACTCAAACATACTAACATACTGAATAAGTAACAATAATATGGATATTTAAACATACATTTTTATCATGACAGATGAAAATTTAAAAAGTTGTTATATTATGTATGTTTATAGGCATTTTATCGTTTTTTTAATTGCAAATATAGTGGGTCAGTATGTATTTTTATTTTCTGAAATTAAGATTAATTTAAATCAATTGCTTAAAGTAAACCAATAAAAAATCTAAAATTGTTCACATTTCCATTGTGCCATAAACTGGCAATTGTGCATAAGTCGTCGTGCTGATAATCCAATTTCGTATGGAAAAACATGAAACGGGAGAGTGGCGTGTATGCGGTCGCTTAATCCCGGAATCGCATCACTAAATCACAATCCCATCCGAAAAGGAAAAAATCTTGGTGACCGCCCACCGATGGGCCAAATTGAAATATAGTGAACGGGGGGCCGATCCGGTCTGGAAAACAATTGAAATATAAGTAGTAAATTTCGACGCTGTAATATTGGTAATGCGGCCATAACATCCAATCAGCGAGGATTTACGGCCAGGAGTCTGCTTGTAAATTTCTCAGCGGGCGGTTTCCCAAATCCAATTGTGCCAACATACTAGATTAAGCCGATTGTTGTTCGTTTGTTCGTTTCGGGCCACGTCCATAAAGATATTCTGGGCCGCAGAACTAATGACTCGTGCAAAACTCCACATTATACTCTTTGTCGAATGCTAATACGTATTTATATGCTTGTTTCCAAACTGGATAGCCCTCATTGGCAATTTATGATCCTGTTTCCAATAACCAGTCCTTCCCAAACCATAATAAACCAGGATTAAAGATAAATTTGTCTACAGTATAAAAATCCATGATTCTTTATCTTCTTCATTGAAAATTTCAAAATTTTTGTAATTTCCTCTTCTTTCTAAATCAGTATTTATTGAAATTCAACCAATCAACTATCTAATAACTAGAAATTAATTATTAAATCAACAGTTTTGAAAAAAATATTTATATTTCTTCAAATTTTCAATATGATTTTTTTTTATTTGAATATTTAAATTATAACTACAGGAATTAAAATGTAAAATTAAAATAGCCTATTTCCAACCAAAAATTAAATTATTATATTCATATCCTATTTAAATTAAAGAGAATTTAGATGCTTAATTAAACCATATCTGATATTTCCTTCCCAAATCAGCATTTACTGATAATCAGCTCTAACTAGTAATCAGCTAGATAATAACTATGATCTAATTATCAATCTACAATTTGAAGGGAACGAATAATTCTCTATATTTTCAACTTTAATTTCAAAAAAATTGACGCTAATTTTATAAAATTAAAATCCCCAAGAAACTTCTTATTACAGTGTAAAATAGTTTGAACAGTGTTTCAAACAAATAATTACGACTGATTCAAATACCATAACATTAAATGAATTTAGAACAAATTTACAATTAACTTAATTACTCCTGATTACATTGTTAATCTTAAGGAATTCGCGCACTTCGGCTGCCCCATCCCAAAAGAATCATTAAAACGAGAAACGTATCAATTAATTCGGCCGTCCCCGGCACCATTAAATATCCAAATTAAGAAAAAATCTAATTAGATTATGTCGGGCAATACACCCCGAAACGAAAAACTTCAAAAGACGTAACGTAAACCTCGTCTGGCTTGTATCGAAGTTAAAATGAAGACATGCCCTGGAAATGAATACTTTTTTACGTCTTTTTTTAGGAGGGAGGGTTCCTTTCAACGTCGAGGGGGAAACAAAACTAAGAAATTTAGAGGGAGCGTTTTAAGAAACCAAAATATCTCTATTACCCGACTAGAATCCACAACCAACAAAATGGGGCGGCTCAGTAATCAATACTCTTTTATTTTGCTCCCAAAAAAAATTTGTTTCAGCCAGAAAATAATTTTCTTGAGAGCTGCCTCCAATTACGTTATTATATTTATCTGCTGCAACGTGTATGGTTATTGTTGTTTTGTAATTTGAGTTATTTAAGATCGACCTTATTCAACAACACAAAATTCAAAGACGTTTTGAAGTCGGGACAATGTTTTAGAGTAAATTGGTGGAGACACCAAATGTTTCGTGTCGCGGCAAGATGCAGTGTGTCTTGCGCAGATGATCCGGTTACAAAAATAATACATTTTAAATGAGTTGTTACATTTCAATCTGGGATACACAAAACACTGGTCAATAATAAGGTGAAATTAGTTAACACAATTTTATTTTTATTCTGTGCTACCACAAATATTTTGTTGTGATTTGGTAGAGACATATTTTTTAAATATTTTGGTCATGATATAATAAAATTGTTACAGGTCCCTTTTTTCTTTCATTAAACTGTTGGTCTGATTGTTTCATTTTAAAAAATTAAGAAAGGAAATTTATCCCTTAAATTCAAATTGTATATTTTTCTAAAGTCATTCAATTTTTTTAAATTGTAGATATTACTCCTAACTAGTCAAAAGTTTTTAAAATTTTGTTTGAAGACGTCACTAGACAAATTTTATCTCTTATTTTTTATTCAATGTATATCATTTTTATATTTTCTCTAATTTAAATTATATGTATCAATCCTTATGTAGTGAGAAGTTTTTAAAATTTTATGTCTTATTTTTTATTTATTGTGTATCATTTTTATATTTTTAAAGTAATTTTTTACTAGTTCAACTTTATTCATTTCCTTTAGCTGTTACTCTTTCTCAGATATTTTTATAAATATTAATTAATTATAAATACATTATCAGCCCCGGTCTACTGACTACTATGTTGTGTTAGAAATAACTACATCATCGAATGTACAAGACTATAAACTTAAATAAATTCAAATTAAAGTTGCAACACATGTAAAGCATTGCCAACACCAAATAAACATATTCACAGCAGATAATCTTGTATTCCGGAGGATTGATTGATGTCTAGACACGGTTTTATTAGGATGCAAAGTCGGGAACAGAGTGCAAAAAGTGGCAGGATATCTTTTGCCTGTTAACACGTCCGAGGAGAAGTTGTTGGTATTGCATCCGCGCGTGAATAAGTCATGCATTTTATGGGCACCTGCACTGTCAGCACCGTTTTAGACCCGCTCAACTTTTATGCCACTGCACTGCGGCCCCGCTTTTACAACCGTATTTTACAACCAATGCACCCGATTACGAATTTACGTTTCGCCATACATTTTTTAAATTCGCCCGGAATTACTACTCGGCACCCCGGAATCGAGCGCCTCGGTCTTAAAGATCCACTTGGAGTTTAGCGTCGAGGAGTAAACGGCAAATCGGATGCCGGAGGTGTTTATTGTTTCGGTACAAAAGACTTTGTTGATTTATTGGGCGCGTACTTCTGTAAGCCTGATTTCCTGTGGGGCAAGTAGCTGTATGACCGGTGACATACCATCATAACTCTCACAGGGTGAAGCTGAAGCTTTCACAATATTATAGAAATAAAATAATTGGTTTAAATGGCGACCATCAGACCAAATTCAATTCGTGGAATCTGGAGTCTGGTATATTTGATTAAAACACATTCAACTACAACATATTAACCATAATTCAGAACCTCGTTAAATCAGTATTTTTAATTAACCTCGACCTGTACATTTTGCTATTCCCTTCATACATTTGTACATAATTAACTGCGCCGAACCGTCACCAAGAACAACCAACATGTTCCGCACACAAAACTCGGCATCACATCAATACTTTCCACTGGTGGCATTTATTCGGGCGGCGGTTGCATTTCCCCAGACTGCTTTTCCCCCCGTGTTTTTTTGGGAGGGAGTTAGTGGGAGGCCCTCGTTAGCTCATTATCAATATCCCCCTCACGCTTTTGCTATCGCGGAAACCAGCCTCGGCAGCTGCCCCAAGTCTTGACTTTTATATCAATTATTTATTACAATCAACGAAAAAAACCTACACCGACCGGATTCAGTAGGTTTTCAGTCGGGACTTCTTTCCATTCAGCCCATCAAAATTAGATTTTAATTAATTTTAATTTAAAAACGTGAAGGTACAAGATCCAGTCGCACTAATTACAAAGTCCACAAATAGCTACGGAAACTCAAAACTATTTTGTTCAACGTGAATTGTAAATCAAATAATAATCGTAATAAATAAAAACGAAGATAAAGAGCTGAGACTTCTAAGACCGTCCAAACTCTATTATCTATTTAACGGCATTGTAATTGCTCCTTTACCTTGTTTGACGATTTTATAAGGGCCGTATTATGCTCTTCAGAAAGTATTATATTTCAAGTAACTCGACCCGCCACAAAAAGTGTCTGACAATCAAAATATTCGTGACGTTTGCACTATTCTTGTTGAATGGCCTTGGAGTGTTTTAACGTGGGGACCAGGCCTCACCACTATTTCAATTTTGAGGAAGCACTTTTCGTGGAATAATGCCCAACGGCTGACAGGGCGGCCCATTTTACAACGTGACGAGCAGTTTTAAAAAAATATCCGATACTGTTGAAACAATTCATTCAACAATTTTCCTCCACCATTTACATTCCCTCACACAATTAACGGCCACCAGATTTTCGAGGAGGCGAGGGTGTTCGGTAACAAGTAATTTAATCAAATTTAATTAAGCCGAAGTGAACCCCAACACTGAATAATATTTTATCGGTTTTTATCCCTCCGGAATCAGACCAATCGGAATTCAAGATATAAGCCTTATAACTCCAATTCCTTAAATTCTTTTCAATTTCCTCGGCGAGTGGCGTTGGCTTTCTGCCTGCTTTTCACCTCACCTAACAAGTTAATTGCTATTCATATGTGGAAATGCTCGGCATACGTTGTTCACCATTCGAAATGCTCTCACAAAGTTGTGCCACTCTTTTACATCGCTTGTTAACCACATCCTTCAATTTTTCTTATTGTTGGTTAATACGAAAATGATTTGATAAAATTGATTTCATTACGTCTGTTCCATTTAAAGTGATTCAGTTTTACTTCGATTACCAATTTAAAATCTTAATTCACTATTATTTGGATAAGTAAAACTTAAAACATTATTGTTTATTTTGGTATTTTAATACTTTGTGACTAATTTTTTATAGATTTTTTTATTATGTATAGACTTTTTATATTATCTGGATAGTTAGTTAAATTCTTTTTAAAAAGTAACCTTTTTAATTTTGGTACTTCGATACTTTGTGACCAATATTATTTTAAAAATTAACCTTGTTCATTTTGATACTTCGATACTTTGTGACTAATTTTTCATAGTTTTTTTAATTCTGTATAGACTTCTTACATTATTTTGATAGTTCAATTTTTTTTAAAAGCTAACCTTGTTTATTTTGGACTAATATTTCATAGATTTCTTAATTCTATATAGGTTTTCTACGTTATTTGGATAGTTAAATTCTTTTTAAAACTAACCTTGTTCATTTTGGTACTACGATACTTTATGATTAATTTCTCATAGGTTTTTTTAATTCTGTGTAGACTTCTTACATTATTTGGATAGTTAAATTCTTCTTAAAAGGTGACCTTGTTTATTTTAGGCTAATTTTTCATAAATTTGTTAATTCTGTATAGATATTTTACAATATTTGGATAATTAAATTCTTTTCATAAACTAACCTTGTTCATTTTGGAACTTCGATACTTTGTGACTAATTTTTCATAGATTTCTTAATTGTGTATAGACTTTTTTATTTAACTTTGTTTATATTAAAATAAATAAAAAACAACAATTTTAAAATAATAATGTCAATTTACGAAATAAAATAAAAAATAATTATTAGAGTCCTAATTTATGATTGACAGACACTAAAATTTGGAAATAATTTTCATCAAACATAGAACAGCATTTATAATTTTTAGTCATTATTGTTATTAATTAAAATTTGAATACTGTAGAGCAATGGCAAGCGGGAGCAAATTAGAAGCTTTGAAAACCAAAATGTCACATTACAAAGAACTTTTTGATGTGAAGTCCCTTTGAAATGGTCAAACTCGTTTTAATTCCATTTACAAAATTACAATCTAAGTAGATCCTAATAATTAAAGCCCACGCAAAAACTGCGGTTACTTTCGTCGACACTCCGAAAAAAAAAGAAATACCGACAAAAGCACGCAAAATAAAAGAAGTGTAATATCCAATTTGCCGACCATTATATATTTTCAGCCGATTAAGCAGCCATAACACGCTTTCAGCATAATTATGTTTTATAAAGAGTTCCTTTTTTCCACTGAATGGAACTTTTTAAGTTTTCCTCGAGCAGCAGCGTTTTGCAAATCGGGAAAGGAACTAGCCGGGGGCTTTTCTCCAATTATAATATTATTAAGTTATTGGTTGAGAAACTCTAATTGTCACTTTGGTTTCCAATTAAGGGGACGAAACCGGAGAATTCGACGGCTGCGACAAAGTAAGTGGCCCCTTTCGTTATCTATTTATATTATAATTGCACAACACCTACACAAGACGCCTTAATTACACTGTTATTGCCATTAATTATTGCTCTCATGTGTTCCTAAGAGGCATTTACAACAACCGTTTGTCTTGTTTAAAAAAAAACAAGTTGTTTTAAAGTAGTTACATAATCAATCAAAACTTTGATCAGTCCATTTAGCTTCGGACCAGCTAGGCGCAGTGATTCATTGGCCCGTTAAAATTAAAATTGACACCGTATTAGTATTCATTTGTGTCCACTTATCCCGACCCAACAGACATTTATTAAACATAAGTCCGCATTTGCATAATTCATTCGACGATAATATAAAGGGTGAGCCGTTTAAATATGAGTTATGCGGGCCAGAACGCGGCACAATAATAAAGTGACAAATAGTAAATTGTGATATAAATAATTGTCAATTGTAGCGGACACGCGTACGATACCATTAAATGGTGCATAAAATGGGAAACGGGACGTTCCGCAGATACAGGGGGATGCTGCAAATCACTCGCCTCGCACCTAATTCAATTAGGCCCGTTGCATTCTTCGGAGCGAAACGTTTTAAAATCCCCTAATTGTGTTAAGACATTACAAGTTTTTAGATGGGTAAACAACCAATTTGCATAATTGTTTTTGCACTCCCAAAATGAGTTCTTAAAGCTTTCAACCCTTCCGTTATTCGTTATGCTTTTTTGGATCAACTAGCAATAAATGTTTCGAGCGTCGTATTTAAAATTTAAATCAAATAGTAAGGATTATTTATTTCAATATTTTGAAAACCTGCGAAGTATAATACTTTATTGAAAATGAAAGTTAATTTAGACAATAATATGAAGGTCTGTTTATTTCTAAGAGAATTTATTCTTTGATACATTTTATAATTACAGTGCTTATGAACTGTAAAAAGAAACTGATAGAATGTTTTATAATGTAATGATTATCAATAATAAATAATTTGTTTGACCTTCGGCCATTCATAAACATTTAGTTAATAAAATTTTACTATAGAGAAGCTAGAAATAGTCCTACAATATAAATAAATTATAAATTTTGTACCTAGAAACGATATTTGGAATTTAATTTAATTAATTAAGCTACTGTAAGACAGATGGTGCTAGTAGAGTTATTTTTCTAACGCGCATGTCTGTCAAGTACTTTAGAGTAAAAATAATATAAAACAATTAATTTTTGTTTCCTAAAATATTTAAGTGAAAAATATTCGTATTAAAAAGATTAGTATTTTGTTTTAATGAAAATAAATATGTAAAATATTTTAAATATAAAATAGATGGTAGTAGACTAACAAAAAATATATTACACAAAAATAATTTAAAAACATGTTATGTGATATTATTGAAATATAATCGTATTATTCAAAAAATAAATAATTTATTTGATCAAAAAAACAAAATGTATGATAATTGTGTAAATGTAATAATTGTGAATTTAGGACCTAAATTGATGATATTCCTTTCTTTAAAAAAAAAAACACAAATTTCAATATAAATATAATATTTTGTTTGAATTGATATATGTTTACATTGTGTAATTATTTTTTCTAAATTGTTTATATATTCTCCTTTAAATCTTTGAAATATATGAAGGTATTTTCGATTTTGCACCGACGCATCGCACCCATGCGACCCGCATCCGAGTGTACACCCGAAATGGGCGAGATTAGTCGCGACTAGTCCCATTGTTTCCGGAAAAACACCGCGGAATAAAGAACCGCACACCCCCGCCATTTTGGAATTATGGCGACCGGGGTGCGTGTCTGCGTTTCTCTTTCTGGAGCACACGCAACTGGATACGCGTTTCCTTATCCGATTTCAATGCCCAACCTGACGTTGACTGACATCGACCCCTTGTGCACCGTCGATTCCAACCCGCGGCCGTTTTTCGAACGCGTGAATGAGCGAAACGAAAAAGAAAGAAAATAATAATAAAAAAACACGAATGCCCGCAATGTGCTAATAAAACCAAATCGAGGTGCTAAAATGCCAGAAGTGGACTAGTAAAATGTTCTTTCTGTGCCCTAATTTACTATTTAGGTTTACTTATAGGCCTCTTTTATGTTATCACTTCGTTTTATGGGATTAAGTAATGCCAAACTCAGGCTAAATTTTTTTTTTAATAAATGCAAATTAGGATAAATACTTTTTATGAAAAACTTTTATTAATGATACACAATTATATATAAACTAAAACTAACTCTCTATTTAATATGTAGTATTTATTATATTTAAAAATTTGGAGAATTTTTAGAAATTTTGTGATTTTGAAATGAAATTTTAAAAATTTAAAAAGAAGAATCGATAACTTACAAAAAAAATAAATACAAAAGTAGTTTTAAATTAAAATATATATCCTAAAAATCCTAAAAAATGAAGTTAATTTAAAACAACAAAAATGCGAAGAATAAAAGAAGTTCCAAAGAAAGAAAAAAATAAATAAATTAACCAAAAGTATTTCATAAATTTGGAGAATAAAAAATAATAAAAGCATAAATACATTATTCCAGAAATATATTCAAGAAATTAATAAATGTAAAAGAAGATATTTAATAATTTTAAATATTAAGAGAAAATTGTAAAGATGTTTAATATGTTTAAAGATAATGTTTTATATTATTAGAATTTTGTATATTTTTTATTTCTTAATTCAAAATTATTCTAATTTTAAAGAAATTAAACAATTTAAAATGTCCAAAAATAAGAGCATAATAGAATATGTAATGAAGCAATTTATGATATTAATAAATTTAAATATTCTGAAAAATATCAAGTTAATAAAAAAATAAAAATTATTAATAACATATATTTAATAAATTTAATAAAATATATGGATATGGAGATTTTGAAATAAAAATTATATAGAAAAATAAAATTTACTAAGATATTTAATTAATTTAGATGAAAAAATAAGAAAATAAATACAAAATTAGTTTTAAATTAAAATATATATCCTAAAAATTCTAAAAAATGTTTAGACATATTTGAAAAGTCTAAACTTTTGAAAGATTAAAGTTTTTTAATTGAAATGTATTAAGAATTAACTAATAAAGAATATACAGATTCTTATCATTTTAAAATGATTAAAAATAATTTTTGAAATTTTAAGTATTAAAGTTGAAATACGTATATTATTTTAATTATAATAATTTAGTAATATGTACTAATTAATAATGTAATTAATTCAAAAACTTGTTGTATTTAATATAAATAAAACAAAAAAAGAATAATATAAGGAAGTAATATATTAAGAATGTAAAAACAATGAGAAGTATTCAAATATAAAAAAATAAAGGATGTTCCCAAAAGATCTGTACAGAATTCTACCATAAATTCTCGAGGTGATTGAATAGTACTTTAGTTTAAAATAAAATTTGAAATAATTACCCAATTATAACAATTAGAACTTACCTGATAAACATGAACCAGGTCCTGAGGAACTAAACGAACTTTTGAACTGCGATAATCCTGCAACAAAAAAATAATTATACATCTTTATTGAGTAGAAAACGAATAAAATTTGTATAGAAGTGTTTATACAAATATACCCATCTGAATAGTGGTTTTTTAATGAATTAAAATAAGCTTACGACACGTTGGTGCTTTCGTTTTTGGAGCAGTGCCCTGGGAGACTTCACACCAGTCCCATTGTCCCGACCATGTTTAAATAAACCTTCAAATTCCTTTGCAACGAAAATGTTGAATAATAGAAGAAGATTTGGATCGCTATGAAGTGGACGGTTAAGACGCATAAAAAGGCTCGTTTCCGTTCAAATTTCACACCGCAGGAACGGCGCGAAGACCGGGTGAACTGGAAGTTGACGTGTGCATCTTAAAGGATTTAATAACACACAAAGAAAGTTTCCCTTGTTACGACCATACTCGAGTTAATGACATAATTGGCATTAATAAAATTCATGAGCTCCGAAACTTCCTACCGGTAGTTGTACGTGCGGTAAGTGTATGTTCGCGTTTTTTTTCCATAATGCAATTACACACACACACACACGTTTTCTAGTGCAAGAGGGAGAGAGGATGTACAAAGGAAAATCGAGCTTTTTAAAGTCGAGTCACGCGAACCGTAGACATAATAAAACATAAGGATTTAATTAAACTTATTCATCTCGGCAAAGTGGGATGATGTTCGAGTAAAACTGCATTTAATTAAGAAGTTCAAATTCTTCGCATTTTTGACATAATTAAGTTTGCGCCATCCTTTATTCAAAATGGCTCAATTCGGAGCGGCTTCTTCATTAGGGACCTGGAAACGCTTTATTTAATTAGTTTGTCTCCAACTGAAAAATATAAAACACATTTTTCATTCTCCTTTACGCTTTCACGGCATTTTTACTCCATTGTTCGGCGGCTCGATACACAATGACAATTTTGCCCAAATAAACATTTAGTTGAAATTGTTTATTCGCATCATTATACCTTTTTTCTTGTTATGTCAAAAAATCTAGAGAGAAATATTATACATTTTTTACTATTTTTAATACAATAAATAAAAAACTAAACAAATTCATAATAACTTTAAAGAATTTGGCATCTTAATAATAGTTAAATAGAATAAATGAAAAAATATAAATATTTTTAAAAAACTAAAAAACAAAAAAATATTAAGTACAAAACACAAATAAACAGAATGAAAAAGTATCATTTAATAAGTTTAAAAAAGGCGATGTTTAAGAGAGTGGAATAAATCTAAATAAAGAAATTAAATAAATTGATAAATTTAGAGAATTTAAAAAGAAGTTGAATGATTTGTGCACTTTGAAAATTAAGAAATATATATTTAATAAAAAATCTAAAATATAAAAAGCAATAAAAATGTACAGAAAATTTATAATGAGGGAGAGAAACTTTCTAAAGAGATTAAATAATAACCTCCAAAAATATAAAGAATAAAAATATACAGAAATCAAGGATCAGTATTTAATAAATTTAAAGAATTTAAAATCTTTAAAGCATATAAAAAATTCGAGAAATATATTAAAGATAATTAATAGTATAAACTTAAAGTAAATAAAAACTATTAAGATATTTAGTTACAATTAAAAAAGTAAGAAAATATGAGATAAAATAAAATAAACAGATTCTAAAGAAATAGAAATAAGTTAAAATGTCAAGAGATATAAATAATGAAAAACATAAATAAATAACTGTAAATAATAAAAAGTAGTATTTGATACCTAACTTACTATATTGAAAGTTTTTGAAAAATACCAATTTTCTAAAAAATAAATATCTAATTTATAAAAATTAAAGAGTAAAAAATAGAGAAATTTTTTATTAATAAAAACATATAAAGAATCTAATGAAGTTAATTTAAAACAACAAAAAATACGAAGGATAAAAGAAGTTCCAAAGAAAGAAAAAAATAAATACTGTAAATTAACCAAAAGTATTTCATAAATTTAGAGAATAAAAAATAATAAAGTCATAAATACATTTTTCCAGAAATATATTAAAGAAATTAATGAATGTAAAAGAAGATATTTAATAATTTTAAATATTCTAAGAGAAAATTGTAAAGATATTTAATAGATTGTCTATTAGGATTTTGTGTATTTTTTATTTCTTAATTGTAATTTATTATAATTTTAAAGAAATCAAACAATTTAAAATATCCAAAAATAAAAGCATAATAAAATATGTAATGAAGCAATTTATGACATTATTAATAAATTTAAATATTCCGGAAAATATCAAATTAATAAAAAAATATAAAAATTAGTAATGAAGCAATTTATGACATTATTAATAAATTTAAATATTCCGAAAAATATCAAATTAATAAAAAAATATAAAAATTAGTAATAACATACATTTAATAAATTTTATAAAAAATATGGATCTCTAATAAAGATTTTGAAATTAAAATTATATAGAAAAATAAAATTTACTCAGATATTTAACTACTTTAGTTACAATGAAAAATAAGAAAATATACAGAAACTTTAAAATTTAAGAAAGATTCAAAGAAAACAAATAATTTAAAACAGATAAATAATAAATAAATTCTAAATAAAATTATAAAGGATATAAAAGAATATTTAATAAATTTGATTAATTCAGAATTTAAGGTATGTAACAAAAAACAATTTAATAAATTGCTAAAAAATTTGAAAAATATCAATTTAAAATAATAAATATATAAATTTAAATCTAATAAGATATTTATGAAAGAATATAGACAAACTTTATATTGTAAGATACAAAAAATCTAATGAAATCAGTATAAAACAACAAAAATACATATAATAAAAAAATCTAAAAAATAAGTAAATAAGTACTATAAAAGAAGCAAAGAGTATTTAATAAATTTAGATTAATAATATTTATATTATTATTACAATTTTAATTGTAAGAGAAAATTCAAAAATATGTAATAAATTTTATCTTTTACTTAATTGTAATTTACTATTATTCTAAAGAAATTAAATAATTTAAATATCAAGGATAGAACTATATAACTAACTTGAAAAACAACATATTAGTAAATAAATTAAAAATTTAATAAGATATTTAATAAATATAATTAAGATTAGGGACCTAATATCTTTAGAATACTTTTTATAATTATTTCTAATTTATACATTGTTTTTTACTGTGACAAAAAACTTTGTATAAAATAATATAGGTAAATTAAATTTAAATATTCGTAACAATTTATTAAAGTAGAAACTAGAAAATTCGTTGGAATTATTTATAAGAAGGTTCATGAATTGAATTAAATTCCAAGTTTTAGTATTTTCTGTATAATTAAGAAAGACATAATCATTCCATAGAAAACCGTTGAATAGTTCACGAGGCCGCAGACACGAAACTGCCTCGCCAAAGGCGTTAAATTCTGAACAGTTTAATATAATGGCCATATAAATCCATGTGGATCGGTCTCACTCCACGAAGGTGTTGCAAGGAGTATCTGAGCAACGAAATTGAATGGGTGTGTAAAGAAGGCAGGCACTTAGGGCTGCTCGGTTCGATTCGATCGAGTAGGTGTCGGACACCTGACCTCTGCGGCCACTCGCCGCACCACACAAGTGCCCCCTTTTTTTTCCGCAAAATAATCCATTTTCGGGTGTATTGCCGTTACGCCGGGCCTTTATCTTGCCTCCATTCAACGGCCGCGCCGGTCGACAACTCGTTATTTATTTAAAAGCGCTTAGATAAATAGGCACGCCTTTTATTAGCACTTCGAACACGACATTTACAATGTTATTATGTTGTCACTCTTTTATGTTATTAGTCCTGAATAAATTATGTCGGTACGGGACGGCTTTTCATGTGTCACTCCGCTTTTCGGGTTTTGGGTTTCAAATTGAATCCGCGCTTAATTGGAGGCTGATGGTTTTTTAATGGAATTTTTGGTTTTGCAACGACGTTCATGATGTGCAAATTGTTTTTTTTTTCTTTATTTACAATAAGTGAAAGTCCACGTTGTTTGTTTGACATCAAGACGTGTGTTATTTAATTGAGCATATTCATATATTTTAATAGATGCCGATTTTAAATAATTTGACACGTTGAAATTTCCTGACGTCCATTTCAGTTCTGAATTACTTTCGAATCATTTGTTAATATTTCAGATTTTATGAAAGTCCACATATATCTTCACAATATATGTACAATTAAATTTATCATGATCACGATTAAACTTTATTTCATCACTTTGAGGAATATATCCGTTTAAAATTTTAATTTATAATAATTATAATATAATTAATTTAATATAATTTTTATATTTTTATTTTATTTTTAAAATATTATTTTATGTAACTTTTTCAGAACTTTTTTTTCTTGAATTAAAAAATTTCTTTTACAGACATTTAAAGTATTATTGTGATTGAAATAAAAATGAAAATATGGCTATTTAATTAAACTGCTTTAATTAACTTTAATTTTATACTTTTTCCTCAAATTTTATAGTGTAAAATCCAAAAATATAAAGTGTAAAAAATATCCAAAGAAATAACAACTGTAAAGATATAAAAGATTATTTAATAAATTTAAAAACAAAGTAGAAGAATTAAAGAATGATCTTAAAGAATTTTGAGTATGTTTACAAAAAATAATTTAATAAATTTAGAAATTGTGAAAATAATTAATTTATTAAATTGAATTACAATCTATTAAACAATAATATATATATATATATATATATATATATATATATATATAAAGAAGTATATTATTTAAATGAAAAAAATATATAAGGAATATAATAATTTGTAAACGAAAAATATATAAATAGTATAAAGCAATTATAAGAGTATTTAATAAATATAAATAATTTAAAAATTTTAAAATTACAAAGAATGCAAGAAACACACTGATAAATTTGAAGAATGTACAAAAAAATAATTTAATTAATAAACTGAATTTTGTACCTCAAACTTTGTAGAGTAAAATCCAAAAATATAAAGAATAAAAAGTGTCCTATAGAAATAAAAATTGTAAAGGACATAAAAGATTATTTAATAAATTTAAAACTTGAAATAAAAGAATTAAGGAAAAAACTTTTGAGTTGTTATCAAAAATAATTTAATAAATTTAGAAATTCTGAATTAATTTATTTAGTTTAATGAATTAAAAAATAAGAAAATATATATTAAGGATTATATACTTTATAACAAAAATATAAAGAATATTTGGAAAGAAATAAAAAATAGAAGCAATTAAAAGAGTATTTAATAAATATAATTAATTTAAAAACTTTAAAACAACAAAGAATTCAAGGAATATACTGCCATAATATATTTGAGGAACGTACAAAAAGAATTTTAATAAATTTAATTTGAACCTTATATTATTTATACACATTTGGAGACATTTTATTATTATGGAATATTTATGAAAATTTAGAAAACTTTAATTACCATAATTAGTTTCTTTTATAAGGATTAAGAATAGATAGAAAAATATTGTAATTAATAATTTATTAGACAAAATTTACGTAGTTACTTAAAATATCACAAAGCAATATTTATTTAAACAAAAGTACCAGATGTTACAATTTTATCATAACATCTCTTGTGCTAGTCTAAAAATGTATCTATCACACACAAAAAAAGCACTATCGTAATTGCATAAATCCCTTTATATAGTCAACATAAAGAGATAAATCTACCTTAAAATTTTAACAACTCAATATTTTGACTCGTGCATTGTCGTTTTAACAAAAAGTCCCGTAAAATCGCCGTTAAGGAATATAGGATTACACTTATCTCGATATAAAGACTTGAATATGGTCTATTATCCGAAAAATCCCGGCTCCCATAAACCACCACAAAAGGGACACTAGTCCTGTGGTCAAAATATTTTATATCGATCCTAAGGACCGAAATACGGACCTTTTTAAATGCTATACGATCACTAGCGGCTCGTGACCAGGTACAAATCTTTTTAATAGACTATTAATAGCTCAATAATTGGCTTATTTTAGGTCATTAATCATCAGTAAATTGATCAGGTCTGTTGAACTGAGCTATATTACCTGAATTGATATCTTCAGTATAATATAAGCTTTAAGCATCATTGGTTTTTATTCTTTATTTTATCTTTTTAATATATTAATCTCTAAAAGAACTTAATTATACATTAAATATTATTGCGATTGTAATAAAAATGAAAGTATAGTTCTTCTCATATTGTCATGCGTTTTATTTTCAGTATTTATTTGTTAAATTTTCTTTATACAAAATTCTTTCTTAATATATTTTCTGAAAAATATTAATTATGCTGTTAATTAATTTTTACTATAATACATTTCACTAAATTTATGAATCTATTTCTTATCACATGTTCCACTTATTCTTAAACTAAATAAATATTTCAATAAAATATAACATACTAAATAAAAATATAAATTATACATAAGAAACATATTTAAAAACTATTAAATTATCATTAAAATGAGTTGTTTTTTTAACATTTTCTATTTATCTCATTTGACACTACAAATATCAAAATAAATATTTAATTTTAGTTTAATCATTTTTTTTTTACTTTCTAAACACTTTATTGTAATTTTACGTTTCTTCTCCAAATAAATCTGTCTTATCAATTAAATATAGAGCGATAACGATAATTTTTGACGAGTCGCCAATGAATTAGAACCATAGCCCATTATGTCTGAATAGTATGGCACCCCGGACACGAAGGTTTCAGGTTTTTTGATCTAAAATTGTTGATACGTCATATGACAGCCACTTAACATAGGTGTAGATGTAATAAAGCATGCGGAAGCGCTGCTATTATGTCGGTTTATTGACTGAAATCCATTCGAGGGAGCGAGATGTAACATGATAGTTTTATTCGATTTTTCGGTTGCGATCCGGCACCACCACCGCAAACGGCATCAACTGGATTTGCATTCCTTAACGGGATCCCGGTTCCATGTTCTTTTGTGTGGGTGTATGATGTACATCATACGTGTGTACCTACATAGTTATTTGAATATTCGCATGTTTAGCTAAGCTTAACCCATCATTTCAGGATTTTATTGCCTCCTGGTTTAATAAAATAAGTGAAATAGTTGCATAAACTCATTTCATATACGTATGTATGACATGTGTCTCTTAAGCAAGAATTTCAACAGTTATCAACTGAATTTAGTAGGTTTTTTATGAAGAACACGATGAATTACTATTTATTGATTAGCAAAAGCTACTCTTGCAATGGCTATCCAAGAAAAGTTTCAGGACAGCATCAAAATTTGATTAGTGGTAAATCTAATATTTAAGAATCAAAAATATACCCCTTGAGCTTCATTAACTAGTTAAAAATTGATTAAAGAATAACGTGTTAAATTAAAATTTACTGAGTTTACTGAACTGTCAATAAACAATATGTATATATGAATGTTGAATGAATATTTATAATAACTATTTCATTACAAATGTTTTTTCAGGAACAGGCATTTTTTACCTCAATTTTTAAGCAGAATAACATGAAATAATAACTTCTCAGATGTGACCTTAATGAAGAAAATTTTCATCCATCTACTTAGTAAGATTAAAATAGTTAAAAGATGAAGATAAATTTGGTCTTTGCGCCTTTGTTTCTTTCAAACTGTGAGACGTACAAGGTGGAAATTGGACTAACACAAACCAGTAATTAAAAAATTGTCGGTATTTATACGAAGAAGATGATTGATTGCCTTTTCTTGACCACCAAAAGCCACCCTTTCAATTGTAGACCGTCAAAAGCAACACGACAGTGTCAACTTCACTATCTTGCATCGATTATCGCGTTTGCTTAAACAGGAACAGAACCAGTAATTGTCACATTAAATATGATTAGGGATTGGATACGGCGAATCGTGTACATATAGAAAATTAAATTATACGGAAACAAAGCGGTGCGGCGGCGGCGGGACGTCGGGAGGGAGTACACGACCGAAAAGCGGACGGGCGACGGGGCGAGGGGCGCGGTAGCCGGGGGTCGTTACGGCTGTAATTAACTGCGACTCGATAATTAATTAGTTCCAACGAGTGCCGCAGAGCAGTCAATGCCGACGCGGCGTTAAGGGCGAGTATCGGGCGGCCGCCGCAGCCCGAACGTGGGGGCGGTGGACCTTACGGGCGGGCCGTGCACGCACCGATATATTTGACGGAGAGACGCGGCAGAAGGGTTCGTTGTTTTGTGCCGAGTTATGTTTACAGGCGGAAAATTCGTTTCAATTATTTGCGCCGGGACGCGCGAGTTTGTGCATGTGTGTGTGTGTGTATGTGTGTGTGGATGTTCTGGCACTTTTTTTTTCAATAATCGACAGACCACGCACGCACCACGCATTCCCGAGTCGGATGTAATTAGTCGGGATCACTAATCACTTGGCGAACTTGGTGTGTGTTTCGCATGGTACAATATTGCAGGATATTTTTCACTTTTAATCAGGGATAAATTATTTAAAATCGATTTCGTGTCAAATTTAGGGAATATGGAGAATTCTACAATTTATAATCAATTATATATAAGTATTATTTTTGAATTTATTTATTGATTCTAATCAACTACAATTACAATATAGTTATAACAATATGTGTTTTATTTTCCTTTCCATATTTAACATGAAATATATACATTATTTTTGGTCAAAACTACAAAATATTTTACTATAAAACATTGTATATAGTTTAAATTTTTTGACAACTACATAAAATAGGTTATAATCTCATAAAAAGCAAATATATGTTGACAATTATAAAATAAAGATTTTAAAATATGTATTAACAAAATCACTACAAGAAAAAGTATGAGTAATAAAAATATTCTTAAAATGTTTAATATCACAGAGACATTTGTATTATGAAGAAAATTGAAATTTAAAACTAACTAAAATCATCTATAAAATAAAAAACCTTATTAAACATAACATAATTAATATCTAAATCTTAAAACTAAAATTACCAATATCGAAATATTTAATTAACATTTATAGCTATGATTTTTTTAATTAACTATTAAAAATTGCTTAATTAAAAAAAATAGTAAGAAGAAAATATATATAAAAAGTAAAAAAATCTTATAATTTATTTTTACATTATATAGAAAATCTTATTTAACCAAACTAAAAATTATCAGTATATTACAATTAAAAAAATATATAAAAATAAGATAAAGGAAAATAAAAATTATTTATAAAAAACACAGTTCGTATATAATAATAATTATAAAAAATAAATAAAAATAAGAAAAAGAACTAGTTATATAAAAAATATCTTAAATTAGGATAAATTTAAAAAGCTTTAAAATATTAAAATTAATAGAGATGAAAAATCATTTCATGAATTTTTCACTTTTAATCAGGGATAAATTATTTAAAATCGATTTCTTGTCAAATTTGGGGCAATATATTCTAAAATTTATAAATCAAATCAATATTTAAGTATTATTTTAGAAATTATATTGATTCTAATCAACTATAATTACAATATAGTTATAACAATATGTGTTTTATTTTTCTTTCCATGTTTAACATGAAATATAAATATATATATATATATATATATATATATATATATATATATATATATATATATATATATTATTTTTGGTCTTAAATACAAATATTTTACTATAAAACATTCTAAATAGTTAAAATTCTTTGACAACTATTATAATTATAGTCTCATAACATATATGTTAACAATTATAAAATAAAGACTGTGTATTAACAAAATCACTACAAGTAAAAGTATGAGTACTGAAAATATACTTAAAATGTTTAATATCACAGAGAAATTTGTATTATGAAGAAAATTGAAATTTAATATAATTAATATCTAAATCTTAAAACTAAAATGATCAATATCGAAATATTTAATAACTGGAAAATTAACATTTATAGCTTTGATTTTTTAAATACTCATTAAAAATTACTTAATTAAATAAAATAGTAAGAAGAAAATGTATGTAAAAAGTAAAAAATCTTGAAATTTATTATTTACCTAACCAAACTAAAAATTAGAAAAAGGAAAAGAAAAATTATGTATAAAAAACAGAGTTCGTATATAATAATAATTAGAAAAAATAAATAAAAATAAGAAAAAGAAACAGGAAAGTTATATAAAAAATTTCTTAAATTGGGAAAGATTTAAAAAGCTATAAAATATTAAAATTAATATAATCAAAGATAAGAAATCTTTTAATGAAGATTTTAAAACTAAAATTATCAATATCGAAATATTTATAATTAAGAAATTAGAATTTATATAGATTATTTATTAACATTACATTTACATAATTGAAAGAAATCCAAATTTGCTCATATAGATAAAAATTTCAAATTAAAAATTCAATAATTTTGTAGTAGAAGAACTGTACACACACGTAGGTATTGGCACAAAAGGTCGAGATTTCGCAATCAAACGCGTTGTTTCTTCGATTGTACGTTCGGTCCGTGTATGTAGGTTAGGTGGCTGTCGTTTTTGTTTTTCCGCTTTTGTTTATCCACTTTTAATTGCGTCTGAAGAAGTGTCGAGGCGGAATGTGTCACGTTTTATGATTGCCATAATGGAAGGATGCGATTGCGTTCGGTAGATGTCCGCATCTTGCCCCGGGTACGTGTGAAAAGCCCACCACCGCACATGTCAAGTGTGGGGGCGGGTTGAGGGGCGACGAGGGGGGCACACAAACCGAGGCATTTCCTGGACCCACCATTCATTGCCGAGCCACCGTTTAATAATAATTCCCCGAGACAAACGGAATCGAGAGGTGTTCGCATTAAATACCGGCTTTTTACCTGCCGGTGGTACCAACAGGGGTGGCACTGCGGGAACCACAACATCATACATTTTAATTAGACCTTCACGGAATGCACGTTTGTTCTGCACGTGGAAACTGAATCTCGAGCATCGGCGTAAACAATCTTAACCTATGATTATGCTTTTAACGGTGATTAGGTTAAAGAACAAATTGGTTGTGTTGAGAACTAACTAGATTGTTCTAATTTAACAAATATTTGAGTAGCTATTAAAAATAACTACTGACAAAATGTTTTCTTAAGTAGTAAATGCTAAAATAGACTTACATTAGTGTTAAGTTAGTTTACTAGGTACTACTTACATGTGTAATTTAATTCATTTGAAGGAATTTTATTGTGAATTACTGATATTTTAATTTTAAATTTAAAGAAAGCAATGAAAGACCATAAAGTGAAAAGTTAAAAAATTCATATTTTTAATAATGATCCATGCAAAAAGACAGCCAAATTTGAATAAAGTCCAAAATCAGTGAATATTTAAAAGCTACTAAATGAAAAAAAGGAGTAAAAAAAGTTTTTAAGAAATAATGGATATATTAGTTTGTTTAAACTCTGTTCATCAATACTAATTGGTAATTTAATGTTGATTAGATGCTAGAGGGCGTTCGCGTGCCTTCGCCCCATCTCACCCCAACGTTCTCCCTTTAGTACTGGTTTCTCTCTGTCTCATCGCGGATGATTCAGTTTTGCCGGGATGTGCCCGATAAGTTTATTCTTATTTTAATCCAATCTGTTTGGATGAACTTAATTTGTTTTGGTGTGACCACCCCATTGTCCCCTTTGTTGTGGCTTTAAGTGTCATTAAAAAATTATATATTTTTAAATTAAAAATACATACCACTCCACTTATTTTTTTTTAGTTTATACAATTAAAAAAAAATATATTAAAACATATTTTACTATTTTCATCCCCTTTATTGCGAATAATAATCAAGAAAATTATTATCTAGTATTATTTTCCTTCTTATAGACATATACTAATCTATTCTGAAGTCTATTTTTGAACAAAATATTTAAAATAAATATATACACTGGGGTCATAAAAAGTACCCCTTTCATGATAATTTTGATACAAGGTATCGACCTCTAATAAAAACCATGTGAAACGTTGCCAAACTAATTAAGTTTTGCTATAAAATTCACATGTGCCCAATTGATCAATATCATATGGGCACTTTGAACTATATATTTTTTTCATAAAAAGGGTAGTCTTGTGATACCTCATTTGAAATGTACTTTTTTTATTTTCTATTGTTAAAAATTGAATATTTTTACAAAAAATAGGTATTACAGATCAACATTTGCACAACAGAAAACAATTTTACCACTTCGTTTACTTCTGAATTGTTTTTTGATGATATAATAGTTATCATAAGAGGGCACTAACCTATCTATAATTGGAATTAAGATTTTTATGTAATTTATCTTAAATTTTTTATCTTCATGTGCCCGATATATTTATTTTTATTTTACCCCAATCTATTTGAATGATTTAATTTGTTTTGGTGTGTCCACCCCCAATGTCCCCTTTGTGGTGGCGTTAAGTGTCATTAAGAAAATTATATATTAATAATTTAAAGACAATTTACATTGTCACTCCAGTTTTTGTTAGTTTATACAGTTAAAAAATATTTTAAACTTATTTTACTGATTTCATCCCCTTTATTGAATGTAATGCTGAACACGAAAAATATTTTTTTAGTAACTCTTAATATTTGGACTAGTTGTATTCTACAAAACTATTAATAAATAAAAGCACTTATATTTAAAAAATTAATGTATTTAATCAATTCGAATGTCCAATTAAATTAAAGCGTCACTTTTGATTTTGTTGAAATGTAGCATAATTATTAATTCATTTCTAAACAACAACGTTTGTCCAATCTAAAATTAAAGTAATCCAAGGTAATCACCGACGACAGTATATAATTATCGTGACGGTCATCCAACTAATGTACGTGTTTAACTTGCAATTACCGATAAATCCGACAATTTTTAGGGTGGCTCGACACTCCAACTCTACCCCATACCCCAAGCGAGACAATTCACGTGATCTTGTAGACCAGAATGATCGACTGGTGTGACATGCACAATGGTGTGCCCTTCAGGGGTCGCAGTTGCTTTTATTACGGGCTTGTGTTCGTTCGTTACGGTGCAAACGGTGGCCGCAAGGGAAACTGACCCCCATTCGCACGGGACATTCGGACGGGGCTAATGCACTCGGTGTGTTTTCGTGCTGCAGCTATCGGTCTGGTCCTCTGTACTGCATCGCACTTAAATCGGATTAATTCTGTGTCTATACTTGACGGTTCGAAAATATGCGAATTAATTTAATCGGTACGGTTGTAGTAAATTGAAATTGGGGAATGCGGCTACTGACTTACATAAGGCCCATCTTTTATATTATACGGCCATGGATTAATTCTGTATTATTGTCGGATTTAATTGGGAAATGCTATTGTGCATGGGTCGCGTTAGAATTTATATTATAATAAAGAGAGATTTAATTGCAGTGACTTTTATTAACTGGTTATAGGAGTACTCAATAAAATCTTTAGTAATTAATAAGTCTTAAACTGTTCAGTGTTTTAACTAGTATTAATTGGTTAAAGTTCTAAAGTGTTGTCAGGTTTAGATTGATCACTGTCTACCAAAATAAAACGAGTTTTAATTACCATCTAATTTATTTGAACATGATTTGTTGCAATACAATGATTCGATATTTGCGACTCTAGTATTAAAATCATTATTATTAATTTGAATGTTATAAATTATGCATGTCGTAATTGGTAGTAAATACAGACAGATATTTAAAAGTTGGAGGACAACTTTTACTATATTAAAAGTATAAGAAATAAAACAAGAGATATAAACGATTTGATTATTGATTTATTAATCTATTATTTAAGTTATTTGTTAATTATAAAATATAGTTGAGTGTCTGAGTCGATATATTGTGTCAAAATTATAAGGAAAGGGGTACTTTTTTAGACCCCACTGTATATATTTAATTTCAATATTTTATTCAAAAATATGAAAGATTTGTGAGTAGATTTGTAGATGTCTGTAACAAAGAAAATAATACTATATAATAATTTTCTTAATAATTACTCCCAATAAAGGGGATGAAATCAGTAAAATATGTTTGAATATATTTTTTAATTGTATAAACTAACAAAAACTGGAGTGGCAATGTAAATTATCTTCAAATTATTAATATATAATTTTCTTACACTTAAAGCCACAACAAAGGAGCTTATTATTTAAACAATAACTGAATTTGTCTACTTCTAGCATTATATTCAATAAAGGGGATGAAATCAGTAAAATATGTTTGAATATATTTTTTAATTGTATAATTTTCTTAATGATACTTAACTCCACCACAAAGGGGACATTGGGGGTGGACACACCAAACAAATTAAATCATTCAAATAGATTTGGGTAAAATAAGAATAAGTATATTAGACACATACACATGAAGATAATAAAAAAAATAGATAAATTAAATTAAAATCATCTTAATTCTTAATTATGAATAGGAATTGTGCCCTTCTGATAACTATTATATGATCAAACAATTCAGAAGTGAATGAAGTGGTAAAATTGTCTTCTGTTGTGCAAATGTTGTCCTGTAATATCTATTTTTTGTAAAAATATAGAATTTTTAATAATAGAAAATAAAAATACTTTTTAAATTTGACTATATGATATTGAGCAATCGGGCACATGTCAATTTTATAGCAAAACTTAATTAGATTGGCAACATTTCACATGGTTTTTATTAGAGGTCGATATCTTGTATCAAAATTATCAGGGGAGGGGTACCTTTTAAGACTCCACTGTATATATTTAATTTAAATATTTTATTCATAAAATATATTGGAGGGTAGATTAGTATATATCTGCAAAAAGGAAAATAATACTAAATAATAATTTTCTTGATGATTACTCTCAATAAAGGGGATGAAAATAGTAAAATATTTTTAGTATGTATTTTTAATTGTTTAAACTAAAAAATTGAAGTGGTAATGTAAATTATTTTTAATACATAATTTTCTTAATGACACTTAAAACCACAACAAAAGGGACTACGGGGGTGGACACACCAAAACAAATTAAGAAGATCCAAACAGATTCGATTAAAATAAGAATAAACCTATCGGGCACATCCCGGCAAAACTGAATCATCGGCGTTGAGACGGAGAGAAGCAGTGCCAAAGGGAGAACGTTGGGGTGAGATGGGGCGAAGGCACGCGAACGCCCTCTAGCATCTAATCGGAACCACATCAAATTACCAATTAGTATTGACGAACAGATCGGACCGTAATGAGCCATTGATCCTCATTATGCTCGATAATGGCCACATTTATATCAACTATCTTGACTTACTAATGATGTTATAATTATACGGCGACCGGCATCGCACAAATGCAATGGGATTTACGAATTATAATTTTGATGGTGGCCGGTTTCGAATTGATGGACTTCTTTGATTTGCGGTTCGGTGCATCATATATGCATGTCCGATTGGTTTAATCAACCCCCTATTATCTCTGTCTTAATTATACGCTGGTGGTCAAATAAAAAGGATACTATAAACAACTGAATATTTTGCTAAACTGTTGGTAATGCCACATATTTATTGCTTTAATTAAATTATGTGTTATTTGTACATTTCTAATTTAAAATTTTATAATATATACATAAAATATTATTTTTATATTTTAATTATAAAGATTTAGTTTCATAATTTCTTTTTTTTTAGTATTATTGATTTTGGAAAACTATAATTAATTAACTTTATTAATATATTAGTGCCAGTATGTATGTCAAATTATTTGAATTTCATTTAAATGGTTGTTAATAAAAATACCACTGATTAATTTATACACAAGTATTGTAATCATAACTTGAAAATATTTGTTATACATTTCCAAATTATCCAATTAAAAGTTTATTTTGTCTGTAATAAATGTAGAATTTTGTAATTTATAAATATGACTACGAGAATTTTGTTGTATTTTTAAATTATTTTATTTTAATAACTAAAGCATTTGTCTTAATAAAACTGCGTCCAAATTATTTACCAATCAATTTTTATCATTTATATCTTTCACATCATAATCCTTTAACATTCCCAAATTAATTTATTAAAACTTTCAATTAAAATTATAAGAAATGTATTTAAATAAATAAATAAAAGTTAAGTATTTAAACGATGAATTTGTAATTAAGGAAAATCAAGATGATCGTATCATGGCACAAAAGCAAACACAAAGAAATAAAACAAAAGTTACAGCGACGCGTCGTTCCTAAATTCAGTAGTTTTCAGGAAGCATCTACTCATGGACTGGGATGAGGGTGTAATGTTGGGCGATAATGTCGTGTGAAAATGCTCGCTTAACTGTATTAATTTGGGTAGTGTAGAAGGGAAGTGCGATAGTGTGTCGGTTATAAAATTACCCTTTTCCTGATTTGCGACCTGGCTGGAACCAAATGAAATTCCAAATTAAGTAAGGCTCCGGGGCCCGTAATTAAGCCCCAAGATAGCTTATTGTAGCTGCACTTCGTAGCCGTATTCGTGGCTAGTGCCCCGTCTGCACACTTTGGATATATGTGACAAAATGCCTCGCATTCCCGCCATTATTATTATTCTTGTTGTAATTATGTTGCATTGTGTTCGAACAACTTGTGCATAGCTTTCCGGTTTACGTTCCGCTTAATAAATAATATGCATTCTATTTATTTCGTCTTTGGTAGCGTAAGAAATTATACATATTACATAGGTCATCAATTTTATCTAAATGTATTTTCTTATTTCTGTTTCCCTCTATTACAACTGAAAATTATAATAAATATTAAAATAAATTGTTATTGAAATTTCATTTTATTTGTATATTTAACTTATTTTGCACCACGTTTTAATTTCAATTGATAATATAAAGATTATATTTTAATTTGATTCATTATAAATGATAATAATGTTTAACTTTATTGAAACAATTTTAAGTAAAGTACCTTAATTTTATCTGAGCAAAAACAATTTTTTATCATAATTTTGTATTTGTACAATTTTTATTGTTCTAATCTAAACTATGACAGAAAAAAATCTTCAGAATAACATAAATCATTTTTAAAATAAAATGTTTTTAAAATTATATTAAAATTAGTTAAAACGATTGATTTAAATTAATTTTTTTTTAATCAAATTATTAGTTATTTCTTTTGCTTTATCTATGCCAAGACAATAAAAAGAAAAAAAAATCCTTTTGATAAAATAGCTTTAAAAAGAATTTATTTATTTTCAACCTACATAATTTTAATCTAAATCAAGTCAACATAAAAATCTAATTTATTAAGACAATATTAAAAACTATCTATATATATTTTTTCAATTTACATAAATTTTAACTATTGAATCATTCATTTTTGTCTTTCATCCAATTATGAATTACTATAATTATTAATTATTTAGCTCCTTTAGAGTCCCTATCTGAAATTGATATACAAAGAAACTTTTTAAAAATATTATAATGAGACAACTTTAGAATTGTTTTGTTCAAATTTTCCAATTATTAAATATTATTAATGATTTTTAAATAGTTGAAATTTTAAAAAATATATCTCCAAATTTTATCTTTGTCTCTGTCACGAGTTAGAAGTTTTAATGCAAATTAAAGATTTTCACAAAATATTAATTTACATTACATTAATAAGTTTTTCTTTATTTTTTATTAAAACTATTAAAATTTGTTCGTTTATAACAAAAATTTAAATAAAACTAATTATTAAGTTTTACTAATTTTTTGTAATTGTAATTTCATGTTTGACTCAAAATAAATATTCTCAAAATACATTATGTAAGAGTACTTAGCTTTACAAGAAAATACATATAAAACTTTTTTTTTGGTGTTTTAATAGATTTTTCTTCAAATAAGTAATAAAAATATTAAAGTTTTGGCTGGTTTTTTATTGTAATTTTAAACTAAGTCAAATCAACAAAATCATATTCTTTAAATTAATTTACACAAAAATGAATTTATATGCATTATTTATTGTAGTTTCTATCCAACTAAGATTTGTTTAGTTTTAATAATTTTATGTTTGACCCATATTCATTATTTTTATCCAACTTTTCCAATTTTCTTTAATAAATTAAGTAAGACTGCTTCTGCTTTACCAATTTGAAGAAATTTTTTTTAAATTTTTTTAAGAAGTAATAAAAATATTAAAATTTCTTTTAGTTTTATTTAAATTAATAATAAAAATATTACTTTCTTCTTCAATTTGCATCAAAATTATTAAAAAATTCATTGATTTTATATCGATTATTTATCGCTGTTTTTATCCAACTTTGAAGTACGTATTTGTTTAGTTTTATTAATTTTTAAATTGAAAAATACAATAAAAATTGTATAATATAATCACAATTATTTTGTATCTAATTTTTATATACATTTTCTTTAATAAATTTGGTAAGACTATTTGTTCAGCTTTGCCAGTAAAAAGAAAAACTTTCTTTCAATCTTTTAAAAGAATTACAGAAATATTAAAATGTCTGTTGTTTTGTTTTTAAATTAATATTCAAAATAATTAAAAAATATTATTAATTTGGACTTTTTTACCATTAATTGTTGTTTTTTCTCCAGGTAAGATTATTTGGTAAGCCTTACCAAGGCAATAGAAAGAAAAGTTTTCTTTAGTCTTTTAAAAGATAAGTAACAAATATTTTAAAATTTCCCTTGTTTTTTTTAATTGTGACCAAGTCAACAAATATGGACATATTTTTATTCTTCAATTGGCATAAAATGATTAAAAACATAATTAATTTTATATTTTGAATTAAAATAAATCCAAGTCGATGTAAAGAAAAAGTTACAAATATTACAATTTCTCCAGTGTTCAAATTAGTAAAAAATGTTGATATTTTTTAAATTGTTTTTTAATAGTATTTTCTTTATTTTATAATTTAAAACAATAATAAATAATTTAATTTTTAAACAATTTAAACAGAAACTTAAATTTCTTAAAAAAAGATAAATTAAATAACTTTTTTGGTTAATTTTATCAATTTTTTCATAAATGTGTCTAACATGTGATTTAAAAAAATAATAGTCGTTTCGTCAATTATACTAGTCCAAAATTAACATAAAACATTTTTTGTAAATTCCTCAAATTATGTTAAAATAATACCTTTTAAATTCTTATCAAAATTGTATAAAATGGTTGATTCTTTACTTAATTTCATTTTAATTTTTCTATAAATATTAATGATTTAACAAAAAGAAGACATATATGGAAATTGGTAATGACATAAATTACAAAAATTCGAAAATTACACATTTTTGTAATTTGTACCCCTTTCCTCCTACAAAAAGACCTTCAAATGGTAATTGTACGTTGCTCGATTGGTATTTAAACAACAAAATCAGTTTTTGTCTTCAGCATTTTTTTTTTCAGCTCCCATTCGATCGCTGAAAGAGAAAGGAAGCACCACACCTTGCGCAAAACAGAAACCTCGATCTGAGAATTGGAATTACACCTTCGGTCGGACAGAACCAGGCGAACGTTGAATGAAAAAAAAAAAAAAAACCCATAATGATAAGGTAGTTAGGTGACTGTGCACAAATCCGCCGCAATTACAACAAATTTTGTACGCGGCAGAGCGCACCAACCGACATGTGCGACCGCGTTAAAATAAACAGGAAACGTTAAGTGGATAATTAATTTGTTGGCATTATCTTAAACTCGCATCGGCATGTAATTATCGTTTGTGCGCTGGCTCGGCGTTGTGTAATTTTTCATATTTCGTGAATTCGAAATGGAGTTTCTCGTTTTGTGTGCATCTAGTTCTCAGATCTGGGCACAATTGAATTGCTGTGAGGCCTACTTTACATGATCACCTGTTAAACGGTTTCGGTTCGAGATTCACTTGTCAGGATGGGGGATTCGCTATTTTTCGAGAAATTGGTGTTGAACTGATTTGAATAGAATTAACTGTCCCATTGTGGGGCATATCTCGTCTATTGTTCACGTGCAGTATTATTATATCTTCGTTGACGTGCATGTTAATTAAATAATTTCTCTCTTACTACTTAGTAAGTAGGTGCTAGAAAAATTTTACATTTAAATTAAAATCTTAATAAAATCCTCAAAAAAGTATTAATTTTATTTCAAAAAATATTCTGTAGTGGTCATTATTATCGTTTTTAAGATATTAAATATTTTAGCCATAATTCTTCTATTTAATGTAAACTTTTACTATTGTTGTTTTATACAGATTTTTAAAAACAACCTTCTTATTCTATAAAATGTTACATATATGTTTCTGAATTCAGCTGAACATAAATATAGCAACTTAAATTTTGAAAGCAATTTTTGATAATTACATTTGTGTTATTTAATTTGACATTAATAGTTTGTAAAATATCCTCTTTGTATTAAAATTTTTTAAAGAATAAAACTAGATTGATCAGTTGCAGAAAAAACATTGGATATTACAGGTACTGGCATCCAATTCAAGTACTACAGTTTATATTTTCAATAAATTTTAATCAGTTGCTATAATTATGGACAGTACTGTAACTTTATTTTTTATAAAATTAAGTAAATAAAATAAATTCAATAAATAAATAAAATTAATAAGTTAAATATAAAATTAATATTTATATTTAATCCCAAAATCTGTAAAATTCAATGAAGAACTTATTTTTTCATAACAAATGTTCTAGTTTTAGTTTTATATTAATTAAAATATTAAAAATATATTTAAAATTGTATAAAAACAATGTTGCTGAAAATTATTTTAAATTTACCATTATATATTTAAATAATTTCCCTTTGAATAGTGCTTTTGTTAATATGTTAAGTTAAGAAAAAATTTTATAAAATGTAAATACACAATATAATTTAATCAATTTAATTAACCAAAAGACATAGTTTAGGATATAAAATTCAATGAAGAACTTATATTTTCATAACAAATGTCCTTGTTTTAGTTTTATATTAATTAAAATAATAAAAATATATTTAAAATTGTATAAAATTCAATGAATGAACTTAATTTTTCATAAAAAATGTAGTAGACCCAACAGAGTGAAACAATTTTCATGACATCTTTATATATTTATTACTCATCAAAATTTAGTCACAAACAAAAATATTTCAAGTGTGTTTCCACCTTAAATGGGCAACACGGTTTATTATAATGTATTTAATTTAATAATTTTAATATATTATTGTCGAAGATATTTTTTTTTTTTGTATTATTACATTCATTTTAATAATTAATTTTAAAATAAGTTTTATATTAATTAAAATAACAAAAATATATGAAAAACTGTATAACAAAACAATGATGTTGAAAATTTATTTTTAAGTTATAATTATGTATTACAAATATAATATATAAATTATTTCACTTTGGGAGTGATTTGATTAATCTGTAAATTAAGAATAAATTTTATAAAATGTACATATACAAATTAATTTAGTTTTAAAATGTAATAATGACTATCTATAATGTGAAATAGAGTAATTGTTTTAATAAATTTTATATTATAATTTTCTCATTTTTATTATAAAGTATTAATGAGAAAATAAAAATTGTAAAATTCCTCTCTTATAATCGGACAATTTTAAACAAATTTCAAATTTATCACCGTCATGAATACGGAATCGCACTTGATAAAAATGTCCGAGGGCAAAAGGAGATAATTCCGACAACGCGATTATGCATTATTTTAACCACTTACTCAAATTCACGTCCTAAATAAAAATGTATCGTAATGATCCACTTTTTAATAAATTACTGCATGAAATTCTTATTCTCGTTTACCTCAATCATGTAATTTACCATTACATATTCACAGAGTGTCATTATTAAAGCTGATTTTGGGTTATTTATACGTGGGACGATTGTCTGGCATTATTTATTTATGTAGTCGGACTGTCCTACATCCTGAAACACCATGGTGCATGCTCAAGGTTTTTTATTTACACTTTCCAAGTTGATGAGTTGATTATAATTGGATAATTGTCGATTATCACACGTTATTTTTGTGATGTTTATAGTGCCAAACAAACATAAACACGTTTGGACCATTGTTAGATTCTGTCCTTTGGTGATGCTATTTTATGTGTTTACAAAACCCCAATTTAGTAATTATCTTGTCAAAGACGTATTTTATATAATTAAGATGGTAATTAGTTATATAAATGTAAAAAAAATGAGTTATATAATTTATGCTTTACAATTAATGTTTTTGAAGAGTCAATATTTTTTAATGTCATCGAATATCAAAGTTTTGTTGATAAAAATATAAGAAAAAGTATAGAAATATTTTTAAATAAAATCAATTGGTGGAAAATAGTACAAAATATGATTTAAAAGTACTTATTACTAAGCTAATTATAAAAATATTGGAAAACCTAAGAATATTATATAAATCTATGTCGTTAAAATTCGTCTCACTTTTCAGTTATACACAGACTATTTTGAATAATATATAATAATTATATGAATGTAATAGTTTGTGTTCAACAATAATATTAATATCTACATATTATTATTTTAATAATAATCATCATGTATCTATAAATGCCTATTTGTTTCCTTTATTTATTTATTAAAACATAGAACATTAGAGTAAAATTAATTCAGTTTCAAATATCATAATCATACATCTACTCATAATATATTTTATAAAAACAATTTTATCCAAATTCTAAGAAACCAATGATTGTAACTATAGATAATTGAAATATTGTGAATGAATAATAAAAAATCTTGAGGTTCAAAAGTATAAATGAAAGTTCTACACACGTCAAAAGTACTGTAGTATTATTTTATTTATTCTTGTCAGGATCGAGGAAAATATTAAAATATATAATTTTGTTTAAATTTAAAAATAATAAAACATATTACATAAACTCAGTTTTTATTTAAAGACTTATTTTATACTTTTTATGTACTTTTTAGTTTATTTGGCAAATAAATTAATTATTTAATGCCTCAAATCAATTAAATATATTATGAAATAGAACATTTTTATGAATTTAATAATTCAACTAACTAAAAATAAACTAAACTAACTAAAAATAATGCAGACAGTTGATAATAATAAATATTAGTAAATATTTTAGATATTTTAATTTCAAATAAAAATATAGAAAATTTAAAACATAAATAGAGAATTTTTACAATTGTAAAAATTAATTGAATTTTTTCTTAATTTTTGAATTACATTCTGATTGTTAATCGAAAATATAAAATGTATAGATTAATGCTGACTTAATTTTCAGAGATATATTTTAAATATAATTATATTTTAAATAAAATTATTATTTATTATATTGTATTTTTGAATTTTAATCAATTAATATATTTCAGTAATAATAATAATTATTTTTTAATTATTTCTACATGAAAACAGTCACAACTTACATTTAATAATTAATAATTACTAAATATTGTAGGTATTATATTTTCAAATAAAAATACAGAAAGTTTAAAATATAATAAATAGAGAATTTTACAATGGTAAAAATCAATTGAACTTAATTGTTAATTTTTGTATTACAATAATATATTTTAACTTTTAAATGTGCAGAGTAATGCTGATTTAAGTTTCAGAGATATATGTTAAATATCATTATTTCATTAAAATATTATTATCTTTTTTGAATTTTAATCAGTTAATATATTCTGCTAATAAAAGTAATAATTTTTTAATAATTTTTATATGTCAACTGTTATTACTTAGATTTAATAATTAATAATTACTAAATATTTTAGGTATTTTATTTTCAAATAGAAATAGAGAATTTTTACAATTGTAAAAATCAATTGAATTTGATTTTTTCTTAATTTTTGAATTATAGCAATACATTTAGACTTTTAAACGAAAATATTGTAAATGTGCAGACTAATGCTGACTTAGATTTCATAGATATTATATTTTAAATATAAAAATTATTTCATTGATATATTGTCTTTTTTTTTAATTTTAGTGGGTTAATATATTCCGGCAATAAGTTCTGTATGAAGACTCACACTTAATACTTAAGAATTACTAGATTTTTAAGCATTTTTTTTTTAAAGAAAAATACAGAAAATTTTAAGTACCATAAATATAGAATTTTTACATTTTTAAAAATTGGCATGTTATTTTACACGAAATTTCCAAAAAATGTCTGCAATAGATTTTAGAATAAACATAACATTGACCAACCTGCTCCGGCGGACTGGGGTCCGGCGAGTCCGAGGACGGCGGCGGCGGCCGGCGAATGTGCCCCGTTCGCGTTCATGGAGGCTGCCGCCGCGATGTTGTGCGGCAAAAAGGCCGCCGCCACCGCCGCCTGGGCGTTGAAATAGGCCATGCGGCTGGCCGCCATCGTCATGTGGTGGTGATTGAAGCCGTGCTCCGACGGGAAACATGTCGGCGCCTGCAGATGCCTCTGCGGATAGACATTCGGCGTGATGGCGGAGACGGCGGCGGCCGGCGAGCGGTGGTGCGAGTCGCCGAGCCCCAGGAGTTCCTGGATGGCGAACGGCGACCGCTGCGGCATCGTCTGCGACGGCTTGTTCAGGATGCTGGGCGCCGTCACGTGGATCGTGTTCTCTAAACTCTCATTGTTCATCTTTGCACCGGGTACTGTGGGGGTTGCGGTTCGTGTGCGGTCGCTGTTTTATCCGACGGTAAACGGCATCACCAAACGTAACAGCAACATACAAAGTGGCACGCAAAATTCACGTCAACTGCACTGGTTTAACGTTGTCCGGTGGTCCGGTGGTCACGAGGGGGTTGTAAGTCAGACGCGCCCGCTTTCAGTTTACCATTAATTGCATAACAGTCATTCAAGGCGCGATTCGTAATAAGGCCTAGTTAGCATAGACCGGTCGTGAGCAAAAGTGCGAGAATACTGACGATTTCAATTTGAAAAACGGGCTTTGCGGGCTGTGTGTCCAAGATACTCCCTAATATTCCACTGAAAAGGACCCTTAACTGTGGGCGGGAACGCCGTTCCACCAATAAAGCTTCTGAAAAGCACGTTATCATTGGTATGTACCCGACAAGCGACTATCGACGCTCTCGCACGATTGTCGAAAGCTCACAATCCGACGGTGGTTCACCAGAAAGGCGGAGTTTCACCGAGCATTGTCTGTTATGGATCGGCTCTATTACCCGACTGTTTTCGGACTATATTTGTTCGGATTTTCGATACAATTACTGTCAAACATTTAACATGCTTAATTAGTAAAGATGCGTTCGATTAACATAATTGGATTCGATTAATTGCCTCCCGCGCTTTACGTAGTGACAGAAAATCATGTTTTAATTATTCAATTTCGTGCCGGGATAATGATTAATTATTTTCATGAATTTATTATTAATTTGTTAGTTGGGAAATTAACGGTATCTGTAAGTGTGTTGGATGACTAATTTAATGAGACTGCTTAAAAAACACACCACATTATTAATATCTCCCAAATTTCTATCCGATTTAAATATTTATTAGACTAAATTTCTCCTAATTAATATTTTTTCTTTACAAATGTTGATTCTGTGAAAATATTTCATTCATTTATTTATTTATTATAATAAATTTGATCATTAAAATGCTGATGGTAATTTTATGATGTTAGTTTAATATTACTGAAATAATTATATATATAGAAACTTTGAAAATTAATTTAATAATTTTACATTTATTTATATGTATAAGCAAAGACAGTTTATTTAACTTTATAAAACAACATAAGTTAAAATAAACACTTCGTTAAAATTGTTTAATCTTATATAAAACTTTATTTATTATATTTAACTCTACTGAAAATAAATAGAGTAATTTTTAAATATTTATAATGTTTAATTATTTCACTTACGACACAAATATTTGTTGTTTAAAAATATATAATTTTTTATTTAAATTCATAAGAAATTTAAAATTAAATCTTAATTTTATATTTATTTATATTAATAAATAAAATGTTATAAAATAACACGTGTAACTGTGACATAAGTTAAAATTAAATAATGAGTAAAACACTTCCTTAATAGTATTTAACATTTTAGGATTATAACTTAACAATTAACATTAAACTATTTTTATTTTAATTTACAATAAAACTATTAATTAAGTTAATTTGAATAGAGTGAATTTGGTATTTAACAACATATTATTAATTCAATTATAAAAATTTTAGTTTAGTTTATTTCTTCATAATTGTAGAAATAATACTATTTAATACTTTTTTATGTTAATTTAAATAAAGTGAATTTGGTACTTAACAATATATTAATAATTCAATTATAAAAATTTTAGTTTAGTTTATTTCTTCATAATTGTGAAAATAATACTATATAATATTTTTTAAGTTAATTTAAATAAAGTGAATTTGGTATTTAACAATATATTAATAATTCAATTATAAAAATTTTAGTTTAGTTTATTTCTTCATAATTGTGAAAATGATACTATTTAATATTTTTAAAATTCATTTTATTTTAATCTCCTTCAATTTTCACCTAAAAATATTATTATTCTTTTATTATTATGTATTATTTTAATATACATATATAAAAAGTGAAATTTAATATAATTTAGTTTATTTATGTAACATTTAATTAATTATTTTTAATATTTTAATTGTTTATTTTATTTTATGTATATATTTTTTATAAATGTTTGATCTTTTTGTTATAATAATTAAATAATAAACAATATATTCTTTTTAAAATTGAAATATTTTAATAACAATATTGTTCAAATACATTCATCCAGTTAGTAAATACTTTCAACTGTTCTATGCTGTAAATATTATTACATAATAATTTGTTCTTTTATTTCAAATTATTTATCATTATTAATGATGTATTTTATGAATTTATTTTTATTTTATGATGCATAGAATTTATTACTTATTCATATAATGAATACATATTAAATAAATATTTATTTTTATTAAGCAGCCACTATTAGAACATCAAAGAATAATGTCATAATTATGACTATATAATTACATATTTTTAAAATACTAAAATATATCTATTAAATAATAATTAATTAATAATTATTAATTAGTAAGTTAAATTAAACCAATATTGAATAAATTCCTAGAATCCTCAAATTGATTTAAATTTAAATGTATGTATTTTTAAATTAACAGAAAATATATGTTTGTTGATTAATAGTATTCAACATTTTATAATTAATTTTATTTATTTATTATACCTCTTATTATTTTTTAGATTATTTTTTCATAATTTTGAAAAGAATGTTTCATTTTTCTTTGTAGTTCATAACGAAAAAAGATAAAAACTTTATTATACTTTCATTATTAGGCATTTATTATAATTTAGTTTATTTATGTAACGATTAATGAATTATTCTTATATTTTAATGATTTACTGACGTTATAAATTAATTTATGTGTTTTTTTTTATTTTATGTATACATATTTTTACAAATATTTGATCTTTTTATAAAGTATGTAAATAATTAAATAATAAACATTTGAATACACTATATTAAACATTTTTTATTAATAACAATCCATTATTTAAATAAATTCTGTTACCCTTACATAGTATTTTTTTCTTTCATGTAATTATTATTTAATTTTGTATTGTATAAATTTATTTTTATATTCATATAATAAATAAATATTAAATTATTATAATTTTAGTGTTTCAAAGAATAATGCCATAATTATAATTAATATAATTACATATTTTGAAGTACAATTACAAATTTATTAAATACGAATTATCATATTAATAGAAATAATAAAAACACTACTACATATAACATTTATATAAATATTTTCTCGATAAAGAAGTCAAATTGATTTAAAATTAAATGAATAAATATATTTTTAAATTAACAGAAAATATACATGTGTGCTGGATGCTGAATCACTCAACTAATAGGATGCTGTAAAAAAAACTCACGAAGATAATTTGATAAATCGTTGTCCAATATAGATTTCCGTGGCATATTGATTGTCCTCTTCCTGTTGATGGTTTTCAATTGGACGAAATAATTGCGTACAAGTTCACACAATTTTATTCGGGGCACAAAGTCTTAATATGGAATGGTTATTTTAATTTGGCTATAACAATTTATTTTTATTAAATGGGTATGTTATTTTAATTTAGGTTTTATATGGATATATAGATATGTATATAAAATTTGGTGTCAAAAATATATTTTATCTAATTTTTTCAGTATTTAAAAAATTCTTTCTTTGATATTTATTTAATAGTATCAATCTAATTTGTTGTCTACAATTTTTTTTTATTTTTCACTATATTATATATTTTTTAATAAATTTTTTTTCTCAATTGTTACGAATTAGTGCACGAAAATAAAATAATAAAACACATATTATTAATATCTTTATTTATTATTGTTTAATATTAATATTTTAGAAGGATTTTAAAGTAACTCTAAATACATTTTCCATTAATATTGAATTTAATTAATTCCACCCTTTTCTCCTTTGTTCCATTTAAAATGATTTACTTACTGTGCTTATCACGAAATCCATTTTGAAACGAAATATACAAATATGGCATATTTAGATTGAGGAATACCCAAAATTCCCATCTTGATTAGATTCTTAAGGCGCAAATAAATAAATTCAATCCCGCCAAGTCCGTCCATAATAATTATTTGCGTCAATCGAAACGCTGAATCCGCTTTAATTTCAAATTTAAAATTATCCACAACGTTAACTGCAGTGAATAAGTTCCAAGAAAGCGTACGGCATTAATTTTAATATCGGCGAAGAAAACGCTGCGCTTGCCGTAATTTACGTTACTGATACATGTGCACGGATTATTTTGGTCATTTGAAGTGCCCGATTTCAGTAAGTGCGGGGCTGCTTGTACACAGATAGAGGGGGATTTAAATTAGTGGTGGAGTTACGGAAGTTTCGACGGTGGAAACGGACAGAAATTGACTTATCGAATTAGGCTGACAAACTTGGTTGAAAGGCACCAGATTACTCGCGTTCAATGTTTCTACTTTTATTTTCATACCGATATTTATGATTCGTATCAACGTATTCGTGATAATTAAAAGCAAAAAATCGATACGTGGAAACGTAATCCGATATATTAATTAGTGATAATTTTATTAATTATGCTTTAAACAAAATTTTGTTATTAGCGTTCTGAATGTTAATTACAAGTAAATGGATACTTTAGGGATTAATTTCTCGAACGTATTTTATAACAAACTTTCATTATACGCCTATAAATGAATAATGAATATTAACGAAAATTCTTAAGTTACGAAAAAAATTACTTATTATGTTGTTTTGAATTGGTTACAAAAACAACTATAACAATCAATAACAATATTTTCACAGTTTCATCCAGAATAATTAATTAAACATAATTAGGTTCATATTTTATATAAATATCATATGATATTAAATAAATTAATAGTTTAATTTTATTAAAATATTTAATGAACAAAAAATATATGTTACCACATTTACACCTTAATTAATGATTAATGAATTATGATTAATTTTCCAAAAATATTTTATAACAAATTTTTATTATATGTTGTGTAAATGAATAAGTTGAAAATTTATGAAAATTATATTATTCAATGCTATTTATAAAATATATATGATTATCAAATATTAATTATTTCATTATAGTTCCTTCATAAATTATACAGTAATGATTTATTTATTAGTACCACTGAAAATATTAAATAGTAAAAATATATTTACGCCTATTATTCTACCTTTTACAGAAATTAATAAATTATTTAATATTATTTAACTTTAAATACATAAATAATATTATATTACTCTCGTATGAACAAGAAAATAAGAACAAAAATGTTTCTGGTCACATAACAATACATTTGTAATCTTGAAAATTTAATCAAAAAATACTTATTTTATTCTAGTAACAAAGTAAATATTTAATTATTTTTATAAGTTTTCATAAGTTAATAAGATATCATAAAACATTTTTATACTGATATTGTTATCATATTATTGATTGATTGATTGATTTTCAAACAAAATCGATTAAAAAAATACTATAAAATGTTTCATATTTAAATATTTTTCTTAATTGTGCTAGACATATGTAGATATAGTAATAAATTCATTTTCTGAACATATGACAAGTCTATATTCTTTAATATTTCTTGAATTTCTGAATCGAATTCATCTACATTTGTAAAATTTTTGTATAGAATTTAGATATAAACGGGACGTCCAAAGTGTGAACATCGAAGCTTTAGTTTTTTAATCAGTCTGTCACAATTTTAGATTTGTGTTTGGCATTGTTTTCACGTTGAGAGACGTTTATTAAGAGTAACATTTCTTCAATATGTGGAAGCACATTGCTGTTTAATATATCACTGAACATATATGAATCAAAGGGGGACTACATCAGAAGAATTGAAGCATCCCCAAAGCATAATTGAACAGCCACCATGTTTCAGTGTGAGTATAATGAACCAGTTTTGTGTCTGAAGGAAGTTTAACATAATCAGAACTATCATATTTTTATAAATTAAATTTTGACTTTTGGACTGTCACATTTTTAGTAGAAACAAAATGGAAAATAAAAATGTACGTCATTTTTAAAGAACAAGATTAGATTGGCAAAAATAACAGCTCATATTTTTAATATATTTTAATAAGTTGCTCTATTTATGGCTACTTGTGTAAACTTTTATTATCTTGTTATAATTATAATAATGTCATTAACATTTTCAGAAAATTTGGTACTCGCATCCACCATTTCTAAGAGAGAATTAAAACATAAAAAAATCAATTAATAAAACAAATTTAAATTATCACAGAGTTACTGCATTTATGAATTCATTTTAAGTTGGCACATTTAAACAAACGAACCTGTAAATAACAACTCTTAAAATGGATAACCATAGGTGTGTAATAACATATTTTAAACATTCCAATTTATAAATGAAACAAACGTTTTTTTTTCTGTATATGAACAAGTGGCATTTGTGCAACGGAATTTTTTAATTCGTATATTTTGTGGTAAATTAAACGTTTTATTTTGTATAATGAAATATAATTTGTTTTTGCAATGAGGGGAATTGGGGGCGTTTATCGGTGGTTTCTTAAACAGGGGGAAGTTAACGAGCTTTTCTTGGGACTATTCGGTCACGCGTATTCTTGGATATGTCATTATTGTTACTGAATTTAGTCTAATTTAAAACTTTTAGCTAATATTTATCGTATTTTATACTTCACATAATAATTTACATGGTTGTCATTATAGCATAGTAAATTTGGAAAATTTTTATATGCAGTCTGGAAAAATATAAAAGCTAACATTTTTAATATAATTATATTTTAATTATATCCCGTCTTTTTTCAGGTTTTTTCCGGTGGTAAAATTTTAAACTGCACATCGGCAAAATTAATTTAAAAATTATTTAATTTAGGTTTAGACTGCCAAGTAATGCCAAGTAGTACCAGTCCTCATTAAGCTTTATGTTAAAAGAAACATCACTGGGATTTACATTTTTAAATTATATTAAAAGAATTTTCTTTTATTAAGGCAATGACGATGGGATAAGAAGGAAAACATTAATTAACATCCACTTTGCTTTGCTTATATTGTCTAAATTTATATTTGTTCAAATATATTCTTAAGAAATTATTTGGTTATCTTTATATAATTTCGTATTAAATAAAATGAAATGTTACTTATTTATATATAATATTGATTTGTTTTTGAGTTATTTTGAAACATTTTAAAACTATGATTATCTTTATCAGTTATTTCAATGAATTCACTAAATTATATTTTCTATATTACATTTTCAATTTCAGTTAAACCAATTTTATTTACTCTAGGGTTAAAAATTTCAAATTAAGATGTCTTTTATTATAAAAACTGTTATTTTTATTAAATTTATTATAACTCACAATTCGTGAAAATTACAAATTCTCCTCTTAGGTACTGAAAAAAGTAATTTACGTTTGTGGTTCATGATCTATTTGAATAAATTTAGCTGTGATTTATTACAAATTGTGTGTTTAACTGTTATAATTCATTAATCATTTTTATGTAAAACCAGCTTAAAGCAACATACGTGGCACATTGAAGTCAAACGATTTTGATTTCATCAGTTTAGAAGTGTCAGTGAATAATATGATCCACGTCAAAGTCGTCCTGAAACCTTTACAAATGGGAAAAATAAGCAATATCTGGTGCAACATGTTTGGAAATAGGTCAGTCATTAATCTACGATGAATAAACCATTGAACAGAAGATTCATCAAATGAATTTCATTAAAAAAATAGGCACATAGATTCGACATAAATTAAGTTAGATTATGTAAATTAGGTATTTAATATTTAAAAATTATCTTGTTGCATGCAACGTAAACGACTTTATTGATCATAGTGATATATGGGAAGGGTTGAGTACAATTCTGATGGTAAAAAAGTAAAAAATGGAGATTTGACGATTTTATGGTGGATTCAGCGTGAAATTTTTCAAATACTAACCAAAAAAATCACTGTAACTGGCTCACAAATTTACCCAGTTCATGAATAACTTATCAAAGATGATCTTTAGTCAGTAGAAACTCTTTATGATCAGGTAAGACTATATGTTACATAATAGACTCAAAAGAAGTTTTAAAAGTTAAATAGGAAATTCTACCTCATATATGGTAGATGAGTTCATACATTCCTCCATTCATTTTTGGCATTGTCCACTTTTTATATAATAAACAGTTTAAAACTGAAGAGATCAAAACAGAGGCTGATCTTTCTTTCAGTTCCAATACATTTAAATGTTAAAAAGTTACTGTTTCCGGTTCTTAAAAGTGATAAGAATTCTGTCATTTAAAGCAAATTTAAGTCAAAAACTTTTTAAATATTGCCTATGCCATATTATTACAATATTATAAAAAGATAACATAAGACAAAGGTGTTTAAACAAATTTTCCCACTTGATGAGTACTTTATTCCAACATTCACTTTGTTGTTAAAATTTATCGTCTCTACAATAATTTCAATGTTTTCTTAAACAATATTCTTCGGGTTCAAATTGTTGCACCGCAGATATCTAATCGATTAAAACTAAACACGTTCGACAGTACGTTAAAATTAAAATAACGGAACAATAAACTCAAACATGAGTTTACTCAATGTAGCACCAATTACGCACATTGTGCAACGGACCCATTATGTATACGTCTTTATCCGGATAAATTAACTGCCGAATTTCCTAATCCGGCATAATAACGTACCGTGTAATGCGAGCGAGCAACAAAGACCGGAATCGCCGCCAATTCGCTCATTATACTTTTGAAATTCGCTATTTGCTGCCCACATGCAGTCGGTATCGGTAAGAAAAAAAATGCGCCTTGTTTACTTTAATGGCACAATAAAAAGGAACGGCCGCGATTGTGTTTCACGATTTCTAATTTCGCACAAAACGCACGTCAATCGGAGCCTGACAGCCTCTCAGATTCCACCACTTCCGAAATGCAACGGCGAACCGAAGACTTTCACCCATTGTGCCGCCACATTCAATTGGGCACCCGAAATCGATCGATTAGTCATTGCGAGCAAAATTCAATTATTCACTCGTATACACGTAATTAATTAGACTGTTTCGGTTAATTCATTCATATTTAAATTGTTTAAAACGTTAATTTTAATTCATTGTTTCAAATTAATAATTTATCTATATATAGTTATAATTAAACATTTTTGTTTATTATTTGATTGTTATTAAATGTCAGAAAATTATAAAATAATCAATATATTTAATTAATTTAAATTAAGATATTTAAAAATATATATATATATAATTTAAATAACTATTGATTGACTCTAAAATTATATGCAAATAAATAAATATGAAAGCAATAATTCCCTTTTTTTCAAAAAAATACGTTTAAAATTGTAGGTTTTTTTATAAAATATTTGGATTTTCAATAAATTATAAATAAATTTATTTATTTTTTTTGTTTTTATTTATATTATATTTGTTTTAATTATATTATATTTCAGAATATATATCAAAGAATCGAGTTTAAAAATTTAACTTTAATATTTAAAGTATACTTCTATCCATAAGTTTTAATAAAATATTTACAAAAATTGATGAAATCATAAAAAAATGGAAGTAATTGATTGATTTAATTAAACTCTCTTATTTATTCATTTCAACGGTTCATTTGTTTGTAAATAAATATTTAAATAGATTAAGATAATTAGAAAAAGGTAAACTTTAGTTAAAAATTTACTCCTATATATTATTTTTTATTAAAAATAAATTTTAGGAATTTTAATAAAATATGAAAAAAGTAATAATATATTGCCAGAAAATAAATAATATTTTATTTTAGTTATCTTTCTGTAATATTTTGAAAAATTGATAAAATCATAAATAATTGAATTAATCAATTTAACGAATTAAAGTTAATTAAAGTCTAATATTTAATTACTTGAAAAGTTTTGGACAGAATTTGACAAATTGTAATAGTATACCTCAATTTCAAAAATATATAAATATATAAATTTGAATTTTATATTTTAGTTAAAATAAAATTTTTTATTTATATAATTTATTTTATGATGTTTAATAAAAATATTGATTTAATTAAAGTATATTATTTAATCACTTGAAAAGTTTAGTTATTTATAAAAAATAATTAATATTAAAATATTTAGGAATCTTTAGATAAAATAAGTATCAAATTGAAATATATTTTGACTTATCTCAATGCCCAAAGTATACACATAATAATTACGTAATAAATAAAAACAAAATGACAGAATAATTGAATTTTAAATCAAAAAAATTTATAATTTCAGCAACAGTTATCTTCTTCATACACGTTTCCTAAAGTTCATATTTAGTACTGTCTGTGTCGGGGAAAGTCTCCCTATTGCTTGAGGGATGACTTAAAAGGGTGTTCGCCCCTGCCTTTTTAATTTCCACAAAATCCCAATCACTGTTATAATACTTTAAACACAGTTATCTCTACTTTTAACTACCTCTTCTACTGAAATTGTATTCACCATTTTCTCTATTTAGGCATATTATCGTAAAACATTCGATTCCTTGACATGGCAAAGTATCTTTTGAAACTAATGAACAGGTGGCAACATTCAACTATGCACATGAATATTTTTTATGTCGTTTATGTTGCAAGTCATTAAAATAAAATATGGTAGATTCATTAAATGCAATTGAATGTATGTTAACCATTTAACATAAAGTTTCACAAATTCAATACTGTGAAACTGGTGAAGTGGCTTACAACTTTTGAATGCATTAATTTCAGAATTTGTGGGAGCAGAATGACGTTGATAAGTTATAAGTTAAATTAGAAAAACTTTTATTTGAACTATTCTTTATTTACATTGTATTTAAATTGTTTACAAAACGTTTAATTAATCAATTAATTAATTTTAAATAAGTTAGTTAAATACGTTTACGTATACATATAATATTTTTTCATTTTTTTAATTAATGTGTACAAATTAAGTCGTTTTATTATGACAAATATAAATTGTAAATTACTGAATCCAAAATAACCACTATTATTTTTTTAAAGCTTAAGTTTTTGTATAATATTTTCTATATAATATAATAATTCTTAAGATTCAAAATTGACTTTAATTAATTCAGTGTTTAAATTAATTTAATTAAAAAATTACTTATTTCAGAATCAAAATTTACATTACAATTGATGGATCAGGAAGTAAAAGGGCTTAAGTGCATTTTTATGTCCTAAAGGACTAAGTTTAGAAAAATGTGAGAAAATTTTATATATACTCAAGTTTACTTTTTTGTAAAAATGGTATAAATTTTTTATTAATTTTTTAAAAATATTTATGTTTTTTGTTTTATATTTTATGTTTTGCCTTAGGAAATATATAAAAAAATATGAAAAACATATTTACACAAAAAAATGTTTAATATATTTCTCTGTTATAATTTTTATTTTTCCTTTTAAATGTGACACTCTGCTCCTAAATCATTATACTACAGAGCTCCTTAAGTATATTATACTTAGTTGGTAATAAAAACAATAAAATAATTTTTTTCCATTTCGACCAAAAAAAAAGAAGGAAAAATATTATTAAATTATTTTTTTTTTGTATTTTTAGGTATGAAACAAAATTTCCAATAATATTTTTCCATATTTAATGTAACTCTTGATTTTGTAAAGAAGAAAGTATCTTTTTGCATCAGACATCAGAGCGAGGGTGATATTTGAAACGTCACAGGGCTTCGCGTCGAAAGCATCCGTCTAGTACCCTCGAAAATGGACTCTAATTAAGATTTAATTAATGTATCATAATTAAAGTTTCAATACTTACAGGTGCAATTTATTCGCCGTTAGCTAAAGGTGGTATTTACCCCTTTTTGGCGCGACGAAAAGCACGCCCCCTGCGCCCCACCCTCGATCCCGCGCTGCGGAAAAAATCTCGGGGGATCGTTCCGCGGAGGCCATAAGATTTTAATTACTCCCCACACGGCATTGATTTTAACGTTAATTATTCGACGGAGAGTATCAACCATCTTTGCCGGGGAGTCGCGCAACCCCCCTTCGCCGTCGCCGCGTCCCGTTTTCAAATAAAGCACTTTTCAAATCAACATATAAAAACAAAGGCCGGTGGGCCGGAGTTATTAAAAATTCCCCGCGCCGTTTCGTCCTCCGATTGGACCTCGTTAGTTTTCCGTCTTTCTCCCGATTTCTTCGTTTCCGCGTCTAACCGCGACCATGTTTTGCACACACGCAACGCATTTAGTCGAACAGGGGGCATATTTAGCGTGATTTATTGTTTAAAATACATAAATAATCTAAAAGTAATGAGGATCTCAGCAATTTATTTTTATATAAATATTGAGGCATTAACGAAGGGGATTCGTTTTAATTAACGGCTAGATTCAATGGTGTTTTAGAAGTGAATGGTGAAAAGACGTAAACGTGTTGTCTTTTGTTAGTGCATGGAAATGCTTGAAAGAATTTGAATAGCTTAAAACGAATAACGCCTGGAAAAAGCACAAAATTAAATTAATTATGCTCCCCACTAAAATTCTTTATAAAAATATTATAACATGAGTAAATTAAATATTGAATGTGAAATTATTTTGTCTGAGTATTACACCATTCGCAATTTTCCTCTATACAATTTGAATAATGCGGTTGAAATGAGGAAGAACCGCTGGTAGGTTCGACGTTCTTAGGTCGAGTAGTATTTCAAAGACTCGAATGTTTTCAATTCGATGTGTAGTTTTACAGTGGATAGGAATCTGTAAGGCGTTGAAAGGTCGGGAATTGCAGGAAACTGTAAGTTTTGCTGCAGGAATTCCGATTTTTGGTTGCAGTCCAGGGTGAAAAATTACTAGTTTAATCATTATTGATTGTAAGTTCAGTGGCGTGTATAGCGGGAAGATTTACAGGAATTTTAGATTTTAAAAATTTAATTATTTCGAAAACTTTTCTTTATACAAATTGTATATTAAAAAAATATATTGGATTATAAATGAATCAATATGATATAATATAAGTGCGTTTTGGTTAAATAAAAATAATAATAATAATAATAATTAATTAATTAAATACGTAACTAAATTTTATTATTTATACATAACACAAAATTTTTTAATTGTCTAATTTTATGAAATGCCATTATTTAAATGTCGATTTATCTCTAGTATAAAAATTTGCTTTTATACCTCAGTTTATCAATTTGTGATTTATTTTTTTTATTGTGTACAAATCTCTAAAATCCGTTTTAATTCTAACTTTAACATATATAAAACTAATAAAAAATTATTAGATTTTCACGCAGCATTTTATCCTGTTTAAAAAATTGTGATAAATTTTAATAAACATATATTTAAATTTTATTAAACTCAAATCTTATTTGTTTATTGTCATTTTATAGTATTAAAATTAAATTGTTTTAATTTGACATGAATTAAATAAATTATAGGCACTAAATAAATGTTAGTTTTAACGAAGTTACGACCAGACAAAATAAGATAGTTTCCGTCGGCAAGTTATGAAGAAGTGATAAATTAGATATTTTCAGAAATTATTTTTAAACAAAACTGTTGAACATAATAAATAGTTTATCTGGAAAGATCGGGAGGACTTTTTATTTAATTTTATTATTTATTAATTATAGTATTTAAATCTGAAATTTTATAACAAGTATAAAAACAATAATCAAAATACGATTATCAATTAATTTAACTTGAAGCATGAATATAATTAATTAAGAATAATAGTTACCATTGTCTTTTACAATTAAATTTAAATGTGTAAAACAATTATTAAAAATAATATAGTAATTTATCTGACACAATTTATAAATTGTTGACAGATACTTCAAGATTTTTTTATCAATATTAATAATTATTTATTAAGTAAGAACTCCTGAAATATTTATAACAATTTTAAATATTAATACATCCATTTAATTATTTTTGGATATTTAATTTATAATTCAAAATACATGAATTTATAATAAGTAAATAAGTATATACAATATAATTGAATGGTATAATTGTTATATTAAAAATACTCTAAATTAAAACATATTTTAATATAAAATATTAATGAGGAAAACAGTTTTTCATTTAGTTATTAATTTCTTTTAAACTGTACATATGTACATTTGTGAAAACTATAAAATTTAATATAATAATTACAAATAATATTGAAGAATAATCTTTATCCAATTTTTATACATTGGTATTTTCTCACATATCTTTTATTTCTGTACAAATTTTTACAAATAAGAAATATGAACAATAGGAATACATTTAAACCAAAATAATGACTATAAATGAATACATTTTTTGGAAAGATAGAGATGTATTTTTTAAAAGAACATATTAAGTGTTGAGTTTTAAAAAAAAATTGTAATACGACAGTTTCACAAAATTGTTTCATATGAAATATGAATATAGTTAATTTGAGAATATCTTCCCTCTTTAAAAATTAAATTTAAATGAGAAAATGGACATGAATTTTTTGAAAGTACCTATTTAAGCTTAACTGTAAAAACAATAATTATAAGACGAATGTTACACAAAATTGTTTAATATGAAATATGAATTGAATATACTTAATTTGAGACTTCCTTGTCTTTTTAAAGTAAAATAAATAAATAAATAAAATTTAGAATCTGATGAATTTAATGTTTCAATAATTTCTTTTTAAAAATTAAATTTACATTTTCTCATTTATATTCAATTCATATTTCATATTAAACAATTTTGTGTAACATTATTTTTATTCTTGTTAATTACAATAAAATTAATAGGTTTTTTACAGAATTTGCATTTTTTTAATGGAAAAATAATATAAATGATTCCATGATACTTTTTTAATTGTATATATTGATTTTTTTATACAAATTCAATTATAATTAAAACAATGTTATAAATCACAGTAACTTTTTAAAAATTCAAATCAAAAATGTAATTTGTATTTAATTTATAATTAAAAATTTATTTATTCCTTTATGTAAAATAATTATTATCACATTAATTACATTTTATTTTATTTAAAACAAAAATTGAAATAAACTTTTATACATTTTAGAATAAAATATGAATGATGAAACTTATTTTCTTTTTTACTAATGTACATATATAATAAAAATTATAAAACTAAATATAATAAATTTCATAAAATTTTTATTTTGTTGAAGAATGTTAGAACAATATTAATTTTATTAGTTTATTATTATTTAAGCTGTACAAGGTATTTTCTTATAGTTTTAAACATTTTAATGCAATAAATTTATTTACTTATTTCTTATATATTTTTTTAATTACTTTAATTAATTTTAAAATATTCTCATCAACTCCTTCTTCTTTTATTATATACAAATTTTTAATAATTATAATTATTATTAATGACATGTTGAGGTCCTTAAAAAAGTAAAAATTTCTAGCTAATGTGAAATTAGGTTCTAACTTCTATACTTAAACTAATTTGATTTTATAAAATATCTTTAAGTAATAAAAAAAATAATATATTTGAAATATGTAATTCTGCGATTAAATAAAAGCGTTTTTCTATGTTTTTAGAATTTATTTACAGTATTTTACAATATATCAACAATGTCATTTATATTTTGTTTTTTATTGAAGATATTGAGGATTATTTACTTTTGCTTTCCGACTTGAAACGGATCTAAAATATAGGGAATTAAGAATTAGAACCTGAATTAAAAGCAGCAAATGAGTAGTTCCAGAGAGAATTATGAAAAGTAAAGTTAGAGAAAAAAAAAAAAGAAGAGAAAAAGTCTGACATAATAATATTATTCATATTTATTAGTACATTTATGTCACATTTTAGGCCATACTACATCCATTAAAGTTAATGAATATAAACAAATATATAAATATGAACAAATATACCCTGTATTACTTCTGGCACAGCTGTAACAATTCTATAAAAAAGTGTTTCCGCAGTACATTTTTACTTAAAAATTAGCTTCCTTTCCAAGTGACACCGCCTCGCCTCAAGTCAAACTTCATCATAACAGTTGAACAAGCGTAAATTAAACTTATCACCCAACTCCAGTTATCCGAGAGAAATTTTTTAAAACGCACCTACTAACAAGCTCGTCCCGGCTACGAGCATACTCCCCCACGTGAAGATGCCATCCGACGTGAGGAATTAAACGGGACTCCCCGCCGTCGTATTTTGCTAAATGTGACACGTCATTTTCGGCGAGTGTGCCAGTTGATCCGGTGCGGTAAGAAAGTACGTGCTCCGGCAAAATGGGATTCGGTAATTTGTAGCAACTAACAATGTAACGAAGTTAATGCGAAGTCAAACCGGGGGGGCACATCGGGATAAAACAGCAGCACGCTCCCCGACGTGGAGGATAAACGTGGGAAATAGCGGGGCGGCGGCGGCTGGAGGCGACGTGGCGCCCTAATTAGGACCGGTCAACTGGCTCAAATTTTGACAACGGTTAACTTCTTTATACTTGAACGTAATTAATTTGAATAGTTGGCCATTTTAATAACACAGATTCTAATGTAGATGTTTAACGTTCTTCACATAATGGCATTTACATGATTTGGACAAGATTTTAAACTGTATCTACAGTACATAAAGAGTTTGGTCAATCTGAATCCTGAAAGAGACATTATGTGCAATGGAGACAGTAAGTCTCTCACCATGGGACAGACTTCTACTGTCTCCGTCATGCATGATGTCTCTCTCTAAATTCAGACGGGTCAAACGCTTTTCCTACTGTATATGGAATGAACACAGTTCTTGTTTTAGCAGATGTAACATTATTTGGATAAAAAATAAATATCAGTTGTAATTGGAGTAGAAATAAAAATCATACCCTTCCTTTATGCACACCATAAAAAGTTACGATATTCTATTTACAAAAATAAATCTTCTATTGTATTTATTACCTTTTTTAATTGAAATAGAGCAAAATTCATAAAAAGTTTGTGGTACAATTAAAAATATTTTTTTAATGAAATTATGTGTTCTGATTAATCAAACACATCCACAATGGCATTAATAATTGTTAAAATATTTTAAGCCTTAATGAGCTTTATGCCTAAATCATATATTCTGATATTTATACATTTTAAAATATTGTTAGGTTAGGTTAAGTTAGGTTAGGTTGGGTTAGGCTAGGTTAAGTTACTTTAGGTTAGGTTACGTTATGTATTTAAAATTATGGAGGCTAACGCTTAAATTACTATCAGATATCCTGATATTTAATTGAAATAGATCAAAATTCATAAAAAGTTTGTGGTAGAATTAAAAATATTTTTTTAATGAAATTATGTGTTCTGATCAATCAAACTCATCCACATTGGGATTAATAATTGTTAAAATATTTTAAGCCTTAATGAGCTTTATGCCTAAATCATATATTCTGATATTTATACATTTTAAAATATTGTTAGATTAGGTTAAGTTAGGTTAAGTTGGGTTAGACTAGGTTAAGTTAGGTTAGGTTAAGTTACTTTAGGTTAGGTTAGGTTATGTATTTAAAATTATGAAGGCTAACGCTTAAATTACTATCTGATATCCTGATATTTTAGACACTTTAAAATATGGTTTAATTGATTAGCAGGAATGAATTAGACGACACATTAATATTACTTTAAAAAAAAAGGTCAAAGAGATTATTTCCAATTTCTTACAAGGGAAGTTGTCCATCCCTGGGTCTGATGATATAAAAAACAATTTTTATGTTATGCTGAATTTTTTCATTAATCTATTAATATTATTTTTTTCAAACTATTATTTATTAAAAAATATTTATGAAGATGCATCCTTCTTTACAAGTTACACTGTGATCTTCTTTTAGACTGACTTCACACAGTTTGTTAACAGACAACTAAAATTTCCGAAAGTCACCACACTAAACAACCTCAGCCGTCGCAGATTCTTGCAGTTCACACGTGGGGCGCAGTCCAATTATTCAACTGTCACATAGTCGTGCTACGATGACATTTTTTCATTCATTGTAATTGGATCATTAATGGAGTCGACTATTCCATGATCATGAATATTAATAGCAGTTTTTTAATTGGATAGTATAACAAGAATGTTGGTTTATTTTCCTTTATTATTTTATTTATTAATTTTGGTATTGTAAGCTAACATAACTATAAAACAACATAACTTTCTTTAAAATGAGTTTTTGTGAATGTTCCACTAACAAAAAAGTGCAGGAACAAAGTTCTGGATGGATGAGATATAACATCTCAATTAACATTTTGAAGATTACTTTATGACTTTAATGCAACATATGATGCGTTATAAAAGTATAATGTTATTTTGTTTAAAGAAGCTCGTGTTTCATAAACTTTTTCAATTTGCAAGCTGTGGATAATTTCATTAATCATTTAGTTTTTTGTTCAATTAATATGTAAAATTCCACGAATAGTCCATCATACAATCTTCAAAATCTTTCTTAAGTTAGACTTTTGTTAAATATGGTTCTACCAGGTTTACCAGCTTCAACCAATAATCCAGATCTGAGAATTTACTCACTTAAATTATATAGAATCTATTTGTCAAACTTTTCAATAGGTTACAGAACAACTTCAATGTTCATTACCACAAAATTAAAGTCGTGGGACTTCCTTTACTTGATTAGAAGGTATATTCATTAGAAGAACTCTGATAAAGACTCATTAATATACATGTAAAATCATATACAGATTTTTTCGTGTACCTTTTGAGCTATTATTCATTAGAATAGAGGTAAAAAAGTTACAAAAGAAGAAACTCTTATACCTGTATTGAGTTAATAAGAAATGTTTTGGCATTTTCAAAAAGGAACACTATATAGACTTAATAACCTGATTAAATTAATAAAAAATACAAGTATAACATTACAGTACATTTATCTGTAAATGTAAAATATATAAACCGAGGAAGACTTCATAAATATGCTGCAGATTATATTTGAAATGAGTCGAATTGTAAAAGAGGAGAAACGCTTAATGGCAATAATATCGGCGAGCAAACTAAATAATCGGAACGCTGTTCCAGAACTCGATTAAAACGTAATGTTAATTGCTGAAATAATAATCGCTAGTTTTTCACCCGCTGATGAAACTGAAACGGAAGAGATCAGGGGGTGAGCGCCGTTAACGAGATACGGTTGATTTGCATTATTTCCTCGATAAACGAGAAGGCCTGGATATTAAATTACAATCATTTGTTTCGGAAATGAACTGAAATCGTGATCGAATCGCGGTAGCCTCGTTATCCTCGCCCGTAGAGCTGCCGAGGTAACAGTTGGAAACCGCCGCCTGCCGCGCAATTTCGCACTAATATTTTTTTTCGTCGCCAATCTCCCTTATTTCATTTTTCGAATCTTTGCATGCCGCTTCTTTATAATGATCTCGCGACACCTTACCGACCTGGGCGATGCGCCACCCACCCCCTTCAGCATTCACCATTCCGAATGTCTTTCGATTCGACACTTCGAGGCACGTGCGACCGCTAACGAATCCAATTAGTTTTCAATCGGATGTTACTGTTTAATTAGACAATTCTCGCGGAGATATCACAATAAAATGTCGAGACTGTCGCTTTCTGCTCTTGATGGAACAATAACTACTATTATAGAGGGTTTACATAACATATTTTTAAAAATTAGAGCATTATTTTACAAGATAATTGTTGAACAATAGTTTGTAGAACTGTTTATATTACCTTTTTGTGTGAAACTCAAAAATAATACAGTTACAGAAAATGAACAAATATTTGAAATAGGGTCTTTAATTTTTAGTTTGAATTTTTGACTTTACTAAGACTGTTTATCTTAGAGTTGTGATCCTCTATGTTTTAAATATATGTGTTTTATTACAGAACTCAGATTTAAAGTTTATTTAATATTTTTTATTTATTTATTTTTCATCAGAACATTAAATTTTAAGGAACTCTGAATATTCTCCCAGAGTCATAGAATTTTCTCTGTTGTACGTTCAATTTGTGCCAGTAGGTTACGTGTTATACGTTGGTTTACTCATTACTCATATTCTAACATCCTACTATTGGGTATTTTATTATAATCCACCGAGATAAACATGCTCTTTTAATTTTTACATTTGCAGTTCGTAAACTACCCATTTATCAAAACAAAAGACTAATATAAGGACTAAAAGTTCGATAATATTATCGAATAGTACCGAAAAACTTACATTTCATCTGAGCTTTATTCAAAATTAAACTAAAGGACTGTTTAATATTTTGATGAAGCTTTGACATATTTGTAAAGGAATAATAAAATTTATAGTAGTGTTAAGGTAGTGGTGGTAAGAAAAAGATGTTAAAAAAATTAAAAATTAACCCACTAACAATAATTTTAGGCACCACAATTACATGAAAGTAAAGTTGTGTAAAGTTTACTTACAATAGCTTTTCATATTATTTATAATAATATATTTATATTCAAACAATTTAAAAATTAGTAAATAAAATGAAATATTATACAAAAATTTTGTCAACAACAAAATGTACAGTAGTGGTCATTATTATAGCAACTTTTTAAAAATTGATTTTAATTTACTAATGTTGTTTTATACAATATTATAAAAACTATATCCTTATACTATAAAATGTTACATTTATTTTACTGAATAAAACTGGACATAAATATAGCAAATTTTCAAAGAGATTTTAAATGATTAAATCTGTGTTATTTAATTTAACATTAACACTTTGTAATATTTATAATTTTCTTTTGTCTTTATTTCTTCTTTTTAGTTATGATGACTTGATTTAAAAATTTTTTCATCAAAATTGTTTAAAACCTGATTTCACATGTTTTCTATACTTTGGTATTTTAAACAATCCATCACAATTTTGGAATTGTGTTTGAGATCGTTGAATGATGTTGTACCACATTTATTAAGAGGAACATTTCTTCAATAAATGGAATTGTCGTTTAACAAAGTCCTGTACATAAGTTACTCAGTATGTCCTAATATACTATGAAGGAGACCAACACCAGAAGAATTGAAGCAACCCCCTAGCATAATTGAACCGCCACCATGATTCACTGAGGGTATAGCAAACTTTGTATGTAGTTTTGTCTATGTAATTGACACTCATGACTAAAAACTAGTCGTTCCCACTGTTCTGTGGTTCAGTGATTCTAGACAATTTGGTCTTTCACACATTTTTAATAGAAACCCTGGTTTTTCTTGTAGATCTAGGATCAAACACCACCATCCACTAACCAACGTCTCATAGTCCTTGAACTACTCAGACTCAGAAAGTCTCATTTTCTCTTCTTAATTGACGCTAATTTGAACTGTTTTTTTGATTCTAATTATCCAATTATCGATTTTCTTTCAAGTTTTTCAAACTCAGATAAATTTTTTTATGTCTTCCACTTACTAAATTTTTTAATAATACGGGAAACTATTGAATTATTTATCCGTAAACTTCAAGCCACCTTCTCTTGTTGTCCTCGGTCGTGGTAATGCTGAGTTATTATTTTTCTTACAGTTCCACTTCTGTCAATGATTAAATAATTTTAATGGGTTGAAACCGTTAGTAAATAATCGATTTAAATTCACAGAGAGTAATGAAAGACTATACAGTAATAATAATAATTTCTCTAATTTTGTCCATCAAAGAATAATTTAAAAAAAAAAAAGTTAAAATTAGACCAGTTGCATACTGGTACATACACAGCAGTAACTGAAAAAACAATAAACATTATAAATTCTGGCATCTAATTCTAAGTAGAGCTCATATTTTTAATATATATATATATATATATATATATATATATATATATGTTAATTAGTACCTATAATTATGTCCACTACTGTATATGTAAAAGAAAAAATAAAAAAATTCTTTTAATATATAATTTAAAAAGTTATTATATATTCTACTTATGAGTTGGGTTAATTAAAAATGTAATAAATATTAAATTCTAATAATTTAAATAATAATAGAAAAATTTAAATAATTAAAAACCACCATTGAGTTAACAAATTAAAAATTTCAAGTTACAATAGACATTATCTATTAACAATTTAATATTTTATTCTTCTTAATAAGTGACCATTTTCATGATATAAAATATTCGATATGACTGTATATAATTTTCGAGAGCGGTACTATATATATATATATATATATATATATATATGGTTGATACACTATGTTTTTATAAAATATTCCAAGATGTAAAAAAGTTAAAATAGTTAAAAAGTAGCACAAAGTCATCCGTGGTACTCCTTTTAAACTACAACAATATATTGACTAAAACTTAACTTATTCTATAAAAAAATCCCTTTAATCACTCATATTTCGGTTATTATTAACTTTTGAATAAGACAAATCTTATTAAATCACAATATTTTGCTTCGTAATTATACTATTCAAATGTGACCCATTATTTAAAGGCATTTAGTATATTTCTAACAAAATTGTTTAACAAATTAGATGTTAAATTTTAATGTATGTAATTAAAATTATTATCACTTAATTTAGCAATTATGTTTTACGTTATACATAAGCTTTGACTTTTCTTCTAAAATAATTTTATTCATTTTTTAAGAATTTACATATACAAGTGATTATTTGTGAACAATTTCGATATGATCAAAGAACGAGATCTTATCACGAAATCAAATTTTCCCTTGAATTGAGTAATGGTGTTTGAACGGCCGAGCTAAAATGTCTGCCTTTTCATAATCACAATTCCCTGCATGTGTCGTTACCATATTTGCCCATATGTCGTGTCTCGCCCCTTTTGGCCAACATTCATAAAAACACATACAAATATCACACACCTTGTCGCGTCGACGGGCCATTGGTGCTAAAACATCAGAAAGAATCCACCGGATTGGTTGGGAGCTGAGCGTCGAGCTTTTAATTTGTATTCCAACACTTCGGGGACATATAATGTGTAGTCACTCATTTGTAAATTGGTGGTTTTTGTCGTCTGCCATACATTCGGCCTTAACGACGGCGGATGCCTTGTTTGGGCGACAGCACCAGTCGTCGTGCTCGGATACAGCGGGACTCTCTTTCATATTCTAATACGTACACTCTCCGGAGGCATTTGCGCCTTTTTGCACGCGAAAGAAATGGAAAAATGACTGGGATGGCAAAAATTCAAATGGACTCGGACAATGACTATTTTCTATTAGGACTGCCTTTCTTTTCCTTTAACGTCTTTTGTTTATCATTACTGACAGAAGTGGTATTAAATTAATTGCACAATTTCCGGATAATCTGTTATAAAGTCAAATATCCGAATGGCAAATAAAAGAGGAAAATAAAATAAAGGTGTTGTCGAAGGAAGTTTTTACACGGTTGTCAGTTATAGGGGAATGTCGACAACGACAATAAAAGTTGCTGCAACGACAAAATAACGAGATATCACATGTCAGGAATTAAGCCAATCGACACTTTGATGATCTAACAAGTTATAAATCCCTTAAATCGTTTCGTGATTTTGCTGGCTCCATTTTACTGTTTTTTTTATTATTTTATACTTTACATGGAAAATAATTTTGCGTGACAGTTTTTTGAATGAGTCAAATTTAATTTAAATAGATATTAAGTTATAAAATAATATACTCTATCTCTCATATGCAGAGCAACTTTAGAAATTTTTGTTAGTCTTTATAAAAATGTACATTTAATTATCCATATTATTGTCAGTTAGGCAGTATGTTTGATAACAATAATATGCAATATATTTGTTTATTAGTTGCTTTAGTTAGGTGTATTTGTATATTTGAAAAAAAAATCAAGTGTCAAGAGGAGAACAACTATAAAGTAAAATAACCTTACGTACATTTAACCTTCCTTTAGTAGCACATCCATTATTTTTAATAACTTCTAAACATCTTTTTTCATTAATCTCAGCAACTTTTCAATAAAAACGTTCAATGTTCCTTTCCACTCCTTTTAAACTTCTTCGTAGAATTCATTCAAATTTGACAGTCTTTTTGCATATATTTCAAAGGTTTTCAACTGGATTGAGGTCTGGGCTTTGTGTTAGTCAAGACATTACACATACTCCTTAAAAAACGAACTATACTTTAACTAATTGAGACGAGTGTTTCAGATTGTTATCGTGCTGGAAGATCCACCTTAAACTCATGTTATCTTCAGCAAATGGAAGTATATGATTTTCCAGAATGTCACGATAAACTAAACCATCTAGTATCCTGTATAACAACCAGTGGACCCATGCCAAACCCAGAAAATTATCCCCAAATCATAACGCCTCCACCATTCTTCACAGTGGGTCTAGTATACTTCAGTAATTGATCTTTTCACCCATGAAATGTCATCAGATTTGTATAATTGGTGTCGACTTTCATTGAAAAACAAATTGTACCATTGCCCATCTGTCCAGTTCAAATGTTCTCTTGCAAACAGTAGTCTCACTGCTCCATTTTTTTTTTTTCAAATAAAAAAAGACCAGCTTCTTTTTGTATTCAATTTATGGTACTTACCGATACACTAACTTCGTTTATTTATTGATTTATGTGGAATGAGCTAATAGAAGGGTCGTAAAAAACAAGTATTTTTATTTTTCAGTCCATGGTTCTGATAGTCTTGCATTTTTTACAACTTTTGGGAAATTCTTCCATTAAAATTGGAAATTGTCCTTGAAATGATCGATTTGTTTAAATTTAAATTGGCTGCAATATTACTCTGCTTTTTATCAGAAATAAATTATAAAATCAATTATATTGAATATACGATTTGGTTGCTTTAGTTATAAACCCTCCTCGAATTAAAAAGTTACATAAAAACTATGTAAATATAGATAGATGTTTAGACACTTAATAATTATAAAATTAGTTCAAATTAAAAAGAATCACACTTTTAATAATATCATTACGTTTTTTTAATTTATTGCTCTACATATGAGCACACCACAATATAATTAAAGAGGCAAAAAGATAAATTAAAACAAATTTATGTAAAAAATTCACTTTAAATTTAAAATTTTACAATTTTTAAATAATTAATATGAAAGGTGTCATCATAATGAAACCTAACACAAAAACTTGGAATATGATAATTTCCCCGAAGTAAATAATAATCACTAAAGCTGCCACTGTAAGCGATATTACTCTCTTGTGACCCTCCATAATTTTTGCAAGGGTGGTAAAAATTTAAAACGACATCAAAGGGAATATATTATGTGTCATTACAGAGCAGTTTTAAGTTTACCCTTAAAAAGAAAATCCTAAACCCGCAAAGAAACGACACTCATTATTTTCAGATTAAAGATTACTTACTTGTTATCGCGAAACCACCTCAACACAACAGAAGCGAGCTCCTGTTTTATTATTTCAATGGAAGACATAAATAACGTCTTTGACATCAATTTAAATATCAGTGCATTAATATTTTGGTGTGTTTTTAACGAGGGAAAGGTATTATTTTAGGCAAACTTGATGCGTGAGTGAATAAACACTATATTCAAATTTTCGTAGCATATACTGGTCTTTCAGTAACTAAATATCTAATGTGGAAAATTTTACGATTTAAAACAAATAATTAATTTACCTTTTAATAAAAATCACTTTGTCGCAGATTATAAAATAAAAAAAATATTGAGCATATATTATTGATTTTTATTGTAAATAATGAAATTAGTATAAATTTTGTTTCGAAAATTTAGGAAATATAACGTTTTTAGAATTATAATATACACTATCGCTCATATATAGAGCAATAAATTAAAAAACATAATCATTTTATTAATTTACATTATTTTTCTGTGTCCGGCATAGTTCTTTAAAGCTAAAAATGCCTAGAGGTGTCCCTTCATTAATATAAATTAAATAACAAATTATAAAAAAGTCCCGGAGTCGTGAAAAGCATGAAATGCGAGACAAATAAAAATGCTTGTTTTTCGCGACTCCGTTCATCCCACATAAATCAAGAAACACACAAAGTAAATGTATGGTAAGTACCATAAAATGAAGACTAAAAGAAACTGGTCTCTATGGTAGAAAATTAACAAAGAAGCTCTTTATTTGAGACTGAGACGTCTTTTTAATTTGAACTAATTTTATAATTATTAAGTATCTAAACATCTATCTATATTTACATAGTTTTTATATAACTATTTATTTCGAGGAGGGTTTATAACTGAAGCAACCAAACCGTATATTCAATACAATTGATTTTATAATTTATTTCTGTGTCTCAAATGGTTCCTTAAAGCCAAAAATGCCTAGAGATATTCCTTTATCGATACAAATTAAATAACAAATTATAAAAAAGTTTCGGAATGGTGAAAAGCTGAGTAATATTGCAGCCGATTTAAATTTAAACAAATCGATCATTTCGAGGACGATTTTCAATTTTAACGGAATGAATACACTGGAAGTAGCAAAAAATGCAAGATTAACAGAGCCGTGGACAAAAAAATAAAAATGCTTGTTTTTACGACCCTTTTATTAGCTCATCCCACGTAAATCAAGAAATAAACGAAGTCAATGTATCGGTAAGTACCATAAATTGAAGCCTAAAAGAAGCTGGTCTCTATGGTAAAAAATCCTCAAAGAAGCCCTTCATTTCTGCAAAAAATGGAACAGTGAGACTACTTTTTGCAAGAGAACTTGTGAACTGGTCAGATGGGCAATGGAAAACAATTTGTTTTCCAATGAAAGTCGATTCAAATCGATGGCATTTCATGGGTGAGAAGATCAATTACTGAAAGATATAATCCCAAGTACAGTAGACCTACTGTGAAGAATGGTGCAGGAGGCGTTATGATTTGGGGATAACTTTCTGGCTTTGGCATAGACTCGGTGGTTAAGATAGACAGGATAATAGATCGTTTTGTTTATCATGACATTATAGAAAATCATATGTTTCTATTTGCTGAAGATAACATGAGTGTAAGGTGGATCTTCCAACACGATAACGATCCGAAACACTAATCTAAATTAGTTAAAGAATAGTTCGCTTCTCAAGGAGTATGTGTAATGTCTTGGCTAACACAAAGTCCAGACCTCAATCCATTTAAAAAGAAATATTGAACGATTATATTGAAATGAAATTAATGAAAAAAAATTGTTCACTTTTATCCAAACAAATGAAAATTTCAAAAGTTGCTCTACATATGAGCTGTAGTGTATATTAACAGCTTTCTAAAACCAAAATTGTATTTATAAAAAGTTTTCATTAATTTTTATAAACTAAATTAAATTTATTAATTAATTATAAAATAAATACATATATTTTTCATCTATAATAGTTGTAGATAGACCCATCAAGTTTTATTATTTGGAAAAAGTCATTTTTTTATAATTTTTATTTTTTATGATCTCATTTAATTGTGTAATAAGGCCAGTCTTTTTAATTTCCTTTGATTAAAGATTCATTAATTTTATTTTCGTTGTATTAGAACTTAGTTGAATATTATTCGTCGCCCTTATTTAAAATTCACAAAATAAATATTTGATACAGATTTATGTGTATAGGAAGAGGATCATTATCAAAATCAAAATCACATTCATTTGTGTGCTTTGCTCCCATCAAACATTCACACAAATCCAATTTCGCACAATCACGCCAACACTTCCATCGAACCAGAAACCATCAAATCAAAATAATTAACATCCGGCTCGACAACAAAAACCGAACCCGACAAAAAAATTGACATTTGTATAAACAAATCTTCGAATCTATTCATTATCGAAATTAAACCCTTTTCCGGTCTTACAATGGAGTTACGACAAAAAAAAATCTAGAAAATCATTCGATACGATTCCCTGTAATGCAATCTGATCAATCTGTTTTTATTGCTGTCACAACATAGGACGACGTCAATTACTTTAATGAGAGTGGATCTGCGGACGGGGTTGATGAGGGGGTGGTGTAGTGCGGGGACGTAAATCGGTGCGAATCATGCATGTCTATATCAAATTCCATTTCCGATCAAGACTGAAGACGGTGCTGATACAGATTTAATTTTTCAATGGGCAAATACAGACGACGTGGGGTTTATTAAGGGAAATATGTGCAGGTATTTCTTTTCATTCTGGGTGGATTATTGCTATCGTCCAGGGGTGTAGTTCAAATCAAGTTGGGGAAATTGTTTCTTTAATTAAATTGTCATATGTAATGAATAATTTATTTTCGTTAATGCATTTTATTATTTAATTGGGACAATCAAAATGAAGTCTTATTCAAAAGTAAAAGAATTTTCATCTCGTTTTGCTGTTTCTATTTTGAAGATTTTAAAATATTTCCAAGAAAACAAATATTATACTGACATAAAATATTAATTATTATTAATTATTAAAATTAATTAATTATCAGATATACTTAAAATGTATTTTTATATCAAGCATTAAATGTTCTAGAATTAAATTAAAATAAATAATATTAATAAAATGGAAATTATTTCAATTGTAACTTGATATGAAGAACTGATTACATCAATTTTTAAGGTTCAGATGATAAAAATATTTACTTTTAATCAGTATAATAATTAAAATAAAAAATTACTATTTTTTGAAATAGTAGAATTTTAAAAGGATATTATGAAAATGTACTACTTTTTGAAATTATATAATTATAAAAGGATATAAATAAAAATTACAGAATATTTTCAGAAACTATTTTATGTTGATTTCATTAACTTGTAAATGCAACTTAAAATTTAATTAATTTATTTTTAATTTAGTTTCTTAATTAATAAGAGAAAAACGGAATATATAATTTTTTATCAGTATTATATTAAAATTAAAAATGTTTTACCCTTTTTTTTAAATTGTTGAATTACAAATTGAGATAAATAATAATTACAAAATATTTTCAGGAACCATTTGGTATTCATTTGATTCACATGAAATCTTACAAGTATATGCAACTTAAATTCTATATATGTATTATATGAATACACTCATTAGTTTCAATAATCAAAACTTTTTTCTAATTACTTTTAATGTTATTATAATAATTAATCAAATTAAGAAAAAACATTGGAGATTAAAATCAGTTCAGGGTGCGTTCAAATGATTATTGCTCCGCACCTAGCACGGATCCACTTCCCCGTTTCCTGTTCTCACACATGGCTCAAATAATTATCGTTTCATTCCGGGGCCCCGATTTCGTCGTACCATTCGTTCAAAATGCGTTTTTTGTCATTAACGACGGCCATTTTGTACTCCCGTTTCCTGTGCGACGTACATAATGGCGGATGAAGAGTTTATTGTCGTTGCACATCCATAAAGATCGTTGTTAACAAAACGTCACCATTAGTGTCGTTTACGGTTTCCAGTTTTGCGACAATGCCAAACGGTTTGGCAATTCAATTATATCCCATTCGTTTTGACAATAGATTATCAATTTAGCACGACTTCAGTTTCATTTGGTTTTTAATTACATGAACGTAGTTGGTGTAAATAGGTAGCATAGGACAAGTAATGATGAATTTCAATGTACAATGTTGAAAGAATACTTAGAAACGCTATGATTATTATACAAGTACGCAAAGTGCACTTTGAATAGATGAACGTAGGAGAATGTGTTAATGCTTCCATGAAATAATTTACTCCTTCCTGTGCACACATTATTATTGAGGCGTGCATTTCAAATAGCACATGCAATTTGTTAATGAAAAGAATCCGGCGATGCATCGAATCATCGAGTGTGTTCCAATTATTTTTTATCTTTCTGCTATAATTAAAAACGCTACGCCAGTGATGCACTAGTTCAAACACGTCTGCCAGTACTGAATTTTAACTTGATAATACAAATAATTGCATCTAAAACTAGTTGAGAGATTAATATTTTTCAGTCCATCTCTGCGAAAGGAGCCGAAGGAGATGGGATAAATGCATTCGACCCTGTGTTCAGAAAATGCTTTCGAAGACATTTTCCGGATCCGACAGTTCGGTAAACACCTCTCGTGGACGTCGCGTCCTTAAGACAACGTTCCCTAGGGTTCAAAATCGCGGACACTTTAAATCGAAATGATGAGCTATTGTGAGACTCTACAAGTCACGAGCATGGTATGGGCTTAATCCAATTTATTTTGTCATTGTTGCGTTAGAACCCAGATATACGACGACGTCGCTTAACTTCGATGCTCTATACTATTTTACAGAAAAATCCGCCAAACTTTATGGACGGGTTTTTGAGGTCACATGAGAAGTTTCATTGTGAGTCACAAATTGTGCTTTATTTACAATATGTTTTTTGGTCGTTGATACAATATTAACTTCAAAATTAAATTTTGTAATTTTAAATAAAAAAAATTTACAGTCGAAGCAATTTGGTTCAGTCAAATGTAAAAATTATGTGTAATTTTTATTTGATAACTAAAAGTTTTGATAACTAGTTTTTTTCTAGCGAATTATAGTCTGTTATAGTTATCGAAGTTTGACTGTATTTTTTTAAATTATATTATTATTCTGTATTCGTCATAACTTTTAATGAGACTCAAGGCCTGAATAAAACAAATTTATCTTGTCAAGTTAATTAATAATTTTTGTTGAAGAATAAAAAATGATAACTTTGGTTATTACTAATAAGAAATAATAAAAGTATGCTTTTTAAAAGGATGTTGAATCCATTTCTATTAATGGAAAAATGTAAAAAATAAAGATAATAATACCAAAAACGAATAAAATTTTGTTTCCATTCACATTAATATTCTTTCTCTATAAAGAATTAAAAAAGTATAAAATAAAATTAATATAATAAAATTATTAATTAATTATTATTAATTTTTAGTTTTATTACTAATTTTTTTATTTTATTTAGTACAATATTAATATGTTGTCAATATTGATAGTGTTATTATTTAAAACATATTGTATTTGAATATAAAAAATTGTTTAATTTAAATAAACACATTTTAACCTATTGAAATTTCAGTGAAAATAGTTAATAATATCTTTAGCCCACATTGATTGAAATAAATATTTCTTAAATGTATAATAATATATATTTTACGATTGAATTTTTATTTAATTTCCGAAATTATAAAAATATTATATGTATTATATAATAAATAAAATTTATATATTTCCTTCAATATAGCAGATCTAGTTATTAAATTTTCAAAATAAATATGATTTTATATTATATATTCTTTAAAGAAATTAAAAAAGAAGAATATTTCTATTTATTAATTTTTAGTTTTGTAATTACTAAATTTTTATTTTATTTAGAGATAATATTAATATGTTTAATTTAAATAAATATTGCCTTATTTTAACCTTAAATGAAAATAATTTTATTAATATAAAAATATATAATACCCTATATTTTTTTTATTATTAATCGCATCAACCACTTAAGAGTTATTAGCGAATATGTATATGTATATACAGTTTTACATTATATATATATGTCGTTTTCTGATCCTTCTTCTCGAAATTGTTCACATTCTTAATTAACGCTATCTTGAGAGGAGTCGCTATCAATGAATATTTGTAATTTCCAAATTATGCAATATAATAAATAAAAATTATGTATTTTGTTTTAAAAAAGCTTTTTATATCAAAGCATTTAAATTAATAAGATTTTTCAAAAAAATTAAAATATATAAATATTTCTAATTATTAATTACTGAATATCTATTTTATTTACAGATAAAATTAATATTAATATGTTAACAAACGTTTAATTTAAATGAATGTTAACTTATTTTAACATTCAAATATGAAAATAATTTTATTAATATAAAAATATATTTTAGTGTAAATAATTAACAGTAATTATACCATATATTGATTGTAATAAATATTTGTAATTATAAAAATTTATTATATAATAAACAAAAAATATATAGATTTTTTATATCTAGACATTAAAATTTTAAAATTAATAATATTTTATATTACAATTTTTTCAAAGAAATTTAAACTTCTAATTATTAAAATTTTTAATTTTAAAATTACTGAATTTTTTTTGCAGCTAAATTTAATATGTTGTCAATATTAAAAATTGTTAGTTTTAATAATAGGTCAAAGTTTTAAAAATATTTCAAATTAAATACCATGATATAAAATAAAAAGTGATGTTTTAGTTTTGAATATAAAGAAATATTTAATTTAAATAAATATTGACGTAATATAATAAACAATATAAAATATATATTTTCTTCAATATGACAATTTTTTTATATCTAGGCATTTCAAAATAAATAATATTTTAAATTTTAAATTTTTAAAAGAAATAAATAAATATTTATTAATATTTGGTTTTATAATTACAAAATTTGTATTTTCTTTAGAGATAACATTAATATGTTATTAAAAATTAACAATGTTAATTAGTAAGGGAAATATGCCAAAATAAATACCAAATTATGAAATAAAAAACATATAACAATAACAAACATAAATGAAGTAAAATATGAATATAAATAATTTAATATAATATTAAGTAATAAAAAAACAAATTTGTAATTAGACTAACAAAATTATTCTTGACAGAAACATCTTAATATTAATTTTAATTGTTCATTGCAATTTATTCCATTTTAACCATTCATAAGGAAAAAAAATAATATTTTAAATAAAATTCTAATATTTTAAAATAAAAAAGGTAAAAATAATTTAACATTGGCTAACCTTAACCTAAAAAATAACATTATTTTTATAAAAGTATCTAATATATTATTTAAACTTAGGCTTAGGCTTATAATAATATTTTCCTTAAGTAAAATAATAAAAATTATTCTACTACATAATATGTATTTAATTTAAGTAAATTTAATTTGTATTAGCAGTTTCAATAATAATAGAAATTAAAAAAATATATACAAATCTTTTTTAACGAATATACTGATTTACATAGCACAATTATTATTTGTCATCACTCTCTTCTTGGAGAAAAGAGAAAATGGTCTTTCTTGATTATGTTAAAAATAATCAAAACTAAAATTATACAAATGGAATCACAACAGATTGAGAACTAAAATCTGAGGTGCTTTTTAATTAAAAATTTTACATTTGTCCATATTAAATCGTAGTATAAGTTATATTTTTATTTTATATTTTAAAGTAAACTTTTCCTTGAATTTCAGCATATTCTCTTCCGCCGTTTATTTCCGCCACAGAAAGGACCACTCAACAGACTGATGGAACTGTGATTACATCTTATTGCTTTCTTTCCGACATTGTTTCCTCGATTACTTAAGAACATCCACTTTCTACTACTACTTATCCGTTTATCGATTGACTAATAGTCCAGATACTTTAATTTAACATCCGTTTGTGTTGGATACTGATTTAGTTCTATCCCTTTTTTTCCGTAGTGACACATAACAATCAATAACAGACCACTTGGGTGTCATTTGATAAAATGTATTCGGTGATAATAAACAAACACCCCTAGACAGTATACACGTCAGATGTCCAAACAAAAAATAAATACATAAATCACAAAGGAAATGCCAGGTGCAAATTATAAGGGCGTCGCTTTTGTCATGGAAAATAGTTATTCTAACGGGATTGGCCGACGAAACAATTCGTCGTAGAAAAAAATATGTAACTGCGAAACTCGTGTAATTACGCAAAATGGTGGAAATGCATTTGCGGGATTTACCGAAAGTAATCCCCACATTTAAGTCGTAATAACGGCGAAAATTCGTTGCCACAATCACGGCTCATTGTGCTTTTTTCCAAAGGAGAGGCTGTTAAGCGTCTCTTTCAGGCTACAGATATGCAAATAGACGTTGCACACAGGAATAAAAAAAAACGCCTGAAAATACATATTGTGATGTGAATCATGAAAATTTCAATAGTTACTTTCAGAAGGCCCGGAGTTATTGCGAAATTCAATTTCGTCCCGTGAAAAAATGTTTCCCCTATTGATGCCACGTAATATTTCAGTTAACTTTTTGCCGTTTCGAGGATTTTCATGTGTAAACGGGCGTGAAGGAAAAACGACTTCGATTATGTTAACGTGAATGATGTAAGTCGTTTTTTAAAGAAAAAAATATATATTATATTGAAAGTATAATGTTTCAAATTAGTTAAAGGGGACGAATATTGTAATGTTGGTTAAAGTAAAGGTTCAAGGCATTCAGAGGTTACAGTTTACTATAAATACGAACTATACTATTTTTTCTATAATACCATTTATTTTACAACTTTAAAAATAAATAAATAATAAATACAATATAATATAATTTCGTCATAGAAATCATTTATATTTACCCTTCAAAAACTGTTAATTTTTATATGTAACTATGTATTTGACATTAGTGAAATTATGCTTGAAAAAATAATAAATAACTTTCTAGAAATATTTTTATTTTATAATATTCTTATTCTCAGTATTACAATCATACCGATCGAAAAATGTTTATTCTGATTAAATCTTGAAAGAGGCAATATATAAAACATAGACAGTAAAAATCGTTTTAGGCACTTTCTTATGAATATAAATTGACAGTAATTTTTTTTTATTAATTTGAATATAAATTGTTGAATTGAAAAATGCCACACTGCAAATTTTACATTCATACTAAATTTGACTTTTTTTATTAAACAATTAATTGTCTGTAATATGTAAAATATCCAATAAATATCCAAAATTAATATTTAAAGAATTTAAAATTAAATTTTTACAAAAAAAAAAAATAAAAAATAAATTTTTAAGTTAAAAAATAAAAACTATTCATTTTTATAATTTATAAACTTTAATCGACTCTGTAAATTAATTTATAGTACCATATAGTAATAAATAGATCATAAGGTCATAAAAATAATATTTTAAATAAAATTCTAACATTTTAAAATAAAATATTAATAATTTAACCTTAGCTAACCTTAACCTAAAGAGTAATTTTATTATTTTTATAAAAATATTTAATATATTATTTAAACTTTGCTTATAAAAATATTTTCCTTAAGTGAAATAAAAATTATTCTACTACATAATATGTATTTAATCTGAGTAAATTTAATTTGTATCAGCAGTTTCAATATTAATAGAAATTAAAAAAATTTATAAAAATCTTTTTTAACGAATATATTGATTTACGTTTAATGTTTGGTAATCACTTTCTTCTTGGAGAGAAAATGGTCTTCCTTGACTATATTAAAAATAATCAATACTAAAATTATACAAATGGAATCACAACAGATTGAAAACTAAAATCTAAGGTGCTTTTTAATTAAAAATTTTACATTTGTCCATATTAAATCGTAGTATAAGTTATATTTTTATTTTATATTGTTATATACTATTCAATTTTATAATTCATAAACTTTAATCGACTCTGTAAATTAACCATATCATAGTACCATATAGTAATAAATTGATCAAACATTGGCAAAATTAATCAAAACATCTTTTTTATTCAGCAAAAAATATAGTCAATAGTTAATAGTTAGAAATTCTCTTATAATTTTACAGTATTTTTTTATTAATTATATATATTTTATTTATTTTTTTATTAATTATATATATATTTATTAATTATATATATATATATATATATATATATATATATATATTCGACCTGTTTTGGGGATATTGAAGATTAGTATGCTTTTTTTTGTCAGTAAAGGTTTTATATTTTAGGTCAAAATATACAGGTTTAGTTAGTTGCTAAAAATACACTAATACAGAAAGAAATAAATGATCCTCGATGTCTCCAAAATTTTTTATTTGAGGACCCATGTTCAGAAAGATTTTTCTATATATTTTAGATTATGCTATATACTTTTAAAGTTTGTTGCACATTCAATAATATATATAATATAAATATATATATATTTTAATAGGTCAAACCACATGTGTATAGAAAATCAAAAATATAATATATAAAGCGTAGCAGTGAAATAATAACAAATAATACAAAAGCTTTGGAACATCATTGTTTGTGTAATTACAGATGACCATGAAGTTGACATACAAAACAGTCCATCCCACTGCTCCCCAGTCTTCATTCAAAAACGAACAGATCCCAGCACTTTCAACCGTATAATTCGTTCAATAACCAATTAAGCTATTGTAAAAATGGCCACCGGCTCTACGTCCCACGTCCCCTAAATAATAGTAATAATTCGCCTCAAAAAACACACGCGCTGTAGTCATGCAGTACACGATGGTGCACCAGTCCACCAATCCGTTGTACCCAGTTCCAATGGCGATAATTACGAATTACCATAATGTTTAATATGATAAAGACTTCCCGCCGACGAGTCGGGGGGGCTTTTGTGCACGCCGTAAAATGGCGGTAATTCCTGCTGGGACGGCTCCCGGTTCCTCTTTTTCGCCTCGTTACCGCCGATGATGAAAATCTACGCCTTTCCACGGCTCGCTTAAATGATAATGGATTTATAATTTCATTCTTTGAGAATGGCTGACGGTTAAGAACCGCACGCTGGTTGCGCGTAATTGACTTTGCAGCGCGAGACAATCAACGTATTAGGGCTTAAACTCGCCTGTTATCAATTTTAATGCTATTCTGGGCCTCCCATCAATTGCTCGTTATGCCACCGGCAAAATTGCGACTCGGCATATCTGGCGTGGGTATGAAAAAATTTGATGGGTGGTGAAGTTAAGAACTTCTTCTTGAATTCAAATCTGAGTGAGTTTTGCAACGCACATACTTTCTAGTAAGCTATTTTAAGTTGACATGTGTTTCCTTCCCTATGTTAATATTTGCTCATTTTGAAGGTGCCTCAGGCAAAAAAGAAAACGAATGTAATGATTACAAATGTTTAATATTTTATAGACTTAATTATTAATTAATAATATTTGACTCTTTGGATAACCAATATTATTTTCTTACTCACTTAAATTTGCACCCACACTACTTTCTTTTATCCATAAATATAAAAAATGTTGATATTTTAATAAATTTTTATACAAAATAAATTATTATCTATAATTAAAAAACATTGGAAAACTCACTTTATGAATATTATTATTTTCTTTAACTAATATTCTTCCTTGTATTTAAATTAATTCAAATTCAAATTACAAAACTTTCATTGTGATAATATCATCATATTTTATAAGTTTTCACTTTTTATAATATACTACATTATTATTATTTAACTTGACTTTCTTTGTAAATTTGATTTTTTTATTAAACAATATTCAAAATTAATACTCGAAGTAGTTTATACTTAATTTTTACAAAAAACATCAATTTTTAAATTAAAAGTTAATAAAAACTATCCATTTCTATTATTTATAAACTTTATTCGACTCTTAAATGATTATACAATACATAATCTTGATAGAGACATCATGTGTGACAGAAACAGGAAAAGTATCCCACTACGTGACCCCTACTATACATATCAAACATTTTTCTATGTGTATAGTGGTGGCCACGTAGTGGGAGACTTTTTCTATCTCTGTCGTGCATGATGTCTCTCTTAAGATTCAGACGGATCAAACGCTTTTCGATATGTATATAGTATGTATATAATAGACCAGAAATATGTATGTATTAAATAGACCAGAAATTTTCTTTAAACATTAAAACTGAAATGTCTTTTAAAAGCTGTGTTAAACAAAAATTAACCAAAATACCTTTTTTCTTCTAAATTGTACAAATAATATAAAAAGCTCAGTAGTTTTAAACAAATTTAGTAGCGTAGAAAATAGGACAAGTAAAAAGGGAGAAACCCCCAGAAACTTACATATTTTTTTAGATTTTACATATTTTTTTAGATTTTACATAAAATTGTAGGCATATATTTTAAGATAATTCATATTAAATTTTAATTTCATTGAGAAAAAGATTATGGAAATATGAGAAAAAATAACTTATGAAATTTGAATTCTTAAACTTTAGAAAAAAAAATTATTTATATTTTCTTCATTATTAATGATCCAAAATTTTGACCATCTATTTTAGATAATCCATGAATAATTATATTTTTCTTATTAAATCAATATATAATAATTGAAAAATTTGTTACTAATAACTGTTCTACATTTTAGCATTGTATATAAATATAGCAATTAATACATTTTAAAAAAATACAACAAATATTTAAAATTAATCTCGCAAATTCATAAATTTAACTTCATATTCAAAACATTTTACATTTATATAAAAAAGTTACCAAAAACTAAAAAATTATATTTCATATAAATTCATCGATAAAAAAACGTGTTCCCGAAAATTCAAATTAAATTCGCCAGTTTAATGAAATGTACCGATGCGATGTGAAGGGGTGACCGACGGTCCTCCCTGCACTACCCCCTAACCACCTCCCGTTTCCGTCGAATAATTGCATTCGCTGTCACGTTTTTCGTCATTATTCGACTATAATTGGAGGGTGATTTCGACGTCAATTTACCATCTAATTCGAATTATAAGTTATTTCTGATTGTGTTTATCAATGGCGCACGACCGACACGTGGAAATTTTCACGGGGGACACATACTAACCCTTCGACTAAAAATTCATTACCGTACGAAATTGTTTTGAGAGTAAGAGTGAATTTTAAGATTGCACGTTATACTGATTATTCTTTGTTATTTAAAACGTCACCACGACAAGTTGTGGTTTTAAGTTAATGGTAAGGGGTGATGTTAGCAGTGTGGCTCTTTTGACACGAGCTGAAATCTAAGGATCTAGATAAATATCTTAAATTGATGATGGTTAAACTATTTTTCAGTATATAGCTATAGTTTATCAGAAGTTAAATTCCGAAAACAGTAACCAAATGTGACTGAAAGTTACTGATTTATTTTGTTTAGGAGGTGATTATTGGAGTTCATACTGAAAATTTAAATTAAACCAATTACTAATATGGTGTTTATGAAACTGGGAGATGTTGAAAAACACTAAATTTTAAATAACTGACACTTAGGTACATTTAAAAAAAGTAGTTTCTTGATATCCCTAAATGCCAGTTAGGTATTTTTCAGCATTCATTTGTGTACTGGTCACTGGCAATATTCCTAAGAATAATTCTGCACCCTCCTTTCTGCAAACTCCTAAGCGTCAGATTATCAATGCCCAGTTAAGGATCTTAATAAATAAAATTAGATTGAACTGTGTTTACAATAACCAGGAGTTAAATTTCAATGGCTGGCCAGTTATCAGATTATTTGTCTCTGAAAGGTTATGTAATCTAACATTACATTTTAATTTGTTCAGTTTCTTAAGATTATGTGGTCCTAATACATCACTATTAGGAATTCCAATATATCCAATCAGCACAAATCAGATTAAATAATGTATGAAACCAGCAGATGTTCAATGTGGAAAAAGGGTTTAAATAACTAACAGGGATAATTAGGCGTTAGTTATGTAACAGAATTGGCCGGACATTAATAAAAAATAAACTCTTGACAAACTTAACAGCCAGTTACCTCAAACCCTATGATTTTCAGCATCGTTTTATCTTATGTTTTCGTAACTATCATATTAGTTATTAATTAAATTAATATTGCCAAGTCATATCTTGATTATTTTAACTTAAATTCCTAATATGTGCTTTTGTAACCAATTAACAACACCCTAAAAACTCCAAAAAGTTGTTTTTTCAGTACCCAGTTATGAAGATATCAACTGATCAACTGATGGTTGATCTATTTATCAATATCCAGTTATAACAGTTAAATTTAAACTAATGGTTGATCCATTTATCAATATCCAGTTAAAACTTATCAAGATGTTAAGCTTCAATAACTGAAACTAAATTGAACTAAAGAATAAATATAGATTAGGAACATAATGCTAACTTTATATTTTAATTTGTTTAAGAGTTTCTAACATCATGTTATGTGGATACCGAAGCACGTGATGGAAATTCAAATATAATTACTCAATTAATAATATGACGATTACGAAATCAACAAATAAAATAATGTTGAGGAACATTACTTTTGGGATCACTGGCAGTTGGAGATACCTAGAAGTTATTTATTTGGCAGATATAACTGCACATTGTTAAAATACCTCAGATTTGAAGGTGTTATAAAATCTATAATTAATAGATAATTCAATAACTAGAATATTAATACTTTAGTCCCTGTTATCGATGTTTAACTTTAACTAAATATTGATGAATAGATTAATCCTCAGATTAATTTTATTACTAGTTAAGGTTGATAAACCGACCCTTACAATGTTAATTAATGAATATAGTTTACTAGATGTTTTGTTATAATAATTAACTACTTAAGTTATATTTTGATAATATATCTTTTATGTTTGATATTATATCTTTTATGTTTGATATTATATATTTAATGAATATGATCAAAATGGAGGAGCGTTTAAAAACAGACATTACGAAATATTACGAACCCCGCTGAAAAATATTCAAGCCGAGTGTACTTTCAGCCATTGCTGCTGGTTCGGTCTCTCTTTCCGCCCGTCATTCATTAATTCATCTCGCCTCCTTGTCGCGCAATTCAAATGAGACCGCGTCCCCGTAATAAGAATGCAGAATGCGGAATTTGTTCTTTGACTCGTAAAAATATGCAAATACAGAGCCGAGTGGGGAGGTGGGAACGAGGTGGCTTTATGTGGCACAGCTTTGCAGCTTTTTGCCGAACGAAGTGACAGGGGGACGCGAGGGGGACGCAGAGACCGCCCCCTTTGGCACTGTAGGTGAGGAAACACCCCGCGCGCGGCTACCATTAAATCAAAGAAGGCTGAACGGGACGCAAAAATAACGGGGGGGAAATCCCTTGCGAAGGGGTCCTTTCGGGAGACCGGCGTCGATGTCGATGGCTTCCTACCAACGGTGGATGATCGGCGGCGGCATCGCGGCCGCGGAATGATGCCCTCAATTATTGGTCGGTGCGTACCGCGTTTTGATTTCGGGAGAACCTCAATTATCGACTGTCTTTGCCTTTGCCTTTAATCGGCGATGAGGTTTCTGCTCTAACAGGCAATTCTTTTGGGAAACAATGAAAGTATTAATTGAGATGAATGACAAAGATGATTTATCAGTTTTATAAGGTGGGTAAGTTTTTAAATAGAATTACAATAAAATAATATTTTAAAGTAGCCCAATATTTAATTAACGAATAAAACTATTGTTAATTATAGTTATTTTGTCTTTAATAAAATTGTAATAATTGAAATGAAATATTACTAAATATTATCTTAGAAGAAGAAACTGAATGATCTCAGAAAAAAGAAAAGACATTGTACAATAATTTAAGATTAAATTTTCAATAATATAATTTGAACATTTGAAGGACTAATAAAATAAATCACAACACATATGACACCATAACTTTTTCTTCTCAATACTTTATTAGAGATTTGTGCTATTAATAAATATTGTAATAAATTAATTACAGTCGTTTTTATGTTAATTGGGGCACACTATATTATTATAAACGAAAAACGATAATTTTTTGAAATATTATTTTCTAGATTCCTTTGCCATAGGTTAAATTATATTTAAAACCGATGTGGAATTACTGGTCTTATTTTTTATTCGATATACGTGTATAAATTTGACTGGTAGATTTACCACTAATAAATATTATTATTATTATGTGTTAAACAACTTTAAAACTAATTCGTTTATGAAATAATTTTTTTTGTAGATGATTGGTTGGCATTTTATTGACATATTCTTGTATAAATTTTTTTGTATAGATTTAATAGGTTCAGTTATACTTAAATCTAATGTGCAATTATTGGTTTTATTTTATTCGGTATACTTAGTTAGTATTAAATAGTTTTAAAACTTTTTGGTTTAGAAACGAGTAATAATGTAAATATCTTGGAGATTTTGGAATTTTTGAGAGTTCCTTTTTTAAATTTCTTTTTAAAGTTTTTATCATATTTTATAATGTAAAATTTTCAGGTATGTTAATTCTTATTTTATTTGGAGTACTCTTTTACAGATTCTTTCGTTTTTTGGCACAGGTTCAAACACACTTAAAACCAACCAGGAATTGTTGGATTTATTATTTATTCTGTGTACTTGTAATGAATTATTATTGTTTTTGTTACTATTAAATAATATTAAAACTATTTATTAGTAATTAAAGAATTGAATTAATTTTTTAATGAATTTGGTTTTTATATAGTTTTAAAATTTCTTAGTTTAGAAATTTATCACGCTTAATAATATAAATTTCTTTTAGATGATTTTGGATTTTTTTCTTTTCCTTATTTTTTAACACCAATAAACTATTATTATTATTATTATTATTATTATTATTATTAGTGTTAAATAGTTCCAAGTTACTTCACTTAAATGTTGTTATCTTAGTTTATAATGTAATTTTTTTCAGGAATTTATTTGAAGTACTCTTTTGTAGATTCTTTTGAATTTTGGAATGTGTTCAAATATACTTAAGACAAACGAGGAATTGCTGTTCTTATTTTTTTCGGGATATTTGTGTAATTTTGACTGATATATTTAACATCAATAAATTATTTGTTATCGTTACTGTTATTGTTGAATATTTATTTAAAAAGAGACTACATCCCAAAATATTTAAATAAAAAACATTTGAATAAGAGATATATAGAGAAAAAGAAGAAGAAGAAAAGAAGATTAGATTCTAAAAATGTTTCAGGTTTTAATTTTAATACATTATTTTTAAGAATTATCGAAAGTTATTGTTAAAATTTTTATTTTATTACAACATACAGTTATAAAAAAGTTTCTAACATATTATTTATATTTTTTATATACATATATATTATTATTATTATTATTATTATTAATAAACATATTTTATATATTATTTATGTCTATATAAAATAAAACAATTAAAATCTCAAACTAATTTAAATATTAATATTAATTTAATTATTAATTTTAGTTTTCATATTGACAATTTAAGTTAATATTTTGTATGTGGATTAAATATTTTTAAATTAAATAATTTATTAATTTTGATTTGTTTCAAACAATTAAAAATTAAAATAAAAACAAGATAAAATAAGGAAAATCTGACAATAAGTCAAAAAAGTCTGAAAGTAACGATAATAATAGTCATAGTTAACTATTTAAAGGCTAAATAAATATTAAAACTAATATTTTAATTTAAATTTAAATATCTTAACTAACATACATTAACAAGGAATATTTTTTTTTAATTTATTAATTTTAAATAGATGGAAAATTGGTTATCTGTAATTAATATAGAAATATAATATAAAAATTTGAGAATAAATTTATATTCTTAAATCTTATTGAAACTAAAAAATAATCTAAATATTATTTTTTATTTGATCTTTGATTTCATCTTCAATCTAATAATATTTTTTAATGATATATATAACAAAATTGTAAATGTCTAAAGAAGAATATTAAAAATATATACTATATCAAAATGTGAGTAATTTGTATTTTATAAATCGACATTTTTATTAAAATCTGCTGCTATTTTACTAGTTCTGTATTGAAAACATATGTTTTATATTATAGTTATTTCAAGAAAAACTATTTTTCTTTGATGAATTTTAAAAAATTGTATATATACTTATGAACAGTTTTTTTTCAGTAAAGGAAATAATAATTTTCTCAGATAATCTAAAGTAAACAGCAATTTCCTGAAAGCTCTCTATTATCTCAACGTTCTCTAGGAGAGATATACTACTATAGTAACAAAGGATTTTTGAAGTTTTAGCAGTTTTTTTTCAGGACTCAATATTTTCCAATTTATTTACAAAAAACTGAAACGAAATTATCAAAACTAAAAAATATCCAAGAAACTTTGAACATGTTTATTAAATAATTTATTTATTAAACTTAATTGTTCAATGCACATAAGTTATTAGATATTGCATAAAACATCACTTATTTATAACACAAATGTTATATGTATTATTCGCAGATAAAGATCTCATTTATAAATATTTGCCACAAATGCAGTTGTTGATTTCCCAACAATTCAACCAATACACTCCAGAAACGTAACACGTTTAAGGCCGAACTTGTATCCAAACAAACACAAGTGTCGAATGTCGGAATGTATGGGTGTATCTGAAGGCAAATAAAACACCCCCGATAATGATATTAGGTTACGTTACGTTTATTAATAAACGCGGTGGCGAACGGTCGCAATGTCATGACAGTGCGAGTGACGAAGGCGAACGCTCATTCAATCTCGAAATTCCCATTTAAATTAGCCACACTTGTTTCAGGTAGACGGAACGTTTTAGCATTATTAAATGCGAGTGCGTTACGGCAGATGTGCCCTGTCAGCTAAACGAAGCAACAGAGGCCTTTTACATGTCACTCTCTCAGACGCGTCCGCAAGATACATAATCTCAAACACATGAAATTATTATATACAAAAACGTTTTGTTCACGACTCCAAATTGTAGTGTACATGTCGAACGGTGCGGAGATAAGGCGTCCGCATTGTGGGCAGATGTTGTTCTCCAAATTGAATTATTCTTAGTTTTGTTGTGTGGAATTTTACACAAACAATAGTAATTGCTCCTCCGGACTTTTTTATCGCGTCTCGAAATCTAAAGAAACGCTCTGGCTGCCTTTTGATTCGGTAATTCCCTTATTATCCCGTGAATGAATATTGTAATCACTTTTGCTTTTCGTTCGCTCAGCTCATTTGTAACGCTGCCACAATGGACTAATGGCCGTAAAAATGTTGTGCCATTCCTATTTATTTCATACTCATCTATTCTAATTGTTTGTTCGTCTTTATAGATTATTTCCTTTATTCGTGTCTGATACATATTTTTAACTTAATGTAATAATGAGTTAAGTTGATGTATTCACGTCAACAAACAATGTGGATAGGTGAATTAATAAAAGTATACACATTTTTCAGAAATAGAACTATTCATTTCTATTTTAATATAAATAAAAAACAAGATAAGGAATAATGTATTATTTTTTGTTCTTTATTATCCAATATTTAAAAAAAAAAATAAGTAAAACTTGACAATCAGGCAATAGTAACAAAAGTTATTTCTAAATCTTATTGAATCTCAAAATAATTTAAATAATAATTGTAGTTTTAGTTTTAGTTAAACATTTTAAATTCGTTACTTTTATAAAAAAATAAATATTAATTTAAGTTTTTGTATTAAGTTTAATTTAAATGTACAATAAATTGATTTCATGAAAAAATTTTATATTCAATCAATTTCTCATTTTCACTGACTCGAAAAAACAATTAAAATTGGATATCTGAAATTACAATAAGTAAATCTTAACTATAAATCAAGTCAAATAGAACTATGCATTTTTATTTTAATGTAAATAAAAAACAAGATAAAGAATAAAAATGTACTATTTTTGTTACCAATATTAAAAAAAATAAGTAAAATTTGACACTCAGACAATAGTAACAAAAGTTATTACTAAATTTTATTGAAACTCAATATAATTTAAATAATTCTAGTTTTATTAATATTAATTAAACATTTTAAATTCGTTATTTTTTATTTTGATTGGCTTAAAAACGATTAAAAATTAACTTTGAACAAAATAAAATCTATATAACTTGCCAATTACTCAAATAAGTTTTAAAGTAACAAAAGTAATTATTAAATCTAAATGTACTGATTTCATGAAAAAATTTTATATTCATCAATTTACTCATTTTATTGGCTAGAAAAAACAATTAAAATTGGATATCCGAAATTAAAATAAGTAAAATTTAACTATAAATCAAGTCAACTAAGTTTTAAAGTATTATTCTTCAATCTTATACAACCCCAAAATTATTTAAATATTAATTCTAATTTCGTATTGACAATTTAAGTTAAATATATATATATATATATATATATATATATATATATATATATATATATATATATATATATATATATATATATACAATGAACATTGGATTAAAAAAAAATATATTCGTTAATTTACTGATTTTTATTTAATTAACTAATCATAATAATTTATATTATTTTATTTAAATTAATAATTAAATCTATAAATATAATTCAAAATGAAACTTTTATCTTTCAAGATATCTAAAAATAAGCCATTTACTATTTTTTATAAAGTTATTTCTTAATTAATTGTAAGAAAATTACTCGTTAAATTTTCTATTTAAATAAATTTATTTACTCCCTTAAAGTAATTATTTTTATTAATCTTTGTAGTTTTTTATGTGCTTTTTTACACAATTAAATCAATTATCTATAAGTAAAATTTATCTCAAATTGAATCATTTTTTATTTTTTGTTTCATACATTTATGGCGTACAGTTTTGCGTAATAGGATGTATACCGTAATTAAAATTGCAGACAAAAATATTTATCAGTGTCACTTTTTTAAACTAATAATAGACACCTTGGAATTGATCTAAAGAGGTGGTCAATTTCGTCCTGAGGTACCTTATTCCTGGTGCCTCTACTTGACACTGTCTACCAGCTATGACACGTGTTGTTGGACATTGTAACAAATTTACAACGAAATGTCGGATACACTACAAATAAACCCTCGTAACAGATTGGACATTATCTTGTTGGAAAACTAGATTTTGGATACTGAAAATAAGGTTTCACAATTTCTTGGATGTACTACTGCTTGGCCAAATTACCTCTACTGAAAATTAAAAGTGATCAACACATACACAATCATAAATTGTAGATTTTCATTTATTTAAAATCAATTCACTCCCATCAAATTAACTGAAATTTGTACTCCTCAGTGATGTGAATACTGAACTGTGTCGGCATTTTATGAATGTGGAAAAACTTTTCGCCAAACAAACTTCAAAGTCTAATCATTGTCTATTCTCATATGGCCGAGTATATAGACAAAATTTTATCAAAATTGGTCTCTGAATAAATACATGTGTCCAATTTTCTATGTCACTGATTAAACCTAAAGAATCAGTTATTTTTTTAAAGCCTAATCAAATTAATTTAAATTTAATTCTTTATTTAAAAATATATTAAATTAAGGTCTAAATAATAAATATATTAAGACTCCAGGGGTCCAAATAAAATTGGCAAATTATTTTAAATTTATTTACTCTTTATTAATATGTAGAGTTACAATCCATCTTCCTCCTTTTCTGTATTTATTATCCATAATTTTTAAGAAATCCTCGAGCAAGTACCGTTAAAAATAAAAAAGATAATTGCATCCCTATAATCGAATCATGGTTACTTTGACCGACACAAAAGATTAAAAATTTATGATTGCAAAATGAAAATTAATTCGCAGTTTTTAATCAGTGAATATCTTTTGCCGCAGCACAAAACTCGAGGTTTTAGCAATTAAAATGAAGTGGTTGACTAAGTTATACGAATAGATTTTAATTATCCTTCATCAATAGAATTTCCTTAATTTCGATCGTTTTAATTTAATCAGGCCACCACAATATTCGAATTATTTTTTTTTTCTCAAGTCACTAATTCGCGCTAACGATTCCTTTAAAAAATCCGCACGTTCAGTAATATAGTAAGACCGGATCATTATGTGTTTATAATGATATTAAAGGACTGAAGTGACGTGAATTACACGATCACTATTTCATTTATAAGTCGGTTGAAAATAATAAGGTTGTGCAAAGGATAATTTCAAAAATGGTGGATGCGCACTTTTAACTGAATAAACTACTCCACAGTTTATACATGTTACACATGTTTCATCGCAATTTATAACGTTATTTAACATTATTTAGTATAATTATTTTTGTACGTATATGCTATATATTTTAAATTTTACTTTTATTATGTATTTTAATTAAAAATATTAATTTCAGCATTTCCATTTCTAACTTCAAATAGTCTTTTGTATTGACTAACGATTCTTATTAAGTTTTTCATGAACTTAATTAGACTAAGTTATTTTATAAAAATCTATTAAGATAAATCATAAACTAAAATATAATAATTACCATTATAATAATTATTTTCGCCAATATTCTACAAGTAATTTCATGGTTCGAGAAAATATCTTATCCTCTATTTTAATCTCTCCATAAATGATATATTTTTAAGAACAAATTGGACAACGACAAAAACACATGGAGAAATATCTGGTATATATAAGAATTTGGAGAAATATCTGCTCTATAGGATGGATGAGGTACAAATTTCCACTTAACATTTTGAAGCTTCTGTTGATTCTTTAGAAGCAAAACACCTTTTCTATTGACTAACGATGCTTATAAAGTTTTTCATAGACTTGATTAAATTATAAACTAAGTTACTTAGTAAAAATCTTTTAAAATAAATATTTCTGCCAACATTCTACAAGCAATTTCATGATTCGAGAAGAACTAAAGATCTCCTAAAATTGAAGAAAACATAAACCTCTCTTTTAATGTCTACAGAATTAATATGTTTATTAAGTAAAAAATTGGACTACGGAATAAACACATGGGGAAATATCTGGTCTATGTGGTGGATAAGGAATAAATTTTCCTTTAACAGTTTAAACCTTTCTTTGATTCTTTAGAAGCTTTTTCTTTTGACTAACGATGCTTTTCACGTTTTTCATGAATTTGGTTAATAATTAATTACATTCTTTTATATTAGATAATTTATTATTAAAATTAACTGTACATAAAACCCAAAAATTATAATTATTTTATAAATATTTTTTTTACATATTTCAAAAATACATGAGAAAATATTTTTCAAAACAGAAAACTACTGGCGTGACAACACATCGAGGTATAGAAATTACTAAATTATTAATATGCTTGGCATCAAAAACACTGTTAATTAAAATATTATTTTTTAAAAAATAAATCTGTAAAGTTAATTTTTTACAATGATTTAATAGAATTTAATTATTATTAATTAGATAGAAAGATATATTAAATAAATTCTATTTATTTTTTTCTGTATATTCTGATGATAAAAAAATAAAATAATAATATATAAATATAATAGTACATAATAGTGGATATTTTATTTTATAGATATCTATCGGTATTCAGTTAATATTCTTTGATGTTCACTCACAAGTTTTAAATAATTAATTTGTATGATTTCTTCAAACCTATAATATATAAACCTATAAGAGATTAATATTTTTACCTGATGATAAACTATTAAATCTTAATCTAGTTGCAAATAAAAACTATTTTGAATCCAGGAATCATTTTTTATCATTATGCAATATAAAATATATCATTTTTATTAATATATTGTGTATTTATTTTAAATAGTCCCAAATTTATTAAATTACTTTTAAAAGAAAAATTTATTTAATAATTAATCATTTAATTAATTTCCTTTATATTAATAATTATTATAACATTATATTATATTTTCTTAAAATTGTAATGTAAATCATTTTAATAATCCTTTGTTATCTCTAATACATATTTTCCATGAATAAAAATCTATAAATAAATCAGTGATTTACGAGTAAATTATATCTTAAGTCATGAAGTAAATTAAGGCATTTAAAATTTAGGATTTTTTCATTTCTATATTAATATTTAATTAATTTAATAATTCTCAATGAATACATATAGTAAGAGGTATTCAGTTATTTAATCATCTTTTACTTATAATTAACTTAATTTATGGTCATGTAGCTAAAACTATATTACGTCAATTTAGTACATTTTTTAAATGTTAGTCTGAATAGTATTATATAGATGTATTACCATCGATACATTATCATTCAATCACCGAAAATTTATTAACAAGCTCTTAACTCTTCCAGGCGGCGACATTTCCCGTCCCCGACACCCGATAAAACGTCCACGGATATCCAATTAAACGTCGTTAGTTAATCGCGTAACCGCCAACTCGGATTGTTGGAGGTTTCGGTGCAGCTCTAATTATCGTTAATTATGGGGCGGCCGCCGTCCCCAGTGCGCGTTCCCCGCCCCGCCGCCGCCGCTATTCACTCGGCATAACTACACCGCCACTGCCGTTTCTCCGTTTCGCAGCCGCATCGTCGTCGTCTTTGTTGGGTGCGGGATGCCCGCCGCCAATTCTCGTTCTAAAGACGGACATACACGTGTCGATTAAGGGACAATCGAAAATCTAACTTCTAGATTAATATGGAAATTTGAAATAAAATCCATTTTAAGTATTATAATATTAAATCAGTTACAGTTACCTTAACACCCAATTTTTTGTCTAAAGATTATCATATATATATATATATATATATATATATATATATATATATATATCTTTACATACTTGAAAATTTATTTTTTCTAATAATTTATAATTTTGATTAAATAAGTCGTGGAATAAAATATCTGAAATTAAAAATTAATATTTATGTCATGATTTACTTGATCAAAATGTATATAATGTATACAGTTGAAAACATAGAAATTCATTCATTAGAAACAAATAATTTTTAAATTTGTTACGCACTTATGAAATTGTAGTTTTAATCTTTATTCATTTTGTAACTAAAAATGAGTATGGTGCCCCTCTCTACGAATTTTTTATTGTTTCTCTTTTATACCTCATAAATATTAATTCAATTAAATTTTAGGGAAATAAATAAAAAATATGAATATCAAGTATCTGATCAAAGACGATTAACTGAAAAAAATACTTTTTGATTTCTCAGTGTGATTCTACTTCTTCTGTGAAAGTCTAAATCCTCCTCTAATTAAAAATAATATCCCCATATTTAAATTTTGATGTATTTTTAATTCGATCATTAAATAAGATTCTAATATAATTCTATATATAATTTAGTACATACATTTATTATTTAAATAAAAAAAACAAATTCTTCATTTAAAAAAAAATATGAAAGATCATGTGATTGAAAATGAAAAAATACATTTGACGTAGGGATGATCCCCTTTTTCCTGTTAACATTTAAATTCCTAGTAAATCTCCAAAATTACAATACTATTTATTTTTTAAATTATTTCCATCAATACACATACATGTTGATCATTTTTAATCACAAGGTAATTATAATGTTGTAATCACAATGAATTAAATAAAATAAATTTAATAAAAATTACAGAAATACTTTGATTAATAGAGAATTAGTAACATAATTAATTAAAAATCAAATTTGGACGTACACATTATCAATGTGATATTCGGTTTGTTGAATCATTAAAAAAATTGATTCATAAACATTTTCTGATGTAGGATTTTTCAACATAATCCCCCTTCTTCTGTCAACTTTTAAATAACTGGTAAACCCCTAAAATATAAAAATTACAATATTATTTCTCTTTTTAATTATTTCCATCAATACACGTTAATCTATTTTTAATCACAGGGCATATTGTAATACTGTAATCACATTAAATTTTATAATTTTCATTAATTTATTTCATATAATTTTTAATAAAAAATGATAAAAGAAATACTTTGTTTAATAAAATATTATAAATAAAATGTGATTAAAAATAATTAATTATTTTTTTTATTAATTCCATCCTTTCTCTTTAAATCATATTTAATCACAATGTTTATTATAATACTGTATCAAACAGTGGATAAATATTTTTTACATTACAGGAGGTTATAAAAACTTGATGAGCTTTTTTAAACTATGAAAACTATTATGTCCAATAAATCGTTTTATTCATAAAATTGACTAAAATAATATATTTAATATATTATAATATATATATGTCTACAATTGGTTTTAAAAATTTTAAATTTTAAAGAAAGTTCTTGATCTAATTTTTATAATTTTCTCTTAACATTAAATTAATACGATAAATTATTATTAAATGGGGTATCTATTTCATGGAATTATAAATGGCGATAGTATTTTAAATCCAGGAATTACTAGAAGTACTAGACGGAAATTATAATTGTACAAATTACTATGAATATAATGATGACTGTGAGTAGACAGATTAAATATTTAGGAACAATGATGAATACACACACAAATACACAATTCTGATATAATTGTTCATTTAATTAAACAAATATCTTATTTTTAATATATGCTATTATTTTTTAATTAATATAGTCAGAAATCGAAAATTTAATTTTATATTATTTGTTGTTTTATTGTGTTTACCACAGAAGTAGTGAGGGATTCTAATATTCTCATCTTATAATCTCATCTTAATTTTACATATATAGTGTGTCTGACTTTAATAATATTGTAAATTTTATTTAAATATTTTTTAATCAGTAGACAGACTCTCTGTGTGTACGAACATAAATGATGAATAAAAATAATCATAAACATATAATTTGTGTAACTTTAATGTCTTTTTAGATTATGTACATCAACACTATTTAATTAATTTTAAGAAATTTCATAAAAATACAACATGTACTTTGTATGAATCATACTTCGTTTATTCATTACGATTCAGTTGGTTGTTTAAACATTTAACTTATTAAGATTACAGTTACAAAATAGTCATATTTTGAATTAAAAGTAATGTGTGGGGAGAGCCTTAACGCAGCATCCACCAGTCCGTAACAGTCGTCACATACATACGATGGCTTTTCATATTCCCGACGTAATCATAAAAATTACTTTTTCACTCACTCGCCATTCTTTCCGTACGAACAATGAGCCCGAGCCGCACGAAACTATTAACTCGCATGCACTCATTAGTAACGGCTGGTGTTTACTTGAAAATGTTTTCGCTATCTTTTAAGTCATTTGCGCGGTGTCCCGCAATCTCGAGGACCATTGGGCCTTTCATATGTATAAATAACGTCGACAAAAAGATTTACCTGGCGGTGCTTAAACGACGCCTTCAGGGAATTGCACGTATGGATTTTTCCTTTAATTAATGTAGGCGCACTGCGTTTATCGCCACGTATTTCCAGTAATGTTTTTATGCCATAAGAGTAATTTCAAGTGTGTCGCACACAGTTTTTCTAGATTTCGCATAATAATTGCTGATGGTGGGTAAATCTAAAATTTTCATGATACATTTCGTGTGTATTTAAATACAGTGAACCCATTTTTTATGAAATGAAGAAGACACGAATGTATGAACATAACTTCAACGTGGAACTTGGCTTTAGTTATAAATTTAAAATTGACACCACCACCAAAGAAAAAGAAACCTCCCAATATTATTAAAAAAAAAATTTATATATTAAATATATTTTATTTTATATTAAATTTTGTGCATTTTATTAAATGCATATAAATAATTTAATTTATTAATTATTGATTCACTATTTAAAAAGAAATAAATAAAATACATATTTGCAGGTGTAGATTAACACTTTTTTCTTCTTTATATTATTAATAACAATTTTTTAAAATTGTTATAATTCATTAAATTAAATAAAATATATTAGCTTAATTAAACAAAAAAAAATAATTTACAATTAAGAATGAAAATGTTTGATTCTACACATAATTTAATCGTTGATTTTTATTTATAAGGCAGAGTAACATAAGTCTCAACTTCAATAAATTAAAAACAAAACTTTGAAATCGCTTTAAAAAGACTTAATGACATCTTAGAGCACCTTAAATAAATCTTAAAATTTATATTTAATAATTAAATTAATTTTTTTCAGATTATTAAAAGTTGCAAGCATTCAGGTTCTATATGACCACACAAATTATTAATTAATATAATTGTTAATATTATCATTGGTATACTTATAAATTAAAAACTAATAAAAACAATTAAAAAATTAATTCCAAATACACATTATTTATCCTGTAAATTGATGCATATTATGGAAATGATTAAACATAGCAATTTAAAAACAAAACTTTTAAATTACATTAAAAAGGCAATCACATTTCTTAATATTAAAACCAACTATTTTCTGAAACAATTATTTAACATAATTGATAGTAAAGTAACAAGTTTTGACGTTCTATAAGCTCATAAAAATTATTAATTAATATAATTTTTAATATTATCGTAAGTTTGTTTTTTAAATATTATACAAAATTAATTCGAAATACACAAACATTGTATATTCTGTTAATTGATACACATTATGAGAATAATTAAAATTAACGTTAATATTTTGTAGTTCAGATTTAATATGAAAGTAAATAATAATTTCTAAACAAAAATTGAAATATATCTTCCAAAATAGACAGACTAAATATCAACTTTTATTGCATTTTAAATAAATCTAATTAGCTGCATTTAATATACACATTTTTTTAATTATTAAAACCAAATATTTTAAAAATAATTATTTAACCTAATTACCAAGTTTCAAAATTATTATTTTAAAATAATTGTTAATATTAAATATTATCAAAGTAAAAAAAAAATAATATTAATTAAAAAATTAATTCCAAATACACAAACATAATTTATTTTGTAAATATTAAATATTGCTATCAAAATGATTAAAAATAACATTGTAATTTTAATTTATTACAAAAGTAAATAATAGTTACACAAACATTGTATATTCTGTTAATTGATACACATTATGAGAATAATTAAAATTAACGTTAATATTTTGTAAATCAGATTTAATATGAAAGTAGATAATAGTTGCTTATGAAAATTTTAAAAAAAAATCTTGGAAAGTACACAGTGTAAATGTTAATTAAAACAAATTAAATATAAAACATTGAAATCTCTTTAAAATATTTAATCACAAATCTTATAATTAATTACATTATAATTATTAATATAAACTATTTTCTTAAATAATTATTAACATAACTGATAATTTAGTAGCAAGTTTTGGCGTACTACAACCTCATATATATTATTAATTAATTAACATAATTGTTTATATTATCGTTAGGTTTATAAAATATTTTAAAAAATAATAATTAAACAATTATTTCCAAATATACAAACATTGTATATTCTGTAAAATGGTACATATGAAAATAATTGAAAATAACGTTGAAATTTTGTAGTTCTAATTTAATATGAAAATACAAAATAATTGCTGAACAAAAGTTTAAATAGATCTTCCAAAGTAAACAGAGTAGATATCAATTATAACAAAATTAAAAGCAAAACTTTAAAATCGCAAGTAAATGTCAACTTAATTAAAAATAAAACTTCAACATTAAAAGTCTTAATGGCATTTTATTACATCTCAAATAAACATTAAAATTAATTATCTGATTAATAATAAAAATTAACATAATTGTCTAATAATAATAAATAATTGTCATAATAATAAATAAAAAATAATGAGTATACAATTTAGTACTTATTTACAAAAAATGTTATTTTATGAGTTAGTAAATGGTAATAATAGTAGTTAAATTATTTTAAAGATAATGTTTTAATTTTTAATATAATGAAATATATTTCTTTATTAACATGTTAATAAACTATATTTTTAATAAAATAATAACTGTAAGAACGACTTTCAGTTTTCTAAAACAAACAATTTATTATTATTATTATTATTATTATTATTATTAATATTATTATTATTTAAATGTATACTTCATTTAATATTTAAAATATTCTTTTAATTTTATATATTTAAAGAATATTTTTATCCATTTTTATATTACATACACATATCTTAAGTACACAATGTACTACTGTTATAATTTTATTGCTATGATATAATAATATTTACAATAAATTGTTTTATCGATTGAAAATTATGTATTAGTTGTATTATTTCAAAATAAAACAACAAATTTATGTGTGTATAAGCAGATGGACAACAAAATATTTTGGTTATAATAAAATTATTCCATAAAATTTGCTATTTTTTATTTGTCTTTGAGTATACAAAATATCTTTTATTGTCACTTTGCTAAATAAAATAGCAGAAACTATATAAAAATGTCAACAAATTATACCATAAAAGAATTGTTTCTTTTTAATACAATATTAAATCACATAAATCACATAATCAGAAAATTTTATAGATCCTATGTATAAAAATGTATCTTCAAATATAAATTAAAGTTAAATCAAATAAGATGTACATAAAGATAGTCAAAGATTGTTTAAGATAATTATTATCAAAACTATTTGATATTACTTCATAATTCAAAAAAGTATTAACAGTGTTCAAGAGAAAGATTATTTGAATTTGTACTAAGCCAAAAATCTAAAATTTTTTAAGTTGCTAAAATAATAATAATAAATTTATTATCATTTGATATGGTAATATAAAAATTGTATTATTTGGTAATAATAATATAATGAAATAACACTAGTTGCTTTTCTTATCGCTTATAGGACAGGTACGTTTGATAGATGACCCTATTGTCAGTAACAACAATCCTCATTCACTAAGAACATGTAAATATCTTGTGCTCATTGCAGCACTCGATCCCGAAATTCCCATGGTTTAAGAATAAGGAAACAGCACTCCTGACAATGGAAACACAGTATCCGTTCCGAGTCCGAGTGTCCGATGAGGCTTTTGCATTTCGCGGCTCCAATCCGAAATAAAATACCGTTCCCGTGTGTTGACAAACATTCTCCCATTCTCAATCGTCCTCGGGCATCGGGTTTTGAGTGACGCTATGTTTGACAAGTCCTTTAAGAATGTCCACACCTCGGTGAATGGACGTCACCTGCAGAAACCGGCGATTGGACACGACAGCGACACAATGGGGCCACGCAAATACACCAAATACACCCCCACAATCGGGTCTACGCCGCAGCACAACACAACACAACGACGTGCATTACTTTACTTTACTTTTGTCGTTCGACACCACTGAAAGATAATACCCGGCGGTGCCCGGTGGGATTTCGGGGCTCATTTTCAATCACATTGTATTCATTCCGGTGGAATTCGCACTGGATAATGGGTTTATTTACTTGTTAGATGGACAGAGGTGTTGGAGGTAATGGGATTATGATGTTTTGTAGATCGGTTACTGCTTTAAGTACTCTGATAGTATGGGACCTTTGCGATAGTGCAAAGTGGTCATTCACAAAAGGCACATTAGCAAAATTTCAAGTATCATTTGTAATAGTCATTTCTACACATCGAATGATAAAATCACTATTGGTTGCTTTTAATTTAAGTCTTTTCAACACCAAGTGTCTTAAACGATAACATCACAATCACTCAAAAATACATTCAGTTTGTGGATAATTATCGAAACAAATTTTAAAATTTTTCTTAGATAATTTACAGATTTAAATTGATTTACTTATTAATTTTGTATATTTTACACATAATGCATAAAACTGTTACATAATGAATAATTATTATAATTAGTTTATGGATAGGTTAGTAATTGACATGAATTATTTTTTCCCCTGAAATTTTTAAATGTAATAATACAGAGTGTTAGCATATAATAAGTCAAATAACTTCAATATATAAAACATCTTCGATCACTTCAATTCGAATAAAAGAGTTGATCTAAAAAAATATAGTATTTCATTTGATAAAAAATAATTATTGTATTATAAAAAAATTCTCATTGCATATAGATATTCCTAAATTAACAATTAAAACTCTTAATTACTTAAAAATATTTTTAATTCAGGTTTTCCGGTTTCTCAAATTTTAATATGATTCTATTTCTCAGACTAATAATTGCGTGGATCTGTGAGTATCTTTAAGAATAGATACTCAAGTATCGAATATTCATTCTTTCTCCACTGTACAACAGATGTTTTATCTTGATTACTTTATATTATAAAAATTCTTATCTCAAAAATGTACGTAAGATATTTTGTATCTAAGTTATTTTAGTAACTAATAGTAAGAAAGTATCTTAGATATGTTATAACATCTTCATTAGTAGGATATATTCTTCACCAACCTAATAATGAAAATGTTATTTTATACATTTACACAGATTATAAAATAACTAAATGAGTATTCATTTAACATAGATATTTAAAAGGTATACATTGCAATTATGTATAATTTTAAAAATATATAAATACCGTTTACAAAATATCTTAAATACTTTTAGAAATCTTCCGTGTAAACTAACCAAATTATATAAATATTAGAGGTACCTATTACATTTTTATATATATTCTTTTTTCATTCATTATTATATATAATTACTTTTATAAAAGAAATCTATTTTATAAAATAAAAATGCAAAATAACCCTTAATCAATAATAAGAGCAAATTTCTGCAATAAAAGAATTAACATAAATGAATATTTAACATTTGATAACTAGTTTAAAAATATTGAATTGGCAAAATTATTGTTTCAAAGAGGCTTTAGAACCGGCACTCCGAAATAATTTTCATATCCCAGAGTTTTCTGTTTTTTTTTTAATAAATTATAAAAAACTGAATTTTTAGCTTCAATTTTTAACTTTAATATCACTTATTTCAATAAAAAAGTACAATTTAATTAATTTTGTCCAGTTCCACATATCGATAAAATTCTCCTTATAATTTATTACAATAAAATTAAAAAAAATATCAAAAAGAATTATTGTCACTGTTAATTTATTTAAATATTTCAATCAATACATATGCTTTAATACATAACTTAGATTTATTATACATTTGTATCAAATTTGAGATAACAAATTAATATTTGTCTTTTCATTTTTATTTTTATTTAATACACAAAGTTCAAAATACAATATATTAAATAAATAGGTTTTTTTTTGTTCGTCTACTGTAATTTTCAGCATTTGATTTTTTTCGTGCGGATTTATCCGTCGGATAGATGTGATTGACAAAGATGTGATGTTATGTTTTGACTAATAATAGTCAGAATTAAACAATTACAACATCATTAAAAATAAAACATTTAAACCTGTAACATTTACTATTTTAGTAAAGTATGGCCGCCGATATTGCTTATATTTTGTAACATGTATTGTATAATTGTTGTTTATAATTATTTTATTTTTCTTTATATGTTTACGGATGATCATAAATATTGTTTAAAAATGTACAATTATTTAAACAAATTTTTTGATTTTCACAAAATTCATAAATAGTATTAATGTAAAAATGAATTGTAATGTAAATTTAAGATTCTAAATCATATCATAAATATTTAAATCAGAAACTTATTGTAAAAACTCAAGTGTATAATAATAATAAGGGTTATATAATACATATAGTTATTTAAAAATATGTAAAAAATAGTTTTAAGAAAATAATTCATTATACATAGTTTTGTATAATTATATACTGTAGAAAATAACTGATAAATAAAATGTGTATGAATAAATAAGTTTAAGTAAATTAATAGAAATTAAATATGAAATTATTTTAATAGCTAATATAATAATTAATATACCGAATAAATTTATGTTTATATGATTAAAATATTAAATAATATTGTATTTAGTTGTTGGTTTGTATTTAACAAGAAGAATCGGAAATATTATTATTATATATTTTACCAGAAATTAACAAGCTATTTTTATACGTCTCTCAAATATTTAAAAATATATATACGCACGCCTATGAATAAAAAACACATTTAGAACTGCTGATCACATGATGCGTTATCTGGTGGTGAATCTTTAAGCTAAGATTTTGTCTTAGTAGTGACTAGTAGATGGCGCAGCATAACAATTTTATTTCTCCACGATAATATATTTCAGTTTGTGCCACGCTTACGATAGAGGGCACTACTTAATAATATGTTGGATTTAAATAAATATAAAATACGTTTATTTATAATATTATCTATAATAAAAGTACTTTTACCTATAATTTTAATGAACCAATTAATTGTCCTAATTACAAAAAAAATTACACAAAAGAAATTTGAAAAACTATTGTAACTAAATCGATCCTGTAACGTTCAGTTCAGTTTTACATTGTTTTTTGACAATAATTTTATACATTCAATACATTCAATTTTTAAATTAAAATATCATAAACTAATGGTGAATTATGGTACCATTTTTTTATTAGAAATTGTTTGTATTAATGTAAAGTGACATTACTTATTTCTAGATTTTAAGTAGAACTTTTGAAAATAGTGGGGACATCTATTAGAGATATAGATTACCAAATTGTAATGTACTTAAAATGTGTATTAAAGAATTCTATCAACTAAATTTGTACTATAACCTCAAATTTCACACCATTTTAACATTGCATTTACATCAAAAAAATTATAAATATGAACAAACTTTTAAATTTGCAAAAAACTATTGGACTGGCTAAATGCAATTTACACACCACTAGTGCTTGCAATGAAATACAAAAAATGTCCAGGTTAAGGGTTGTCGACAACAGTGATATTGGCAAACAGGCCATGGCTGAGGGTAAACCACCAAAATGTATACACGTTTATAACAAAACTGGTATCGGTAAAATAGGTTTGTTACTAAACAAATTTTATTGTTATTATGTTACACATTACTGTGATTTTAGGTGACAAAGTTTTAGTAGCAATTAGAGGTGAAAAAAAGAAGGGAATCCTAGTGGGACTTAAGCAAAATCAAAAGACCAAAGTGCCAAAATTTGATAGCAACAATATAGTACTCATAGATGATAATGGTACACCATTGGGAACAAGAATTCATGTACCAATTCCTACAATCTTAAGAACAATTTTAAAAGAAAAAACTCAGGCCAAAGGTGCTGATTACACAAAATTATTAGGAATTGCTTCGCGATTTGTGTAAAAAGGATGTGTATATAGTTGTTATAATAATATAAGTTTAAGAGTTTTATTGGATTTTTTTTAAACTTGCCTTATTCAATTTGTTATAAGTAATATTTAAAGAATATTTTTATTAGACACTTTTTACGGCAAATCATCAATACTTTGATTTAATTTGACATAAAATATAACTGAGTAATTTTTTAGTTTCTTTTTTGATTATGTAACAACATAACAGGGTGTTACAATTACAATTAAATTAACAAAATTAATCTCATTTTCAGTCTTAATTTGTTCAGATATTCCTCAAATAATTTGTTTTCAAATTGTTACAAACATAAATATTTATTCCTTATATATTTATTTAATTTTGATTATTTTTTTTTAAATTAAAATCTGTCCATATTAGAATTATTTAAATGTTCACTCTGCATATGATATTATCACATTTGAATAAACAAAAATAAACTAGAATTTGCTTTAAATTTGCTTAGAAATTATCCATTATGTTTTTGGGTAATTTTTACATATTTATCTAACCGGATTGTCCATAACGCCAAATAAAAAATAAATCAGTATAATGTTATATTAAAATCAAATTAAATTACTGGAATTAATATGATTCATTTTAATTTAATATCAAATTTACACGCTGTATATGTTACGAAAAAAATTGGGGTATTGATAAAAAAATACTAATATACATTGTAATAGTTTATTGAAAGATTTTAGATTGATACAAGCAACACAATAGAAGTATACTCGAGAGCACATGAGGTTTATGTGCAGTGATTTCCAGACCAAATTTACTAACAACTACAGTTTCCCGATATAAATACAAAAACATTTATCGGTAAAACTACTCCATTCTGGTATAAAAACGTAATAATCTAAATTATGTCAGGAAACAGTAGAATGTTTATTATTTCATGTAATTTTCCACAGTAGATGGTTTAGGCGTGTTTGCAAATAATACTTGAGCCAGAGCTACTATGAAAAATTACAATATATTAAGTGTGCTTATTGGGAAAGCAACAATATAAACATATATATATTTAAAGAAAACAGAAGCACTGTAAACATTAAAAAGGAAAACATTTACAATGTTTCACAATTTTGTAATAATGATCAGTGTTTTTTTACAAGTACTGCATAGTCTAAAATAGCATTACAATAGTTATAGTTTAAATTTATATAAATACAATCACAGTAATAAATGGGAACCAATAATAAAAGAAAATTTTTCATTTACTAAGTTTCAATATACATTACATACATCCAATAATTATAATAGTAACCTTATGTAATATGTCTATACTATTTTTAGTTTATTACTAGTCTACACCCAGTCTTACTTTCAAATTATTACAGTGATGATATTTTGATAAGATATTAAGCAGTGCATTTATTTAAAAAGCATAAACAATATATTCATTCTGCTCAAAAAACATCACACACATTCTTATAAATATACATGTCTTCATGACCTTCTTGTTCTCAATCAAAACTGTAGCAAATTTTCCATATCATTTAAAAACTCACTTAAAATTCTATTAGTTACTTTATGGAATGAATTATTTAACTTGATGCACATCCCAATTTCAGGAATGTTTTATGAATAATGCTAATACAATTTTAAAACTTTCATGTCAGTTGTTAAGTGATATGGCTTTTATCATAGACTCTTTGTATTTTAAGTTTATAACACTTTTAAAATACAACGAATCGGTTAAAAACTTAAGAATCTAACCACTAACAACATTAAGTCCCTGGATAATTCAAGTACTATGTGAATAAAACATTAATTATTGAGAATATATTTATTTAAAAGTGTTATCGGCCTTGATCAACAAACGCCAAATAGTTTGTTCAATTTACATTTATAAAAAACATATTGATAATAATTCTAACTTCAATCTATCTAAAATTTCAAGAATAATAAACGGGAATGTGTCAGACAAATGGTACAAATAAGCAGTTCTGACTGACGCATTCCAAACGCCAATTGTAAAAACGCAAAAAAAACATTGCATTTTACCAATCGGAGTTCAAAGACTGTTTCGTGACAGAGGAATCTACACTATTATTAAGCTATTTCATATTGTAAATTCAGGGACTAACGAATCTAAATATAGCGAGGACTGCCAGAAACATGCATCGCCAGTAAAAAATCGAAGCGATGAACGTGTCCAGGAATCCGATCACCATTTTTTGGGTACTTGGATTAATCAAGTACTTCCCCTTTGCTCCCGAAACATAAAAACATCAACGAGACTGAGTGCTCAGAAATCAATCTATTTGCGTATATAAAAAAATATGTCATTGGATGATGTAAGTACATACAAATGCAAAACGTTAAAACGCCGACTGGCACTGATCGCCGTCCATTCAATTTCCAGTCCTAAATAACTAACAATTTCCTACCGATCCTTCCGTATAAAAAACACTACCTATCAACAATATCATTGAGCGATCACTGCTGCGTCGGCCAATCGACAACCATTCTTAGCCTAAAGAATTTATTACTCATTTTTATCGCAGTTTTCAGTACTGGCGCCAGTTCCGACGCCGATTACACGCAAAAATTATTTCATCCAAATGTTCTATTGCATTTTTTGCGACACCCAAAATTTAAACAACAATTTAAAAAAATGCATGTTTTAATTTGTTTTCAACTTGAGTATCAACTTTTGGTTACTTTTTTGTTAATCAAATCTGAAGGCATCCTTCACACTTTTGTGTCACCGGATATAACATAAAAACAAAAATATACAATATACAATAAACCAATTAACATTATCGACAAACTTCATCAGGCGTATACAGAATATTTATGTGCGGCTTTTCTATTTACAAAAAAACCGTGTAACATAACTTTATATAATAAAAACAAGAAATAAAATGAAAATAAAAAAAAATAAAACTGAACGTCACTTCCCACTACAGTAATAATAGTAAACGCTACATTATGCACCCTATTCGGGAACAAATCTTACATTAAATATATATATGTACAAAAAAGGAACAAAATGTTTCACTATATCTCTAGTTAATAATTGATAAATATATATTTTTGGCGTTTCAAATAAAAAGAAACTTTCAAGTGTTTTAAGTAACAAATAAAAAAATAATAAAAAAACCGTCATGTTTAAAAAAATCTTGGGAGAAACACCCGCACGTACAGGCCACCTGTTGATTTTTACGCGGAGCAAACAACTTAAACGTCGGTGCTTAAATTAATGTAAGCGAAGTTAGAGCACAAAAATACAAAAAAATGAAATTTTAGTTGGTTCCAATAAAATGCTTTTCTTTCGGAAAAGCAACGATTTTTGTGTTGTAACTTGAACTTGAATTGAAAATAGAAATTAAATGCCATAAATTAGATGTGTTTGGTTTGTATGTATGCATCTATGAATTCTGACCAGCAGTTTCAAAAAACTAAATTTATCCTGAACCACCAAAACATCTATTCGAGAAAATAACGAGTAAAATATATTTATACCACGAAAGTGATATTTAAATAAATAATTTGAACTTTTGAACAAAATATGGCACCGACCTCCGCAACGAGTATCTTTGGCAAAAATAAATCCGAACCGAAATCGACAAACGAGAAGAACGCAGTGTTCACGTTAATCAACAGGCCGACCTGTCGGCGCCGCATCTCCACCGACGCTGGACGCCAGTGGCGCCTTGAGGGCGGGTCGGGGCGCCGCCCTCGCTTCTTATTCCTTTTTTGCCGATCCGTCGCCGCCGTGAGGCGGTCGGCTGGCAAAGTGGATGATCCTAGATCACGAGGCCTGCTTGACGACGATGACTCCCGGCCGGGACTGCTGGTGCTGCTGCACCGTCGTCGCGCTGTTGAATTCGAGGAAGCCCTGCATCTCCTGCTTGATCGTCAGATCGGGCACCCGCGTGGTTAGCGCGAGCGGCACCTCCTGCGGCTGTTGGGGCTCGTCGCCGAACATGTGGTCGCCCTCCAGGTGTCGTATGGCTTCGACGATGGTCTCCAAGTTTTGTCGGGACGTGTTCGACACGTAGAGCCGGCTTGGACTGGAATCGTCGTGGCTGGTGTTGGGCGAAGGCAAGCGTTCCACTTCCACTTTCGGTTCGGCCTTGATGGCCGCTTCTAGAACGGAGGGCAGGCGATCGGGGATGACGAGCTTCGGCTCGGGACTGGGACTGCGTGAATGGGGCGGCGAGCACACCACCGTCTGGGTATGACCGACCGGGGGCACGCTGTCAGCCGCCACCAATTGCAAGTTTAGGTCGTCCGCTTCGTCGATCTGATAGATCGCCGTCTGCACCTGTTGTTGCTGATACAATTGCTGCTCCAACTGCCGGACCTGGTCCTCCAGTACGGCCCGTCGGCTCCTCTCTCTTTCGAGTTGTCTCTTCAATTCGGCCGGAGAATCGTTGGCGGTGTTGTTAACTGTGACTGTAATCATGCCAACTGGCTCGGGCGACATGGAACCGAGGCCCTCGTCCGAAGAGTCCGTTGTGATGTTGGGCAAAATCATCTCAGTCTTGCGCTTCTTGGGCGGTAACTCGCCACCTTCGTGTTGGTTGACCAGACGCTTGAGCTGACAATTCTGCGACAGCAGTCTGGTCTTCTCCTGCTCCAACGAGTAGATGTATTCAGCAGTTTGTTGAAGGATGGCAGCCTGAAACAAGATAAACAAATAATTATTAGACTGCACCATTCCAATATAATCATATTATGTTCATTGAAGAGATACAATGACGGAAAATACTATGGAATATTTTTTAATAAATTAATATTTTTCAATAAATAAAAATTTATCCCCTGGAATTTTTCATATCTCTCCTAATTGAGTTAAACAAATTCGGTAGTTTGTGATTACTGCTAATTGTTTTTTGTTTCTAGGGTTAAACATGTTGGCGGAAATATTATGATTTGGAGATGCTTTTCTCGATCAAAAGTTGGACCATTGATTTAAGTGGAGGATAAAATAGATCGTTACCAATACGTTTGTCGAGGAAGAGATACAACTTCGTTGTATATTACACCAAGACAACGATCTCAAATACACGTCTAAAATTATTAGGCTTTTCTAATGAAACACTTAACTGTGCTTTTGAGCACCTTTGGAAAATATTAGACCATTGTATCCGAACAAACAACATCAAAAGCAAACAAGATATTCTTCAAACCATATTGCATCAGTGGCAACAAATTCCTATTGAAACATTGCAGAGAAGGGTGGATTCTATGCCTAGTGATAGAGACCAAAGGTTTTGGCACAAAATATTGAAATATTTGAGTTATTGTTTAATTTTTCATGAATATTAATAAAATATTCCATAGTTTTTTCGAGAACTAATTGATTGATTGAATTATCTTGAGACACATTGGATTTGTTCAGATTTACAACAGATTAGGGAAAACATTAAGTAACATTTCTAACAAGTAAATAAATATTCGATTTCTTTTCACCATTGTAATTTGGTAAAAGAAAGAATTTGATTAGTAGAAAAATGATGCTAATAACATTCAAATAAATAGATAAATAAGGAATATACAGAGTAGTGATCATAATTATAGTAACTGGAAGAGAAAAATTATATTTCAGCAATATCAAGACCGAGACAAACAAAAAGGGATGGTAGGAACTACCTCTTAAGTGCCTATATGGGAAACACAGAGATCATAATTGAGCGTATATTGTCAAACTTTGTTAATTAATATAATTTTAGCTCTTGCATCACAGGTGAAACATCAAAGAGGAAACAATTTAGATGCAGTTTTCGTCTAATTTGCACCCAAATTGGTTTTAATTTAATCAAACACTTGGAAAGAGTATAGGGGAATATATCAGACACAGAGACCTCAAAGAGAAACCTTGGTTTGATACTAAAAATGTGAAAATTCAATTCGATTTGCTCAGAATCACATTTACTGGACCGCAGAACAGACAAATTTTAAAATTCACTGTTGTAGTACAGAAACGCAAAATTGCACACACAATTGTGATTTACTACGTCTTCGTTTCGCGGGGCATTTAATCACATACCCCGGGTCCGACTAGAAGCCGTCCAAGCGCGTAGCGTGTCGGACTGTACCTCCGCCGGACTCTGTGTCTTTGACACTTTCAAGGTGAAGTTACAACATAAAGACCGCAACAGAACGAAACGCCGACCGCTGCCGTGCGTCTGCTCTCGTCCGGCCGCCGTCCGTTTGGCTTTGTTCGGCCCGCAAAACAACTCCGCGTTGCATAACGTACACCGCCAGTTTATCTAGTTTCGTGCCGGTTACATAACCGCAGTTAACTGCGACGCAGTACGCCGTTCGCAAACGACAAATCCGGCCAATTTCACTTCGCCAGAACACAAAAGGCCCCTTTCTAATGCGGCTTCAATCCGCCTCGCAAACATTGCGCTTGTGTTTATTTATACAAAACGATATTACGCACGACCAGCGCAAATATTGGACTTTTCGACGGCAAAACATGTTTGTTGCACGACCGCGTGCTACAAATCGATTGGGTTGCACCCGGCTCCTTTTCTTATTTTCTACCTGCGCCGACATCTGGAACATTTTTCCCTTTCACGCGAAAACTCCGATGCTTATCGGACCAATTCATTTCGGTACCTGCCGCCTTCTGGAGGTCTTGAGAATGGTCAGTGACTCACATCGGATTTGTTCTCGTTCCCGTAAGTTCTGTAGCGAAAATCAATTTCTAGGAATCTCCATTGTTATGTACAAAAGCCCGTCGGACCAGCTGTTTTCGATTGGCCGCATTGTCCTGTTGTAAAGTTTTGGGAAACGTTCAGGGGGGGAATGCACTTGCACCTGGTGTTATGTGACGCATGGCGTGCAGGTCCCTTTTAGCCAGAATTTCAAACACAAAAGCAGTCCAGGAAATTTTTTTTAGATTATGGTCACCTGCACTTTGCTGGCTACTTAAAAAATTGGATCTACTGAAATTAATCAAAAACCCAAAAATTGGAGTTTAGTCACTATTTTTTTAAACAAACTTCGCTGATAATTATGGGAATATTTATACCTTGATATTGTAATTATCAGTAGATAATTACTATTGATAATTAACATTAATAATACTATCATAATATTATCAGAGCTTTCGCTGATAATCAGTGATCACTAATAACTTAATAATTATAATAATATAATCAACTGGTTGTTATCATTTTATAATTATATCAAGATAGGTAAGACTTTTTGTATTCTCACAGAATTCATTCAAATGTTCATTAAGATTATTAATATTATTTTATTTTCTTAATTATATATTATCATTACACTGATTTCGTTAAATATTTAGAAAAATAGAGAGGTTAGATAATAGATTACTTTTTGGAATTCAGTCACTCTTAGTTTTCTGATCAATACTATTGATAATTAACATTAATAATTATGGTGATATTTGTACCTTGATAATGATTAAATGACAATTACCAGCCGCTTTCGCTGTGTTACTTATATACTGATAATAATCAAATGGTAATATCACTTGATAATTATAACAAGATAGATAAAACTTTTTGTATACGCACAAAATTCCTCTAGATGATGTCCATTAATAATGAATTTATATTATTTTATTTAAATACAACATATTGTTTTCGTTAAATTTTTAGAAAAATAGAAAAACCAGATAATAGATTACATTTTTGGAATTCAGTCAGGTTTAATTTGCTGATCATTACTATTGGTAATTAACATTAATAATTATCGTGATATTTATGCCCTGATAATGATTAAATAACGCTGATATTTGTCAGTGATAATTATTTCTTGATAATTACATCAAGATAGATAAGACTTTTTGTATTCTCTCAAAATTCCTTAATGTTAATATTATTTTATTTTTTTAAATATATATGTTCATCGTATTGTTATTCCTTAAATTTTTAGAAAGAGAAACTAGATAATAGATTACTTTTTGGAATTCAGTCAATCTTAGTTTGCTGATGATTACTATTGATATAAAGGTTAAACCTGAACAAATATAAATGTGATGACTATTGATAATTAACATTAATAATTATCGTGTTATTTATGCCTTGATAATCATTAAATGACAATTATTACAAATAATTAACTTAAATTATCATGATAATTTCTAATATATTTTTTTTTTAAATTATCGTGATTATACTGTTTATATTATCTGAGATATTTATAATCATGAAACAAAAACCAAAAGACCAAACAAAATGCCGGATAAAATCTTCCTGCTACCGTTCTAAAATTTATTCTACGACTTGAACTTCCGGAAATGTATCAATTACCACAAAATCATTGAGCTCATTAAAAATAACGAGTCTTTTAAAAAAAATTCGGAACCATTTGCCCGCCCATTAATTTATTAATAACCATTGTGAGGCGCACTGATAAAATCACGTAGTGCTGTTATCCTATTTACTGTTCGTGTTTACAGCTGACGGCCAAGGTCAGCTTGGATTTAAATCGTTTATATTTAAAAACGGTCTGGCCGCACACCACACACACACCAATCTTGCCGCAGGCTTCCAAGAAAACTTTCCGCGTCGGTTTTCCCCCGACCGAAACCGCCACAAATTCAATCAGCCAACAATTGAAAAGACCAACAACGAAACGAATTAATAACATCGACTGCATCCCCAAATACACCACTCCCAGGAGTATTATTCAAAAAAATTGCTTGCCTCCTGAAGGCCAGCCAACTTGATGAGTACTCTATGCGCAATGCGCACTGCGCACCGTGAAGAATTCGCGCGACCCGTACATGTGTGTGTGTGTGTGTGTGTGTGTGTGCAAAACGCTGCGATAGAGCGGCAGCCGAGTGATATGCACGTCGAAAAAACCGGTAAGGTAAGACACACCGTTCTAAAAATAGAATTTGCCGGCGTTGCAACGCCGGCCGGGCGGTACGGTGCTGCCGAACTGGTGGCCACGGCGGAATTTCGTACTAGGAATGGAACGCGACCAACAGCCATCGGCCGCGACCGCACCGGCCGCTTACCAAGCCGAAAGCACGGAAATTATATTGTGCAGCAGGACTCGTACCAACATCGAATTGCAATCGTTTCGTACGACTGCGAAAAATAGGAGAACACTTCTAGCAGGAACAACAGTGAAATTTTTAAATACCATCTGTGACACATGAGAATATGACGTCATTAATAGCAAAGGATTGAAATGTTTTTTTAATAATAATTAAAGTCCAGGAAGAATATACAGTAGTGGTCATTCTTTAAACAAATTTTTCAATGGGCAAAATTATAGCAATTTTTTACTTTGGTTTTTCATTGTTCTCTGTGAATTTAAAGAGATTATTTATTAGCAGTTTTTTGCTTATTACAATTATTTATTATTGGTCGAAGTGAAACTGCAAGAAAAATTATAATTCAGCGTTACCAAGACCGAGAGAAACCAGAAGAGATGGTCCAGAGCTTAGGACTCCAGACAAGAATCCTATAGAAAACAGGAGGGATCACATTTATAAACAAATTCAACATAATTTTACAAATTTAAGTGAACTCATCACATATTCAGGAAGCTTGAAGGACCAATATTATAAAACAAAAAAGATATACAAAGTGTTAATATCAAGTAAAATAACACAGATTGAATAATTGAAAAATCACTTTCAAATTTTAAGTTGCTATTATTTATGTCCAGCTCAATTTACAAAAATTCATGTAACAATTTTTAAAATAAGAATATAGTAGCTTTTATAATATTGTATAAAACAAGAGTTTACATTATATAAAAGAGTTATGGCTAAAATATTTAACATTTTAAAAAGTTGCTGTAATAATGTCTACATTTAAAAATACTTATATGTAGTAATTGGTAATTCCATGTGTTTTCGCTTTGTTGATTGTTTAGCATGACTTTATATAGATATTTTCATGTTTTCCAGCCCAACGATTGATTATCAATATGGACAATAATAGAGATGAAAAACATACAGCGAGGAAACGTGTTTGTGTGCGAGTACAATGCTAAATTTAGAATTGAATAGCACGCGTCTGTATGTAACGGTACCGGGATGGTTTTTAAAGCCGTCGGAAAGAGAAAGGAAACATCCCAAACAAAAACAATTTACCGCGGATGGATTCCCATCGGAAAGTCTACGTGCAAAACCCGCCGTTGTCGGATTAATAAACATATTTCTTGGCGAGAACAAAAGAGAATGATGTCATTTGCATAGAACCGTCGTTTCTTAGAAATTCAACGTGGAAAAGAATGGGACGACTTCCTTTGGGAAGGACATTAATCGAGTGGAGTCTGGCTGATTGAATTAATGCAATTGTCCGACGGGATCGTGCCACCACGAATTGAAAGTGAGTCGCTGTACGTCAACTGACAATCAGCTGACGGTCTCCTGACACTGTTAGTTAAATCGGGGGTCTGGTTCGATGAACCGCAGATACAACAACGGTTGAAGGGTTTGACGTTAAACAAACAACACTAAATCAGTTCCTTATCAGCCCTTTAAAAGGAAGGCATTGTCCAGCACAATGAATGGACGTTTCCTGTGAGAAATAAAGTGTACACATTCATATGTGCATGTATTTCTGTACGAGCACGCTTGAATGGAACAGTGTACTCCGTTGACCGTGCGAGAGTAGGAAATTCCAAGCATTCCATCGCCGACTGTTTCGCAATTTCCCATCTTACGGGGACTGCTACAAAACCCAAGGGCTATACAGGTGTTGTGTGAAATCTGATGGAACACAAACACATCATCATCACATGTCCAGAGTCAAGAAAATATTTATGAAGAGTAAAACAGCAAATTTAAAATCAAACAGGCACGCAGTGGTAAGATTGGCAGCTGCTTCGAGTCGAAATCGTCGACTGCACAACGTGCAACAACCATAGACACGGAGAACCGACGTGGACAGGTGAAGGACCCCGGTGCATCCGGTCTCGCCACGAAGGAGTTTAAAAGGCACTTTCGAATGCATGTGCCGCACCACAGACGCGCCAACATAGGCCTGCGTGTTCCCAGCGAGAATGAGTGGGTCGCAGCGCCAACGCCAACGTGGCACTCGAAACCGCAAAGAGACCACCTTCATCCGAAAATGGCGCAGTTCCTCCGACGTCATTCCCACGTGAAAGACGGCGCCAAAGGAACGTAGTCCTTAAATGGACGCTCCAAAAGTATCGGTTTCGTTTTACGCTTTGTATTTGGAGCTGAAAGGTGTTCCGAAATATCCGCGTGAGGCTTTAGCACGAGGCTGCTGCAGTGTTCGATTGATCGTGTGGGCATTCGCCGCCATATGGTCAACGTGAAATACGACCGATTAAAACTGCGCCACGACCAAAAGGTCGCCAACACCTTGCACATAAAAAAATGCAAACTAGACTTCTCAGAACCAGATCCACGGAGCGTTTTTAACCTTTTCTGGCCGCTTGTTTTCTATTAAAAGCCATTGTGGGGATTACTGAGAAACGAATGATTATAATACATTAGTAACCCGCAGATGAGTAAGCTTAAAGAAGCAACGTTCTTCCGAAAATGCTTCTTCAGCATCTCCACCATGAACTCTTGAACCGATGCAAATTGTTGGGTAACCCAATAACATTGTAAGTAAATAATAATCAATAGCTATTACTCTATTAATAAATTATGACGAAACAAATACACTCGATTAAATTACAACAGCAACCGTACAAAAAGGAAACAAACCAAAATAAAACGATACATATTTAATTGCCGGATAATAAATGAGTTGGCCAGCTGCGAACGTTGGCGAAGCCATAGGAAGGAGCACTATCCAATTATCGACGTCCCGATAATTTTTGGCAAGGAAGTGGGTTCTCGGTTTCGATCGCAAAACACCGGTCCCGTCGAATAGGACGGGTGAATTTGGTCGGACGCAGATGGCTGCCTTGGAATTTTTATTACCTTGTTCTTTAAACTCCATGAATAGGTCAATAGCATCTACTGTATCAAGGACATATACTCTCGGCTCGCATTATAACCACTATACATATATAATTTAAAGCGTAGCACGCCACACATCCAACGTAGCCGGTGACTCGCAATAATACAAACGGAGGTCTACATGCGAATACGTATCGTTCCTAACATCCTCGATTTTTTTCATGCCGACTTGCTTGGTACTATTAATAGAACGGGTATGAGTTATTAAATGGAACGGAATATTTTAAAATGTTAACTCAGATTGTGTATACAACATTGATTTGTTTTAGATATTCCTGTAGCAGTGCCCTTGATGGGAGTATGGAAGGAATTGTTATTTAATTAACTACATAAACGCCATTAGTCCAAAATGTGTGAACTAAGAGTACATAGAATACATCAATTTTCACTACTTTATAACAATTATCAATTTTATACATGAGTAAAACATTTATTGTTGTATAGTAAAATGCATGAAATGTATTTATTATTCACAACTTGTATACACACAGAAATTAAATTGAAAAAGTATCGAATTCCATAGTTTTTATACAAATAGAACATTTGTTTATTATTATTATTATTACTTTTATAAGATTGCCACAGCAATGTCCTTGATTGCTAGAATGAGGAAGCAATAGTTACTTTGTTGACAAAGTGGACACCATTAATCCTAAATGTTTGAAATGAATAGTCTGCATCAAAATCCACCCCTTTTTAATAAAAATAAATCAATTAAATTCAAGTGCGTTAAACATTTATTTTTGTATGATAAAATACTTGAAATATATTATTCATTACACGTATATTTTGAATGGCATTAATTAAATAGAAAAAATATTAAATTGATTGTTGGAAATTTATATTTGTAACACCTTAAACAACTGTCAAAATTTCATAGTTTTTATATAATTAGCACTTGTTAATTTATTAGATTAGAATCATTTATAAGTTGTTTTTGGAGGATTTGCATTAAATATAAGTATAGTAATAAGGATCTAGCATCAATTTTAACTATATTTTTAATAAATTCCAATTTTTGAATCAGTAAAACATTTATTTTTTGTGATAAAATATGATGTATCATACAAATTATATATTTCGAATTTTAAGTCTTTATAAAATTAACATTTAATTTAATGTATTTTTAGTTATTCATAAATAGTTATTTATTGACAGTTTTCGTATAATTCCCCTTATCTAATTTAATTATTTAGTTATTTTTACGTAATTAACTATTAAAAACACTTGTTTAGCCTTCGCGTAATCAAACAGAACAGCTGACAAAGAATTCAACATAATAATTATGGTAAGATATGTTTCAGTAAAACATCAGCGCCAAGCAGAAGTATTCAATGAATCATCCATCGCCAGACAAATAGATAAAAGACAAACAAGCACCTTAATGGGGCCTTGCTGGGAGTGAAAAACAGCTGATCCATACGTTCACAAGCAACAGAACCGAGAGAGTTACGCCACGGCACAAAAATTCGGGTCAGAATCACGTGGCCGACACCGGCTCATACAAAACCGTCGACGCGAATAAATATTCGCACAACGCACGAGACGGGGATAATTTCCGCTAGCGAGATGGATGCCCCCGATATATTTATAGATCAATTTTCGTCTATGTGGCTAGCCGTGCAACAATAAAGTCGTGAGGAACTTCGACGTCACTCCAGCCGAGTCAAATTCAATTATCCGACGGCTCCATCCCGGTCCCGATGGGAACAACAGGCGATCACTTTGTTCCCAATTTAAAATGTCAAACAATTCCAGACATGTGTCTGTTTCAACTTGAAGTTTTAAAGTGCTGAATATGTAATCGGCGCAAATTTCATTATTGGGGCAATGACATAGTCGCAGGTGACACTTTGTGACGTCAATTAATTGTTGTTGTAACGTTACGTCCAACTTAACAATGCGCATATCTATATGTGGTATAGTATAAATACCCGACTACTTATTTTTAACAATAATTCAACGATAAAATTCAACTCGTGGGTATTATTTTCTTTCTTTCTTTCTTTCTGAAGTCTCCCGGATATCCTTAAATAAAACCACATTAAGATGTTTCCGTCTGGCCCACAAATGGCCAGCTGTGATAACATGTCGACATAGCACATGTACCATTTTAAAAAGTTCCCAAAATGTTAAAGTTATTGTATAATAAAAATAGTATGCTCATTATTAATGAGTCATACTTAAATATTGACACAAGGATCAAAATATGATTTTAAAAAGAAAATATAATTAAAACTTGACTCTTAAAAATTGGATAAAACAAAATGGAAACGGATAGTTCTGTTAATTTTTTTTTTTTAAAAAAGATAATTTACTGAAAAATTCAGCTACTAAGTCTCAACTGAGAGACAAAAATATTCAAGGTAGTATTTAAAAATGGTAAAAAGTTGAAAAAATCATGTTTATCCTGAAAAATATGGAAATACATAAAAATAACACAAACTTCATTTGAAATTGAAAAAATATTGATCAGAAATACTTAAAAAATTAAGCTAAGAAATTACTTTTCTAGACGAAAAAGCTGAAGAAATTTAAAAATTGTCGATTTAAGAAGAAAATTAGCTAAAAAAATTCCAAAAAATAAATACTTAATTATCCTAAACTAAACTGGGATTGTGGGAGAAATTTTTGCAGTATTACTTATTAAATAAACTGAAATACTGTATTTTTTATCTTAAATTAAATTAAATCCCAAGAAAATATATATTTTCTTTCCATCCATTCTCCCCAATAATGAAATCCATCCCCCCCCTCCCCAGAAACTGCGCAGGGCACAAATGATTGCGGACTTTCAAATTGTGATTTCCTCGGCGACGCCATCGTATTTCTCCAAAATCTTATCTCCAGTCCGATAAAAAATGAGTTTTGCGTGAGATGCGTGGAGAATCTCTCCCCAGTTCTTATCCCGCCGTCCGTGCCACATCTGGTGGCCATAAATAACCGCCGCAGAGGGACCTGATCACATTTGATGGGGCAACATCAGGTGAGGACTTCGAAAAAAAAAATTCGTACACGTAATGCCGTAATATAAAATTGGAGTGATTTCGAAAGTGGACACACACGCGGTCTAGTCCATATTAGGGAAGGATATCTGTCCGGTCTGTGGGTCATTTAAATCAGGAGAGAGGTGTTGCGTTGGGTGTTCTGGTACGAAAGCGTTTGCTGCATATGTAAATGGGGCCCTGGGTCAAGAACCTCGTCGACATCTCGATCGGTGGAATGTTAACAGGGGAGAGAGCGCTTTGTAAATAGACCAAGACGGTTCTTCTGGGTGCGAGAGCGATAATCAATTTGTACGGATAATAATCTAAAACGCCTCGCAACATCCACGCAAACTTCAAAAATGTCCCATTGAACTCGAAAATAATCGTTAACAAAGCGAGAGAGAGACGTAATGTCGCTAGCCAGTTAGTTATCCATTCAATATCGACAGTAGTAGCGGTCCCGGAAACTGCGGACTATCGATAATTTCCGGGAAAACCTACCGGAGACGGCCAGCGAACGCGCCCCAGCGAGAGGGCTGAACGAACGTTCACCTCGTGACGTCACCGGTCCCGGATCGCCGCCACCGAAGGCGCGAGGGGCGGCGGCGGCGGCGGAGGTGCCACATTCGCAGCCCCCGCACACTCGCACACACACACATTCGAACCGACCGGCAACGGGCACCCCGGCGCCAGACGACGTCACCATCAGCTGGGGTGTGGTGGCGACCTTTGGATCCGGCTCGTCGCACCAGAAGGCACCACTGTCGCCGCCGCCACCGAAAAATCCTGCTAATACAGCAACGTATTTTTTACCATTATAAATTATAAATTAGACAAGTACTTAAATAAATACTTTCAATGGAAAAAAAATACAAATTTACAAGAATATTAAATTATTTTTTTAATGTTAACTTTTATTTCAATTGAATTTTTTTAATTAAAAATGTTAATTTGATGTTAAAATTTAAATTTCTTATTTTTTAAATTAAACTTATTTTAATATGTATGTTATTTTTCTAATTGAATCTGCTAATTTTATTTTTTTATATGGAAATTAAAGTATTGGTGTTACCTAAATAAATCTTTTCGTTGTTTTCAATTGAAAATATTATATACATATACATATACATATATAGAATTTTACGAAGAATTCAAAAATATTAAATTATTTTTTAAGATTTTATTTAAATACGTATTTTTCAATTGGATTTTTTTTTAATTAAATGTGTTACTTTGATTTTTCTATTTATCTTTTCGTTCCTTTCAATTGAAGAAAAAAATGTATAAATTTTATGTAGATTACAAATATATTAAATTATTTATTATGATTTTAAATACGTATTAGTAAAATTTTTTATTTCAATTGTTTTTTTTTCTTAATTAAATCTGTTAATTTAATTTTTCTATTTAAAATTCCTATTTATTAATTATGTTTTTCTTTAGTATATATGTCATATTTTAAATTAAATTTGTTAATTTTATTTTTTTATATTTACCAAATAAATTTACATAAACTTCAAAAATATTAAATATTTTTTTATATTCTTAAACACATATTGGTACAATTTTTTTTGATTTTTTTTTAAAATTAAACTAATTTTATTTTTTATATAGAATTTGAAGTGTACGAATTTTTTTATTTCAAATCACATTTTTGAAAGTCCTTATGTGACTAAACGTAATGTAGTTTGTATAAAAATTATTTTTTCAAGGATATACAATAACAGACTAATTAAAAAAAAAACATCGTAATCTGTAATTAATTTTAAAGTGTTCTATTTGATTTATATTTCGCGTTTACCAAACTAACTTTGAGTGAACATAAGAATTTTAATTTATTTAATTATAAAGACATAAATATTAAAATTATCAAATCAGCATTTCCTGAAGAAAACTCAAGTGTACCTTTTCCATTCCGCATTCTCCATTGATAACCTTTTCAAAAACAAGCCTGCTCTATACAAAAAATCTGGGGCACCTTTTAAATTTATGCACAAATCACAAACATATTGTGAAAGACGTTTTTATCACCATATGGTGCAAGTTGAATGGGTCAGGTAAACTGTATCGATTTATCGTTTTCATGTCTTATTCACATACAACTTCGACATTCAAGCCGCAATGGATCCCTTCCATGTAAGGTCAGGTAAAGAGATTATCGTTTGTGAGAGTAAAAGTAGAAAGTTCCCACGCGTGTTTTCACACCAACCATTTCAAAAAATGCCCTTATTATCACGAAAAAATGGCGCAGCCACCTAAGCCGGCCTTTTATTCGAAAGAAAAAGCTTAAGGAGGGACTTGTTCATCGACAGTTATTGATTTTTAATGTGCTTAGCGTTTAAGTACTCGAACATCTGTGAAAAAGGTGCGTTGTTTATGTCGTGTTCAATTAAAAAAGGCGGATTGTTCGAATTCTTCGTCGGTCAGTGCACCTATCTTGGGCAATCGCGAGCGAAAAGTAATCGATGTGCTAAAAGACAAATCGTCATGCATTGTTTGGGAGCGAAGCAATAAATAAACATTTAAATGGAAACATTGACCCGTACGCCACTTGTGCAATTTCTATGTTTTACGATTACAAATGTCAGCGTTTCTGCGGTAATTAGCCGGTTGTACAATTGCAATTATTAAGCCGCCGTTCGATTCGTCGTGTTTACATGTTTTGTGGGTCAAGTTTGGCCGATAGTCCTATCATCTGTTGTATTGATAATTTGCACTGGCATTGTATCGTGGACATTTGGTGTAAATCAGTCGGCTCGCGACGATTCTCGGTTGACATTCTTAGCGAGTTCATCGGGTACGCCCCCGATGTATTGGTATGCGCAGCCCGAAGAAGGAGCGACCGACCAACCGCGTTGCAGTTTATCCGGTGACCTTGCAAACAGCATTCCACAGAGTGCGATTTTCGAAAAGAAAAAAAATAACCACCAGCCACGGCGACCGGAGATTGAATACTGTTTCACATAGACGATGCCTAGCAACGAGATGAAATCCTAGAAGACACGTTCGACGTTCGAAGCTAAAGTATCCGCAACATTTAATACGTGGGCAAACTTATCCATTGAACTATACAACAGATAGTTATGTACCACAACTATAAATAGAAACTTTCGAACGTAACGCTTATTATTGTTGGATTGTTGGGTTTAAAGGTACCGTTGAATCAGCGCGATTTCTAAGAACCATTCGATCTAAAAATAGCATCGAAAGTACTGCTGTTTCTTCTTGTCTGTATTCAAATGAGAGTTAATAAAAATATTCAGAAGAAATGCACGTGTTTAAAATATTTATATTCGATAATATTAATTTATGACATTAATTATTCCCGGTTACAACTCTAGGTGCATATTAAACAAAACATAACATCAAGTAAATATTATTTTCATTTAAACATCAAAATTTAATATTTATCAATTTTACATCAACATATCAGAGTATATTATGATTGTTACAAAAATGGGTAATTAACTGGTAGTAGATAATAGAATCAAATTATAAATATAATATCAGTGGAAATACACGTTATTATCAGAAAAAAAAATGTAATTATTATTAATAGGAAATAAAAAATAACACCCAATGTTTTAAATATAAAATATAGCTTATTAAAATATTCTTTTCGATATTTTGGACCAACAATAATATATTTATTTAGCATTTGGGATCGGTATCCGGTTTAAAAATAGTACCCAGTACCAGTTACCTGGTAATTCATAGAAATTGGATCCCAGATAACTAATAATAATTGATAATCGATGCTTATTAGGTTCTCAGATGTGAATTTTAAGGGCTGCGGTACATTTATCCCTCATATTGGATTCCAGATGTAAAATGTGTTTTTTTAACCCCGAAAACAGCCCTAAAGATGATCCCTTATTTGTTACTGTAAGTCAAGCAATGTGTAATATGAATAAAATTCTATTATGTAATTCGATACTGGTGTTTTTCTGAGCTATTCCCCAACCCCAATAAGTCACAGGTGTGACAGTATACTTTGGCTGTAGATACAAAAAAACCTCATGAGCAAAATCATGCTATGCTGATTTTGCACCACCTTCAACAACTGAATAATATAGAAGCCAGCAACCAACAAGTGTTTATTTAGAAAAACTATTTCTAGAATTAAGTTACTGACAATATATGATGTAGATTAAATTCTGAAAATGCAGCTTTTATCATAATCCACCACAATTAAAAAAAAAATAAATTATGATTATTAGTTATTTTATGTTTGAATCTTGATTTATAAATATTTTTTAAGTCTTAGAAGGTTTCTAAGAGAATACTTTTTATAGCAAATGAGTACACTTGTTAAAACACGCAACACAATGAGGTATTCGCAAACAAAAAGCCATTAACCCACATTTTTTAAAAAAACCTGCATTTCCGCCAACCCCGGCACGCCGTAATAAGTAAACAGAAAGACGTTACATTCAAGAATCACCGTAAAATTTCCCTTTCTCTTTAAATCAACACAAAAATAAAATTACTGCGCCACCGACAATTAAAACAAAGGAAAATCCGCAACCGCCGCCCGTTCAACGGCACACCCCGGACCGGCGTACTCATTACGTTTCCAGGCCGTGCAAAAGGTCAAAGTGCACTCGGTCAGTGGATGCACCGTCTGCACATAACGCCGATGCAACCCCCGCCTGTCCCGACCCAACGTCCCGGGACGGTTGCATAAAGCGCTCCTCGCCTCCCGTCCATCCCCTTACTCGGCACACTGGAAAAACGCCGCCGCCCCGGAAACATGGACTTCTCTGTCGTGCAGCAGCAACAGCACCGGGCGCCGTCTTTCCAGTCGGCCGGGATTAAACGGTCGTAGCCCTGGATAGAATGGTGTTTAGAGTGAACGACGGGATTAACACACTTTTAGTTTTTAATGGGAATGAACTCATTTGGAGTGGGTCAATGCATTTGCTTTATCTAGTACCCGTATAACCAAATTAGATGTGGACAATGAACTGACGACTGTGCTGTCTGTTGATTAATTAATTTGTAACATTTTGAATAATATTTTAAGCAAGTTTTACACGTTTGTTTGTCATATTTTGACACCTCTGTAATAAGTGATACAAAGGGCACAATTTTATTTAATGGGACACTACATATTATGTGATGTGGTACTTTTGTCTCTAATTACATATAATATTACAAAAATAAAAAAAAAATTGTAGAAAAAAAAATCATCAATTAAAACATTTAATTGGAAAAACTCTTAAATTTAGAATTTAACACGTTGTAATCATGTAAATTGTAAGAGTTTCCGACATTATTCTAATCAATCGAAAATTGGTCTTAGAATTGTTACCGACAGGGAATGCCGTTAGGGCATAAGACATATGATCGGAAAGAAAAAAAAGAGTTTATCTGAAACAGGCAGGTTGTGCCAAATATTTAGTTCGAATCATTAAGTAAAAATTACACATAATTTTCACTCTAGTCTATATTTTCAACTAATTTGCTTTGAGTTGGCAAAAATTCAACTGTAGTAACACTTTTCTGAAGTCAAAATACTTTAATTATCTTAGATTTTAATACATTTTCTTGTATAACTCATAATAAAATAAATAATCGTGTACCATTTATGGTACTGCAAAAGCATTTTGACAACGTGGGTCTCACGTGAACGACGTGAACTGCAACATATGCGAGAATGTTTGCGAAAGTCCCGTCGTGAGAACAGTTCTGCACTTTTCAGGCAACCCATTAAGCCCGCTTCTAATTGAATATTACTCGTCGCAATATCTTAAGAACGAAACGCCCCGTTACAAAAACTCATTGTGTTCTTTTGATGCGTCAATTAATCATGTTTAAATGCCCACCAAACATGTTCCAAACGATACCCCCATATGAATGGAAGACCTCTCGTTCGCCGACCGGCAATTATCTCCGCACCGAAACTCGAGGGATTTAAATGGCCCCATTCCCAGCGACCAAAACGCGCACTTTTCAAAGTACGCGACCGTTCATTCAGCCGGCGGTCGCGGAATGTGGCCGGCGAACGCGCCGAGACCCCCCGTGGGGCCGGCGGGGGTACCGCCAAAGATGTCGGCGGGGAAGGGAGCGGGGCACGACGACGTGAAAATCCTGCACACATCGATGGAATGCATGACGTAACTTTCGTGCGAAAACTGACCGACTCGAATCGGCCGGCGTTGCCGCAAGTACTGCTTTTGTTGTGCGGCCTCGTACCGCCGCGGCCGTACAGTTATCGCTTAAATTAAAGTGCGCAAACATTAATCGACAAATTCCCTTTTCCATTCAAAAACCGCGTTCGTTAAACCACTTATCGAATGAGTACACACACATCGGGGACGGTGTTTTACATAATTTATGTGTATAAAAAGGTATCGCGAATAATGACGTAAACTTAGCACATGCGGGGGACAAAGTGCGGCGTCGTCAAGCGGCCCAGAAAATTCATTCATCAATCTCCGAACAATGTTCAGTGAACATAAATAAGCAAACAGACCCAAAACGTAATTTACGTAGGATCCGAAATATGAGAATTATCGTTCTGGCTGGAGATAATGGTCGCCGTAGGCGAAGTTGTCTCTTCCACGTCGACTGGCGATACTCTTCGACTTACAATGCGGACGATTTAATACAATCGAGATCAGCTGACTAGTGTATATCTTATTCGTAGGTGTGCGGTGTAAATTTTAACACTCTATAATAGTCTCGTTGATATCTTCCCTGACGCTTCCGTTATGTTTACTTATCCTCTTTAACGGTACATGTGAATGTTTTAAATAACCCACCACATGGAGTACCTGACATGTCACACAAAACGCATTGTTAGGAGCTATTAGTACTAGGAAGTAAAGAGTTGCCGACAACCTGGGGTGAATGTTACCACTTCCGTTACATATGGATCTTCTTAATGTAAACTTGTAATTATATATAACTCCAAGGGCGGAATATGTACAATAATGGTGATGTTTATAACAATTCTTTCTGACAAAGAGTTTTGAATAATCAACAATATACAGGGTCGGTCTTAAATTGTCGGATTTTAGGTATTACAAGTTATTTCCAGACCAGGCATAAAAATTATGTTTAAGATCGTGTTTGTTAGCTTTAACAGTCACCTATCAAAAACATTAATTTCCAAAATGTCAGTTATTTGTGTTTGACTAAAGAATTTTTATTTTTATTTTGAAAAAAAGATAGGGTTAAACCATTCCAGAATAGCTTTCATACATAAGTTTTCTCACTTAATTGAAAAAACCCTTAGAAAAATGTACTTCAGTTTAGAATTTCGGTTATAATCATGTAAACATCATAGAGTCGATAATTTGTCTTAGAATTGTTGCAAACAGGGAATGCCGTTGCATCGACTGTATATATATTTTTTTAAATTCTATTAGAAATATGTTAGAATTAATTAAAGGATATCAAAATGAAGTTACATATTAATTTTCTATAATCTCATTAACGTTATTTTTAATTCTACCAAAAATTAATAACAAACATCGACATATAAATCATTTTCAAACAAACATAGAATATTCATTGTGTATTTATTAAAGAAACATCAATTGAAACTAAATCACAAATAAAAAACACGGCGACGTTTCCATCTAAAAATGAACGAAGTATTCATTCAATATTAAGCGTCAATAAAAAGGAAAAAATGAGGAAACAAAAGATTAGTGACCTAAAATGTCCAATCAATTCATGCCGAGAGAAAAGTGCCAGAGCCAGTGTACTAGAAAACCCCGGGTGACAGACAGGCATCGGCCCTCGTCACCCCCTCCCGTCGTCGATGCACTCGCCCCTCCAGCCATTCATTAAAACTTGAAATGACTAGTGATTAACGCGCATCTACGTTTTTCTCGAAATACTACATTTCGGTTTGTAGGCGGTTATGGAGTAAAACGGACTTTGACGAAATAGGTGCGAGTAAAATATTACGGGACACACCTGACAGGTCGGGTGGAGCAGTGCGGGAGGCGCGAGAGACGGTCTTTCTTCGTTCCACGGAGGGCATACGATTTCGTTGTACGAGTGCGCGTCGCCGGAACGGCGCAATGCACCGTTCGTCCGTCTATTGATGTGTTTCATTTATGCACCCGAACCTTACGCCTCCCGTTTACTCGACCTACCGCAGAACTCCGCACTGTGTCATTTACCCCGATATACCCGCCGTTCACCTTCATCGTCCACAGTTATGAAAATGACTCGCTTTAAAGAATATTTGCACAGGAAACACAAAAAAGAGAAACGATTTGTGTAAGAATCACATTTATATCATGTCGTCTCCGAGGCGGTCTTCAAGAGATTGCTTGTGTCCTGACGTATAAATCCGTAGAGGATACTTTCAGTCGTCTGGGGCATTATCTGCGGCATTCTAGTAATCTCGATGCGATTAGAAAGGATGCCGGATGCACAACGTCCTGAAAATGACACGACCAAGATTGTAACGGTGCACCGGATAATTGGCCGTCCATTTCAACCCCTAGTAGGGTAGTGTGGGCTGCGCCGTTCTGACGTCAGCAACGACACGACGGCTGTTGCCCGAGAAACGCTAGACTATCGATCGGCATCGCGACGCTGCTCGTTTCCACCCCTTCAACGTCGACGATTCCATGGACGAAGGGGCGAGTGGCGAGTGTATCTGTGTGTGTGGAGTGTCGTTTTGTGCACCTCGGCGACGGTTGATGATTACAACGGTGATGGCTATTATAGTGGGCCGTATCGGAACGGACCCGACATTGTATGATGATGCATTGACATTAATCGATACCGTGGATCGAGAGCGCCGCCAAACGCCGTTGTGTCCCTGACACATATCGAGGCTACTATTAAAATAACTAGACCAGTTATAGGAACAATGGCATTCAAAGATACTCTTCATTAATTTTATTCTCTTTTTTGCTTCGCTGTAGCAGTTCAATGATGAATTCAAAGTAAAATGATTTTATCAGAATAATTTAAGATAACTTAAATATCTGGATAAACAACATGTTTCTGTATTAACCATGACACACATTGATACGAAATGATAAATAACCGCAGGAGTTATATCTATTAATAATGCCATTTCACGTTATTTAAAACCCATAAAACAACTAAATAGCATAAAATTAAAATGACCATAAAACAGTTTCAGATTTTATCCCAGTTCGTTAACAATCTAGAAATTTACCCAATTATGCAAATCAGCAAATTGAGAAATCTACAGCAATCACTTCAGCATGTGACAGTTTCTCATCACGCGGGCAAATTATCATTGCAATCTAAAGCCGATCAAAATTTAGGTCATGTGCCATATGTCACTGCCCCCTTCTCCCACCCCTTGCTATATCAAAAAAAAAAAAATGATGGATGAAGCACTATAACTTCTGAACGGCGGGAGGGGGGCAAGGAGAAGCCGCTCCGTGAAATCGGGGTAGGCGCCAACGGGGTGGTGGTGAAGAGGATCGGGAGAAGGGAGATTCTGCAAGGGTGTGCGGTCGCCATGACTACCGTACTACGTGGCGGGAATGCTAGTAGACCGCACCCGGCGCAAGGAAGCTCTCCGCTGATCACATTGCCCACGTGAGCGGCCCACATGGACCCGATAACGTTGCAGTAAATGTCTTCTTTGTTTCGCCTCGAGAGATTTTATTTCTGAATAACTAACATTATCTTTGTAACTTCATAAATGTCACGTTGTATTTAATTGGAAAAAGTATTTTCAAGAGTTCTAAAAAATTCTCTTCTAGAATAAGTTTAAAAAATAAAATTCTAGAGTTTTTATTACTCTAGAGAAATCCTTTATTAATCAATGTTAAGCTGTAACATTTTTCCACGCATTTGATCTACTACCTAACTTCTAGAAAATACATAAATCTAGAGAAATAATTTAGCTAATAATTTTAAAAATATATTGTACATTGGTGAAAGTTAATTATTTTAGGAAAATCCTTAGTAAGTCATAAGTTTAAGACAAATAAATTGTCCAATTTGAGCCTATTTCACCAATAATATTAGAAAAATTAATAACATATTTATAATAAAGATTATAAAAACTGTTGGAATTAAAATTTATGATAAACCAACAAGTAAGTCTATTTATACTCCAGACTAATTTCATTAATATAATTCTATAATTAGGTAAAAACACTCTTGATGACTACATGAAAATTAACAAATGCGTGGTCAAGGTTCCACAGGCCCTGTGACCGAGGAACCGAGACACCGTGTCTCGGGACGGCGTGTGTCGGGGGGAGAGGGTTGTTCAGTTTTCCAGACGCTATAGCCGTCGCGGCGCTGGCCTTGAGCGGCAGCCAGTCCGTCCGCTTAAAGGGGGATTTTCGAGTGACGACGCACAGCGAAACCAGACTGACAACCTATGCCAACACCGCGGTTTAGACGCGATCACCGTTCCGCCAATCGTCAATCCACTCGAATTGACATGAATCGATGATGAATTTACCGCGGGAGGGATGATACCGGATCCGTTCAGCGGGAGAATTCCGTTTGAACTTTGACTTTTCACCCACGTTCGTTCGTTCGAGTTTAAATGTCATGTTTGTTCACCCCCGGGGATGCTGAATCTGTTTTGAATTGGCGAACACGATAAGGGCATTGTGGATGTACTTCCACGTTATTGAATCCCCAACACAAAATGTACAGTTATATTTTATGTTTTTATGTTTGATGTTAATTCGCGTTCACTAAGGGGGAAAAATAACTCATTTGACCGACCAATAATAATTATTATCTTTTTACGAAAGAGTGTTGTGTGGAGATTCCGGGCGCCGCCCTGGCTGCCTCTATCGATCGTTTCGGCGTCGTTCCCCATTTTCACGCCATGCACCTACTTCTTCCATCTCCATCTCTCTTCTTCGCTTCGTTCCCATCAGCCCTTTTCGTTCGACCAGACACACATCGTAGGTTTCGGATACGGCGTAGAAACCCACTGCATGCAGGATATGTGCCACGTCGGTGGAGAGAGAGAGAGAGGGAATTTGCGAATTCGCTGGCGCAACTAAATACAAACGTGGCGTTAACTGGATGGCCATACTACAATATTATAGTAACGTGTGGCCCAGTTTGCTCCGAATGCAACTTTAATATGCACCGAGTACACGCCCACGTGCTAATTGGTTAATAAACACCGGTGTGCTGTATGAATAAACTCATGACTAGAGAAAAAATAAGGTCAAATTCCGGTCGGGGGAATCGATTAAATTAAATACGACGTGTACCACGGGCACCTGGCAGCTTTACACAGCAACGAAAATGATAGTAAAATCGTAGAAGACGTAAATGTCGTCGAGACAAAGTAAAGAGAGCCGCGGGCGTTAATCCGCTCGCACTTGGCACGTAGTTTCGAAGTTGTTTATCGAATCAGCTGGTTTTGTTTACAACATATTCCTTGCCCTATTTAACACTAGCTACGAATGCGACTGATAGAGATCGTTCGGTGTTTGTGTGCACGTACGCACGTGCTATTAATAGGCGAAGACACACCGTATAGTAGTAATTTTCCATCCGAATTACGAAAAACAACGTGCGACTGAATGGAGAGGCGAATGCACCACGCTCCTTCGTGCCGGACGGGAGATTAATACCTGCCGTCACAATATAACCCATTCATCGATTCGTTAAAAAACGCCGATGACAGACACTTTCTCCGTACTATAAATATTAGATGAACACACAGCCTCTGTTCAAGCACCAAGGACAGTAGTAATAAGTATTGTTACGAGAATGTTTATTTGGTTCAGGGAAACGGTTATTTACGACATGGAAGAGGCCTACATAACTAGACCCGAGATCTAAATCGAGGAATGTTGTCTGTTGGGTTATCTTACAATTGTTACTTACGAAATTACTTTGGGAAACGGTCTTACCTAGAAATTAAAAAGTAAAAATTAGTTTATTTTATAACCAAATCGCTGTTTAACTTCGTATATATTGACCGATAATTCCAGTACAGAAAAATTATACCATAAAACTAATCCAACCATTTATTGGCTATAATGAACGGATGAAAGATATCAAATTTTACTATATTATAGTAATGAAAACTTTTCCTTTTATAACTAACTATATCAGAATAATTCCCCGAGTTTTACGAGCCGTAGTTAGAAAATAAAAACAGGAAAGTTTACTTTTAATTGATAATAATCTGGTTCATCCTGATATCTAAACTAATTCTAATAAAATATTCTTTTTTATTTTATCACAAGGCATCTGCTAATAAAGAAATTGATTATGACAAGTTTTCCCCACTGGACAATTTAGAAGTAAATTTTATTCAATTATGACAGCAGGTTAATAGAGAAATTACATGGACTGTCTGAAGTATGCAGAATTTTTTGAAATATCAAAATTTTATGGTTGTTTTACGATATGATACAAACAGTTTCGGGTGTAGTAGATACATTTTTATGTAAGTCCAGTTTTCTCGACTAGACTTTTGAACACTACATAAACCTTATTAGTCTGACATGGCAGCAGGATTTAAAAAAAACCATTACAATTTGTCTTAATCACGCAGAATATTTTGAATCAAAAAATTATTTTGCAGATCCTTACAAATAAATTCAACCTCAAGATATAATAAATCAATTTTGAGGCAATTTTCAACTCCAACATTTTCTTTTAAGTCTTTAGAGTCTAGACCTTTAAATACATCATAAACTTTATTAGTGTGACATAGCAGCAGGATTTTAGAAAAGCTATTATAATTTGTCTTAATCATGCAAGATATTTTGAGTCAATTTTCATCTTTCACCTCTTTCTTTTTAAGCCTTTAAACTCTTCAAAATTTTATTAGTCTGGCATGGCAACAGGATTTTAAAAAAACAATTAAAATTTGTCTTAAATAAGAAAAAACAAGTCTTCTAAGCTTCAAGTCCTCAAATATTTCTTCATCATGGCATGGTTACATTTATCAAACCATAGATACAAAGAACCAACACATTGTCAATTAGTCTTTTAAGTATCTTACAACTTTATATAGCAAACTAATTTTAAAATTTTATAATTGATTGTTTATTATTGATAATCATATTTATAATATAAATTTTCCTCCAGATAAAACTTCATTTAAAAAAGCTTGTGCTTGTTTAAATCTTCATTCATTAAGTTTACATCACTTCCATGGTGTTTCCGCAAAATTAATGATAACCTTCCTCCTCGTTACACACAATTTGTCCTTCCTTTTCGCAAATTGATATTTTTTCGTCATCAACCTTGCGTTTTCGCAGACCACTCAGTCTGGTTTTTGTCTAGATTTTCGCATTTCACCTTCCGCCACTCCGACGACCTTTCGCTTCGTGCGAATCGGTACACGGTCATCCGTCATTTGCCGAAACCCCATTATTGTCACCTTGACGTACGCTGCAAATTACTAGCCAGGAAAGCAACCAAGTAAAACTGTCATCAAATCACCATTGAGAACCCGCCGCCGTTTGATATGCTAATCATATTTGGCCGGCGTCCGCTTCGGTCCGAATTGTCCTGAATGTCAATTGGCCGATTCTGGCAATTGGCTTTTTAGCTACGCCGACCGAAGGTCACGTATCGTCTGCGAGTGCGAGAAAGCTCTTTCCGAATGTGTGTGCCCTTGGAGTCGGCAATTTTTGCGTCTCGGATCGTTCGAGGAAGTTCGCGAGGCACTCAACGATTTTTGTTGCCAGGCGATTACATTTATATGGGCAACCCAGACTTAAGTAGTAACCTTGTAATCGATGTGGATTGTTGATAAAATTCAAATGGGACGGAGGAGTATCCTAATTTACAATCGGCGAAGCCGAATAGAGAAACCTGGCCATTCGAGACTTTCACATACTTGCACCACGCCATTACGTTGTCTAACTGCGGTTCGCAAAGTACAATACGAACGACACAGATTATATGGTTTATTAAATATTCGTGCGTGCCAGATCCAATCGTTGCGTGAGCGTACAAACGCAAGATGCACCTGCAGACCTAAACCGGCCGCCTAAAAACACGGAGGGACTCATGAAAAATGAATGGAGCGAACCAGACGCAATAATCACAGTCTACAAGTGTTTTAATAGTTGCATGTATCGTAAAAAGCAAAAATGATAAAAAATACGTGGTTGGAAATCAATATAATTTAAAGGGAGTGTTTAATAACACATGAAAGAAGGCAGAAATTTAAAGAAAAATACATGTTCTTGTCTACCGGGTGATCAGACCGTGAAGGTCTTGGCATGGTGGTGGCCACAAATGATGGGAATCGCTTCGCACGAGGTCCCCGGACCACGTCCAACGCACCAATTTAAATGTCCATTTAAATACCCGCGTACCACGGCATTTCTATGACAAATCAAATACGTCGTTTTCTGCTCAATTGTGCGGGTAATTTTACTCGCCCAATAAAGTAAAACAGGATAACCTGTGTAAACTGGATATCTTCATCTGGTACCAGCGATTGGTACCATTTTACGACGTCATAGGCCATATGTCGTCGTCCGGCAGATGACAGACGCGCACACCATGTTGATGGAACCAGTCTCTGCCCGTAACAAAGGCCTTTAAATAACAAGAGTGGCCTTGAACGCGCTCTTTTTTTTATGAACCGACAGTGATGACTACGTGGTTTTCGGTAAAGCCCGACGTTTTTTTTATTGTGCCTTACTCACGTAACCGACACTAAATTGCGTTTCAATTTAAAACGGAACAATCTGTTATGTAAATATACAGTTCTCGTCTACCTCAAGAAGTTATGTCACCTCCGGGGCTCAAAAATGAGAGCAAAATTTATCAATTTTAATCACAACGACACAATAGGTCGGAGATTTATTATTAATGTGGCTAGTGGCGAAGACATCTTTCAGCATTTTTATTTTGCTTCAAATATTTACCCCATATTTTAATATTTTTATTATTAATACATTTTACATTTATTTTATTTTTTTATATACAAAGTTTTTCTAAAATTAAAGTATTTTATTTTCCTCTTTAATATATTTCAGTTTTAATGATTATTTTAATTTTCTTTATCCATTAAAGTGAAAGATCTCAAAATTGCTGTAACAAATAAAATTAATAAAGAGTTCCTTTTTCGTTATAAATTGTACAAAGAACACAAAAAAACTAAATAATTTTATAAAATATTCAGTGGCATAGAAAATAGAGCAGGAAAAAGTGGGGAAACACCAATAATCTAGCTCATTGCAACAATATAGAAAATTTATTACATTGAATTGTAGGCATACATTTTAGAATAACATATAACAAATTTGATAGGACCAAAGACTACGAAAACATATTTTCTCATAAGGAAAACATTTTTGAAATTTAAAATTGAGGTACTTATTTTCTTCAAAAGAAAGCTTAGAACAAAAAATTATTTCGATTTTCTTCATTATTCCCACCCATTTTAGAAACACATATATCTATATTTTTAATTTATTTCTCTTACGATTTAAAAGTTTTCGGCTAAGTTAAAGTCACTCAACTGTTTGGTGTAATAACTTCAATAACAATATGTTGTAATTTTCAAAAAAAGTTGTTTTTTATTAAGCTGTTGTTCTCACATTTTTACACTACTCTGAAACTGACTCGAAATTTCTTTTCATTCATACTCGTATTTGACATATTGTTTTTCTAGTAACAGAAAGAAATATTCCTTAAAATTTGCAATATTATTGAAAGATTAGATATTTACAAAATGTATGATTAGTATTCTCAAAAGTTTTGGTACTGCTAAGAGCTTTGAATAATTATATAATTGTTACTAATTGTCAATTATTTAAAAAAATAAGTAATACAAGTCAATGTTTAATCAACAGTTATAAAAAGGATTTAACTTCTTATGTTATATTTATTTTTACATAAAAATATGACATTGCATTCAAACATACCAAGTTTTAAAATCGATTTTTGTTAAGTCAAAATGGTATCATGTTTTAATGTTTAATGAGTTTCTGCCACTTACTTTAAAGAGATACAGTAAAGAGATTTTAATAAAAAAAATATGACAAATGTACTCAAAATAACACCTTTAATTGGTAAATCAGTTGAAATAGTTGATTGACACATAATAACTTACATGGAACACCTTTAACATTGTCCTAATGACATTAATATTGTGTACGACATTTTTAAATACCTATTTAAAAATAAAATAAAATCCTCAAACGAACACAATAAATCGCTGAATGTAAATATACACCCTCTTGTTTAGTTCTCCGATAAACTCCTCCAATTAGGTCTCCTCTTCAACTCCAAGCTGCAGCGTAGGAGTTCATGAATAAAAAAGGCTAATAAATTGGAATTCACAAACTTTTAACAACCTCGTTAATGAGCCCCTTGATATAATCGATACCAAAATAAAACATTACAAATTAGTCGAATCCAATTTAAAGAAAGCGTCTCCACTAAACCCTGACCGACATTCGGCGATCACTCGCTGCACCCTGCGGCCCGAAAATCGCATTCATCCGCCCATCACCTTGACGAACGCACGATCTTGTGGTGTCCGAAAACTTCGCCAAAACGGATCCTCCCCCGCTGCCTCGTTCGGCTCAAATGCATGTGCGAATCTCACGCGTCTAGACAGCCATCCCGCCACGGTCGAACACGACGAGGCCGGGTCAGGGACAATTGGCAGCGTCAATTTTTTTTTCTCTCCCAAAAAGTGTCCCGTTTAATGTTTCGCGAAACGTACCGAAACTATCTGCATGAAAGGCTCGTTTTATTCAAGGACGCACCGATAATTATTTAATTCGATCCATTCATAATGTTTCGAGCGAGTGCGGTGCGGATCCCAATGCTTAACGTAAACAAAATATGATGCACGAACATGTGATTACGGGGCCAGATGATTTCTATAAATACACCGGGGAATTTGATAAGTTCTTATCGTTCGTGCTTACGTAAAATGCGATGATAAAATTAAACGAACGAACTTAAACTACCTACACACACACATTAGGAGTTTGTAAATACCGAATTCGTTTTAAACAGTTAAATATTATTCTTAAAATTTACGTTTGTGTAATTAAAAATTATTGTATTGTTATACGTGTCCCAAAATTGATTGACACAGCTGATACAACTTAATTTTTTATTTCTTTTGACAAACATTATCATACATTTTTTACGTATTATTTTTAAAAAATAATCTTAAAAATTGGGATATATGTCACTAATTTATTTCAAATGTAAACCAATGAATTTTTATGGGAATAAAAAACAAAAATATGCAGAAATATTTATAGCTAAATTTCTGATAAACTTTGAAATATAATACTTTTTTCAAAGATAATTTTAAAATAAATGAATTTGGTAACAATTTATCTTATGAAAAAAAAATATTTTCTATGTTTCAGTCGAGAATATTGAATTGTTTATTTAAATTAAGTTACTTAGAAATATTACGAGCAACTTCTTTTTTTCAAATGAAAACCACTGAATTTTTATAGGAAAAAAAGTTCTCCAAAAATATATAGAAATAAATTGAAATATATTTGGTAAATTTGGAGATATAATACTTTTTTCAATTTATTGAATTTTATCAGTGAAAAAATTTATAGGTAATATAATATTCGAATTTTATTCTCTATGTGTTTCATAGACGAAGAAAACAAAAAAACAATTTTTTCCAAGACATACGAGAAACGAAAGTAGTTATAGTGATTTAATCATAAAACAACAAAGTGAAACGAAATTATGTGTGACCTGAAATTGTGATAAATTACAGTAATTTGGAGCCCTCTTTAGTTCTAAACAACATTGGGATTTTTTAAGTGCAATTATTTAATCATTTCCCCCAAACAAAACGCCAGCAATTTTTTCATTCCCATTGCATACTATCATAATTTAATGCTGGTAACAATATATTACACGGTCATTAAGGCAAGAACAATAATTTAATGCTATTATTGGTGGCACAGTCGAATAAAAACGAAATGTACCACTAATTTTATAATTATATATTAATTTAAATAGAAAATAACTTAATTGTTTTACCAATTTTGATATTATATGTTAATTCGTCAATTAAGTACCATGACTACTCCGATAATATCTGGCAATTGATCAAAGTGTTCCCCAGGTGTGACTAATTACGTGTTTAAAGGGGAGACTAATCCGACCCCTTTCATCCCCCAAATAGGAGCCGTTTATGCTGTCAATTAACGATTTTGTATTTACAAAAGATCCATTAACGAACATTAACCTGTAGCGGCAACATCTGACGTATTTATGATCAGGCATGAAACCCTTATTTTTCTATTTTATTATGCATTTATTAGATTGCAATGTAAACTGTCAATGTACACTTTCTTCTAGTTATTAAACTTACAACAAGAAAGTCAATGATCTATTTTATAGTCTTTTTAAAACACCGGAGAAAGTACAATATCTTGCGATATAGTCTAGTAAAAGCTGCTCCATTAGCGAAACCAGAAACCCCACCAAACACCCAAGGTAGGTGTAGATTTGCAACAATTCTGCAGTTTATTAATATATTTAATGTTGTAAACCGAAACGAGTGGGCGACTGCAAATTCCAATTCATTCATTCATTTCCATCGGAACTGTCCTCAGCAAATTTGGATTGGATGTGGGCGTTAAGTCAGTCAGTGGGCAAACGCCTATTCGAACATGAATAAATTGGGCCTCCTCAATTAAATGCGTGTGCTGATACACTGTTGCCATATTACAGTAATTACAAAACGGGAAAAAATTATAATGATGAAAATGATATTTCAAAAATATATTCAATTTTTAATGGGCACTTGGGGGCATTTTGCAAAAAGACTCAAAATGAACTCAAACTCAGTAGAAAGGAATATCGAACGATTATTTCGAAAAACTACTGAAATCCATAAAAGAAAAAGGTGTTTAGAAGTTATTATAAATAATGGATGTTACTAAATACTAAATAAAGGAAGGCTAAATGTATGTATTCGAGCTTGAAATAAAAAATCAATGGAAAAAATGCCCACCAGTTGTTAAGAAATTGACTTCAAGTAGAATAACAAATTGCTCAGAGAACCACATACTTCGGTTCAATAAAAATATGAAATCACGACGACGTTAAATCGTTGAAATTCCTGTTAAGTAATTGTTCGAAATTCTTATCTGACTGCATTTCAATTCCCATTGTCGATTCCAGCTTACACGAACGCCGATTGTGTGCGATTGTGTCAGGAGAGTAAACTGGGCGTACGGCGACATGTTCCGATATCCAACATGTCACGAGTTTCGTTGTGTGGCATCCGAACGCCCAGACTCCGAACTGGGTCAGGGAATGACGAGCACACAAACAAAGCGTACATCCTTTGTCTGCTGCCGCAAGTTCGGGACCGATACATTAAATTTGCATCTCGTTGCACGACGGGAAGCGTCACCCTTGAAATCATCGTATCGCCCGAAACACCTCTCATCAGTTTCCGTCAAAACGGCGGCAACGGGTTTGTATGTTGGCGTAGGTCAATGCCGTGGTGAAACATGACACAAATCACAAACCGGACAAGAAAACGCCGTGCCCCTATCTAGTCGGACGTAGAACTATCCGCAATGCCGTTGAGCTAGGTCGACGGCGGGATGGTCCCAATGCCGCAATAAATCTTGACCGCATCCAAAAATTCGATGATTTTTTGGCTGTGTGTGTGTGTGCGGTAGGTTAGTTCATTTAATTGAATGTACCATTGCACCGTAATATCAGTTAAACGATTTAAATTTAAATAGCATCGGTGCATCCAAACTGCCAGACTTTACGACTTATTTACGGATTATTTAATATCCATTCTATTAGATCCAAAAATAACCGCTACGTCTAGACAGTCTAGGTCGTCCGTGAGCAGAGCACAGGAGAGTAATCGCGGCCCCGGTGCACATATACGATTTCCACTTTTATATATCGTCGACCAACAACAGCAAACAGCTGATGTGGCGAAACGATACGGTGATGTGTGTGTGAATGTTTGTGTCGTGCGTGTGCACATGCCGGGTCCCGATTATTTCGATAAGGTTCCACAAACTCGAATACGTACCGGTGTGAACGACACCGCGCACCGGTCTTAAGAAATCAAATGGGCAAATGTCCGGATCGTATGTGGGACACCAAATGTGTAATCAACATGCATGTAGCGTTACCGATTGTGCATTTCTAAAGAAAACTCTCACTGGGAATAATTTATTTTTGTTTTGAAATGATGACAATGCCGTTTTTAAATTCTGGGTACTTTAGAGTCGATGCACTCAGAATTTTATCTATATATTTTCTTATCTAGAAGTCGAGAAGACTAATTTTAGGTTTCATTGTCAATTCTTTTTTAATTTCTAGGAAGTCGTACTTTTTCTAAAGAAGAAAGCTGTCTTTGGAAATAACTTATTTGTTTTAATATCATAATATCATAGTTTATTAAATTCTAGATACTTGGAAGAATTCTATATCTGACCTTTTCTTCTTCCGATTTCAAAGATGGAAAGGTTTGGTTAGGTTCACTAACATTTTTTTAGTATTTAGGAAGTGTAATTATTAATTTTAAAATAATTTTTAATTAAATTCTTATGCTTGATGTGGAATATCTCTAAATTTGATCATCTCTCTTTCTTAATCTTGAAGTTGAGAAGACGATTTGCAATTTTAGATTTAAATGTCAATTTAATACTGAAATCTACGAATTTGTAATATTTATGAAGGAGAAACCTTTTTGAAAATAACTTATTTGTTTTAAAATTATGATAATATGTAGAGACTTGGAAGAGTTTAGGTTCACAGACATTTTTTTCTGAAGAAAACTCTGATTGGAAGTAATTTTATTAGTTTTAAAATGATATTAACATAATTTTTCATAAAATTTTCTATGTAGTTAGAGTTGAATGTCTCTAAAATTGATCATTTCGTATTTTGATCTTGAAGTTAAGAAGATGTCCATGCCCATTTATCTGGGAATTATTTTCCTCAGTTTTCCAGGTCTTATTTATCAAGTTTTCCAACTAATATACAACATACATCAAGTTTAGATTGTAAACATGATACAAGTTACACATTGTTAGTAGAAATAATTCAATTTAAGTCACAATAACAAAACCTTATTTGTAACCTGATATTATTGTTTTTCTTACCTTGCTCAATTTTTCACCCTCGTGGTGCGGCAACAGACTTCGCAGCGACTGGAAACCATTGTTGATGCTCTGCATCCTCCTCCTCTCGTTGCTGTTGGCGATTTCTCGTCGGATTCTCTTCTCCTGCTCCATTGTGGGCGGTTCTCCCCCTTTGTTTATACGGCTGCAAAGTCAAGAAATTAGCATAAATTACTTTTTTCCATGTTTGTGTACATGATTTTGACGTGTAAATCCCCTACATCATTCCAACGACACCTAAACGAAACGACACGCATCAATCTTGAACACAATTGGAATTATCCTGCCAAATTGACGGCGCCTCTCGACGACCATCTAACATTACCGCCGGGTACAAATTTAGATCAAGGTCGCGCGTCGGGATTATGTGTGCTGCATCCGAAACGAAGCCAAAGAACTCCACACCCACGTACACACGAAATGTAATTGTCATCCCACATAATTCCCTTTAATGTTTCGCAACATGTTTTACGGGAAATTACGCCAATCTTAATACATCTTGAAAACTTCCACACGCATCAAAAAAAAAAAAACAGTTAGGCACAACAAGTCTTTTATTGCAGAATAGAATAAAACGACCATTTTATTTGGTACAGCAAAGTATATTTTACGGTTCTGGCTCATAATTTATTTGAACACTTTTTTTTATTAAACTGTATATATTATTTGAAAGCTTTTCCATGTTATTTTAATTTTGTTTTTTATTTTTTCCTTACATTATATCTAAAATATTTTCTACATGCATTGATGTGCTACTCACAAATTGACAAAATTTATGGAAAACCTACTTTAGTAAATACTTAGTTATTTAATTCAAGACCACATGTTACATCAGGGACTTAAAGGAACAGTACTTAAGAATGATTATTGACTATTTACCAAATGGTGGAACGATTAATACATTGAAATCATGAAAAACTTGAATTTCTTTAATCGATACAAAAGATGTTCTGTTTCTTCATGGTAAAGCAAGACTAGATGTTATATTAGAGACACAAATGAAGCTTTACAATATTGAATATAAAGTTCTACCTCATCCACCATATAGTCCACATATTTTTCCATGTGACTATTATTTATTTTTGTCATTTTTAGGTAAGAAAACAGCTTAATTCTGAAGAGTTCAAAACTAAGGTTAACTTTTTTCAGTCCTAAAGGACTTGTGCCATCAATGTACTTATATAACTTTGCTAAAACATTATTGATTAAAATACTGATTTGATTTTGTTGAACTTAAATTCCTTTTTCTGTTACCCAATGTAACAATAACTATTATAATAATAAAAATATGTCATATAGTTCTGCTGCAAATACATCTCCGGCAAAAAACGTGATGATGACATTCAAGCTCCGAAACTATGGCGTGCATATGCGAAGTGTGACCGCGAAAAAAGTACATTAATGAATCCATTCATTCACCAGCGCATATCTCGGAAGCGGGAACTTTCAGATACGTGTGTGTGTGTGTGATGGACGCAGGGCCGTGTGAAAGGCGCGTTGCTGCACGAGGACGCCGTGCATCCTGTGAAATGCGCGATTTTTCAACAATCCGATTGACCGGTTCGTTTCCAGCCAGCATTGTTCCGAGGCCGGCAGGAAATCCATTGTTTCGAATGCGACGCAACGAGATCCCGATAGGAGAAAAAATAACATCGGCCACGAAATATCCCATTTCAATCACCCGACCCACATCGACGCAGGAAATAAAACAGATGTAAAACACAATTCCGAAAAACTCCACACAATCTCTTCCCCCTGTTTGTTATTCATCGGAGTGTCGGAGGTGGTCGTATATTTTACGGTCCGATGGGTGTGCACTCTGCGGGCTAATTTAAAAGAAGGTATCGGCACAAAACCAATAAACCTGCCCCAGGTCCCACGAATTTGGAGATGCCGCGTTACCTTACGGGCACGCACATCGCGTCGTCTCGTAAAACGCGGCGTAAAGGCGATTTTATTCACCCTCGCAAATCCACTTTCGCAATTAGGAATGACTTTTTGCATTTGTGAGTGGGTCGCTCGCGATGGGGTGGCCGGATCTGCCCCCCGTGGAAATGCCGGTGACGAATGGAGCCGCATTTGTCTTCCTGCGTGACACGGATAGATTGGCTGCATTTAGCAATAGTTTATTAAAACGTTGAGTTCGTGGGATGGCAGGGAATTGTCGTTCTTTCAAATTTTAATTTACACAATTTGATAACTTTCTCACACTTAGCCTAATAGAGAAATATAAACATTACCATGTTGTCTTTAAGACATTTAATTGAAAAAAAAAAATATTAGTACAATGTACTTCCAACGCACATTACACATAATTTTTACCCCGAACGCCATTGCTAACCAAGTTGCTTTCATATATCAAAAATTTGAGTTATTGAAATTTAACTGTATTTGAAAAAAATCCAAAATTATACTTATTTATTTTAAAAAATAAATTAATTCATCATATTTTGGCTGCGACCAAAAATTATGTCATTTTTTATCATTTAACAAATAAAAATGCATATTAGTAAACAGTTTCTAAATTTGTCTTTAATGATGTTTACCATTAAGAAAGGTTTATGAAGATGAACTTTTATTCATTAAAACAAAATTATTTACCCATAATTGCTATCTGTATTATTTTACTTCCTTAATTATTTACGTTTATAATACTGCCCCAGTTGATATTTTAATAGCTTGTTTTTTAGTACCGAGACTGATTATAATTAATTTAATTAATAGTTATATAATTGTTTATCTTATACCTTCTTTAATTAAGTAATATCTTCTGAAAACAGACAAAACAGTTTTGTAAATTTTAATTAAACTTTTTTAGAACCCTGCAGCAAATCAGCCTGAGCCATTTTAGTAACTAGTTCATGTTCCTACTAAATTCATATGAAGGTATAAATATAAATGTATGTCAGGTATTTTTATAGTGCCAAAATTTTAATGAGCTAATTGTCCGATTTTTTATTTTTAACACCTAAAAACTGGTTACTACACATAATCTAAACAATATACGAGGAAGTACAGCTTATCATTGTTTATACGCCATAATATGATTAATTGCAAATGCCAATCACCGTAAACCTATTTTCGTAAAACAATCACACGATTAAAAATGTAAACAATTTCTTATCAACTCTCTTATATAATTTAATATTTATTGCTTAATCTTATCTGAATTACAAAATCATCAGGTACAAATATGCAAGATATTCGATTAAATTATTACCACATTATAATGCGATTATTACAATTTATTTTAGATTGTTTAAATATTATAAAATTTTCCAATAATATGATCAAGAAATCGACCTAGTTTTTGAAGATTCCTCATCTGATTATCAATAATATAACATTTGATAGCTAAATTCAAAGGTAGCATTTTTGATGAAGATCGTTCAGGTCATCTAAGTGAAGTGTCACTACTTCAAAAACAGTTTAGAAAAATTCACGACATCCTTATAATCTCAGTCAAATGGGTACAGCAACTCATTCGTATATAAAAAATATTCACAGGTGATAATTGACCAAGTTGTATAAGGTGTACTCTTCCAAAGAATGTTCAACTATTATTATTACCTAATATAAAAATGGATCGGAGAAAAAGGTTGGCTCTAATAATGAGATCATTACTGAAAAGAATACTTATTTTCAAGAGCTGGAGCAATCGTATTTTTAAAGAAAATCCGGAGGATGAAAAAACGTAGGACGATTAAGTACATCAAACTGATTTTTTTTCTTGTCAAGACCAGGTACTTATCATCGGTCCTCGCAGTACAATGCCCAAGTATTTTCAAGAATAAATGCGCTTCGACTAGATCCGACGACATTAAGGATCTACTCGGCAATAAGAAAATTCAAAGCCCTCGACTTGTTCTCAATTTAAATCCCAAGACTACAACGTCCGGATGACGTCAGCCAGACTCCCGAATGATATTGCTTTGAAAGGTTAAGGGGTCACCAGAAATTTAGACACAAACCCCTCATCCCAACCACCACCAGTGAATCGACTACCACCAACAGTGACTTCGGGGCAAATAAAACAAACATCTCATGAAAAACCATCCTTTGACCCCTAAAGGCGACGCGCCAGACGACCGTCGAGATGCCCAACAAATTCCTGCAGTTTCGGGCAATTGCCGCGTAGTATCCGCGGACGGGAGGGTGGCGGAAAACCGACGCCGGGAAGCTTGCGGGTCGCGGGGGGCAGACCGTAATCGATCGACACAGTTACACGCGTCGCACATGAGGACGCGACAGACGCCCGGTTATTACGTGCCGTGAAAATTCGACGTCCGACCGGGAAACCCGTACATCATTCGAAATTTTTCCTGACGTGGATGCGAGAAAGGAAACGGGTCGTTTTATCGGGGGGAAGTATTAACGAATCGATATGATAGAAAAGGGAAACGAAAACGGACACGCCGAATTCGTGTTTCGAAACGGCATGAATAAGATATGGTGGCCGGCCACCGACTTACGCAACGTAATGCCGTCGGCCCGTTAATGTTTTATTCCGGCGGGAAAACTGGGTCGCCCACCCCCCGACAATCGGATGGGAACTGCGTCGCAATTATGAGGAAGGACTAACCGTGTGTCATGGGACGAACTAGTGGTGGCATTTATTTAATACACATACTATTTTCAGGAACTGGTTTCCGAAGACAAAAGAAACAACAATTATACTGTACAACAAAGTTTTTCACTGTTTCACTAGACAAATAAATGTAAATCATTATCAATTTTGTGATAAAAAACCAAAAACCTACTATTTTAAAAAATTAGAAATTAAATTTTTATAATTATCCAAATTATTATCAAAAATTTATCATTATTTCGAATAAAATGAAGATGTTTAGTGATAAGGTTCTAAAAATTTCGACTTTTATGATAAAAATCTGGTAATTATCAATTTCAAAATTATCTGAATAGTTGTCCACCTGAATATCAATTCTTAATGTATTTCAAACTGATATTTTGTCATTTTTACAATAAAAAATTATTATTCTAAATTTTTAAATAAAACAGAATAATTAATGAACTATTTTTTTTGTTTATCCAAAGATCTTAATGTTTGCTTCCAGAGAAGCTCAATATTAGAATAAAAAATTAATCTTTATAATTTTTTATAATTTTCAAAATAATTATCCGGAAGTTTCTGATAATTTTCATCTCAAATAAAATAGAGATGTTTAGTGACAAGAATGTTAGTTTTTCATAAAAATTAAAATTGATGTTTTGTCATTTTTATCAATAAAAAATAATTATTCTAAATTTTTAAATAAAACAATAATTATTGAACTATTTTTTTTGTCTACAAAAGAGTGTAGGATAGTATTATATCCAAAGATCTAAATGTCTGCTTCCAGGGAAGCTTAAAATTGGAATAAAAATTAATCTTTATAAAATTTTTATAATTTTCAAAATAATTATCTGGAAGTTTCTGATAGTTTTCATCTCAAATAAAATAGAGATGTTTAGTGATAAGATTGTCAGTTTTTCATGAATTTAAAATTGATGTTTTGTCATTTTTATCAATAAAAAATCATTATTCTAAATTTTTAAATAAAACATTAATTAATGAACTATTTTTTTTGCCTACAAAAGAGTCTAGGATAGTACTTTATACAAAGATCTAAATGTCTGCTTTCAGAGAAGCTCAAAATTGGAATAAAAATTAATCTTTATAAAATTTTTATAATTTTACAAATAATTATTCTGGAAGTTTCTAATAGTTTTCATCTCAAATAAAATAGAGATGTTTAATGATAAGACTGTCAGTTTTTCATAAAAATTAAAATTGACGTTTTGTCATTTTTATCAATAAAAAATAATTATCCGAAATTTTTAAATAAAACAATAATTATTGATCTATTTTTTTTGTCTACAAAAGAGTGTAGGATAGTATTTTATCCAAAGATCTAAATGTCTGCTTCCAGAGAAGCTTAAAATTGGAATAAAAATTAATCTTTATAAAATTTTTATAATTTTCAAAATAATTATCCGGAAGTTTCTGATAGTTTTCATCTCAAATAAAATAGAGATGTTTAGTGATAAGATTGTCAGTTTTTCATGCATTTAAAAATGATGTTTTGTCATTTTTATCAATAAAAAATCATTATTCTAAATTTTTAAATAAAACAGAATAATTAATGAACTATTTTTTTTGCCTACAAAAGAGTCTAGGATAGTACTTTATCCAAAGATCTAAATGTTTGCTTCCAGAGAAGCTCAATATTGGAATAAAAAATTAATCTTTATAAAATTTTTATAATTTTCAAAATAATTATCCGGAAGTTTCTGATAATTTTCATCTCAAATAAAATAGAGATGTTTAGTGATAAGATTGTCAGTTTTTCATGAATTTAGAATTGATGTTTTGTCATTTTTATCAATAAAAATCATTATTCTAAATTTTTAAATAAAACATTAATTAATGAACTATTTTTTTTGCCTACAAAAGAGTCTAGGATAGTACTTTATACAAAGATCTAAATGTCTGCTTTCAGAGAAGCTCAAAATTGGAATAAAAATTAATCTTTATAAAATTTTTATAATTTTACAAATAATTATTCTGGAAGTTTCTAATAGTTTTCATCTCAAATAAAATAGAGATGTTTAATGATAAGACTGTCAGTTTTTCATAAAAATTAAAATTGACGTTTTGTCATTTTTATCAATAAAAAATAATTATCCGAAATTTTTAAATAAAACAATAATTATTGATCTATTTTTTTTGTCTACAAAAGAGTGTAGGATAGTATTTTATCCAAAGATCTAAATGTCTGCTTCCAGAGAAGCTTAAAATTGGAATAAAAATTAATCTTTATAAAATTTTTATAATTTTCAAAATAATTATCCGGAAGTTTCTGATAGTTTTCATCTCAAATAAAATAGAGATGTTTAGTGATAAGATTGTCAGTTTTTCATGCATTTAAAAATGATGTTTTGTCATTTTTATCAATAAAAAATCATTATTCTAAATTTTTAAATAAAACAGAATAATTAATGAACTATTTTTTTTGCCTACAAAAGAGTCTAGGATAGTACTTTATCCAAAGATCTAAATGTTTGCTTCCAGAGAAGCTCAATATTGGAATAAAAAATTAATCTTTATAAAATTTTTATAATTTTCAAAATAATTATCCGGAAGTTTCTGATAATTTTCATCTCAAATAAAATAGAGATGTTTAGTGATAAGATTGTCAGTTTTTCATGAATTTAGAATTGATGTTTTGTCATTTTTATCAATAAAAATCATTATTCTAAATTTTTAAATAAAACATTAATTAATGAACTATTTTTTTTGCCTACAAAAGAGTCTAGGATAGTACTTTATACAAAGATCTAAATGTCTGCTTTCAGAGAAGCTCAAAATTGGAATAAAAATTAATCTTTATAAAATTTTTATAATTTTACAAATAATTATTCTGGAAGTTTCTAATAGTTTTCATCTCAAATAAAATAGAGATGTTTAATGATAAGACTGTCAGTTTTTCATAAAAATTAAAATTGACGTTTTGTCATTTTTATCAATAAAAAATAATTATTCGAAATTTTTAAATAAAACAATAATAACAATAATTATTGATCTATTTTTTTTGTCTACAAAAGAGTGTAGGATAGTATTTTATCCAAAGATCTAAATGTCTGCTTCCAGAGAAGCTTAAAATTGGAATAAAAATTAATCTTTATAAAATTTTTATAATTTTCAAAATAATTATCCGGAAGTTTCTGATAGTTTTCATCTCAAATAAAATAGAGATGTTTAGTGATAAGATTGTCAGTTTTTCATGCATTTAAAAATGATGTTTTGTCATTTTTATCAATAAAAAATCATTATTCTAAATTTTTAAATAAAACAGAATAATTAATGAACTATTTTTTTTTGCCTACAAAAGAGTCTAGGATGGTACTTTATCCAAAGATCTAAATGTTTGCTTCCAGAGAAGCTCAATATTGGAATAAAAAATTAATCTTTATAAAATTTTTATAATTTTCAAAATAATTATCCGGAAGTTTCTGATAATTTTCATCTCAAATAAAATAGAGATGTTTAGTGATAAGATTGTCAGTTTTTCATGAATTTAGAATTGATGTTTTGTCATTTTTATCAATAAAAATCATTATTCTAAATTTTTAAATAAAACATTAATTAATGAACTATTTTTTATCTACAAAAGAGTGTGGGATAGTACTTTATCCAAAGATCTAAATGTCTGCTTCCAGAGAACCTCAAAATTGGAATAAAAATTAATCTTTATAAAATTTTTATAATTTTACAAATAATTATCCGGAAGTTTCTGATAGTTTTCATCTCAAATAAAATAGAGATGTTTAGTGATAAGATTGTCAGTTTTTCATGCATTTAAAATTGATGTTTTGTCATTTTTATCAATAAAAAATCATTATTCTAAAGTTTTAAATAAAACAGAATAATTGAATGAACTATTTTTTTACCTACGAAGGATTATTTTGATAGTACTTTATCAGAAGATGTATAAGTTTGGTTCTAGAGGGGCTTTAAATATTCCATTATTTTCAATAAAACATGAACATTTATCAAATTTTTATAATTTTCCAAATAATTATTAATGATTATCCAGAAGATTGAGATAATAATTATCAAGACATTAACAGTAATCATCATCTATATAATTATCGACTTCTCAGCAGTTTCTCGAGTCTAACCCAACAATATGCAAATGCAGTCTGCGTTTTCCCCGAGACCACATATTGAAAATGCGCTAGCGAGTGTGTGCCATCTGACTGTGACTGCCAACGCGGAATCAACTGGGATAGGTTAAGGATCGCCATTGCTCCGCGTCCACACATTTAATTCCCCCTCGTCGAGACGCATCTAATGCCTAAATTACGCACGCGGCAGACACTCAACCCGTTCTCTTGACCCCGAAGCGGAAAACTCGCATTGCTTTGCCAAGCAGTAGGAAAAAGAAAAATTCGCAGGTGTTCGCATTATGTCCGACGAACCGGTTTCGTTCCTCTCGCGAAATTAACCCCTCGACTTCCGGTCCTAATAAGGGGGAGATCGTCACGACATAGATCCCCCTGAGGGCAGGTGCGGTTCCTTGAACCGGAGGGGTCTTAGATTGCCATCTTATCGGGGGCCATCGCACAAAAGACGTTCGATATGGAATACTGAAAAAAGCGGACCCTCTCCGGTTCTGGAGGCTTCCATGACCTGATGTATTAAACGCGTGTTGTTTGAAAAAAAATTAGCAATTGTCTCCGCAAACGTTAACACATCGTTTTAAAATCGCAGTGAATCGTTCAATTAACAGTTAGCACGTCGTGATTCATGTGCGAATTACAAAAGGAGTTCATTTGATAAATGAAACGGCTGCGTGCGGAACAGCTGTTCCGTTTAAATTGAGGAAAAATTCCAGTGACACCGTCCCGACCGATTTTAAAAACGAAAACAAGCCAGCGCCGCGTTAAAAATAGTAACGGGGCGCACATGTCTATAAATACGTCGGTGATTCATCGACGTACACCACTACTCGGTCATTTTTAATTCGTTAATCATGTTTCGTGGTATTGCCACGACGGTGCACAACGTCGTGACTTCGAATTTAATTAATGAAAATAGAGGGCGGACTAATGAATTTACACGTTGTGTAGGGACGAAACGTGTGGTAGCCGTGAAAAGCCCGCGGTCGCGTTTCACCTCGTAGTTTTCGTACCAATTAGACGGCCGAAAATAAGACGTTAATTGCTAACCGCGCTTCCGGTTATCCCCGTAATTCCTGCCGCTTGGTTTTCACAATCCTATCCAGAATTAAATAACATTGCACAAAGGATTTATGTTCACATGCCAAAATTGTATTGGATCAAGAAAATTAAAATGTTTAGTTACTTTCGGGATTAAATAAATCCTATATTTAAAAGAAATATATTGAATAGACACCAAAATTTGAAAATTATTCTGATGATTATAGATAAAAATAAAATAATTTTAAGATACTTTTCGTGTAAAAAGTGTATTGTGATTTTGTTAGTACTTACTTTAAATAAAAAATATATATCTTGTTCTGTGGGAATTAAAAAAAATCTTTACTTTTATTAAAAATCGAACAATTACCAGATTAATTATAAGATAATAAAAATAATTTAATGTCTAAATCGTGTATTTTGATTTTGTTGGCACTCGTTCCACAGAAAATGAAAATATTTAGGACTAACAGACTTTAAAATATTCTATATTTGTAACAAAAATTGTACAATTATAAGATTCAAAATTGATAATTATCAATTTATATTAAATATAAAAAGGAAGGTATAATATAAAATATAACTTAAACAGTTCTAAAGTTTTTTTTATTACAAATTATGTACAATTTTATTAAAAACAATACAAATTGTTATTGTAAAAAATCCACAAAAACAATGTTATGAACATTTTTTTTGTGTTCTACATCGTTTATTACGATTTTTTTAGTACTTGTTCTAAAGAAAAAAAATATCTAGGTCTGACAAAATTTAAAAAAAATCTATATTTGTAATAAAAATTGAACAATTACCAGACTAATTATCAAAATTGATAATAATCAAGTAGATTATCAACCTTTAAGGTACTTAAAAATATTATTTTGAGCATTTTAAAGATATTAAATATAAAAAGAAAGGTATAGCATAGAAGATAACTTAAATAGCTTTAAAGTTTTTTTTATTACAAATTATGTACAATTTTATTAAAAACAATACAAATTATGATTGTAAAAAATCAACAAAAACAACATTATGAACATTTTTTTGTGCTCCACATCGTATATTACGATTTTTTTAGTACTTACTCTAAAGAAAAAATATATCTAGGTCTGACAAAATTTAAAAAAATCTATGTTTGTAATAAAAATTGAACAATTATCAGATTAATTATCAAAATTGATAATAATCAAGTTGATTATCAACCTTTAAGGTACTTAAAAATACTATTTTGAACATTTTAAAGATATTAAATATATAAAGGAAGGTATAGCATATAAGATAACTTAAATAGCTATAAAGTTTTATTTATTACAAATTATGTTCAATTTTATTAATAACAATACAATTATAAAATATCAACAAAAACGACATTTTTTGTGTTCTACATCGTGTATTATGATTATTTTAGTTCCAGCTCTAAAGAAAAATATGTCTGTCTGACAAAATTTAAAAACAATTTATATTTGTAATAAAAATTGAACAATTACCAGATTATCAAAATTGATAATAATCAAGTAAATTATCAACCTTTATGGTACTTAAAAATACTCTTTTGAGAATTTTAAAGATATTAAATATAAAAAGGAAGGTAGAAGATAACTTAAATAGTTTTAAAGTTTAATTTATTACAAATTATGTTCAATTTTATTAGTAACAATACAAATTATGATTGTAAAAAATCAACAAAAAGAATATTATGTTATGAACATTTTTTTTGTGTTCTATATAGTCTAATAATTAAGATTTTGTTACTATTACTAATTAAAAGAAATATAAAATATCTAGATCCGACAAAGTTTTAAAAAAATCCATATTTATAAAAAAATCGAATAAATTTTTATAAATATTAAAAAGAAATCAATTTTTTCTAATTGATTCTTTCAAAATTTTAATTTTGACAACTATGATTTGTCCTGCAGAGTAATCTTGCAATTTTTAAAACTGTTGTTTAAACTGTCGATCCAAACAAAAACAAAATGATAACAATCCTCATTAAAATTATTAACGGAGACCATAAAAAAAAACGCCAATTAACATTGTGCAACACATTATCTCATTAAAACGATTGAATAATTAAACGTGAATCGGATTTTATGAATAAACATACGACGCATTAATTTAATAAAACAAGAGTTCCCACAGTCAAACGCACACACACACACACATACACACGTTCGGCACACACCGCATATGCATTGTGTCGCGAAAAAATCAATAGACAGTCGGGGACCACCGTACAGCTGATCCATAATAAATTTGAGCCCGATCGGGGAAAATTTCAAATCCATAAAAACAATTTGCTAAAATGTTTAAACGGTCGTGGCCGCACACGACACGCACAACGTTCAATCGGTTGCAGCGGCGGCGTCGTGTGACTCACCCATCGGGGCGCATACTATAAATAAACTAATAATTACAACAATCACCTTCGACGGCCTTGCGGGACAAACTATTTCCGTGGCGATTGCACTTCTTTCCATGTTCCATGTTTGTTGGAATGCGCGAGACCATTAGACCGCGATGTTGATTATTATGTATTATTAGTTTGGTGGGGCTGATGTTGTTCAATGTTGTTCGTAGTATGCAAATGACAAAGTTCAGTGTGTGGAGAAACTGGATTTTTTACTTCGGTTCAAATCTAGTTGTTTTATTAAATAAATCGCGTGAAAGTCTGTATTACTTACTATTGCAACGTTCATGTATTTATTTTTCACGTATAAGCTAGATTAAAAAAAATAATAATTAATTAGTAAATTCATTTCACTGTGCCATAACCGTGAAATGAATGAATGAAATATTGGATTTGGAAACTTAACACAACATGTGGTAAAAATATACTAATACCAATAAAACTGACAATAAAATTAATTGCATTAGTAAGAAACTGGTACAGTTGAGCAGATTTATTGGGGTTATAAAACGAAAACCTTGTTTTTTGGAAACTGTAAATCTCAGACTTTCCTGTTTCATAATTTCACGAAGTCAACTAGACGCACACATTTAAATTATTATAATTAAAAACACAAATTATATATTTCATTTAAATAGTATACTTAAAAACGTATAAATTTAAAAAGTATCCCTACTGTAACATTTATACGTTTTATGTCGTTAAAGTAGGTATAAGATAATTGTTCTCAACTCATTATATGGGATAATGAGTCAGTTTCTCAGTTAGTCATTTTGGAAATGTCGACATGTTACTCAACACATTAAAATAATAATTAGAGAGCTCAAATACTCGGAAATATTTTTTAATTTTTCCTGGGACCTTGTGAAGTGCATTCTAGATTATTTATTTATATTTATTCAAAATAACACTTCTTTTAACTACTCGACCATAAAAAAAATAAAACATTAAGAAATTGTTTAGTTCTCCCAATTTTTTACTTATTTTAACATATGAATGAATATCGTATGAAATTAGATATTTTCTTATTTTTTTTATCGAAAACATTTCACAAAGCATATAAAAAAAAAAAATACTAATAATAAACTATTATATCCTTCTATTTTTGAGCTATCCGACAAAAACTCCCAATTTATTTATTTATTTTTTTTTTTAATTTTACAGTTTTTTAATTATTTTTATGAAAGTTATTCTTTGTTCAAAATTTTCGTTTTTTGTATTGTTATTTTAGCTTTGAAAATATTTTTCAAAAACAATGAGCTTACGGTAATTTATAATAATTATTTAAAATATAACATTGTTTATATTTATTCAAAATATCGTTTATTTTAACTATTCTTTCATAAACATTATTGGTTCATTAATAAAACAACCTTATGATATTTTATCAAAAGTTGTTGAATATTGTATAAAATTAAATATTTTTTATTATTTCTAATTTTTATTTTATAGATTACTTTTCAGAAGGTACAAAAAAAGAATAATAGATCTATTATCATTATTTTTTAGTTTTCTGAGAAAGTCTGTCAATTTAATTTTTTCATTTCTAGAGATTTTTAATATTTTTTCTATAACTTTATGAACATTGAACATTATCAAGATATTCTTTAAAAAATTCTTTCTTTAAAATTTTTATTTTTGGAATTGTTATTTTAGCTTTTTAAATATTTTTTAAAACAATGATCTTTCAGTAATTAATATTTGATTATTTAAAAATATAAGTTATTCATATTTATTCAAAATAACGTTTCTTTTAATTATTCCACACCATAACCATTATTGGTTTCAGAAAATATACAAAAATATTAACAAAACAATTATTTTTTTTACTTATTTTCCCATAAGTTGATGAATATTGTATCAAATTAGATATTTTTTTATTCTTTATTTTTAATTTATCAATTTTCAGAAAGCTACAAAAAATAATAGAACTATATTATAACTTTTTATTTTTGAATTTTGTGAGTTTTCTACAGTACAGACTGTATATAAATTGCAGTAATTTATATATCATTATTAATTTTACTTAATAATATACTGATAATATAATATATACTAGAGTAATTTCATTTGTCTTAGGAGATAAGCTTGCATTTGGCGCCTTCAACAATTTATCTAAACGCCTCAGTTCCGGGAATATTAATGGGAAATTCCGAAACTTTACACCACATGTTTAAACAGAAACTATACCTTTTTAGTAAATATAAGATATAATGTAACATAACAATGCCAAAACCACGAATACATTGTAAACAAGTTTTTAACAAGTAATGTAACTAATAAGATAATTGGGGAGTATGGTCAATATTGAATATCAAAAATTTAATTTTTAAAATTATTTATTGCAATTTTTTCCAAAATAGTAGCAACAACAACAACAAGTTGGCAAAAAAACCATAAACAAAATAAATAAAAACAGTATCAAACATATGTGCATCATTAAACAAAAAAGTGAATCAGTCCTCACGTGGGGTAGGTTAACAACAATAAACAACCACGCCGCCCGACACGCCAGTGCACCACGCAGAAAACCGCGAAAATGTCGATCCGCATTTTCGTCGTCGCCAGCGAAATGCCGTCCGACAGTGCCATGCACTCACGGCCCAGCCGAAACCGCGGCCAGGAAATCAACAACGCCACAAAATACAACATGGCGAGGCAACAGCTGAGAACGAAGCCGGTGCAAGCCAGCGACGAAAAACCGCCGTGGCGACGGACGCCGCACGGACGGCGGGATTGTATTTCATGTGTGCCGGTGTGACGTTTCGTCAAGTCAAAATAGGCGAACGTCAAAATCATGTGTGCGTCATATTAGAGGGGTTGGAAAAGTCGTGCGTGCCACTTACCTCGCTATATTTCCCAAGATCTCCTTCTTCTCGTCACCGTTTTCCTCGAACACCACTCTCTCGTCGCCGAGATAAACAGACATAATCTTCACAACGAAAATCGGTCACGTGTGTGTTGTGTTTTTTTTTTTGCGCCCGTAAATCGGATGTGCACGGCAAATTCGGTGTGTATTCACTAGTAGTACGCCGGAGCGCGGTCACACAGCCAACATACGCTACGCCTCGCAGAGGTTTTCTGGTAGCGGCGTTTGGCGGGAAACAGCTGAGGCCCGGTTGACGCCAGTCTCGGATTCGTGCGCCCGACACGAAAACCCTCCAACTCACAATCACACGCGTCTTACGGCCCGCAAACGCACCGATACACCACAAATAAATAAATTAGGAGCCGGTCCGCACAAAACGGCACGCGGAAACGTGAAAATCAACGAAATACATCGGGTACTAGTTTACGTCGCGGAGTTACGCGGTCGATCGGTGTCTGCCAGCTGGCGGCGTAGCCCCGCCCGTCAAGTATAGACCTAAGCCTACTATGTGCGTCCTTCCCGCCAACAACCGCGCACTCCCGAACATGAATGCCTCCGTCCATCCCTCCTACCCGACGGACTTTACAATCGTTGCGTACAAACGACGTTTACAAACGCTTCATGCCAGCCACCATGTACCTCGCTGCCGATCGTGGACGCTTTAATTATTTATACGCCCGCCTAAATGCCGACAATATTGTTTTCCTACTGGAAAAACCCCGGCGCCCGACTTGTCTTTGCCGGCTCATTTTATGTGAGAATATGAACTGGCCTATTGATCCGGCGTATTTTTTCAATGGTCCTTTGATATTTTTATACAGTATTATCAAGGCAATTTTTTAATGAGTGGCTGGTAACCATGGCATCTTTGCTAATACTTAAATTGATTTGTAAAATACTTTTGTTTAAAACTAAGTTATACAATTTTTGATGACAAAACAACTAAAATATAAAAATATTATCTTATAAAAATAAAAAAAAATTGAAAACCAACCAAAATATTACATTCCATTGTCTCATTTCATTATTATTATAATAATATTTACAATGACGACAACTTTGTTATTGCCGTTAATTGTTAATTAATTACACTGCTAATTATCTACAAATTAAACTTGTTCAAATCAAATAAGACCAAAGATTTTTAAATATAACTGGATTTGTAATTTATTATTCTCAGCAAAATCCAACCTTTGATCATTCAGTATTTTATTAGTTCATATACAGCGTATTCCATTTGAAAGCGACCCCATAAAATTTGTATTTTTTGTCCAATTTTTACAAACTTCTTTTTCAATTGTAACGCATAAAAATAAGTACTTATAGACAAAACGTTTTTTGGCCTAAAACCAAAACTTACAAGTAATTTTTAGGCAAGAAAAGTGAAGAAATCATAGAAGCAATTTTTTTATAGAAAATCTTATCACACCACCGCCTAAAATGGGTATATATCAAATTTTCATAAAAAATATTCATGTTAATAATTCTGTGGAAAAATTAAAAATAAAATTCTTTTTACGAATTCATTTGTTAAATCAATAAAAAGCAGTTATTCTATTGTTTTAAAAGAAATGTGTCTTTTATCAACCCTTTTTTGTATCAAGTGTGCTTTAATTAATTATTAAATATTAATAATACTTTACAAATAAATCTTAAATTTCTAAAATACTTATGTTATATATATAATATACACATATGTAATTATTATTTTTGTGTATAAATTTAATGTTTGGGAATAAAGATTGATTATTATATCATTTTAAATAGTTTTAAGCTAAATTACACCATTTTTTCTAAAACGTATAATAAAAACAAATTTGTGTACAGTAATCACAATGAACAACCAATATTATTTTATAAATTTAATCAACTTACAGTACAATTAAAAATTTATTTTTTTATTTAATCACGGGGTTGAAATTAACTTTAAATATATTCGAAACTGATTCATATTTATGCAATTTAATTTGATTCCGTACTAATTATGAATTAAGCCTGAAATTTAAATTAAAAAAAGATTAATAACAAATTCAATTATATCTAGGATAACAGTAAAAATAAATTCATTAACCTAAAGAAATACATAAATCTAAAATGTGTTTAATTATGTTTTCACGGTCGGAAAAAATATATTGAGAACCATCAAACTGTATAATGTAGTAAAATACAAAGCAATATTCTATGAGACAACAAAATAGGAATTATTACCATAGTATACCATATAAAAATAATTTGAATTATGATATACAACTTGGAAATAACACCAAAATCACACACAAAGTGTGTACGATTTAATTTAAACATACAAAAATAACTTTTGGTTTAGTTTTACATTTATTTTATTCATTTGACACGAAACTGTAAATAAATAAGTTCAAACAAATATCGACTTGCTGTCAGATTTATTATTTAAACTAACTTTCTGATGTTTTTGATTACATTATTATTGGAGTGTTACTTAAATCTCATTACTATTTATTATCAGTTAAAACTACTTAAATATTATTTAATATTTACGAAATTGATTGGCATGGTTACAAATATTATGGTTGTGATATTAAATTTTAAACTAAATTACTTACACTGTGAAATATGCATACTATGTCCTATATTTATTTTAAAAACTAAAATGATACACAAGCTTCAAAATATTGACTTATTGAATATTGTATTTTAACTTGCTTCTGATGTACCTACCATTATTATTCAACATGAATTACTCATTTTCTTTGAAATTGAAGTATTAAATTACATATTCTTATTCATGAATATTAACTCAGAAACACAGATTATTTTATTTAATATTAAATCAAAGGGTATAAAACTAAATAAATAATAATTAAAATGTCTGTAGAAATTGAATACTTTGTATAACTTTATTGATAATTTCGATCTGGAATAATATACAAATTATTTGTATCCGATTACATTTTAATTCAATACGAGAAAGGCGATTCATAATATAAATTAATACAAATGAAAGTCACACGCAAAAATATAAATATATTATATTTACAGAGTGATTGAATATTCGCGAACCACCTTGAAGGGGCCCATTTACGAAGCAAGTATATGTATGTTAATTTACACCACAGAAGTGGTAGAGGCCTTCAAAGGTAACTAATAGGAATGCAAAATGACAAATATGTTGGCAGTTGAATATTTACTTCAACTGCTAACTCGACTGAAGATGCATTCATATTCGTCAACATTAAAAACTGTTAGCTCCTCTGATATTGAAGGTACAAACACTAGATACACTACCTTTGCATCAGGAACGTGCTCCTTCATGGTGGTACACACATATTCAAACACACTATATATAAAACAGAAGAAAAAGGAATTAACTTAAATATCACTACTTGAGATACATTACCAACTTTTAGAGAGTTGAGCCTCATGCACTCAAGTTATCTGAAGGTTGTAGGCACTATAAAAACTTTTTGATATTGTTTACTTTCATATGGCGCAGTTGCGAGGGATTTACTTTTATTTTCAACTGTTGTATGAGATCATATATTTTTAATGAGGGTCCAACTTTTCCGCCCGTATATTCCAAGATATCCTCCTTATTCAAATTCATCAATGACTTCCCGTCCACCTTCTGAAAACCACAATCGTTTTAGTAAATATAAATATGCTTAGCAAAGGAGTCTTACCTGTTTGGTGAAGGCGTCACAGTAATTCGCACACTCGTTAACCCTCAAAAATTGCGCAACATCGAAAACGTTCCACTCGTCCGGAACCAATTTGCCAGATTCGTTGGTCCCCCCTGAGGTATCAACTAATCGAGGTATATATTTTGTACTAGTGTTACCATTGGTCTGAAAACAACCAAACGTTTACAAAATTATTCGCATCTCGTTGTTAATAATACATACGTTGACTTTCCTTTCGTGTGGCGGATCGACCACATCAGAAGCGATAGGCTGATTGAGAACAGGTGCGGCGGGTTCCTCACCAGTTTCCGGTCCAGCGTTGTCGTCGCTCGCCTCCTCCTTCACCGTCACGTCTTCGGTGGTCGTCGTGATCACGCTCATCCCGCTCGTCATCGCACCACCACCGACACCGCTGCTCGAACTGATTGTCGTGTTGGTCACCGACTGGTCCGCGATCGATTCATCTGGCTTCATCAGCTTGATGACCGTGTTCGAAGATGTCGATTTCATCTCCTTGGTTTTCTTCTTTTTTCCCTTCTTCTTGATGCCTACAGAGACAGTACTCGCTTTGGAGGAATGTCGGATAACATGAAGATGAAATGATGAGTTTTGTACAAAATGGAATGGATGATAATTTAATGATTGCAATGATTATTGTCTCAATTTGAATTAACATATATTTATTTTTGAGTGAAAACTAAATAACTTTCTTATGCAGAAATTTAAATTAGAAACGATTATTTTAAAAATTCATAAAAATATAAACATGTGGTAACAAATAATAATCCACAAGTGAACCAACTAACCTTTTGGCGTCTTGACCTGTGATGAAGGTTTGGGCTGGGCAGGCGGACCCTCGAGCTTGTGTCCGACACTCTGACACCAGCCGACCGGATAAATGTCGGGACTTTCGCAGTCCAACCACTGGTCGTACTCGTCCTCCCATCCGTCGAAGTGCACTTTCAGTATCCTGCCGGCTACCTTCGCCACGGTGGCAACGCACACCAGCCTTGGATCCATTAAATCGGCAGCTTCGATCTTCATGCCGGCAACGAAACCATGCAGCGGCACATAGTTGTTAAAGCAGGACGGTTCGGCCGCCTCGTTGTTCGTGTCGCGCAGATACTGCGTCCAATTGAACAATGCCTGACCATAGCCCATGGGCGGTGTGAGGGGTATGCCGGAACGTTCGCAGAAACCTACCGGAAAGATGCAAGGCGACTTGACGTGATAGCAGAACCAGTCCGCCCCAGTTGCGTCCGAATCGTAGGTGTCGATGCGGATCATTATGTAGCCGAAGCGCAACACGTCCATGACGGTGGCCACACAGATGGATGACAGGTTTAGAGGATCGATTGCTTCGAGTTTCATACCTATGCAGAAGCCGGCTGCAGCTACGTGGTCCCTTGAACCCACTTGGAATGGGGTGAATAGTTCCTCAGTTGCGTCGTACTCGTCGTACAGACCTTGGTTGATGCGTTCCATATACTCGACCGGAGCGACGATGTGATGACCCACCTAAAACACATTCATATAATTATATTAAATGAGTTTTTTGTCGTAAAAAAACTTACTTTCTTCGCCCATCCAACAGGATGCAACAAAGGGGAATCCTCGTGGCACCAAAAACCCGCATCGTCCTGCGGCAGGTCGAAATATTTGACGTTGAGCCTCTTCCCCACGATTTTATGCACGATTGCCACCTTCACCTGCGATATCCTATTCTTGTCGACCACCTCCAGATTCAACCCGACCTCAAACCTCGACCGCTGACTGTCGCTGGCCTTCGTGCTGTAATTCGACGGCAACGTCCTGGCACCGGTCAATCGTTTCCTCAAAAAGTCCTTCCAATCGGAGTACTTGTCTTGAATCGTTCTAGGTGGTATCAGCGGTTTACCCCTGGTGGCGCACCACCCAACTGGATGAACCATATTAGAGCACAATGTCACCCAGAAATCTTTCGAGTCATTCGAACCGAAACCCTCGTACCGAAGCTGAGCTTTGTAACCGACAATTTTCATGACTGTGGCCACCCAAAATGAATCGGGAAACGTGTCTGAAATGTCGTCGCAATCTGTGTTTTCTACTTCCACCTAGAAATAATAACATAGAAATGTAACGATTTTAAAAATAATAAAAAAAATTATTCACCTTCATTCCAACCATGATGTTCTCCCATATATCCGACATGGGTGCGTGCTTAAAACACGTGACGGGTGCTGCTACGAAATACTGATCGTTCAGTTGCGAGTCCCAGTCGAAGGAATTCGCCAATCCGGCCAATTTCCTCCTTATCAGTGGCAAGGAATCATCGACTGGTGGATCGACGGGAGGCGGGATCAACTGAGGAACGGGTTCCTGAACTTCTGCAATTTAAAAATAATTTTTAAACATTAAATATAAATTTGTACATATTTACTAACTTTTAATACATGAAATAAATTACTGAAACCCTTAAAATATCTTAAAAATACAGAAAATAGATACAGAAAATGAAGGAAGTATATTATCTTGTTTCAGTAAAATATATTACATGAACACGTAAAGAAATGATTTTTTTTAACTTCAATGGTAAAATTTTATAAAAAAAAAAAATAGTAATGTCTTCAAATTATAGTTAAAATATTTTTTATAATCTTAAAATAACGGATGTAAACTCCTCTATAAATACAGATTTTAAAGACCTTAACAAGTGAAAATGGAAGAAAGACAGTATATTATCCTAAAATATTTATAGCAATGCATACATGGTTTAAAATGTTGATAAAAGAACCATCTTTACGAAGAATGTATGTCTTCATGATTATAAAAAAAATACAAATATTTCGAAAATAAATCTAAAAAATACGTTAATAATTTGAAATTTTTGTCATAAAACAATCAGATTTCAAAAATGGTGCCTCCTGTAAAGTTGTATGAAAAACACATAAATTCAATTTACTTACCAGCATCGGTGTAGTCGTCCTCCGTTTTCTGTGTAAAACGATACTTGGCGAAGTGTTGTTTGGTGTCGGGCGTGTTCTGATTCGATTGCGGTAACGGTTCGGGTATAAGGCCGCTGTAGCCCCTTGCACAGGCCATGCTGCAAAACCGTCTTTCCCGCGTGTAGAAGGCGTGCTTCACCCCTATCGCCCCGCATTTCTCGCAAACGGCTGTAACAATTCGATTCGATCAGTTGTCCACTTTGAAAAGTTGAATTGACAATTGTCTTACCGATTCCGTCTTTTTGTATCGGTATAACGGAGGGATCGGTATTGCTTTGGTAGGCGATCGGCGTTTTGAGCACCAGTCCCGGATGTTTGACCGGTTTGATTTTCCGTGTCGGAAATGGCAACGTCTGCGTCGACGTCGTTATCATGTAGACGGGCTGCGAGTTTTCGTCCTCGGCGAAGTTCGAGTCGCTGCTTTCGTGCTTCATGTCGATGAAGTTCATCATTTCGTAGTTCTCCATTGAATCCTGCAAAAGTTTTATTTCTATTAATTGTAACTGATTTTCTTCAAATTTTATTACGTTTTGTTCTTGTTTAGTCTGTATAGTTATGCTAGATGTATGTTTTTACACTCATTTTAGATTTGTTATTACAATAGTGGGAAAAAATTGAGGGTCTTCATACTTATGAAGACCAGTAAAATAATATTTCACCAGGTATATTTAATAAACCAGTACGGTTTATATTGGATATTTCGGGTGTTTACATTTTTTGTAAAAGAAATAAAAATATATTTGTCCGTCAAAAAGTAGAGCAACAGCCAATGTTGAAAATATTTTATAGTGGCTAATAGTGTCCCAAAAAGCTTATTGAATGTTTAAAGATTTCCTTAAAGTGCCCAGAACAAATATTTATCACTTAAACTAAAAACCTGAATTGTAAAGGTAAAATAAAAACTCTTTAATGTGTAGTATTTCCTGTTTTAAAACAGTTGGTAGTTAGAAAATGTATTTCCGTAAAAGAAGATATAAAATTTCAAAAAACGAAAAAAAATGATACTTAATCTTTAAACAATTAAAACAACAAAATATTCAGCATAAACTTGTGTTAGATTAAGTGCTGACTCATGTGAAGTTTCACCAAACCAGTCAAATAGAAGGAATGAAAATTTTAGTGTCATTAGATTAAGATTTAAGTCACATTAATCACTTGAAAACAAACTATTTTTAAATAAAAAGAAATGCGAGGAAACAAAACTAAATAAGCAAAACTCAGTGCAATAAATAAGGTTTGAATCAATATGGACAGTAGGAAGTGGTAAATTAATAATTACAATATACACATTGATTTTTTGGTTTATACATAAATTATGTGTCCTTAAAAAAACTAGATCATTAAATAAATGATTTCTTTCCATGAATTAAACAAAACTAATGTTTGACATCCAAATTTAAAATAAAAAAATACATAAAACTACTAATTTTAAAAGCATAACAGTATTATTTTTGACTGTTGTGTTTTTATTAGCAAAAATATAGCATCTAAGGTATCTATGACAATTGTGTTGACAATTAATTAATATCTAACAGTGTAATAGTCTATGTAAATAAAACAACTTTTTTCCATTTATTTTATCACATGAGTATGGATGTCTAAAATACTAAATCTTTGCCAATAAAAACAGAAGAGAATCAAGAAAAATACACTATTGCAACATAAATTATATATTTATGTATGTATTAAGATAAAACTTGTGCATCATAAACAAAGTTTTTGATAATATAAAATATTAAATCCATATAGAAATAAACATTACTAAGTTGCCTTTCATAATGTAAGACTATTTTATGAATGATAAAAAGATTCTTTTAAAACATACTAATCATAATGTTTATGGGTCAGTCATACTTCCCAATAATTGATAAATATATCAGGATTAGTTGCCATATTCCTTGGAATTATATAAATGCTTCCTTCTCATGACAAATTAGTGTTCAAAACAGGAAATATGCTCTTATGCTCAATCTATTAATTTTTTGTGAACAATTTCTTCTTACCGTTAAATGTGAGCTGCTGTGTATGGTGTTCATATCATCCATGGACTGACTAGACATGCTGTGATGCGAAGGTGTATAATAAATGTTTTCATGGTCTAGCATCATATCGCCATGATCATTAGCCATCATCCCCATGGGTATGTCACTTGTGGCTGGGCCGGAACCCATCCAGACCATGCCCATGTCTGCAACAGTGGGCATAGTGTTGAACACTGCAAAAAGACCATTAAATTTTTGCCACCATTTATTTAAATCATAATCAAATCAGGGGTAATGCGGAAAAATTAAATAACCACGGTTTTCGATTGGCTAGCTTGAAACGTAACGTTAAAGTTACGGGGTCAGTTGCGTGTAAGTTACAACAAAGGGCAGCATATATAATTACATATCCATGCAATAAAACCATCATACACAATTAAATATCAGAAACCGACGTATTTTACTCAGCTATTGCACATATACTGACCGTTCATGTTGGTTGGTGATTGTGTGCGGTCGGGCTTAGGATTTAACATTCATTTTCTTTTGCAAAAAAAATTATTTCCTATTTCTAAAACAATCAAATCAACCTGGGAATGCAGAAAGCATCACGATCGCCTTTACAGGCTGCCAACGTAAACTAACCGCTTAGTTCGAAATCCCCTAAATTCAAAAATAATCGGCAGGTAATACTTACCTGTCAATTCACTTGGTAAGTATTCTCGTAAACTGTCAAATTTATAAAATTTCATTTTTGATGGCTTATAAACTGTAAAACTTTGGTTCTTTTAATTTAATGCTTGCAAACTAACATTTAACAATTAATTGACTGTTTTATTGACTAAATACACTACATACTGCTGTTACACTTTAGAAATAAGGTAAATAAAAACGTATATTATAATTATTTATTCGACAATAATGTAATAAACATTAGCTTTTAAAAAAAGCCGTTACAGAGTTCTCTGATGTTGTAATGGGCCAGTTCGAGCAGTGGCGACATCTGAGCGGAGCACCCGAAGCGGCCAAGATTCATTTTTGATCGGATTCAGTTTGACAAAATCGCTCAGCTATATGTGTGATGTGTTTCGCGGAAATCGCCACGAATTGAGCGTTTTGCAATTACGAAACAGCGTAGGGTAATTTGCCGGGTGACAGGTGTCTTGGTGTCGTTGATTGTTGCTTTAGTTTTTTTTTGGGATTATTTGTGTTTGATCAGTGCGCCTGAAACAGGTAAGATGACGTTTTTTGTTGATGCATTAATAAGGTTATATTGTGTTGTGAATGGGCCAATGTTGCACGTTACGGTGCGGCGCCAACTCCCAGTTTCGTGGTTGTTGGGTGTAACTTTCCTATTGGAAGTTACGCCTACGTATTCGGGTAGAGGTAGGTAAGTTTGACCACCTCGGCCCAGTCAAGGACGTACTGTGGCACCTGTATGAGCAAGCTATTTACATTGGAAACACGCGAAATTCCATTGCTTCGGGTCCCGATTGTTTTCAGGTTGTAGTCGTCAAAGTGCGCTGGGATATTTTCCTTCTGAAACGAATTTTATGCGCCTTTGTGTGTCGCAAATAATGAGGATAATGTGGCGTGAAAAACGGCTTTCTCCTCTACGTAAAAATACGTATGTGGATTGCGGCTTTCCGGCCTTTTTTCACTACTATTTGGGTCCGTTTGTGCAAAGACAGATCTAGTTGTGCTGTTAATAGTGTTTTAATTAGTTCGTTTGTTAAATTGCTCTAATAATTTTTAAATTTACTTAACATTCATGAAATTGTGGTTGAAAAACTAAAAATCCTGAATTTTTATTTATTATTCCTTTAAAAAACTATTTGAATATTTTCTTTTCAAAGTATAGAAGGCTGTGAAAACACTTGTTTTTATTTTTGAACTGGCTTTGGCATTGAATTTAGTTATGTATGTGATATTTGACAATAAAACTACTCATTTATACAAAATTAAATTTTAAAAGTCAAAGATATGGAGTGGTAGTACTTATGTTTTTCAAAAAGTACATCAAAATTCTAAAAGAAAATGATACACAGAGTTGCCAGATAAATAGCACACGTAGACTATCTTAACGTTAATTAGAATCACACACCTCAAATTGAATGTCATCAAAATATTCTGTATTATATTTATATATTATATAACATATAACACACTTTTGAAAAATATATTTTTGTTAAATAACTTATACATAACTTTAAACAAAATTGTTAATATTTTGTTGGCACTCTTTGTTCCTTATAACCACCTGCAAACAGTGAGGCAAAGATTCAATGAAATATCGCCAATGATTGTTTGAAATTAAATTTCATGACCCTTCAATTAATAACCACAATTAATCTAAATTTGATGCTTTTTGGTGTTTTAATCGAGATTACATGACGTTCCACAAGTTTTCAATTGTATTTAGATCCGGACTTTACGCTAGTAAATCGAGTATCTCAACATTTTTATCTTTTAACAAACTTGAACAACTTTGGATTCATGTTTTATATCATTATCACGCATAAAAATCCATATAATTGGTAAATTATCGCTGGCAAATGGTTTCATTACATCTCTTATGGTCTATATACGAAACAGTCCATTTTATCAGTAATTTTTTGTAAATGTCCCAGACTATGCCAAGGAAAGGAACCTTAAACTAATACTTTTCCTCTACCGTGTTTCAAAGTTTTTGTAACGCATCTGAGATCCAAAGTTTTATTAGGACGACGATGAATGTATTTTTCACCATCAGATCTTGCTCTATTGAATATGCATTCACTGAAGTACCCTTCACCAAAATTCTGGGGAATAATTAATACATTTTTGTGCAAACTTTTAGTTTTTTCAAATAAATGGTTTCATTACTAAAATATATCTTTCCAAGTTTTGTACATTCAGTCTACTAGACATACTGATTAATATTTTATGATCCAATTAATTGATTTATTATTTATCTAGAGAACGAGAAAGAATGTCGATTACTGATTTTTCCAATTTGTCTGTCAATAAAAGGAGTGTTTTTTTGTTAGGACATTTTCTTATTGTATTTTCAATAGGGGGTGTTGTTTCATATTTGTTAATAAGCATTGTAAACTATTTTTTCGGTTGCATCATTAGCAATATTTGTAATATTTAGATTTTGATGTTTCATATTAATTATTGTTTCCCTCTTTTCTAGAAAATGTTTCTTACTGTAAATAAATTTATAAATAAAATAATTAAATCGTACTAAAATTAATTTTAACTATTAAAGAGTATTACATAATACATTTGAGATGTGTAATACAAAAGTATATATTGACATATATTTTTTATACTGATTGGACAAAATTTTGATTAAATCCTTTTCTGAAATATCTTACAAAATGTTTTATGTTAAATTTGGTGCTATTTCTGTGGCCACCACTCTAGCTAGCTTTAAAACTTCTTTATTCCTTCCAAAATTAACTTTTAAACGTTAAATATAGGGAGTAACAGCACATATTTTTATGCGTTTCAAAAAGTACACAAAAAATCTAAAATTTTGAAAAGAAAAATTAAAAACGTTTAATCAAAAATATTTGAAAAATAGGTACAGGAAAAGACTTATCATTATTTTTAATCAACTGTTGTTGATGATCAATAATGGTAGTATATTTATAAAAATATTGAAAGTAACAATACAAACACATGAATAAATATAGATAGATAATTGCACTTTCTGTAAAAGCACACAGCAACATTAATTTATCAGTATAACCTCCAGACGTCACTGCTTGTTTATATATTTATAAAAAATATTGTGAAAAATGTGAAATATGTCGTTTATAACATTAAACGTTCGTTAGACACAATTCATGTTGTGTGTTTAAACAATTAGTTGTGAATGAAATATATATTAAGAAAATGTGAATGAATAAATATTTTAATAGTGTGGAATAACGGTGGTTCCACAATGGTTCCAAATCGATAGAGAAGGTTCATAAGTAACTATGTGTATGTGCATAGTTAAATATACCGTTGTAACATTTGCGGTACAGAATATTTCTACGAATAAGTAATACACAAAAATTGTAAAATTTTAGTAGTTGTAAATATTTTATTGCAATTCTAGTTAATTATAAATTGTTATTAAGTGTCGGAGTTATAGCGTAACATGCAATTGAGGTTAAAAGTATTTTTAACTAAAATGTTTCTTTTAAATAAAGAATCATTGTTTGATTAATTTTTATGTTCAATTAGCCTTTAATTAAAAAAATACCCTTTCAGATTGTCTCAAAAATATTATTTCGTTTAATTAGAAAGCTTATTTTCAATGATAATTGGCGACAAAAATTGTTTCACAAACGCACAAAATTGCCGTTTAATCATCTCAACATATATTCATAACCAATTGTTTAATAGCCGGAATTAAAAATTCCGAAACCGTCAATTTCTCAACCATCCATCGTCGTCTCTTCGACTTCGCAATCAAAAAATTGCTCAAAAACGGAAAGACGAAACGATGTGTTTAAGGAGAACAATTTATTATGCACATTAGAGACGCGTTGACTGAATGTTAAAATTAAACAATTTACGTTTCTGCATTGTAAACATTCTTCGATAATTATGTCATGTTTTTGTCAGCACACGAACTGTGCATGCTTAATTGCGGCCTGGTGGCATTACGAATGTTTTCGTTTTCACTAACAAAATCTTGGAAACGATTCGGCCGGTTTTATTGTCGAACGGGAAAAAGAGGCTGATTGTGTCAGATCGTTGAACTAAACGTTGACTCATTTGAATGAAGTAATGTCCTTCGTGAAGGAAAATCACTATTTCTAGTTTTTTTATTACTTATAAGTATTTACTCATTTTTTTATTAATTTCGTTCCCAGAAAATTGCTTAAATTGTATATTATCTAGATATATCTGTAGATAAAAATTTTAAAATATATTGTATAAATATGATTGCATATTATCTAAAGATATCTGTAGTAAAAATTTGAATTTATATTATAATAACAGTAAACCAATATTGCGGTGATATCCCTAAAATTAATTGTTACTCAGATATGTGTAACGTTTTTAGTTGTATTCATTTATTGAGTGATGTAAGTAAGTACCTATTATGATATGCTTTTATGTTGCCGCCATTCAATATAGATAGATTAAAGATAAAATTAAAAGTCAATTAATATAACTTTTAATATGATTTTTGAAAACTATTGTGAGATCTTCCTGCTGATTTTTTCTGTGAAATATAATGTTCTGTCAATCGTTTTCCGCATTATTAAAAAATTTAGAGAAATTGGTCAACTATTAGCCACAAAAAAATTGTCTGAGTTCGTCAATTGAAATTATAGGCAATCTGGATGAAATAGGACTTGCTGAGATTAGTTCAAGGACTGTAGGCTATTGGAAGGGGGTTAGTTTGACCCCAGACCTACAAGAAAAATCCTGATTTCTGCTAAAAATGTGTGATAGTTTTGACTTGCTTTGAATCACAGTCATTGGACCACAGAACAGTGGGGGAATAGTTTTTAGTGATCTAAATTTAATTTATAAAAAAATGCTTCTGCTTCTGTCCTACAAGGACAAAACTACACAAAATATTTGTTATATCCATAGTGTAACATGGTGGTATATTTATGCTTTGAGGATGTTTCTATTCTTCTGGCGTAGGCTCTTTTAGAGTAATGTATGTACATTTAATCGTTAAAAATCCCTTTCAAAATTAAAGTTGCTGTATTTATGCCCAACCCAATTCAGAAAAGTATATTTTAAAATGTTACTCTAATTGTTGACAACTACCGTATGTATGTTAAATATTGGTATTTAATACAAATATGAGTAACTGAATTTTTGTCAGTTATGTTAGAAAGAAATTAGACAAAAATCATTTGATATGCAAATTTTTAAAGACTATCTAAATACGCAATAGTACGTTAAGTATGAGGTATTTTATTATGTTATATAAATATAATTATAATAATATAATACACACATAAACAATATATCTTGTGTGTTTATATAACCATTTTTAATTGTGCATATTTTGTTCACAATGTACATAAATAAAATATCAGATATTAAAACAATATGTTAAAATAGAAAATGACGAATATAATATGTATTAATGCAGGTGCTTTATGTAATAATTTATTGTGTAGTTTAATATAGATACATTTCATAAATTAATATGGAAACAATATTACTAATTGCACATGCATGTTATAATTAAATACTGAGATGATTTAATTAATTGAATAGTAATAGGATTATAAATAATTTTATTAAAATAAACCACAGATTATTATACAGTATTATTTACAAGATATAGATGTTATAAAATAAATCTCCCTTTTCTATTTCCTTGTGAACAGTTGGATCCAAGTCAAAGGAAAACATACAACTAATTCTTTAAAGTCATCCTCTATTTACACATGTTTAACATACCCACATGTAAACCATATTGAACTTGAGGGGAACTATTAAATGTACCATTGAATCTATTTTTTGGTATACGAAAACCTTCAATTAAAAGCTGATCTGTTTGATTTTATCGTTTTATTACATGAAATACCACCATAAAAACGGTTTTGCAGTAAACAAAATAGGTCGTGGTAAGTTCAAATATTTGCTGATTAAAAATTTGTTATTTTTAATCTCAAAGTCTCTTTTAATTTGTTTATTCGTCAACATTTACCATAAACGATATTGTCCCTAAGACAATTAATTTTTAATTATTGATTATATATTTTTTTAATTCAAATCAATATAAAAAAATACATTTTCTTGTGAAATATCAAATCAACTGTTTTATAATTTAAATTTTGAATCGGTAGACATCTGCTTGTTTTGCATTTTCAATTTTTCCGACACCTTATCATTGGCGCAACCATCATAAAACATCATTATTTTACGACGAACAGCTAACAACCACCACCATAGTACATCTGCAATTTATTTGGACGACCGCAACGATTAATTAAAGTGAAAGATCAACAAACTGACAAACACCGCTCCGCAAATTTAAATAGCCTCGCCGGGCGTACAATTACTTTCAGTTTTATGAAACTTCAAACTCGGCCGAGTTTTCCACTTCTGAAATGGAATGAAATATTCAACGTTAGACAGATTAATTATTCTTTGCAGAGCTCGAAATGGACATTAATTAAAATCCATGATGGAACGTACTTTATGAACGGCAAACGATTTATAACCGTTAAATAACTTGAAGATCTATCAGACGCACATCTGCGCCCGATATTTCCTCCTCGACGCTTTCCAATCTCGTAGTCGTAAGTAATTGATTAAATTAAAATCAATTTGGGCTCAAATTAGTCGAAAACTGCGTCTAGATTGTTTCCTCTTTGAAGTTTCACCTGTGACACAAGAGCTAAAATTATATTAATCGATAAAGTTTGACAATATGCGTCCAATTATGATCTCTATGATGTTTCCATCTAGACACTTAAGAGATAGTTTCTATTATTTTCGTATTTTTAACGCGACTTAATTATTGTAATTAGCGACCGGAAATAAAGATATATACGGCGACAAATAGGCGATGTGAATGTGAAAAGTAAATATTTTATTGTTTGTACAGTGTGTCCTAAATTACCGGAATTTAACTGTTATGAGTTCCAGACCAGATAGAGAAAAGATGACTTAAGTACACAGAGCTGATTGTTTCTTAAAACAATCATTCCCCTTTTTTAAGTTTATACAAATTGAATCTGGAAGATTTCGAAAATTTATTCATATTCTAACAAATGGTAAAAATTTACTTTTTAACGTAATATATGATACTTAAAAAATATATCCACAAAAAATTTGGAGGTCTTATATCTTATATTCTTAGTAACTTCCAAACACCTTTTTTTCCTTGATTTCAGTAGTTTTTCAAAATAATCATTCGACATATGTTTTCACTGACTTTGAACTTCTTCGTAGAGTTCATTCCAATTTGACAGTCTTTTTGCCTGGTTTTTTCCGTCTTAAAGGTTTTCAATTGGATTGAGGTGTGAGCTTTGTGCTGGCTAAGACATTGCACATACTCCTTGAGGGGTGAACCATTTTTTAACTAACTTAGACAAGTATTTTGGATCATTATCGTGTTGGAAGGTCCACGTTAAACTCATGTTATCTTCGGCAAATGGATGATTGTTTCTCCAGAATGTCACGATAAACGAAATGATCCATTATGCCGCCTATCTTAACAGGCCAAACCCAGGAAAACATCCCCACCATGTTTCATAGTAGGCCTTCCACTTGGGAATATGCCTTTCATTAATTGATCTCCTCACCAATGAGATACCATCAGATTTAAATAACTGAAACCGACTTTCAAAACAAAATTGTTTTCCATTGTCAATCTGTCCAGTTCACACGTTCTCTTGCAAAAAGTTGTCTCGCTGCTCATTTTTTAATAACTCTTGTCTTGATAACTCGAGTTTTTTTGTGGCAACTCATGGTTACAGAATACTTCGACTGTATTTATAATAAAAAATGTGAAATAAATGCCATTCACGTTTGACCATTCCACGTAGAATTCTTTGGCAATTGTCAAAGAACACTTTTTCGCCGAAACCAAGCCCATCGCACGATTTCGCGGAACCCAGATCCGTATTGTCATGTCGACATTTACATAAAAATCTGGTTTGGCGACCTGCACCGTTTAACCCTAATTGCAATTTCGTTCCCAAAAGTCGAACCTCGTCCCTCCTTCGCTACCCCCTCCCGATTGAACCGGGAAAATCGACGTGGCTCGCACAAAGCCGCCCCCGTACAATGTCGGAACAAAACAAATTGAATTCGCAACAACTGCGTCGGGCGTGATGGGCCTTCGACAATGGACTCCTGCTAGTCTGTTTGTGTGTCTGCCTTGTCTTCGGCGAGTCGAACGTGTTTGGAGGCGTGCACGCCGGACTATGAGCTTCGTTTCCTGCCGTTCGGAACGGAGATAGCGCGACTCGCTTTTCGGATCTGTATAAAGAATCCGGGAAGCGCTTTGTTCGGCTTGTGTCTGGACTGGCGTTTAATTGTGCGCGGGTCTCGGCGATGTTGTCGAATGGAAAGTGGTTAATGGACTGTCTAGACAAATGGAGGTACGGAGAAATGTTTGTTCAGATTTTGTCTTTATTAATAGTGCATATTATAATTTTAATCAATTGAAACTGTAAAAGTATAAAAGTTATATATACAGTAGTGGTCATTATTATAGCAACTTCTTAAAATGTCAAATATTTTAGCCACAACACTTTTACTTAATGTAAACTGTTAAAATAATATTAAAGTTGTCAAAAACTACTATGCTCTTATTCTATAAAATATTACATATTTTTTCCTTAATTGAGCTGGATACAAATAACAAACAATTTTTAATGATTAAATAAATCTGTATTATTTAATTTATATAAGCTCCTTGAATTGCTGTGATGAGTTCATTTAAATTTGTAAAATTTTCATGTCGAATTTGGTTATAAACCTGTTTCCCCATCTTTTCTATAGGATTGACATCTAAATTTTGGGACTAGCAAAAGGAAACATCCGATTCATTGTTATTTTAAACAATCCTTCACAATTTTGGGTTTGTGTTTGGAATCATTCTTCTTGTAGGTCTTGGGTCACACAAATTCCCATCCACTCACCATCTTCTCAAAATCTTTGAACAAATTTCAAGAAGTACCATTTCCTCCAGAAATCTTTATTTTCAGTTGACGATAAAATTTAATTGTTTTTGTCATTATACTCATCCAGTTATTATTTGTTTTTCGACCTCAAACAAATTTTTTCATAGCTACCACTTGACGATTTTCTCTAAACTGTTTAATAATACGGAAAACAATTGAGTTATTTAATATTACTAACATTGCAAGAAAGTGAAAATACCTGATCACCTACTGAACTTATTTTATGTAATTTGAGATAATAGGATACAGTATAATAGGATAAGGGATTATTGTGACTTTACATAGCCAATTTTCATTTGAGTCATACACCTAAATTATAACAAATTTGTATTACAGTTCCAATTTCATTTTACTTGGCTTAATTATCGATACCTAACTGGTTTCAAAAGGGAGAAAAATAGTTGAGTAAAAGCTTTAGAAAATCTAATTTCATTCTATTTTTGTGGATTTTTAGTCACCTTCGCAGTATTCTTTTTTAACAATAAATAATTTCAAGTTTTACGTTTGTTACTTGTTAGTTTATTCAATTATAAAAAAATCGGATAAGAACTAAAAATGTTAGGATGGAAAGAAAAATTCATTAATTTTCATTTTTCATCCAATCCAACCAGGGCTTAAATTCATTTTTTTATTTTCATAAAGATGAAAAATTTTAGATGATGGAATTATTTATTGCCGAAATTACTCAATTTATCAAAGTGACTAAAAATGATGAAAAATTGTAATAAATTTAAACAAAATAAAGTAAATAATTTTGTCTTCAACACACCCTAATTGCCACAAAAATACACAAAAAAGTTTCTTTATTCTTTCTGTAAATTAGGATTATTTTATTATTAGATAAGTATCTATTAAACGTTTTAGTTGCTGTATTATACCGTTTTAATGAAGTTTTGAATTATATTCAGTATTACATTACAGATTATCTATTTAATTATATAGATTGATAGTAATAAAACTCAATTTAATACTTTGTTGGAATATCGATTTACCTAATTTGGAATATAATAGAAAATGTGTACTTACGTTGTAAAATGTATGTTAAAATAAAATATTATTTCACGCCATAATCATTTTGACATCAGTATTAGTTAATTGAGAACACAAATTATAGTGGTAAAATAAAAAAAAATAAAATTTTCTCTTGTTAATTAATCAAATATTTCAAACTTTAATGTTCATTGATAATTTTCTGTTACGTCATACTTATTTCACACATATTAAAACTAAATAAATCCTAAAATACCAGAAAAATTTCTCTTTCTCAAGGAAATCTACCCATTTCAATGTATTAATTTTTAATTTCAATAAATTTTGTAAACGTTAGTATACTATTTTAATGACTTTCATTTAAACAATTTCAATATACGTTATTTTATACCGGGTAAAATTATTAAAATGAAATTATTTTTATTTATTTTCAGTATTTTTATTGGGTATTTAAGTATTTTCGAAACCTCTTAAATTATCCAAATTTATTACATACTACCATATGGAGAGATTTTTATGATATTTCAATATTTAACTTAGAATCTGGCAACATTTATTATTAATTATAATATTTCAAAAGAATTTTAAAGACTTCCATTACTTTATGTTGAAACAGAATAGAAGTACTAAAAAATGTTTTTATATTTATTATATTTACTATAATATTTTTAATGTTTATAATATTACTTTCAGTCTATTTAATATTTCATTTTAAATCTTGAAGAAAAAGTGGTATTTTTAGTAATTTTTTCAGTTTCACTTTTAATTATATATAGTGGTGGTCATGATTATAGCAACATAAAAAATATGAGCTTGAAGACAAAATTCTGTGGAAAAGTATATCTCGAAACACGAAAGAAATTGAATGTCAAAAATAATCCAATATTATATAAAGCTAACCTTGAGTAAATCGAACTTGCTGAAATTAGTTCAAGGTCTGTGAGAAAATGGTTAGTGGATGAGGGTTGGTTTGATCTTGGGCCTATAAAAAAAAGAAAATTTTGACTTACTGAATAAATAGTAATTTAATATTATTTCACATTAAATAAGAGTTAAAAAATTTAAAAAGTTGCTATATTAATGACCTCTATTGTACAAATCTATATGAAAATATCCAAAAATGTATGAAGTACTTACAATTTTGTAAAATTTGTAGAATCCCTTACTTTATATCGAAGAGTACCAAATTTATAGTTCAGTTTTTTTAATTAATAATCTAAATTTTATACGGTTTCATATGTCCATTTTGAATTTGAACTAATAATAAGTATTTTTAATATTTTTCTAATTTTCATATTGAGTACCCGTTATCTAATTTGTAGTAAACTTTTTATTACTTAAATAATAAATAATTTTAATAGCAAATTTATTTTTTATTAATTTTTTTTACTAATTTCCCTTCATCAAACTTTCAAGTTCAAAACCGCGAACTATCACAATATAAGAATTGTGGGATTTTGGGAACAACCGTGCGCCGGGTCACCGAGAGATCACATCCACATTACACGCACACGTTTTCTAACAGATCGAGAGAGAATATAGTTGGGCACCTCGCCGCGCCAGCTTAGCTTTGCCGCAGCCCGTCAAGGGGGACCTAATCGGAACCAGTACCGGTATTTCTGTTCAGCGGTTCGGACACCCAACGGCCAGCTAGCCAACAGCACATAACTCAGTACCGACACAAAAGCGCGTAGGGTTCGAGAAACGGTGCGTGTGTGTGCGAAAAGTGGTGTCACGTTCTCAATACTCGAGGAAAATCGGCGGCTTGACAGTGTGTGCGGGAGTTTTCCCTTGGGATTTCGGGCGGTTTTTATAGGAGGCCAATCATGCCAGGTCAGTAGGAGAAATGTAACGTGAACTACATTGGTGGCGATCGTGTAAGCGGCTCGAACATACCTTTTTGCATGTTGGAACGGTCGCACTGTTATGTGCTGTGGTTAAGTACTCGCGATTTTGTGCGTAGTAATCAGTTTATTGGCACGGTATGTTCAAACATCCTGGATAAATTTTAGTACTTCAATAGCAAATTTTTAAAAATCCAAGGGAAATAGACAAAAGAGGACATGTTAAGATTATCTATTTTAACAGAAAGGTACTATATTAAATATAAATGGAATATTTAGAAATGTTTTAATAATAAAAATGTTTCTGGTGTTTTCATAGGTTCTTGTTTAACTTTCAAGGAGATAACAGATTAAAAAGGATATAGTCATATAGAAAATAATACGAAAGTTACTTTGTATTTTAATATTTTGTTAAAAAAGAAAATAAAATAATCATATCTCCATAGATAGTTCTAATTTTACAAGAAAATGATGGTTTACTAGAATATTTGGTACTACACAATATAAGAAATTCTAATTTTAAAAAAATGGTACCTAATGTAGTAAACCAAAACAATTTGAAGATAAACTTTATAAAAAATGAAAATGGTTCTGGTACTTCCTTGGAAGTTCTGCCGTAACTCATAAGGAAATAATAAACATAAAAAGGATGTGAATTTTAATTGTGTTGCTTATAATTAGAATGTTAAGTACTATTAATTATAAATAATATTAATTTAAAAAACTAGTACCTGGTCTAGTGGATTAAAACAATAAGATACTTTTAAATCTAAATGAGTGGGTTATGAAAGTTTTAGGAAACTCTAGATTTACTATATTGATGATCATTTTAGAAGAATTCCTTCAAAACTGTAACCGATTGAAGGTTTGCGATTCCCTCCCCTGGTCTCCTTGGGAAAATTTACCTACATAACTTATTCAGCAACATCAATATAAGGGGGAACTATTCAAACATCTTGCTACTTATTTTGAATAATGAATGCTTTTTTATGTACGTACGTAGGCTTAAAATATTCGGACAGCTGCCAGCCAAATATTAGATCATCAATTTTTTGTCGATATTCGCTCCGGTTTGGATTATAATAACACGGTCGTACCATTTTATTGGCAATTTTGGGTATGTATACATACATACCTTTGCATGTGGGAATCTAATTTACGGCGTGCTGTGTAACGAACCAGATTAATTAAGATTTAATTTGTAAAAATACAATAAATACCTTGAATATTTGTTGCAGCTTTTATTAGGAATCGTAGTTACAGAAATAGACTTCGATACGTTAAAATATAGAAGTGTCGAGGCTGCATTTAAATAACCTAACCAGCCAGTTTTTAATGACTATTTGCCAGACGTGTGGGTGTCACAATATAAACAATTGCAGAATTCGCATCTAATGAACCGGCTGACCCAATTTTTTCGTGCAAACATTTAATGTTTTATTATTCGATTCGGTTAATAATAAATAACTTTCATGTGCATTTAAAATTATGATTAATAGAGCTTTAACTTTTTTATTAGGACATGTACTAATTTCTTTCTATTTTTATAGTCTGTTAATATTCTCAAAAAATTCCAGACAAAGATAAACAGACGTGTATTTTTAGTGAAGGATATCTAAGATCAATATGAGCTAACACGCGTATTACACGTATCTTTTTCAATTTAAATCAACAAATTATAGTTGAGCTAAAACACATCTATAATTATTTAATTATTGACGGAATTTTCTCGATCCTGTTTCCACTATTCGTATGTTAATTTGGTGTGGAATCCGTACAAAATATTAAGTTAATTAAGTGTGTGTTAACCGCTCAATAAACAACAATTGGGTCAGTATATTTTTAAAGTTAATTTTAGATTGTCGATATATTTATTCGTCTTTTATCAATAATTAGGTCGACGTTTCAAACGTGACTGACATTCAAAAAATTCATTGGTATCGTTCAAGCCTGTTAAAAAATGCAAATTTGTAATTGACAACTAATTTGTTAAGGTAAAACAACATGACTTTGAAGTTAAGGCAGTCACAGCGTCAAGAACGGTGAAGTAAAATAAACAAAGCAGACTTCAATACGTCAATAAACACAAATAACGAGGATATCGTTGTGACTAAAGCGTACAAAGCTTTGTTGTCTTGTACGGTGTAAATTTATGGAGATTTGCTTTTTAACTTTGTTAGTTTGAGTGATTCACGACAGTATTCGTGTTGCAAAAACGCTTCACTAATTAACTCTCACAGCGAAATTAATTTAAGTATTTAATGAATAATTCTTTCAAAAATAGATCTATTTAAAAATAAGAAAATAAAACATTTAATATAGACAAGAAAATGAAATATATAATTTGAAAATCAAATTATTTAGTTAAGAAATTTAAAATAATGAAAAAAATTAGAAGTATTTGTTTTAATTACGTTACTTAAAGTTGACATTTGCCAAATAACCTATACTCCATTCAAACTAGGTATGGAGTAACATATAGTATAGTGGTTACATACTTATTTAATTTATTATTCTTATTATTTATCTTAAATTACGTGGATAGCACATAACTATTGTTTACTTCACTACATACCTTTTGTGAGTACTCTAAGGTACTACTGTTTTTCTTTTCTAAATATATTATTGCCTATTTAATGTTATTTTAGATAAACTTATGTAATTATTTCTGTACTTAATAAGGTTTTTCTTGATCTCTATTTATTATAATTAAGATCTTGATTTATAACTCGTGCTAACAAAAATTGATATTAATAAATAAATCGTTTCAATTACGCACTTGCTTTATTAGTTTTAATCTGACAAATATTTGTCGAGATAACTTATTCTTTTTCCATAATAATGACGTTTGCTCAGCTAACATTACGTCCATTGTTTGTAATGTTTATGTTCCCATAACGTAAGTAAATATACAGTTTTATAGTCGCAAACTAAAATATCCACTAATTACTGAACCAGATAATGCTATGCAGGAAAAGTTGAAGTCGGCGCTCTCAAGGGCACGATTAATGGTAGTGTCTGTTGCACTGTTAGCCGTTTTCGCGTGTTTAATTCAACGATTAAAAAATTAACGACGGGAAACTGTAATGTTAGAGAAAAATCTCTCACAACTTCCTGTTGTTTAAAAACACTTGAACTATGGAAACTGAACGTAAACGTACTATTTTAACATTATGCAATGGATATAATAATTTAATATTATAAATATTTCATTTTGATAATTATCTGGATAATATTAAAAATTGACAACAACGTGTGACTAATTTTGGAAGATTCAGAAATTTGATTAATCCTGATGTAAATATCATCATAATCGTCAAGGCATAAACGTCACTTTAATTATCAAGATAATTGTCAGCTAACTTTGATAACAGAAACAGTCTGTAGTAGTAGTTCATAAAATTATTTATTGATCAGAATCAAAATGAATGATCTTTGTATGCAGATTGACTTATCTAAATCTTTCACCGTGTCTCCACATAGGGTGGAATGTTAACTGCCTTGACTTTTAAAATCATAAAACATTTTTCCTCCGATGCAATCTAAATGTGTTTACGTGGGCAAATGGCATTTTTATTTCGGCACTCCATCATTTCATTTTCGTGTATCTTGTATAAATTAGGTCAAGCATCAATAAATATCAGTCAGTAAGTTATTTCGGTCCGTACACTTGTCCAAGTGGCTTCTACATTCTTTATCTAATTGTAAATATGGATACATTTACATAAATAAAGCAGTGAATATTCGTATATCACTGCTTATTTACAGGAAAAAATCAATAAATACTGATGATACTTAAGCGAGTTGATGAAATAATGGAACGCACACGTATCGCATTTTTTATTGTGCAGTTACACTTAACGGGTTCGTTAAATTGGCGTAACGATTGAGCACACATCTCCCCCTTCCCATTACGTGTCTATCGTTATGAATTGCGAACTGCCCACGCACAGTACACTTAACTAATCCCTGGGGGGTATTATATGTATTGCGTTTCGTTCTTCGGTGATTTGTCACTGTTGTTGGTAATTGGAGGTTTTTTTCGTGACACTTCTAAAACTAACTAGTTGGGAAAATGCTCCTTTGGAACCCTAAAAAGTTATGCAGCTTAAATTCTAGTTTTAGCAAGCTCTTACCTAAATTTGTATGAAAATAGAGATAAAGGTTAAAAGCAAATTCTCAGTCTACAACAATTATTAACGAGCTATTTCTTGAAACCATTATTTTCCTTTAAAGATTATAGGTGGAATTATTAAAATGTATTAATATTAGAATTAAGGATAAATTTTAATAATTATTTGTATTCTAAATGTTATCAGTTTAATTGTGACTAATTACCAAATTGTTTATATTATCAGATCATTATTGTTTATAATTTCCTCCCTAATTAAATATTTATAAACACAATTTAATGTTCATTTATAACCGAGATAACTTAACAATAAAAATTATATAAATTGTGTATTTATCAATAATAAATTAATTATCGATTAGTTTTTTATTTGGCACGAACAATACGTTTTTGTTTAGAGAATAATGGAAAGTGGAAAGCTACAACAACCAACTCGATTAACTATCTTCGATTTTCTCTAAAAATAGTAAACGAATAGAATGCAACTCCAAACTAAAACTGATATCGCCATTTTTACATTTCATACGTGTCAAGTTTTCTATTCTGAATTGTGTAAAATCGCATGATGCCAAGGGGATAATGAGATGTACATTTTACAGCATGGAATAATCAGAGTATCACTGGTTTTTAATCAGACTGGGTAAAATACATGAGAGAACATTTAATAAATACATTTATTCCAACACATTGCAAACAATTAACGGTATCAATTGTTTAATAATTTACTATAGAACTAATTCATGTGGTTCTCAAACAGATGATTGATTAATTGGAACAGAGACAATAATAAATAATATAATTATTGAATTAACGTTGTTCAGTTCGTTAACTTTTGAATGCTAAGTTGTATCGTCGTAAATACGTAGTTTCCATTTCGTTGTGGTTTTAGGTATTTGTGCCACATGGCAATAACCCTTGTTTACGTCTTGAATTACCTGTAATTAAAATTTAAAACCATTAAAATGGTATATTTAATAATTATTTTACAAAACATAAGCATCTTTAATAGATTCACTAATGAACAACACTTAATATTAACTAGGAAGATCTTAATTAAAATTTGGTTTTCTGAAAATTAATCCCCGGTTCAAGGTTTCAGTATTTATTAACGGTGCAAATATATCACACATCGGTGGGGATAATAGGCAATTGCTACGGATTCCTTTTATGCGGTTAAGCCGAGCTTAGCAGTCTGAAAAAGTAAACGCAATGAAGAGATTGAACGGTGCTTGACCCATACGAAAATGATGGATTCCTCAGTTAATTAGATTATCGAATTCACGGGGACAAATGAATATTTTCGTAGGATCTAACTAATCTTCCCCAAAGGTTTAGCTTAACATTTTTAATGAATTTAAAAATTTAATCCTACGTTCAATATACATAGTTATTGTTTTATAAGATTAGTCTCGCAATTTTCAATATTTCAATACTCTAAAAAAAATTATAGATAGATAGTTCTACCACCTGACTACTTTTGAATAGTATAAGGTTTTTTCGAATAAAAACCAGGTAAAATCTAACTAAATCTTACCACAAAGTTGACATGTGCCAAATTGAGACATGAACGATTCATTAAGTGTGTTTAAATAAACTTCCGAAATAAAAACTATTCAATATTCATTCAAAAAATATGTATTACAAGTCAGAGACCTTTTACGACCCCCTATATATTATACACCGAAGACAAAAATGGTAAAAATGTGTTGAGGTGGAAGTTGCCATAGTGGATTGTTCATGGAAATCATCATAGAATAAATATTATTTTCTTCAGACACCTTAATGGGTACGAAGCACTTTGAATAATATTCCGGTCGATTTCATGGAACTATAAAATAAAGCCGCGAGGCAAAACAGCATTTCTGAAGACCCGTAAAAGCAATTCGAAGCTCAGCCACACAAACGCTTAATATCTTCTACTTGATTGAGTATTAAAATCGTTCACATTTTTGATAAATTTCACAAGGGAAAGATTCAAATTGCTGTTGCCATGAACTCTTTGGAAAATTAGAAAGAGAAAACTTATTGAGATAGGTTGTGCTATCAGATATGTGTTTATCGTTTGTTTATTTGTTCAACATAAGCGAAAAGTGACGAAAGTCAATTTGATTATTTGACGAATATATTATATTCGATTGAAATGAGTCATGTAATACATCTCGACAGACCTCACGGCCAAAGATTTCATCCATTATTCCCGACGAACGACCTCCGAGCATCTCTTTGTATGATAATAATTGCACTTATTTGCTGAATGGTCTGTTGCGTTCGCATGAATGCATTCATTGTACAGGTTCCCTTACCAACAACGAAATTGTCCTAATTCCTCCCATTATTTAATGCCGTATTCGTTGTGCGCAAAACATTTCGGTCTTAATTGAAGTCGTAAACTTCACTGTCGCTTGTGTCAAAATTAATAAAATATGCGATGCAAACAGATTATCAATAAACAATGTTTTAATTTACAGGTGTTTCGTTTAGATAATGTCCCACCATAGCGATGACAACATGCTTATACCGACGAGCGAGTCGTTTTGGGAGCCGAACAACTACAAGAAAACCACTAAACGCATCGAAGATGGTTACAAATTGTGTCTCGACCTTAGCGCTCTGGTGAACGAACGGGCCGAAATCGAGAAGAACTACGCTAAGGCGCTGAAGAGCTGGTCGAAGAAGTGGAACGACCTGATCGAGAAGGGACCGGAGTATGGTACCACTGAGGCGGCATGGAAGGGCGTGCTCGGAGAGGCGGACAGGAGGTGCGATCTGCACACGAGGGTGAGGGACAATCTCGCCAACGATGTGCTCAACAAGATCAAGCAGTGGCAGAAGGATACATATCACAAGGTGAGAATCACTTTCTTAGCCAATTCAACAAATGAAAGAAAATTTACAAAATATGGGTATTGGAATATTCCCTAATCCTTCTAAATTTCTGTAGTTGTATCACCTATAATGGGCAAACAACGTGTCATCAAATGAATTTTTATCCCAACATCCCTGATAATTTTTTTTTAATATCCATGTTTTTCCTATAAAGTTGGCATGTCATAATAGGAACTTCTCTTCTCGTCTGTAGCCTAAGTTTTCATAATTATAGCTTTTTTAAGTGATGGTTTCCCCTAATCCTTATAAATTTCTGTATTTGTGTCGCCTATAATTAGTAAACAATAGTCATCAAACAAACTTTAATGCCAGCATCCCTTATAATTTTAACATCCTTGTTCTCCTAATATCGTTGGCAAATCAGAATAGAAAGTTTCTATTTCTTTTTCCAATATCATTGGCACATCAGAATAGTTCATAGAATTAATAACGACTTCACCACACTAACTAACTTAAACGTTCATTTTAAAAATGAAATTGATGTATTAAAATTGACAAATGAATGTATTTTATTTTATGAAAAAATATATTTAGGTGTGGTTTTTTGGCAAATTAAAATATCCTCACAAACGTACTTACTTTCCAATCTATTTAATCTTGAATTAATTTTTCTACATGATTCATATTTGCAATTAGTAAACAGCTTATAGATTTAGTAATCTTTATAATAAACCACATTTGCCACTTTCCTGGTGATTCATTTGCGCATAAATTTGGAAAATCTTAAGATTGATTTGACAATTCATTAAAATTAAACTTTCCTTATTTGGAAGGAATGCCTGGAATTTCCTGTCGACCTAATCGGACCCCAGTTTCGTGGAGCCTTCCCAAACTTGTTGACGTATTGCCCGGTGGCATTTTAAAAACCCACCCAAACACATTACGTGTTATCTCCGTCCGAACATTATTTATAAAACATGGAAGCGTTGATTCATCACTAATAATCGAACGAATAAAATGCTAAACGTTGCACAAATAAATGTCTTTGCGTACGTCGTGCCAAATCCTTTCGCAATAATAGACAAAAGTAAAAGTGTACAAGTACAGGGCTGCATAAAAATAGAACGCACCGTGTGCCGTATGCATAATTCAGCTGTCGGAATGTCGACTTTTACTTTCACACAATCAGGAAGACTGGTGATCTGCATAACAATCGAAAAAAAGACATACACACGTCGAGGTGGTTTGTGTAATTTGTAACGAGACATTTCGGTAGACGATTTGACTATGGATTATTGGCCCAGACAATGTGCCATTTACATAATCAATCAGAACGTGAACGAATCATTTCATTGAATTCTCAATATATATTTTTTGTTTTTAGAGTTATCATTGTTTTTCTTTGTATTGTTTATCATTATTCTCTTAACTTTTTTGACAATTCATTAATTTCATTTAATTCATTAAATATATGTACTTTTCTATTTAATAAACTAGTTTACAGTTCTATTATATTTTCTTCTAAACTGTCATTGATTAAATTGAATTGTTAATAAAAAAATTATTGTTGTTGATGATTATTTTGAATCTTTTGAATTAATCGAGGTATGTTATAATTAAAATAACTTATCAACATATAGAGGATATAAAAATAACTATTACATGAATTATTAGTCATATTTTATTTGCATTCTGTCAGTTTATGAAGGAATCAATCTTTTTTCCTATTAAATTATTCAAAAACCTTCATAAATCATAATTCCTTATTACTTTTAAGCAATTTCCTTTATATAATCATTTTATGTCATTTATTGGAAATTATATTAAACAGTTTCCTGATCTTTAAATAAATGAAAATTGATTATTGCCTAAACGAAGTTTGAATGTAAGTATGCATTACTGAAGTTCTGTAATAATAATTCCCTTTTTTGCATATTAAATTTCTTTTATTCTTGAAATCTTTAGTGATCTTTACATAATTAAATGTTGAAAGAATTATTTAAATCTCGAATTAAAGTGAGTAAAAATGTTTTATTTATTTCCTATTATTTTTCTCTGTATACGTTTTTTTATATTTTATTTTCTTATATGTTTGTTATTATTGTAAAATGTTTTAAATATTTGTTACATTAAATATAATCTTTATTCATTTAATCAATTTATGAGAAATTTTCACCAGAAATTATAATTCTTTTATTTCATTGTAGAGCAGTGGACATTATTACAACAACTTTTTAAAATGTTAAATATTTTTGCCATTACTCTCTTATTTTATGTGAACTGTTAAAATAACATTAATTTACTATTGTTATTTTATACAGTTTTATATAAACAACTCATATTAAGTTGCTATATTTATGGCTACTGTATTATAGGAATTATATTTTAAAACACTTTATTTCCATTTAGAGAAGTAGGATTATAAGATAAATGAAAATTGATTACTCAACTGAACTTTGAAACCACAATGAATTGCATCAATCAAGTGTGCCAATAATCTACATGTGCTGAATTATCTATTGTGACAATAAAAGAACTTATTATTATTATTATTATTATTAGCATAGTTATTTTAGAATATTATATAATTTTGCAGTGTGAACGTTTACTTTCACTCGGTCGGGTGTACATTACGAATTCAGAGTGGATAACATGTAAGTGGAGACGACGGGCATATTAGCCAAACAATGGGACTCTGTATTTACATATTAAATTGGTTTATTGCTGGATTTTCATATCAACGTACCAATTCCCCATTGATATTCATTACTTGCATTTGGTTATATTAAATTTGCAATAACAAAATGTATATTCTAACATAAACAACATATGTTTTTGTTTTCATTCCAGTCAATGATGAATATTAAAGAGAAGAAGGATATGGATGATAGCTTTAGGAAGGCCCAAAAACCTTGGAGCAAACTACTGCAGAAGGTTGAAAAGGCGAAAAATGACTACCACACAGCTTGCAAAACGGAAAAGTCTGCAGCGAATCAGGAAAGGAATGCGTCCGGGGACACTTCGATATCCACCGATCAGGTCAGTTCAAATATTAAGTCTTTGGGTCGTTTTTAACACCGTGTTATTTTGTGATGCTCTGTCAGAAGAATGTGGTGGTAAGTTTACAAGATGCACCAAATAAATTAATTTCATTCGGGATCTAAATGATGAGGTTCTATGTTATGTTTTTAGGTGAAGAAAATGCAAGACAGGGTGCTGAAAACGAAGGAAGAGGTGCAAAAGTGCAAGGATAAGTATGAGGCCGCTCTACAGGAGATCAACCAGTACAACCCAAAGTACATGGAAGACATGACTGTGGTGTTTGACAAGTGCCAGGAGATGGAACAACAAAGGCTGACCTTCATCAAGAACACTCTCTTTGACATTCATCGATACCTAAACATTGCACAGGATCCAGTGTAAGTTCCGATCCCACAATACGTATCTTCCTTTGCTTAGTCAGTATAAATTACAGATTATCACAAATCTACGAAGAACTGTACCACACAATCAACAACGCCGACTACGAGAAAGACTTGAAATGGTGGTCCAACAACCACGGCATCAACATGGCGATGAACTGGCCGCAGTTCGAGGTGAGTTTCAAGCTGAATTTCTGAGTGCATGCGGATTTTTGATTTTTTTTTGTTTGGTTTGTATTGTTAATTTGGTTTTGTGCATGTTATTTACCTGCAGGACTACACTGAAGAGTTCAGGGATATACACAGGGGCAAAGTGAAGGACACCACCCCCTCCGGTGGCATTACGCTGATTAATCAACGGCCTGTCAGCGAGGATTTGCATGTATGCTTATTTTTAATTTGTATTTTTTATTTTATTTAGTGTTACATATTGCACTATTTCACAAAATGCAAAATTTTGCAATAATATGCAGTAAAACTGTGCGACGAAATTACACTTGCAAATTGTATTACATAATGTAATTATTTTGAAACTACAAAATATGTTTTATTCAAATATAATGGAAAGTTTTCAGCTGTCTAGACTGGAACATAATTAAGATTATAACAGGAAAAATTAATGAAAACTTTTAACAATGATCTCTATTATTCCTCCTTCTTTTCAGCTTAAGACTTGTATTCTATTTACTCCGGTTTTTTAAATTTTATTGTTTATTTTAATGTAGGACTACTCTGCAAACAACAAATCTATAAAGACGAAAGTAGCTGCTGCAAAACCGGCAACAGTCAGTCCGCCAGTTCAGGCACATCATGACAATGAACCACAACCGTCCGAGAGACGTGTAGAGAGTCCCAACAACAGAAATTCAACGATAACGTAAAGATTTTATTATTATTTTCAATACGAATTGTAAAACACTTGGTTTTTAGAAATGGAGGATCTAATCAAGAACAGAATCCATTCGACGAGGAAGAATGGGAAGAGAACGGAGCGCTGGTGGACAACGGTGAAGCAGGTGTGCCAGTAAAAGCTCTCTACGACTATGAAGGAGCTGAAAGCGACGAACTAAGTTTCAAAACAGGTTACTATTATTATTTAAAAAATTTTAATATAAAATATAAATTACATCGTAATATTTGTACATTTCTAAATGTGTAAATATCTTAGATTTATTTTATTTCATATTTATCAATTATCAGATTTTACTTAGAAACAATGATAAAATAATATATTACACAAAAGAATGTTAATAAGGTATTAAGATAAGATAAAAATTGGGTCGTACATTTAAAACAATGTAATAATGTCATCGTTTTTTCAGGTGATGTGTTTGAAAAGTTGGAGGATGAAGATGAACAGGGATGGTGTAAAGGTCGCTTCAAAGGTCGAGTTGGTTTATATCCTGCAAATTATGTGGAGCCCATAGAATCATCCTAAATTCAGTGTCAAAATTTGTTAAATTTTTGTTGTTATTTTTGAGAGAAATTTATATACGAGCTATTGCTCAAGTTACGTAATAAGTTTAAGCACTAGCTGTACATGTATGATGGATGAATGTCTTATTTTTTTGTAGAATTGTACAAATTTAACAGTATCAGATAATAAAGTATTTATAAAAAAATTACTGCATAATATAACGTATGATTTATTATGATTAACTGTAAGTTTAAAGTATACATTTTTTAAGTTGTAGGCCTACACTTTACATTGTATTAATGTAAATACATTGAGGAAATAAATCAGAAATCTTCCAGTGGGTATACATAGATAGCTAGACTATATGTATGTAAATTATTACCTAGGTGTATCTTGTTTTCGATTACTAATGTTATGTATATATTAATAAGTAAATAAATGAAATGTTTATTTTAGAAATAATTTTAAATTATTTTCATTTTAGTATTAGTATAACAATTACGTGAATCTGCACTCTAAATACACAAGAATGGACTATTATTTAATCACCGAGTTCAAAATTAGACTATATTAAACTAATATAATTTTTTATTGTGATTTTATTTATAAACTTTCTAAAAAACTATTTGAAATCTCATAAATAAATTATTAATATAATTTGAAACATGGTCAAAATATATAATAATACTAATTATATGAAATTAACCTATTTAACAATATATATATATATATATATATATATATATATATATATATATATATATATGTTTATTATAAATATATTCCTTCTGTGTGTCCAGAAAATATAAACCACAAAAAGGACTTTGTTATTAAATTTACATTTGCTTCAACCTAATTAATTAATAATTTAAAAGCAGAAACTATAAAAGACTTGCAGTTTTAGGGACTAAATATTTGTAAAAATGAATAAAAAATAAAATACTTTATTAATGAGGGATAATTTTCTATTAAATTGTAAGGTAGTGCCATCTGTCCAAAAAGTTACTAACACATTTAAGAGGGAGAAAAAATAGAAATCTGCAACAATGTTCTATGTTTTCGTGGTGTGTGTAGTTTTTGACATTTCTTTAACCTCGTTCATTTGACAACATAACACGTGTTTTTACGTGTTTTCGGCATGGAAGAATCAGAAAATATAAACTTTGTGCCTTGCGTACGTTGGGTACGAAAAGGCGTTGCAAACACTAATCCTTCAAAGGTAAATTATAATTATTCTTAATAATTGACAATTAAATTGTGTATTTCAGGTGCAACTCTCCAAAGTTGAACTATTACAAATAATAAAGGACACGAAAAGTAAACTAAAGTAAGTTATTGAATGTTATTTTCACCTTTAGTTCATTTTAATTGTTGCCTTAGTGTTAATTCTAATGCAGAAAATGGGGATGACGATGAAGATGCACCAATGGAAGGGGAAACTTCTGGACAAGATGAATTCAATTTGGAAAACTATGATGAAGATGGCAAGCTTTAAATATATTTATCCAGTAGTTGATTAATTGTAAACTTACTTATTTATAGATGAAAACACAGCAAATGCATTGGGAATTCAATCACTCGCAGAATTGCCAGAAAATGATCAGACTGACAACTTCTCAGAATCAGATGATTCAGATAAAGAAGATGATTATATAAAGAAAACGGACAATTTAATCTTAGTAGGTCATGTTGAAGGTGCTGCAAGTATTTTGGAAGTTTATGGTAAGAAATGTTCAATAGGTTTTACTCAAGATTTTATAACTTCCCTTCTTTACAGTATACAATGAAGAAGAAGAATCTTTATATGTTCATCATGATATACTCTTACCCTCCATTCCCTTATGTCTGGAATGGCTTGATTATGAACCAGGTTCACCCAAAGGCAACTATTGTGCTGTTGGTTCCATGTCCCCAATTATAGAAGTCTGGGATTTAGATGTAATGAATTCTATTGAAGCTGCTTTTAAACTTGGCAGTGCAGGAAGCCGTAAAAAGAACAAGCCACAAGTAGGGCACACAGATGCAGTTCTGGCTCTTGCATGGAACAGATCATTTGATCACATAATGGCTAGTGGTTCAGTTGATAATACTGTTTTACTCTGGGATATGGAACATCAAGTACCAAGCACTAAGATTACTAATTTTACTGATAAAGTACAGTGCTTGGAATGGCATAAACTTGAAGCACAGACTCTGTTAGCTGGTGGTTGTGACTGCACAGCTAAAGTATTTGATTGCAGAAATCCAGAACCACATCAGTCCTGGGCACTGGGTACATTGAAAATAATTTCCATAATTATATATATTCTACCTTTTTATTTGTAGATGGTGAAGCTGAAAGATTGATTTGGAATCCACTTCAGCCATTCATGTTTGTGGCAGGTACAAGTAAAGGTGTTATTCAAGGTTTTGACTGCAGGAAAGGTTTATTGTGGTCAGTTGAAGCACACAGTAAGGAAGTGACAGGATTAACTATCAGTGGACAGTGTCCAGGATTAATGGTCACTGCTTCACCTGATGAGACTTTAAAAACTTGGGACATTACTGAAGAAAATGCGCCTAAACTAGTACATGAGAAGGAATTTAATATTGGAAATGTGCACTGCTTAGATTTATGCCCAGATTCACCATTTGTAATCACTGCTGGTGGTGATAAAAAATCAAATAACTTTTTAGTATATGATATTCAGAATCTTGATGTTGGTAAGTACCTTAAGTCAACCACACAATCTTGGTTTTAATATCTGTATTTTTTTAGTGAGACATCATTTTGAATCAAGACAACTAATACAGCTAGTTGCAGAAAATACAACAGAAGAAACTACTAATAATACATAAATTGTAATGATAAAAATAAAGTTTTTATAAAATTATTTTTGATTTATATTATCTAATTTTTCTTCACTTTTACTTATGTTATTATTCATAGTCACTAAAACATTGTAGGATTTGTTATATCATTAATATAATTTAATCCTGGTATAATAGTGTTTCACAAACAAAAATGGATCTCCTCAAATATATACTTTATTACCTATTATTATAACATGCAATTCAAGTCCAGATAAGTTATTACAAAACTTGCTCACAAAATCATTTACATATTAATATGAAAATTATTTTAATTGTTCTATAAATAAATTCCTTTTATTAGAATATCAACAAAAACACATAAAACTAATATCTGTATTTAGTTGAGTAATCTTTTGGAGATACTACCAAACCACGTCCTTTTCTGGCACCTCTATAAACAGTTTCAACTATGTCAATCATTTCTTGTTTATCTTCTAAGGGCCAATTAATTTTATTGTTATTACCAGTCCCTAAATCAATCATAATATGTTTATTTCTGAAGAAAAACATGACTGTGCAAGGATCATATAACTCATACCTAAAAATTAAATTGTTACATTAAATTTAATATATAACTATTGGTGTTATTTACATTTTGTTAAAATCTGGTACTTCAGTAATATCGACAAGATAAATAACTGCAAAGTTCTTTACTTTTTCTGCAATACTGTACAGTACTTCATCCATTTTCATACATGACGGATCCCAATCATGTCCAAATCTTATCACCTGAAACAGGACTTTACAAAAGCTGTTTTTCTATAGACACATGTTCTAAAATTTACCACAACTCGATCTTCCTCGGATAAAATGGCTTGGTCTACTTGCCAGCCATTGTGCAAATGTGCTAACATATAAGACATGTTTGTAAAGTTCTTTAGGCTTTTACAATAAGAAGAAAGTGGGTGTCTAATAAGATTATTTGGTAAATAAATATCAAATAGACACTGTCAACAAACGTTTATAAACGATTTTTGACACTCAGTGTTACCAACAACGGTCTACCAACATACATTGACACCCATATATTGTGTATAGTCTATGCACCATAGAAAACCTATGCACATAAGGTAGGTTAAGTTAACATTAGTCATGTGCTATTCACGCACAATACAAATTCGACAGTCTCCGATTTCATCAAGAGATGTCCCCCTTAATTCCAAATAAAAAAAGTTAACAGTAATCTTTCAATTTATATATTTTGTGAATGAAAATTGTGATTCACTTTCCTTATATTATTTTAGCTTTTTTTTTTAAATATACGTTACCAATGACACATTTTTTTTCATTGCAAATTATCTGCTATATTTCTTATAAGGTTAATAAAATACAAATAATATTTGATATAAATATTTATTTAATACAAAACCTAAGAGTAAAAATTAATATTTTGTATCAGAAATTACAAAGAAATTAATCTTTGGCGTTATTGGCAATAAAATATATTACTTCACATTTAATTATATACAAAACATGAAACTACAAAAATTATAAATATACAAAAATAGTGATTATTTACAATTATGATTTATGATAAGGACCTTATCTCTATATGATAAATGAGTATACAGGCTGCCTTTATTTGCATTGCCAAATGAAGTTCTCTATAAATAATTTTAGATCCATTTACCTCAACTGTTTCCAAAGGATGGTCGGATCTGATTAACATCACTGTTTTTAATTTTGTAAAAGATTCATATACTGGAAAAGCCTATAACATCTGTAAAGTACATTCTTGTTTTCCAATATAGAGATTTTTCCATTACAATGTTCAGGAATCTCTTCCTTTCGCTCTATCTCCTTAGAAAACAGTTGCTGATTCAATAGATCAAAAAAATATTTAGATATTGAGACATTCAATTGACAGATTTTCGTCAGTCTGTATTGAAAAAAACAATATTTCTAGAATTTAAAGGTACAATAATAAACTAACACCGAGGTCTTTTATGAGCCGCCATTTTTGCAATAAGCTCAACGAGTCGATTCATTCACAGTATCAAACTTAAACAATGCACAGTGTGTTGTCTTTACAAACAGATATCTGGGCTTCCTGCATTATTCTCAGACGTGGACCAAGTGGCAGTCCCATCTTTTGAAGCCTTTCTTCGCTTAAATATGGAAGTTCCACCATTCCAATCCGCTCGTTTTCAAATAAATTCGCATATTTCTGTAAAAAATATCACGATAAGTTATAAATAAAATTGCATTCTACTTTATTATATTACCTCATAGCCTAATTTTCTCAAAAATAGTCTCAATAATGGCGGCTCATCTCCAAAAAACTTGGTCAACTTCTTAACTCTTGTGGGGTTGGCCAAAGTAGGCAACTCTTTAGCACTACTAACAGCTCGGGACGTCGACTGTGAACGTACATTTAGCATGTTGGTCTGTGTCCTAAGAGCTGCAATCTCCCCTCGAATGTTCTCCATTTCTTGAATCATCAGATGCTGAGTTCTCATTTCAGATGATAAATGCGCTACTGATCTTGCCAATGTTACAACGTGAGATTCTAACCTTTGGAATCTTTTGTTGATGCCACGTATGTCTCGAACCTTCTTTCGGTCTTCACTAGCTCTTCTTTTGTCTCTGATAGGTCGACTACTGACAGAACTTGATGGTAAGGATGACATACTTCCATAACGACGTTTACTGAATCTTGGATCGGACGGTTGGTATCTTCCGGTTTGTTTTTTCACACCCAAAAGTTTGAGAACTTCCGAGTACATACTTTCCAAGCCTTCTAATTGTTTTCTTATAGTTCTCGCGTCTGTTGTACTAATGTCTCCTTCCGAATCACTTTGACCGTCCAACATTGACTCCAAATCCAGTGATCTTGTTGTTGTTGATGTTAAATCAGTTGTGTCCAGACCAAAAACTAAAAAATATATATCTATAATTGAAATAACCGTTTATCAATGAAGGGCAAGACACTTACTTTGTTTACTCCTTAAAATAGCGTTGTGATCAATCTTTTTCCCCGATCTATGCTTATTCGAAGAATTGGCATTCCATCGAGATGAATTCATCATTTCTCTGGAGTGGTTCTTTGACTTATATCCATCATAATCCGGTTTACTTCCGTAAGGTAAACTGAAGTAACATTATTAAATAAACGTAATTTAAAGTCAAATATAGTTATTTACCTGCTATGTTTGTATCTAGTGGAATTTCTAGGAGTCATATTTGGAGAAGATTGATCACCTGGAGATAATGGTGGCAAAGGAGGTGTCATAGAAGATATGCTTTCACTCATTGTAGAATTAGCCATTCCTCCGTTTCCTTGTAAAGACAATTCGTGGAGTCTCGGTTCCAAAATATGCCTCAACTCGTTTTCTACTATGTCTACCCATTCCGGATCGTGATCTAATACATTAAAAATTAATAAACTACATACAATTTAGTAATAGGAAATTTTTACTTGATCCGTGATGGTCGCGGAAATTGGGGTTATTGCCGTGCGATGAATTTTCGGTGTCACCCATGAGATCAAGACCACCTGGTCTTCGTCCACTGCTATAAGCCGCACTACCACGACCAGAGTCCACGTTAGAAGACGACTGACCACCAGCTTTGTCGTAGTCGGAACTTGTACCAGAACTTGGATTGTTTTTCTTTGTTATCCTCATCGCATCCTCTTCGTTTGGTTTACTTCTGTGTCCTACGTTATAGACACCCTCTATTTTTCCTATAAATTAGGGTTGTCAAGATACACAAACAATGTAAATTTGATTTAACTTACCAATTTCGCCTTCTAGCTTCTTCCGGGGGGCACCTTGAAGCGCATCCGTGACTTTACTATCTCCATTTGAGCTGCCGTCATCCAATTTTTGACCACCATCCAACCTTCTCTCCTTCGAGCCGTGTCTTTTCAAAAATCCACCATCGTCACTGTCCTTTTCCTGCTCCTGTTTTCTGTTCGCCTCCATGATGTTGCCGTGCGAACCTCGTCTGCTCGGCGTTGAAGATGCCGCCTGCGGTTGAGGTCGGTGATCTTGAATTTCAGTCTTAACCTCATCATCGTAGGCGAGTTGGGGCTGGGAAGCGGTTCTGCGGGCTTCGAAGCTCTTCTGTCTTTGGTTGTCGCGTTCAATTTGCTGGGCGCTGCGTCGTTCTAATGCGATGGGTTGCCGTCTCTCGTCCTTGGCTGCCACTTCCTTACCATTCATGTACTGGAAAGATGGATTCAGTTGAAAGGATTATTTTTATGGTAGAGTTAAAAATGAATTTTGATATACCCACAAAGATAAATTGTAAACAACAACATTACCTGCATTTGTCCTTGCATCTGATAGTTTTGCTGCTCCCTGTTTTGCGGAAACCTAGAATTTCTCTGAGGAGTGCCGTTGTAGTTGCCCTGATAATACATCGCCTCATCCTGCCTTGTGGATAACATCTCTTGCGACCTCGACTGCGACAGTTGTTGCGTGTACTGTTGTTGCGTCTTCATCTGTTGATTGACTTGATATTGTTGTTGCGCCTGTTGAGCTAGCAAATGCTGCTGAATCATATGCTGGCTGTACTGATGCTGCTGCATCGCCACATTACGATCGCCTTGCGCCTTTTTCTCTTCCTCCACCAGATTTCCTTGGCTCTTTCTCAGCTCCTCGGTAACATTATTCAGACCCGGTTCTTCTGGTTTATCCTCGTTACTGTCCTTGTTGCTCTTAAATTTACTGGATATTATATCCTTGATTGTGTGGTACGTTTTGGTCATCGACTTTGAGTTCTTGTTTTGTTCCTTTTGGCCGGACTCTTTGCCTTCAATTTGTACGACAGTTTGCGAGTTGTTGAATTCCTCATTTATGGGTCTTGGTGCTGGTTTGTTTGGATCGCCGCCTCCATACCAAGAGGATCTGGGCACGGCCCCAGTTGAAGGCTGTCCATTGTAGTATTCCTGGGCTGGATGATACGTGGCACGGTAAACTGGACCGTTAACGTCCCCCGTTTGTTGTATGGTTTGTATCAATCCGGAATGTGTCTGAAACAACACAAAAGAATAGTCAATGTTTTGTAACAATTAACACATAAATCCTAAACGTTTTCCTGAACATTAATATAAAAGAACTGTAATTAAATTCAAATTATGTTATAACAACTAACTTGTTGTGTGAGAGTCTGAAGCAGAATGCAATTCATTGTGTGGCAAATTCACATGTAAAAATTATTAATTAGACATTAAATAATGATTAATAAAAAATCTGTTTAATCTGTTACAGACAGATCGATACGACGAACGTCATGCATAATTTCGTTAATTATGAGAAAAAATGTTCACATACGTGAGACTGGGCCGATATTTCAAGCGTTTATAATTCTCATACATTAGAATTTAATTCATGCAAATGGAGAAATAGATAATTAAAATGGAAATTGTGTGTTCAAATTGGAAGTCAGTGTCCGCTCTTTATATTTTTGCAACTTGTGTGTTATTGTTTTCAATTTTAATTAAGTAAGTGAAACAGTCTGTGGGAGTAAAATTATATAAATATTTATAAATGTTATGAGTTATGACAATTTTAGAAGTTTCAATGGAAAGTGTACTATTTATATATCAAATTATTTTTTACGTAAATTAAATTTATTTAGTAAGAAGAATTTCTATTTAAAATTATAACACAGCAGTAAAAATTAAAAAATTATCAAATATTTCTTAGATTTATGGTTAAATGTATATATTTAAATAATATTTTAAAATATAAATTTACTATTTAATTGGTAAAGACTAATTACTCATTCAGGACACTTTTTTGATTTCCGGTTGAATAATGTTATATTTATAAACCAGCCAACCGAAATGTCTTAAACAGAAATTCAGTATTCTTAATAACCCTATTATAAATGAGAAATACCGAAAAAAATATAATAATACATCGAATAATAAAACTTAAAAAAGTTGACAAAATTATTTTTATTTAGTTTATCGTCATGAACGACGAGACTTCCCCACCGGCTGTGAATAAATCTCATTAAAAATCACGAAAACAGGTCACAATCCATAACTGCCGATCGGTATCTAATCCCGTTTCCGGTGGCGGTGAAAGAAAAAGTACCAACTTAATGTAACAGCACTTACTGGTTCTTGGTTTAAGGCGAACTCCACCATGTCCGCGTCGTGTGTTCGCACCGAGCAACCAACAGAATATTACTAAATAAAATATGTTCACATACTAAGTGAGGACACTGGCATCTACGAAGAATAATAACAATTCCCCAGGACGATAATGATCTTTCCGTGGAAGCCCAATCGAACGGCTGCGTAGAGCGGTGGTACTCCTTCCACGGCACCGACCACGCTTCATTTTGGCTGTTTGCATCAAACGCATTAACATGTATAATACGGAGGATGTACGTTCTGCATTTTAATTGCGCCTTTATTATTATTTTCCTTCGTTATAATTTTCGATAAGATTCCGAATTGAACGGGCCACGAACCCGCCCAGTGGCGCAGCGAACATAATTTACCATTTCACAATTGTTAAATATAATTTTATGTAACTCAGTACCTAAAAATTAAAACTGAACTTTCTTTTTTTTAACATTTCTGAAGTGTTTTTTTATTTTTCAATTATACACAAAAATAATAAATTATTATTAAAAATAAACTTAACACAATAAAACACATTAAATATTTCTATATTCTTTAAAACTTTTTCAGATCAGATCGAAAGTTTACTGAAAAGTTCAACACTTATTTTTTTCTCCCTGACTTTTCCCAGATTTCGAAGAAGTATAATTACTTATTTATTTATTATTGACAAACGATAAAAATTCTCTCTCAGTACAAGCTAATATATTTCTTTAATATTACAATGTGCAACTTTTTTATATCAGAAACCAATTTGTATTATTGTGTGGAATATTAAAAGCACAGAACAAATATTTATTTTTAAATTTAAAACTTAATTTGTTATTGGATTTGCATATTAAATTGTGAAATCCCGCTTTTAAATATTTGTGGAATTTAATGAATTACGAAAAATATGTTCATTAAATTTACGTAGTGTTTTATAGATTATTAAAATTTTAGTATGTAAATTTTTAATATAGATTATTCTATTTTTCATTTTCGGAGTACAATAAAACAAAAAATAATAAATTCTACTCATATATATTCTCTCATTACATGAGATGATATTAAATAAGAATTAAATGCAATTTAATTATAGGTTGAAATATTATTAAATGTTATTCTGTAACTTTTTACTGTGTTAGTTGTATATAACATTTAGAAATAATTTTAGTAATTTTAAATTTGTAAGCATATATTTTATTTTTATTATATTTATTTTTATATTTGATAATAAAAAATGTTTATTGTTTTGTGCTTAGAAATAGTAAAATATAATATAATTAAACTTATTCAAAAACTTTTATTTCATGTCAATGAATTTTACGAAATTATAATTTTTTGTCTATTTATTTCAAATATTATTTAATACTATAAAGTTTAATCTCACTCAATCTAATATTTTTAATAAAATTATGCAGAAATGGAAAAATATGATATTATTATAGTATTAGTAAAATTATAAATAAATAAGTGAGCACAAAATTTTTAGAAATAATTAATATATATAAATATATAATTAGTTGTAGTGATCTTAGTAACTTTTTAAAATACTAATATGAATTTACTTTTGTTTTATACAGTATTATAAAAGCTATTTTGTGAATGTAATCCTGTGCAAGTCAAAATTTGACTTTCACATTCTTAGTAGAAACCAGGGTCTATTCCTGAAGGTAGATGAAACCATCTTCTCACAGTCCTTGATCTAATTTCAGCATGTCCTGTTTTCTCCATCATCGCTTTAATTTCAGTTGATGATAAGATTGGATTTTGACATTCTAATTATCCGGTTATCGATTTTTGGTCAATTTTTTTAATTTTTTTAATAATACGGGAAACGATTGATTTGAACAATCATTTTAAATTCACAAATACCACAAAGTAAAAAGTTACCATAATTTTGTCCACTGAAAAATAAAAAAGTATACAATATTTTAAAGAATAAAATTAGCCAGTTGCATAGTAGATACAACAATAATAGAATAAACAATAAACATTATAAATACTGATACTCAATTAGTACAGCTCATATTTTAATAAGTTACTATAATTATGGCCACTACTGTATATCAAATTAATATTTCTGAAAAAATTTAATAAAGTATGCTCTAATAGAATATTTTATTATTATTTTCATATACAGTAAAATATTACTTCGTAAATTATTTGCTATTATTTTTCACATTCAATAGACACATTTATAGATTTATTTTTTAGAATAATTATTTTAATTAAATGTTAAATATTTTTTCACACGAATTAAATTACTTTTATCGTTAACAGTCTGACGCACTACTGATTGATAATTATGATTATGAAACGAATATATTTCCACGTCAAGTTACGTTAAAATTGATAAGCATAAAAAAATTGATAAGCATAAAAACAATTAAAGGTATAGTTGTTATTTTCTTAGATAGTTCTTTTTAATCATCGCACAATAAATTATCCCATTGTTCCGACCTTTTTATCCCAACGTCCTTTTTACGTTAACGACAATTTAATCTTGATGAAGTAACTTTTTCAGTTCCTTCTCTCGCCACAATATTCCTTTAATGTTCTCGCCTCGACGCAGACATTTTTACAATTTCACGCCATACATCATGTTTTATTCATTACAAGCGAAGGGGTGCTTAATTAATCCAACGACAATTACCTCATCGGGAAGAATCTGGTGGTTCTGCATCTGCCCTTGGGTCCAGGCCGCCATCTGTTTGGGCGGCGCGTCCGGTGCGATCGTCGCTTTCGTACGTTTCTTGTAGTCGTGCAAAATTGGTATCTTCGAGTTCTTGTCGGTGCTCGACAGGATCACCTCCCTTTCGATCTGCAAAACATTAACGGAAATATTGTAAATTGTTTACCAGGCTGCCGACTTAATTAGAACGACAATAAACATCCAGTTTGCGGCCATTTCAGTCCGTCGCAACTTTTCCCATCGTAATATCCGATTTATTGACTCGCTACGTTCGGAACGTCAGTCCGTATGTAATTAATTAAGAGAACGAATGGTCGCTTAATTAAACGCAGCGAAAATATCGCGACAGGATTCGAAAAGAGTGCAACTGGCTTATCTTTATTAAGGTTCAGTTTGTAAAACAAGTTGTACGTATTAATGATGGTGATAAATCTAATTCAGCCATAATTCTAACTCGGTTGTTATTTATTATGTTGCAATATATGCCAGACAAAAACGGATATGAGTGTATGTTACTAATTGGTGAAACAGTAAAATTAATTTTTTGAACTGCTTAGACAATATGGTAATGTCTAGTGACTAAAACAACAAGTTTAATATCCTATAATTGATTAAGTAAATTGAATATTCATTACAGACTCTAGTATTATTAATAATTTATTATGGCATCGAAGCGAATCTGCTACTTTATTTATAAAATCAACAAGGAAGTGAATGAACTGTAATCATTGTCCTGCACATGCAAAATAAATAACATATATTAAATATTATAAATTAGTTATTCTAATCGATCCTGATGTTCAGTATTTTCAAGTATTCCTATTTTCATACATACATCCATTGACTATACATTTAATTGAAATATAATTAATAATCATTGTTTTACTACAAATTCATCAAATTCTTCGTTTTATTCCAAATTCCTTTTAGAATATTTATAAAATAATTTTAAAAATATTTATCGGTTTTTAATTTTTCTTTTAATTAATTAATGATCAACAATAAATTATTTTCCTATTAACATTTTTTAAGTTCTAAATTTAAATTTGATATTACTAAAAAAATATTTCATGTGAAAAATTAAAAAAAAGTTGATGATTTATATCAATTTTATCAAAATTGTAGTATAGAAAAAAACATTTACATTTTACATTTAAGTCTTTTTATTTAAATATCAATTATATTTATATAACAAATAATTTAATATTTATAAAATCGTTTTCAAAATGATAATGATCTTTGATAAATATGTAATTTATATATTTAATCACAGTTTAAAAAATGGTGGATGCGCCCAAATGTTCTTAAAAACACTTCGATTATCTTTTATGATGACATTAAAAAGTATTAAAACCAACAGCTTAATTTTATATGTGCATTAAATGGGAATTTCCTACGTCCGCCATACATCGTAGAAGTATACGACTTTATTAACTCCACTAATACTCTATTCGCAAAGACTTTTTCCATTTTTCAATTAAGTTTCTTATCTTTCCTTTCTTATTTTTAGAATCCCATGATAAGTGACAATAATTAGACATCGATTTCATTCTAAAATGATAGCGATCCACGTCTTAAATAATTTAAGACAATGGGAACGTTCTCACAAAAATAAAATTAGCCATTCTTCTTGATGGAGAACGTGATAAAAACGTTAAAAGAAGTTTTAAACATGAAAATACGGAAGGTGAAATAATTAGTTTTATTCTCACACGGAATTTCAGCAATATTGTGTTTGTTATCGTCGCCATTTATTTATGATCGTTTGTAACAGTTTTAATATGTCGTAAATTCAGGCGCAACGATTTATAAGACACGGACTTCATTGTGGATTTTAATGGTTACGGACAACACTAAAAAGATTATGGTGTTTTAATTGCGATTTTCTTTGCACACACAAGAAGATAGTTATTTACTTATTGTTATAACAAACTGTCGATTTAATGTTGATATTATCATTATCATCAAAATAATTATAGGATTTATTTATTTATACACTCTTGTATACACTTTTAAAAATGCTGATTATGTTAAATTAGTACAATAGGTTAAACCAGTCCTTAACCCATCATAACCTTCCGAATGATAGAGGAGGATGTGAAGGATCTTCTACTCGAAATTTGGGAGAATTTGGACCAAAATGGAATTCGAACCCTGATTTTTAGCATGAACAAAAGAGGGTGTGAGGGTGTCATTCATAGCAGAGGAGAAAATACACCAATACGTAGAACATGTCAAAAAAGTTAGAATTGAATCATTCATTTTTTTATTTTCTCACATAAAGTATCTTCTATAGTTATATTTAATTTTTTAAAATTTATTAATACACAATTTAAAGCCATAAATTTTAGATTTAAATCAGATTTTTGGCTTCTTTATCTTCATAATTTCTTTATATTGTCAGTTTTTGTTTCTTTATAATTTTATCAGCACTATATTTAATTACTTAGTTCTAAGTGAATTATTTTAAGGTTACAAAATTATAAATTAATTGGAATAAAATTTCTTACATTTCAGACTTTTCCTTTAGAAATCTGATTAGACGTTTTAAAAATGGAAAATCGTTAGTGCGATTATTTTCAACCATGAGAACGACTTCATTGTTTAACAGTACAATAACATTATTCGAATGAATTTTGCTTTTCCTGTGACTTTATACGTTTGAATAATAATAGCTTCTGCTGAATTTCTGCCTTTAAATTATAAGTTGTTAGTATAGTCTAATTATTTTCCGAGAAAAACAAACTAAAGTCAAATAATTTAAACACAGAACAATTTAAATGGTCAATTATTTACCTCAATTTGACATGAAATATAGTTACTGTTAGGCGAGAAGATGTTTTACTTAAAAGAAATTCTCTTACCGGGAACTTGCTGGAGTGCGTGTGGAGACCCTGAGTCGTGGCGGGCGAGGAGGCGGCAATCGGCGTCTCTAAACCGGCGGCGGCTCCAGGGATGCTGGGCTCGTTGTACAAGGGGTACGGGGGCATCCTGTACGGAGGCGGGGTGAGTGAGATCGGTTGTTGTTGCTGCTGCTGCTGCTGGTTTTGGGTCGGCTGTTGGGGCAGTGGTTTTGGGGGAGGCACCGGCTTGTATGGCCCATAACCTTCCACCTCAACTGTTACAAGCATAATTATTAATATATCGATTATGTACTTATTATACTATTATATTACTGGTTAACTATAAATTCTGATGAGTTTCAGTTTGTTTACTATATGCAGTAGAAACAAAGATGTGGTAGTTTGCTTTAATTAAAATTTAATTTCACAAAAAGGAAACATTCAAACTATTATAGATGATGCATAAATTAAATTTCTTTTTCAATTTCCTGCAATTTATGCTAGCTAGTGGTTTAGAATCTTTTCTTATCTTCAAACTTGTAATTCAGGTTTGTTTAAACTACTAATAACAGAACGACAAATTAAACTATTTTAACCAATTAATTACATTTTATTTTTAGTAAATTAATTGATCGGATGAATAAATTAGGATAAAATTTAGAAATAAATCTTGCTACATATTAAGATTGTTATTTAAATTATGTGATAGTATTTATAGCTTAATATATTATCTAGACATATTTATTGCATAGTCTTACATATTTAAAATATTTAATAAATCCGTTTAATTTTTAATTTTAGAATTGGGTTTCAAATTTATTATATATATATTTTTTGGAGTGTTTAAGAAATGTTAAGGATTTTGAATTAGGTACATTTTTAGAGTTTAATGGAGAGAATTTATTCACATGTAATTAGTAAAGTGATTAAATTTATTTTATCATTTTGTTCAGCCATTTAAATTATAAATGATCCTTGAAACAAGAACGCACCTTTAAATTTTGCAGAGCAAATTTAATTATGCACAGATAAAACGACATCATGTTTCTGTTTAAGAAACGTTGACAATTTCAGCAAATTAAATTTCTTTGAAACATGAATAAAGGTGATTAAAGCATATTTAAATGTCATTAAAGCTTTTAAAACTTATGTATATAATATTAGTACTAAATTTTATGATTAAATTGAATATAATAAGAAATTTAAATTAAAAAAGTTTCATTTTTGACAAGAAATTTAAAGAGAAAAATGAATCAATTTATCTACTTTTTAAACTTTTTAATTTGTGCTTTTTTGTTTTAAGGTTACGAACAAATTTAATTATGTACACAGTTAATGTAAATATTACATGTTTGTTTAAATATTCTGTGGCAATTTTAGCAAATTATTTTTTTGACGAGCAAAGGTTTTATTTATTTAATTAAAGTACATGACAAGATACTTATAGCTAAGAATAAAAATAGGATTTTTTTATCTGAAATATGTTATAAATAATAAAATTTTTGGAATTCCAAGAAATTTTGTTTGAATTAGACTTTTTTAGAATTTTCTGACAAAAACATAATATAAATAATGTGTGTATTGATTTATATCAGTTAAATATCATATAAAAGAATTTTTATTTAATTAAATCATTTATTTTATTAAATTTTGAAAATAATATTGGAAAAAATTTAACGCATAAAAATAAAAAAATATGTATTATCTATTAAAGCCTAACTAAGTATAATAAAACATTCAAGAAATATAATAATTTAATGATGATTTTTGAATGATTTGATCGTATTGAAAATCATATAATTTCAAATATTTGTTTAATTAATATTACTTTTAAATAAAGTAGAAATTAAGAAATTATTATTATATGTAGTTGATATATTTAATATATTTTTAGTAGCAAAGTTAATATTTATAAGTTTATTTATCAATTTTAAATATTTAATTTTCTTAACTTAAGCAAAAATGAAACGACAAATAATTTGGTATAATAATTATTTCTTATCCTATTTTTGTGGACAGGTTAGATAATTTAAAAATAATTTTAAAAGTTGTTACAATAATGATTCCTCTATACAGGGTGTCCCAGAATATGTGGATAATCTTTCGGATTCAGATAGAACACATAAGTTCCTAAGTTTTTTTTCTTACGGCCTTCTTTTTGGAGATATATAACATAATATAATTGACAATATTTATATTATTGATGTTTCTTTGGTATTTTTTACTTTTTTTTGTTGATTTACAAGTGAGGCAAAACGAAAAATTACTTAACATAATTATATGTTTGATAACATTTTAAAGGTACATCCGACAATAAATCACCGGTGCCAATACGGAAATTGAAGCTCAGAGCTCCGACCGCAGCAAATCCCATCGCGCCGTTCAACATTTCACTTACCGAAAGCGTTGGTCTTGACCACTTTGGCCACATCACACACGGGTTTGAAACTGGCGTCCGGTGCCGACAACGGATTCAGTGACGTTTGCGATCGCCGTAACCGTTCACCGTGTTTCACTTGCCGTACCGTTCTGCCCGATGCCATCACATTTTGACGTGCACAACTTTAAATCACCCCATCAATCGACTCTCCCGTGGGGGATCTACTGAATCGCGGTGAATTCTTCGAATTCCATGTCAAATTTAAAATCTCCGATGTGATCGATTTCAATCCGATTAGTTGTCTGGATTTTATTCAATTTGCACTTTGACGTTAATGTGTATTAATGCGTATCTGATTTTGCGATGTAATCGGCTTTCTGGAATTGTATTTGGTGTAATTATTGCGTTGTTCGAATTTTCAGATATTGTTATTAAGATATTCTCCATTCTCCTGTCGTATTGACTTGACAGAAGCAATAGTATCTGATTATGTTGGTACTTAGAGTGAAAAAGATGTTACCACTAGACAGCAGACATAGTCAAAACTTCGATAATTTCAAGTTGTGATCATTCGAACCAAATTTTTGGCACTAAATTCGATAAATCAATTTTTGGTTTAACCGTCTGAGAGATTTTGATGATTGAGATTTAGAATATAGATCAAAGAAACCTTATTCTTGTTGGAAAATTATAAACAAAAAATGTTAGGCCTCTTGTAACCATTTGAAAAACTTAAAAGTATATTACAGGTATTTTTCAAAGGCAATTTCATTGAGAACATTTTTTCTATACCTATTCTATTAGTAGTTTTTGAGATATTCACAATTTGGCCATCCATTACAAGTCAACTTTTTTTTCATGGTTCGTGTTCAACAGTATTTTCAGGAATAAGTTTAATCGTAGATAATTTTATAGTCTTCTTGGTTTTCTTCTGTCGGAAGTTTCTTGTCAGGAATTTTATTTTCTAATCAATTTTAATATAACAATGTTTCCATAGTGATATAACCCCATCATACATCAGTGTCATTTATATTTCACCATCATGTTTCATCAAACCATAACAAAAATCATAGTATTAAATGCTCAAAACCTAAATAAAATGATAGGTGAAAAACTGTCACCTATTTCGCAAATACTATTAAGGAACTATTGCAGTGAACCGCCCGCCCCGAGAAAGAAAGAAAAAGAAACGGTCAAAACACATCCGACCATATTTCCGATGAGCCAAAAGGATATTATGAAATGCGAAAGCGTCACGAATTGCTGCGAATTCACCGAGAACACATGTAAACCACCTGACCTGGCCGAATGCAAAACTTTACCATTATTGGTGGAGTGTCCTGAAGCCCCGGAACCAGCTTATATTTGCGAGAGAGAACAGAAGAAAAAGAAGAAGTGATATTAATTAGATCGTGTGCTAACAATAAAGGTTTTGATCACTCATCATCACGGTTTTTTAATTTTCTTCAATATTTTTTTGGTTACTTAATCAATCTATTTTATTCTAGATTATTAAATTAATAGTATTTTAACACTTCACATTAAAAAAAGAGTTATGGCTAAAATATTTAACATTTTAAAAAGTTGCTACAATAATGACCAGTACTGTAACATATGTATGTATATCGTTCATAAAAAAAAATTCAAAAATATATTCTAAAATCTCTTTTTATTTCATTTTTTATAATATTCATATTTTTATATTTTTCTTAGATAGTATGATTATTTTTGAAAATATTTATTTTTTCCTGAATTTTGAGATGAATTTTATTAGAAATTAGATATACTTAAAAACATTTAAGTTTTTCTAAATTAAAAAAATGTTACTTATGTATAGCATATAATACATTATTTACTAACAAAATTAATTAATTTTAATGCAAAATAAACAATGTTTAACCAATAAATGTTAAAAGACTAATAAAATAATCTAATTAATACAAATTGAAAACAAAAATAGTTAACTATTTATTCAAAAAAGATTATTTCTTTGACAATTGATTTATAAGGAGACGTAAAAAAATAGAAATATTAATTTGATTAAATTTTGAAGATTCTTTTCCTATATACTATATTTGATAAAATTACATCGTAATGACAACATATTTATCATTTATGTATTTAGTTCTAATTCTTTTTCATTAGTTGTTTAATTCAGCAAAATTAATCGTACTAAAGAACTATTAATATATTTAATGGTTTAAAAATAAATTTTAGTAATGAACAATAAATTAAAAAAAAAAATGTATGAACTGCAAAATATATGTTGCAATGTTTTATTTCCTATAAAGGTAATGGATTTCATAAATTTAGTACCCAATGAAACTAAAAGATAATCTTTAGTTTCATTGGGTCAGTTTTAAGTTTACCGAGTCTCAAGGTAATATAAAATCTAGAACCTAATAAATCAAACAATCCCAACTAATGAAATTGTTTCTTAACATTTAATAATTAATAAAATTATAACACACTCAACGAACCAAGGCGGCACTTAAAAGAGAGAGGGACGGCGTGCATATTTAATATAAATTACATTAGAGTGTTACACATCAGTTGGAAGAAGAAGTAACAGAGCGCAGCTAATTGTTTTTTATAATGTTGTTTTGCGATTTCGTTTCTGTAAAGTCTATACAATAATAAGGTATCGGACATTTAATTGTAAGACGAACGGGGAGTATTGCACTTTGTCTGATACGTCGATAGTAGTTAATTATTCAGAGTAATTAACGTTGTACAATTGCGATGGATGTGGGGAGAAACTGTGATGGAAATCGATGCTAACCAGCATATTCCATTCTGGCTACACCGTTTTATGCTGTCGGGGTATATTTTTAATAATGGAAGTTGCACACATTGACAATTTGACACATAAACCATAAATTTCTTAGTGGGTTTTCAGTTCTGGAGAGCTTTTCGCAACTGTTGGATTATTTTGTAAGGCAACGTTCACCCAAGGAGTGACCTATTGATTTTTTAGTTCAGATTTTTATTGTTGTAATTTATTCTACGTGTTAGTTATGAATTATTAACTATACAGTGGCGTTGGATGATAATTTATGTGTTAGAGGCATTTTTGACACCGTTTTCATCAGATAATAAACGAGATATTAATATTAATACAAGAGCAAATTCGTATCTATGAAAGAATAACCAGACAACACGTGCGCGTCGCGCACCTACTGAATTAATTCAATTTACATAGAATATTTTCGACAGGGGCCTCTAAGCATGACAAATTCCAACGTCAAACTACGTGACAGCATGTCTCAGTGGTAAACAAAATAACTCATATTTATTATAATAATACGAACTGACAAGACCATCCAATTATGTAATAAATATTATAAATAGTATAAAAAATTAGATTATTTTTTCAATTTGTGTCCCATTAGTCTTTACTAAATTGAAAAAACAAGTCGAACACGGGAAAGTTGGCGACAAAAGAAACTCAATCCAACATTTTAAGTATTGTCTTACAGATACTGCCATATAATTACGTAAATTTAAATATTTTACATTATAATGGTAAACTAAGAATTTTGACACAGTATGATTAAAAATTGCCAAAACTAATTATTATTATTATTAGATTTTTGATTTGAGTTATTATACACGATGTTCCTAAATTGTGTGTACAAAAATTAACCACATATTCTTGATCATAAAATAAGCCTTTCTACCCAATTTGTCTACCAATATGCTTCCTAAGAGATTCAAAGGTTCTTCCAGTTGCTGTAATGCTCATACTAACTGATCTCACAAAATTCTAAATTAATTTTGATTTTTTAAATATTATATACAGGGTGTTTGAATTAAACATATTTATTATTATATTAGAATATTCCATCTCCTAGAATTTTAAATTCCTCCTCACTACTTCCAACACCACCGTAGTAAACTTTTTATAACTTTTCCAACCCATTTTGTTAGACTCAAAAAGTTATATAACTGTGTAAAATTTCGTTATTCTACTTTTACTAGTTTCCGAAATAACTACATTCAGTAACCAACTTTTGAAGGTTCGTATCTCTCTTAGGCAGCATATTGGTATATAGACAAATTGTGTAGAATGCTAATGGCTAATTTTGAGGTCAAGAATAGGTGGATAATTTTTGTGCACTCAATTTAGGGACACCCTGTATGTTTTGATATGCACCCACCATCTTGAAATGGCACGTTTTTTATGCAAAGTAGTATAAAGTGTTAAATTGCAGCTTCAGTAGCAGAAGAACTAGTCGCCATCAAAGCTAACCACTAGCAATGTGTTTTTGGACTGCCCCAATGGACAATGAACAGGTCTTTTGAGGCCAAGTGTCAATATGTTAGTCCTTAGTGACAGATAATTCATAAAGTTACTTCTCAATTTGTCAGTACAAAGTTCTAACAATGTAACTATTGAATTGTATTAACATAAATAACTGTCAATGATGATAAAACCATAAATAATTTCATATTTAAAAATAAAAATAAGACTATTTTACCATTACTTTAACGACATTTAGCTCTTCTACTATGGAAACTAGAACTTGTATAATATTACTTTATATAAGGTGTTTCTAAAACAGTGTCAAATCTGAAGAAAATAGAGCCCATCAAATTTAAATTTCAAAAATTGTTTCTTACTTATATTTCTGTAACCTTTGATCCAACCGTTTTAAAATTTGGTATTATTCTAAAATACCAATAATTTGGTATTATTCTAAAATGTATGCCTATAATTTAGTGTAATAAACTTTTTCCATATTTTTTCAGTGGCTCTAGTTTCCTCGCCATTGAATATTTCTGAAATTTAAAGTTGAGGGGTTGTATGTTCTTCAGGAGAAACTTTAGAAAAAATTACTTTTAGAAATTTTTTCATTATTGAACGTGTTCTAACTTCTTTCAAATTTTGACCACGTATATCATCCACATTAGTATTAGGTGCCCCTTAAAGGTGGTGCCAGAATATCCAGAAACCCTATACAATTGTTTGGAATAAATTTAAAATTGTCAATCAATTAATGTTTATTTCTTGAACACGAAGTATAATAAAACCTTATAGGTAAGTACTTTATGTTTATTTTCAAATTAAATAGGTATTATAAATTTAGTTTATAACCATAATAATTTGTACATGTTTATGGCAAAAGCTTTTTGCAATCATGTGCTTCTTATAAAATTTTTCATTGAGAAACGCTATGTATAATATTTAAATTCTTAGAAAAGTACCACATGGAATATCTATTAAATCCCAGAATTGTATAACATAGATTAACGTCAAGAATAAGAATTTTACTTCGTTCAACTCTAGTAAGTCCACAAGTAGTGCAAAGAACAAATCCAAGTCATAGTAAGTGTTAAAAAAAACCGTTAAAACGTTCCGACACAAAAACCAAACTGTCACATTACACGCACTCGACATGCACAAACCGCAAAACTCACCATCTACGAGCACATCGTGCACGGACAAACTTTCACGTGTGAGTCTTGAAATGCGACGAAAAAAAAAAATAACGCCGCGGCGCTCGCGATTTGAAGAAACGGAGTGCGAGACGCGGTGTGCGTCCGACGGTTCGCGCGGTATTGTTCTAAGTCGTACCTTTGGTACCCGTGACCGGGGTAGGGGAACCAAGATCTTGGAGATATTGCCGAATTAACATAGAACGGGAGGTCACTGGTGCGAAAAGTCATGCTTCAGAGATGGCTTTTGCTTCCGTGCTGCCAGGTTGCATGGGTACCATTGTTTCGACCGGTGCCATCCATTGTTGACGGCTTCGAAGTTTATGTCGAAGGATGGCTGGCTGAGGGTTTACTCTTTAATGCGAACCCAAAAACTTGAGTGGGTCTCGCTTTTATGATTTTTATGGTGGATTTGATGAAACCTTTATAATGTTAAAACCAAATCTAAACCATTATGTGTTTGATTAAAGAATGTCACATTACGGAGTTTTGATGGAAACGAATAAATATTAGCACTTATGATTAAGAATCGTGTAATCACTAAGAAGTATCACCTTAAATAAAGGATTGGAAATAACCACCAGTACTTACAATAGAACAAAATTAGCAACGTAACAAATTAGGTATATTAAATAAGCTACTTAACTTTCCAAAGTTATATGTATATCACTTAAGTGTGGTAGCACAGCTAGCTAACCATTAATAGAAACCACTAATCTTTTATTCAAAGTAAACTGCAAGATAAGGTAAAATGTTATTTCACCCACCACTTTGAACATATTTGGTATCTTACATTTAATACCATTTTCAGTTTTACAAAGATGGTGATTTAACACCAACCATCGATCTACAGAGTCGATTTTAAGCCAGATATTTGAATTCATTTTAAATTGCCTCGGAATTTATTAATTAAATATATATTTTTTGTTTTAAATTTCAGTTTATATTTAATAATAATCATTTGAAGGATCAATAATAAATTTTAATTATTTAAGCAACAAATAGTACTATTTTAATTTGTTTTAATATGCCTCATTTGGGAGAATTGTTTAAGATTAGTTAATAATAATTTTTAATAAATAATAATAATTATTATTAATATTTTTTAATAAAATTATTCCATAAAACGTTTGTTTATATTGACCATTGCAAAATTATAAAATTAACCTAAAAAATATTAATTAACTTAAAAAATATATATTAATTATAATTTCTATTAGACATATATTTTTTTAACATAGACTCAACCAGTCGAATAAATTTATTTTCAATTAAACAAAATTATATAAAAAATAATAAATAATAATAATATTTGTAACGGTTTATTAACAAAGCATCCAATTTATTATGAAAATACAATTGTTCAACAATTATTACAGCTTTTTATTTGTATGTGAAGTTCTAAATAACTTCAACATAGATGTTTTATAGATTACTTTTAATTAATTGTTAATTGTTTTAATTAAATTAAAAAAAAATATGAAATGTGAGTATTATATCAAATTTATGATATAAAATGTTAAAGATGAACAACATCTTTAAAATAAAAATCAAAAAATATAGAAAATTATAATTTAAAATAAAATCATTTAAAACTTTTATACAATTGCGATAATAATTAAAAGAGGTAAGTATATCTGGAATTGAAAAAAAAAGTTTTATAATCTCTCAATCAAAATAGACTCAATCAACTGCATAAATTTTCTGAGTATATAAAAATATTAATAAAAATATTATAGCTAAAAATGATATTGATCAATCTGGATGTTTTATAGATTATTTTTTATTGTACTATATATGCTTTCATACAAAATAGGAATTCCAGGCAATTCAATTGAATAATTAATGCTTAATTGTTAGGCACTGCATTTCTGAATATTAATTCATATTGATTTTTCAAGGAATATTAAAATATTTATTAATTTTCAACAGTCAAAAATAAATAAATAAATAAATAAACAAATAAATTATACAATGGCATAATTCAGGTAAGATGGACTTCAAGAATTATAGAAATTAAATAGATGAATCAAAATATATAGAATAATTAAAACAAAAAATGTTAAAAATGTAAAATATGAGTATATTTATAAGAAAATTTAAATGGATTAATATGATGTTTGATATATGTTAATGTTTTTATTATGAATTTTTTTACATTTGTTATAAAAATTAATAATAATTGAAGCCAATATTTAGATTTACCAAATTTAATAATCACATCAAAACATTAATTGATTCATTACTTAATGAGATGAAATTCAAGTTAAAATAACTTTCATTTAGATTTTTATTGATGAATTTTATTTAATTTTGGCCAAATATACGATCAGCTTATTTTCGAATTTGGCTATTAAGGTTATTCTCCATATTTTCTATAGAGTTGATTTCTGGAGATTGGGGGCAAGATAAAACATCAATGCTTTGCTTTTTTAACTATTCCCTCTCAATTTTGGATTGGTGTTTCGTATTCTTTTGGTAATGAAACAAATTTCTTCAATATATGAAAGTAAATTATCATCTATTACATGCCAGAACCATGTTTCATAGAGAACAATGAAAGACCCTAAATTAAAAAGTTACTATAATATTGTCAATTGATTGATAGACAGAACAATAACAGAAAAACAATAAACATTATAGATATATTTAAGTAGTACAGCTTATTTTTTATGTATATGTTAATAAGTTACCACAATTATGGCCACTACTGCAAACGTAAATAATTATTGCAGAAATCAATGCAATTATTATTAAAGCATAATGTTTAATGAACAAATTTATTTGAATATAATACTAATACCTTTACATTCTATAAGTTCTTACCTGAAATTAAGAAATATCGTTATTAATATAAAATTATGTCAAAATACCATCGCATTGCATCGTAAACAGAAAATCGAATAACAACAATTAACATTAAAACTTTCCCTATATTACCATCAACAATTAAGCAATGACAATATTTTTAATTATGCATCAGCCGATTTAATTAAATACGTCCGCCGATGTGGCCAATCAAATATGATTAACCCAATGCAACCTCATGTATTATTTACAACGGCGTAAGCGACACCATCTTTTGTTTCAAGAATAAATTGTTTATTCGAAAGTGCGAATTCATAGACCCGAAAAAAGGTTGAGGTTGTTTAAACCACACACACACACAAAAAAAATTATTACGAAGGACACTTCCATTCCTGAATTAATCCATTAAATATCAATTCAAAGTACTTCCGAATATTTTTACGTGCGCTTGACACACTACAAATGGTTGCTCGGAGGGGAACGATAAGTCACTACAAAACCCATTAATATATCACTTTATAATGAGTCGAAAATAAATAAAATGCCAGATTATATCAACACTCCCGTAAGACTATAAATAAATCACGTAATATATGATCGATTCTGAATTTAAGGACGTGAACATGAACGATTTGAATATTAAAGATTTTGTGGGCACCGGTGATTTAATCGGGCATATCATTAATTGGTGGATTTTTGTATGGTAATATTTCAGAATGAAAACAAGAGTTGTATTTGCATTTTAAATGGTGTATTAAAATACTGTTGTGGTTTTATTAATTGGGCATATGGGCTTATTACTGATTTGCATAACAGGGATTATTGAAAGGAACAAATAGAATTTCTTTAATAAGATGTGGGACTGTCATTCGTAACAGAGGAACAGAAGCTCACTCTCAGCTTAATTAAAAATGTGTTGGATTGTTTTTTACGACCGCAAATATTTCAATTTCAAGACCCTAATCGCAACTTTCATTCCTCAAACAAATTATACCATTTGTCTCGGTGTCACAAGACGTGAATCATTCCCAGATCCATCACATCCAACAACCACTTTCGTCATAGTTATGACAACTTAATTGCGCCGTCATTATCGACTACTATATTCTAATTTATTCATTATGAAAGCCATCCTCGTTTTCAAAAAATAAAATCCCTGAGAGAAAAACACAATACGTATAATCAGTTTTTATCGTTTATTTCACACAGCGGTGTTATTGTTGCGGGGTGCAATTAAAAACTTTCTAGACCAGTCGCGCTTGTTTATTAACATTTATTAGACCACGGTGAACAATTTTTATGTGGCCGATGGTGTCTTACTGGTTTGCCGACCCACTTTGCATTTTACGTAAAATTACTCGTCGCGGAATTTTAATGGGGCGCAATAAATTTGAATTATCTTCTTTCGTGCAACATTTCTTTGGAAAAATAATATAAGCATTATTCGAAGCATTCTTTAAAAGTTTCCCGTTATTTTATTGTACTGAATTTTATTGGTTTTTTGAATTATTACATATTTTAGGTCGTTTTTTATTGTTCCATCTTTTGTTGTAAAATGATCTAATATTATTTATTTAAATTTATTTTTCAGTGATTTTACTAATTTGAAAAAAAAATTATGTCTGAGAATCAATATGTTCTAGCATTTTTAAAAATTGTCTTGTGTACAATAAACATTTATTATATGGTAAAGTATATTATGTTATTCCAAACTTCACTCTAGAATATTATTATTATATTTATTTACGTATTATAATTTAAAAAAGTGCAATACTACATGTATAAAATAAAAAAAACTACAGACCATCATATGTTTAAAAATTTGAAAAAATAATTTTTTTTAGAAAAAAATACAGATCTAAATAAAATGAATCAAATCCTTCATTTTTATTATTATTTAGTATTGGTAATTTAAAATTTAAACATGTATAATAAAATTTTAAATTAATAAAAACTATATAAATATAAACTTATTAAAAGAATAGAGTTAAAAATAATTAAATAGTTATTTTTAAGAGAAATTTTATATATTTATAAATATATAAATTATTTTAATAATATATTTGCTTCGTATATTTGGACTTTACTTAATACTAGTTAAAAACTAAATTATGAATTAGACATTTTATTGTTTTCAAATGTAATTGTTAATCTTATAAGCTTTGAATAAAATTTTTGTTTAAAGCTTCTCCTGAAGAAAATACAGTCACTCAAACTTAAATTTTAAAAATTGTTACTTTCTCTCTCTCATATTACTGTATCCTTTGGTCATATCGTAATTAAATTTGGTACACATTATCCTAAAATATTTGTTCACAATTCAATGAAATATACTTTTTCCATATTGTTTCAGTGGCGTAAATTCTGGGGGTTCCCTTCTTTTTTTCGTCCAATTCTATGCCATTGAATATTTTAAAAAATTAAACTTTACATATTATTTACATAATTTAGTAAAAAAGGAACTGTTGATTAATTTTCCAGAACCATTTTTTATATATTTCAAATTTAATGTTCACTTTAATTGTCTTCAAATATTAAATCTGAAATATCTTAAAAAGTTAATCAAAATTAATCAAGAACTATAACCATATCAAATTTAAACACGATTGGTCTAAAGGTTACGGATATATGAGAAACAATCACTTTTTAAAATTTAAATTTTGAGGTATTTAAATTTTCTTCCTTATGGAACATGAATTAACTGATCCCAAATTTAAAAATAAATATTATATAATAAAAAGGATTAAAGAAGATTGAAGATTAAAATTTAATTATTTTAGAATTTTTATTAGTTTTAGGCATTTTATTGTCCTTAGATGAAAACTAGAAAAACCAATTAATTGATCAATTAAATTTGATTTTTATAATTCTATAGTTATTTTAATTAATAATAAATTTTACACTAAAAACTAAATTATCAAAAAAATTTAAAATAAATTAAATTGAATTATTTTTGAATTTTAATTAGGTTTTGACATTTTATTACTGAATAAAAATGAAATACGTATATTTATAATAAATTAATTAAATTACACTTATTTTTAATTATTATTAAAAAATAATTTAACTGATTAAAATATTAGACTAATTTATAATAATTTTAATTTTTTAATAATAAATTTGCTCCGTTTATTTATATTCGATACATATTTAAATTAAAATAAAAATTTTAAAGCAAAATTTAATTGTTTTAGAATTTTAGTTAGATTTAGACATCCTAATATGTTACTTAATATTGTATACAAATTTAATAAAAATCTTTTTAAAATGGAATTAAATTAATAATAAATATATTCATTAATATAATTTTATTTATGTAAAAATTTGTATTAATTAAAATCAACAAAAGTGGAAGAACATTTCACAAAAACAACGTTTATTTTGTCAAATTTTTAATCTTAAACTTTTTAGTTTAACCTATTAGTGTTTTCAAAGCACATAATTTAATTACTGGACAACCAGTCCAATCCTAAAAATTGACGACAGGGCGTTAATTTGAGGCGAGCATCCAGAGGGTGTACCAGCAACCGCACGGCGAACATCGAGCTTCACCATGTTACGGACGAGGAGAATCGTGTGAATTGGGCACCGCCGCGGATACACGCATTGCCGACCCGCCTAATTGCCACGCCAGACTCCGGACTTCACTTGCTTCAATTCTCCTGCCCTCCGTGCTTTCTTTCCACCGTCTACGTCTACCGTTTCGCATCTTTCGTTACGGGTGGTCTAGTTTTGTTGCTGTTGCTGTTGTTTGTTGCTGTGTCGATGGTATAATGGCCTGATGAATTATGGATTGGCGTGGTTCCGCACCGAGAAATGGGCCGGAGAAAAAACGTTTTGGGGGATACTTCGGTTTTATTCAAATAGGAAATGTTAAGTTCACTACGTTTCTCGAATGACGCCATCGAAAAGTTTTGCTTACATTTTTTGCTCGTTACTCGGCTCAATTTATTATCGTCGGGTCACATTTAAAAAACGATATTTTTTTCTCATTACGTTGAATACATTATCCATCCGTTGGGATGTAATTTGACGTGGGTAAAAATTACTATATGTTTGTTTACTTAAAAATGACGTCATTATGTGTAATAAATTGGCGCGGAATTCAAAATCAATAAAATGGTTTACATAAATAAATTACACAAGTTTACAAATTTTTTCTACCATTTAACTGTAGTATATATAGTATATATTATTATATTCAGTTACTACAACAAAACTAATATATACGGAGTGTTCGAATCAACATTTTGAAGAGCAACATTGTGAAGAAAAAGGTTTATGTCACGGTGAAATTTTAGAGGTTAATGGATAACTGTCAACGTACGTAAAAAATTTGTTTTTTTTTTTATTTGTGTTAAAATTGTATCCAATTATGAAATTTCAGTGGCTCAATAAAGAATGATAATTGTTAATCAATTATGAGAGTCACAGATAATTATTAAGTCTATAAGAAAAATGTTAAGCTAATTAAATTTTAATTTTTATAATCGTTTTTTACTAATTTTGATACTCACCAAAAAAATAAATATTTAATTTTAAAATGTTGTATTAACTCTGTTTAATACTTTTTCTTATTTTTATTTAACAATATTATTCAGGGATGTTATGGTCAAGAACTGCCAAATGGCAATATAAAAAAAGATCAAATTTTTATTTTTTTTACTTGATTTTGAATTCCTGTTTTAACTAATAAAAAATAAATATTTAAAATTTTGTTTGATTAAAATAATTTTAAATGCTAAATAATAAAAGTTTTATTTTTGTTTTTTCATGTTATGTTAGAACAATGTTATTTTTATTTTCCATAATTTTTCTGACAGTGTTATTCAGGGATGTAATATATTATATGATATATGGTATAATTGTCAGTTAATTACGAGAATTTATTTTTTCCACTTGTTTTTTAAATAGTACTTTTAATCTATATTAAACAACTCTAGTATATAGGGTGGAGACTTTAACAGGAATAAATTAGCTTCCAGGGAGCTGAATAATTTTTCGAAAAATTCCCGAGACACGTCAACGTTTGATCCACCCCCAACTTTCGTTTTCAAATGCAACCCTATGGCTGTTACCCCTCATTGAAAGGGCGATAAAAGACGAATTCAGCCAACTAATCGCATTTAATATTTTTAATGAGGTTGACAACAATAAAACGTAATTGTTAAGGTTGAGTAACTTTTTAATGCAATAATTGCAATTGTAAGTCAATTATCACATTTTTGATTTACCTATTTATTTGTAAAAGTATTTTTAAAGCTCTTTCATTAAATAGTGACTTTTTAATTGAATGGCATTTCCTTAATTTTTGATTTGAAAATGTTTACTTTTATTCACTTCGCTTGAGCTTAGTTTAAACTGTTTTCAATTTCCTCCTCCCTTTTATTTTAAAAATATTCCTCTAATTAAATTTGTTTATTTTCTTTCGATTAATTAACCTTGCCCCGTTTCCAACTGCGAAATGTTTGTTTTAATTTATATTACAATTCTTTTCATTAAAGCTCAATGCACATTAATCGCCGAGACATTTCTCATTTCAAGAACAAAATCCGAACTGAAATATCGTTTACTGGAAATACGTGATAAACATTAAATAATAAAACAACAATTTTCTTTTCAGACATATTATTTTACACCGTAGAAAATAGTTTCCGACAATAAAAACCATTGTTTCGTTTCAGCTAACAAATGTTCCTAACTCAGTTTTGATTAAATCGACAATACAGACAAATGCACATTATGTTTCGTTTTATTACAGTGCAAATAATGAAGAATTGCGACTGCCTCTGAATTTCGCACCTTTCAAGTCTTATTAGGCAATAAATATCAATTACGAAACTTAATATTATTTAACAACCGCAGCCGTTCCACAATACGTATTTGTCAAATAATGCGCAACGCCTTTATTGCAATATTTATCTTTAGTTATTCTTCATTCTCCCATTGTTTGAATTGTATAGTATATCATACGAATTAATTCGCGAAAATTACGATTCACACGAAACGTTCCCCCGGTTTTAATTATACTTGTGTATGTCATTAATATTTATCAAAAGGCATAACAGTAAAACCGTGGCTATTTCACAAGCACCGGAGGAAAATGCAATTCTTAACTGTTATGTGGAAATTTAATTTATGGTTTTTATGGAAATTCTAATTGAATTATTATCACGCACTTGTAAATTGGTACGGGGCAATTGTATTACTTCGGCATGTCATTTAGATAAGACACGTCCGTTAGACGTAATAATGCCAAGGAGCGCACTTTACGAAGTTGTTAAGGCTAGTTTTTAAGATTAGAGGTAATATGGAAACTGGTAACATGGCGAAAGCAAAACGTTGCAGTTATTTTGCGCTGGAATCTGTATAAGATGGTGTACGGCCAAGAAAAACACTTGAAATACAGATCTGTAACAAATTGTTCCTTTTATTACAATATATGGACTCCTGGTTATTAAATGTGTTCAATTACGGATACGGTTTTCAAGAAATGCTGACTTATTAGGTCTTCCTTTTATAGAAACTTATTACCGAGATTAAATGTTTCTTAAAATTATTTTATTATTAATGACTAGAAATGATTTAAAATTTTAATAAAATAGAAACTGAAGAAGATATCAACCTCTGTTTTGATTTCTTGTTTAGTTAATTGATCAATTTGTAACACCCATCATTAAAATCTGTCTTAGATTTTTTAACCACTTTTTCAATCATCAATCCATTGTTCAGATAAATGAAATTGTCGTAATCAGTAAAAGACTCATTTGTTTTGCCTGCAAGGAGAGAATTGACAATTTTCTTAATTTTGTTAGCCTTATTTAACTTAGGTGAAATCCAACTTTTAAACAGTTGATTCAAGTTGAAATTTAATTACTGGTTACTTTCCAAACATATTGCACCAAATATTTCTCAATTTCTTCATTGGAATGGATTTGAGGATGACCTTGACGTCGTTCTTCATGTGAATTCATCGCTTCAGTTACGTTAAAGATGATTTTCGAACGAAGCACATGAAATTTAGTTTAATAATATAAAGATGTAGCCAAATAAATCATGAACTAAAAACGTAAATTATTTTTTCGTTGCCCAACTAGTTATCAATTTTAAAATGCCTCTATTATTTTATTTTTCACAATAAATTAATAAAGTTGCTTTTATGCTGAAATGTATTGTTGTATTCATAAATATGCATGCTATTTTAAAAATAATCAGTTCAAAATAAAATGCAAAAATAAATGTAAAAATGTTGTTGATTAACTTTTTTTTTGTTTTTAATATAGGTTGATTTGAATGAAAAAGTTTACACGTGAGTTATAAATTATAATAAACCAGCTGCGCTTCGTGTTTTCACCAGCATGGATTTTTGCATGTGAAGCTGCGAATATTAGCGAGGATAAAATACGTCGTTATTGTGTATAAAATTTTTGTAGGTCATTATTTTCGCATGACTTTATTTACAAATGTTGATTCCTATATTATTAAATTAAATTTTCTCTTTTACATGTAACATATTTATAATATGTAATCATTCCCTTCTCTATTTTATTGCATCAATTCGTTGTTGACTTTTAAATTCCATATAATTTATAGTGATATATACTTTAATTTTTTGGAGAAACCTATTACGAACCAAATCTATTCTAAACCTTTAATTAACTATTATTAAATTGATTAAACTACTTTCTAATTAAATGTCCTTATTTAATTTATATAAAGACATTTAAATCTATATAAATAATAGATATAATTTGTGTTAAAATTTAATTTTTAGTTTTTTATTTCTAAAATTAATTAAAACTTTTCATGTTTAATTATAAAATGTATATATTTGTTCATAATATAATACTATAATAATAATTTGTATTTTACTTATTATTTTTCTCATACCTAAATTAATTGAATTTTTGTTAATATTCTCAATGTTTTGTATTTTACATTTTCTACAATATTTTTATATTTTAGGTTAGATAATACATAAGGGTGATTAAAATTATCCCCTTAAATTTAAATTTTAAAAATTGTTTCTTTTTCATATTTCTTTTGGTCCAATCCTATTTAAATTTAGTATATTTTATACTAAAATACATATTTTCCATATTATTTTCGGGGGGGGGGGGGAGTTTCCACATTATTTCATCCCTTCTTTTACACCACTGATTATTTTTCAAAACTAGTTATCATATTCTAATTTTTGATATATTTTATTTTTAATGTTGATTTTAATTTTCTTAAAAAACTATTTAGTTTTGTTAGATTTTCTTCATTATTGAATTTGTTTTAACTGTTCCCAAGATTTTACCACCTATTTTAGAAACACTATTATTTATAGTATATATTTTATTTCTTATATTTTGTTTCTAATCCTCAATATTCTTTCTAATTGATTTAAAAGTTTTGCTGCTGATAAATAAGCCAGTTAATTAATATATTAGCATTTTATTAAACATGCTTTCATTATTTATTATTCATAATTTAATTAAATAATTTTAATAATGATAAAAATGGTTAATTTATATATTATTTCACAGTTATAAATTATATTTTCAAAACATGATTTGATTTCACTAGATTCATATTTTCAAATTGATGTAATTACGAAAACATTTAACGGAACCACTAATAGCTAAAAATAAACAAATAAATTATATACAAGAAAAATAACTTGATTAACGGTGACACACAAGCACACTAATTAATAATTATTAATTATAATTTAAAACAATTACAATCGATGCATATTCATGCTCAATTAAGAAAACATCTATTTACAACAAATCGACTTGTTTCAATTTAAATAAAACATGAAAATCATTTAAATCTCATTAAACTAATAATACGTTTGCCCGATTCTTCAACTTTTAACAATCCTCGTACATAATTGTGCACACGAAACTTTGCCCCCTAATAATAAAATACAGTTCATTTCTGGCAGGCATAACCGTTTCAATTGACTAATTTAATTTAACTAAGAAATTCATTCCACCGAATTGGAATATTTCCATAATAATATTTCGTATTGCCCGTAAACGGATGCGCTTTAGCGTGAAGGGTGTTTAGACGATCTCTCTTTGTCCCCACCTCTAAAACAGACCCGAACTGACTCAAATTCATCCATAGATGTGCCATTCATGAATAGGGAGTTCGAAATTGTAATTTAAATAAATGACTTTTACTTATTTTAAATTATGCAGTAGTAGTAGTAATGTTTACTTAAAAATGACGTAATCATGAGGATATGTTGGGCGCCATTTTTGAATTCCTATTTAAATTAGAAAGAATTGTTCTTTTAATAAAATAATTTTCAATACCACTCCGACACAATGATTTTATTGAAAATAAATTTATAATTAATCAGAATACAAAAATTAAGTTCCTCTACTTATAAAGTTAAAAATAATTATTATTTATTTTTAATTTGAAAATGATGTGTAAGAATATTTAATTATCTATTGTTATTTAATATATTATAAACTAACACCGATTCCAAGTACAATCCTGTTAAAATCGCCTAAAATCAATTGAGAAAAGCATAACGGTAAGTGAATTAACTTGATTAAAGGAATCATCGCAAATTAGTCTCGTTAAGAGTCGACGGAAAGGGAAAGCATCGATAATCACCAGTTTTTAACAGCATCTTTGCCGGCCATTTACACTCCAAATTAACTGATTCGAAACTGCTTAATTAATTTGTTTCGGTACATCTGCAGAATTGGCCCGGAAACGGTCACATTCGTCTCTCCCGTCCGGTCCATAGTAACGTGATAGTTGAACCGGCCTGGAGGTACGGTTAATTGATGCAAATTATTCCCGGTTATCATAACATAATGCGATAATGTAAATGCCCAGTCTGACTGTTAAATAAGTCCATTAATAAAGGAATGTCTGAACCATATCAAGTAATACAAAGAAACATTGAAATGAACGCAATTAACATACAATATTGGATGTTATAGAAATGAGTTATTGGTAGATTGTGGAATTAAATGGAGGGTTAATTGGACTTTTGAGCCGCGTACACGTGGCACAAGCAATTTAAAGCCCGGTTATAAAATTCACCTCTGCTGTTGACTTTCCCACAGTTTAAGGGCGGAAGAAGTATTTCACCTCAAATATTTGGTTTATTCTAAATTTATGTTTGTCTAAGTTAAATATACGAAACCCAATTTTCAGCGTCTATTAAAGAGAATTTTGTTAAAAGAGGTATTCAGAAATTCCTAGATGTACAATTCACACTGTGATGTAGAAATGATAGAAATATGCGCTGTGAAAAGTTTAGAAATCGATGACAATAATGGCACAACAGTTTACCGTTGTTCAGACAGATTGTTTCGCAAAAATTTAAATTGTACTTCCTATTGAAAGTATGTATGTTGGGTCAGTGATATTCAACGGTGCATTTAAAGTATATTTATTTGACAATTTAAAGAAATAACGTTAATTACATGTGTCGCATAACCTGTACAATCATGATAATTTTATGGCTCTATTAATCCTGAAATAGATTTCACTTAACTGTCATTATAAATTTAATATCATATTTTACAATAAATGTAAAATGTTAAGACTTATATGGTTAATACTTGTCATTTACTTCCTCATTAGCACCAATAATTAAGTAGATCAACCAATTTCTAATTAAATATACGTTATTAAAGTAAATGTTTTTAATTTCTAGTTATTTAATAATTGTGACCTTAATAATTAAAAATTAAGTATATTTTTGAAACTACATTTTGCAAACAAATTAAAAATTCATACTACATATAATATGTAATAATATTTAAAACTATATATTTTTATTTATTTTGTACCTTATAGAAAATTTCTTTTAAACCAAATATAATCACAAAATTTAAAAAGTATCTTATAAAAAAATAGAAAAGAAAAATATCGCGTCAGTATTTTCAAAAATATACTTTTTATAGACGTTATTTTAAAAATAAAAAACTGAAATATGTACTATTACTTATAAATTTAAATATTTTTAATTATATACTATTTTAAGTAATTTATATCATACGTTTTAGTTACAAAATATGTAGTAATTTTTTTTTTAAATAAATGTGAACATTAGATATTAAATTTTATTGATTAAAATGTAACATTACATCTGTTATTTTTAATTTCATACAAAATTACCATTAGAATATGTTTTATTAATGATAATTTTATTCTATTCATTAAATAACTCTTTATTTTACTGATTGAAAAACTAAATTTAAATCAATCCCTCTTCGTTTCAAAATTATAATTATTAAATTTATAGAACATAAAATTTGGAATATATAAAATTACATACTTATATAATAAAATTTGATATTATAATAAAAATCATAAAAATATATTAATATTTAACTATAATAAATATTAATATATAATAATTTATTATTTTAAGTATTTTAAAATTTTACATATTAATTTTTAATCCTATAAATAATAACATTATACACTTTTATTTTAAAATATTCATTCATATTATTTATAATTTTAAACATAAAATTTTACTTATTAAAATACGTTTAATTATGACAATTATTATGTAAAACTCACGTTGCTTTAGTCTTGTGAAATTTGATTTGTTATAAAAAAATCTGAACTGAAAATTTAAATAAAAAAAGATTATAGTTTGAAAAATATAAAAAATGTGTTAATAACTATGTACAAAATTCAAATTTTTGCTTATTCAATTTTTTCTCTTTATTTTTAAAATAAATATTTGTAAATATGTAAATTTAATTTCATATTAATGAAAAATTTTTTAAACCAAACTAAACATAAGAATAAATATATTTTTTTAATTTAAAAGTTTCTAAATTTAATTTTACAAACGTCATTATTCATATTAATCTCAGTTGAAATACATTTATAATTTCTAATGATTTTATTCTAATATTCGAGAAATATAAACATTGTATGAATAATAACTAGTATTTATAAATTTATATTTATTTTCTTTAAATCAATACCTGTTTATTATTTTAATAATTTTAAAATAGTATAAATTTATAAAAGTAAAAAATTGAAATAATTAAATTTATATTGATTTATTTATATGAATATATATGTATAAATATAAATTTTTTAATATATTTTTTTATTTAAATAATATAAATAAGAAAAAACAAAAAAGTATAATTAATATTAATTATTATATTGCTGGAAATTTGTATTAAAATAATTTTACTAATTCAACAACATATTTAAATTTAACATGGCTCTCATTTAAGGGCATAGATAAATCATGTAAATTATAGTTCTAGTAATAGTAAAATATGTAAATGTTAGCTCACCAAATATGGCAGATATGTCATAAAATAATATTATGCAAATACAAATTCAATAATACACCCAACATCAGTTAAATTAAATTGGGATATTCGCAGGTGGACAGTTCCATGATTTCCTATTTGATTTCACTTAGGCATACATTCTCCTTGTATACACATATTGATGTAAACATTTAATTATTGCTCCTATCTATGGCGTTTATCAAATTATATTTAAAATATTTTTTACTTTTTTTGCCTTTTTGTTGTATTCCAAAGAAATATTAGATTATAGCTGATGGTATTTTTATAATACAAAATTTTGGATGTTTTCGTGTTATTTAAATTATTATTTTGAATGGAACAATTACAATAATTAAATTAATTTAAGAAAATTAAATGTTGTAAATCCCGTTTTAGGAAAAAACTCCAATTAATGTAATATAATGCAATATAGTCGCTTCCTTGCATTGTTTACAGTTTAAGGATTGAAATGAACTTTTGAACTAACCGGTTCCACCCACGGAATATTTACAAGATGTTCAGCGTTTACAAGAGATTAGATTCTAACAGGAAAATGAGTAACATCTTCAAATTTGCAGAACAAAATAAATAGTTGTCCTGTAATTTGCATGCTACATATATTTTGCATTTCAACTCTGAAATAGATGAATAGTATTGCATGACGAAAATTCTGAGTTTGCATTTGATAATTAGCAACATCCCGGGCATTTATAATTAATGAAGCCATACCCGATCGTCCCATGTCAACAATCCATCGCGCAGCGCGAAGTCATTAGATCGGAAAAGGCAAGTCAGGTTCATCGAAGTCGCGTACCCACAAAGAGAGAAAAACACCAATTGAACTAGAAGAACTTGACAAGGGAATATAAAAATTCAAAGAACTTGAACGTATCTACATTCCACGCTGGAAACGGCGTCCGCTGATAATTTTTTCATTCACATCGCCTTAAACAGCCACAGAGTCCCGGGATATGTAGATAATTGCCGCGGGTTCGTCACTTTTTCTATCGTCAAATACGTTTGAAAATCGGCGTCATTTTTTTCTCCGATGGTACGGAAAACTGACGTTTTATGGTTCGTAAAATCTATTACTATGAAGTTATGGTGGTAAATCAATCTGTTGTGCACGTAGGTTACTGACCTACACCTATGCTTGTTGGCATTTACATGGAACGGAATCAAATAAAATTTCAACCGGATCCGGTGGGTGTGCGATGGAAATCATCCTCGGCCATGGTTACGAAATAAACAAATCGGGAATGCGACCGCCTAAGAACAAAACTCTCACTCACCGGTGTTCGTTGATGAATTGTAATCCAGTTTTGTGTTTTCAATTTTGAACGTCCCTTCGCGAAACCGGCACAGTTTTCAGTTAGCAGCGACCAAATAACAGTTAAAACAACAACCACCACATGTTTTTGGAACAAAAGAACACCACTTGCCAGAGTTTACACCTGGCGTCACTGTTCACACAGGTAACATGAAGTTAAATAACGAATGTTGGTCGGTGGTACGATCGTCGGGTCTCGGACGTGCTCGCCTTTGGGCGCCCGAGGGCACAAATGCTCGATGGTATGTTTGGTACCACCAGATGAAAGTAATCACCTTCGTTTTTTCTGTGTACTAATCTAATGTTGCGTTAGAGACGGAGAAGAAAAAAGTGATGGCGGCGATTTTTGGATGTTGATCTAATGGCGTACGATGTTTGTAAACAAGATAAGTGAATTGTAATGAGCCAGTTGCACCAGTTTCAACGGGTAACTGTTTAGGATTGAGTAAACCGTTTGATGAACAATTTATTAAAGATATTCGATAGTAACTTTCGGCAGATTACAATGCAGGAGTAATTATTCTAATTGAAATACTTTCATTTCAGTTTTTGCAGTTGGAAGAAGAATTCATTCTATTATTTCTAAAATCTACTCTACCTAAATTTTAATTACGTTGAAAAATAATATTCGATAGTAACTTTCGGCTGATTACAATGAGGAGTAATTATTCTAATTGAAATACTTTCATTTCAGTTTTTGCAGTTGGAAGAAGAATTCATTCTATTATTTCTAAAATCTACTTTACCAATAATTTCAATTCCATTGAAAAATAATAAAATTGAATAACTTTTCAATTATAAAAGGAAGTAATTTACAAAGAGATTTAATAAAATTGCTGTCAAATATCTCTATGTTAATCTTATTATTAATTAATGACAATTAATGAAATAGTTTTATTTTTATTTACTATATTAATTTAGTTAATTAGTTTTAACACAATTTAGTAGTTATATTAGTAGATATTTTTATGAGATATTAAATTGTTTTTAACTGTTTTATTTCTTTCATTATTTTTGGTAACTTTTTCTTTATAAATTACTATTATTTAATTAATAATTTAATATAAAAAGATCATAATTATTAAAGATTTAAACAAGAATATGTGAATATAAGTATGTACTTATAAATAATAATATTTTTTTCCTTTTTTTGAGAACATATAAACTGTCTATAAAAAAAACAGGATAATTTAATTTTTTTCTTAAGATTAGAAGTTAAATATTGACAATCACAATTTATGAAATTTATTTTAGTTTTATTTAATATACATTATTAAAATTATTAATTTCTTTGATTATTAATAATGATAATTAATATATAGTTTTATTTTTTAAGTACAATGAAAACTTAAGATTATAAGCTTAAACTTAAATTTATTATTAATTATTAACAATTGATGAATTAGTTGGAAAACCCCGCACATTTTTCGAAATTTAACTTCTACATGTAATTGAAAACAAAGTGGCTGTATCATATCCTATACCTATATCCCACAGCTTTTGGGTTATTAATTTTTATCCAAAAAGTTTGATAGATTGCTGGTTCAACTAAAATGTCTATAAAAAAACCAATTTTGATGTTAGAAAGTTCATTTTTGATATACACGTTAACCAAGGGTCAATGCTATATGCTATCATTATTAGAATTCTCAAATTTATACAGGGAATTTGTTATATACAATTAATTTTGTACATTTTAAAATATATTTAATGTTTTACTTTGTACTTTTCAGTGGAACACCATATATATTTTAACATAATTTAATTGAATATTTAAAATATTTTCGATTGGTATAAACATTCCTCATACATAAAATGAATATTAACAGACATTTTACTAAGAACATAAAATAAATCAAATGATGTGTTATAGAAAGTTTTATCTGTTCAATAAATATAATTTTCAATCATAACTTACGTTAATGGAAAAACAAAAATGATGATTAAGTTAAACGTTTTTTAATATTCTAATACTATCATCAATTATTGTTTATTGTTCATTCAGGCCTAAATATTTCAATACAATACGAATTTTTATTAAAAATACCTATTGAATTTTTTTGTATCATTATTCTGTCAACGTCTAAAACAGTTAGGCAGTTGCCATAGAAATACAATAAGACTAAAATTAATTGTACCTTGCGTAATTCAGTTTAAGTTTATAGTTGATATAAACAATAAAGAAACCTGTTTGAATGTAATAAAAATCGTTTGTTTATTATTTTTAATTAATTTATCTTTATTTCTTTTGATTAGGGTTCGTCGCTTTATCTAGCGACTTTATCACCACTCTTTCAAGGTTCTACCAAGATTTCCGTTAATTTAACAGTTCCAAGTTTTCAAACTGATTATTTAATACAATTCCCTTAATTGACGACAGATTGGGAGACAGTTATATAATTTTTTTGTAATATAAAAAAACTTTAATCAAGTTTATTGTTACGTTGATTCATTGATGAAGTGGCAATAAAAAATAATTAGTCGGTAGATTTTAATAATTTTGTTATAGTGATTCATAAAATATAATACATTAACTTAACTTTTTTCTCCAGGAAAATTTAAAATTATAATCATATAAATATTAAATACAGAAATTGCAATTGCATTTCGAAATATTAGTAATATATTGATATATTAATATTAGTAATAATTGTAAGTATTATTAATTATTTTAATATTTATTTAAGATAATAAAGAAAAAACATATTTTTACATAAATACTGATTATTTTTCGAATTTAAAAATGTGCGTACCGTCCCTGCCCAAACACTTAACGAATGCTGAAGGGTTACTCACCTTGCGGCTTAGACTGTGGGGGCAAAGGGGTAAAAATAATCGCTGATCTGGGTGGCAGGGGCGGCGCATCGCCGTTCTCCACGAGGCCATCCCTGAGAATCGCCTCGGGGCGTGCGGTGCCTCCGTTGTTGTTGTTGTTGTGGGTTCCACTTCGATGTGTCTGGTGTTGCTGCTGTATCATTAACAGGCTCTTCTGGTAACGAAACGAAACGATCAATTATTCGACGTTAAACACGGGTTGAAATTATGGGATTGCACGTTACAGATTCGGGTTGTGTATCGACTTTTATACTCGGTTTAAGAGTTTAATGAATTTGTATTTAAGTGTAGTGAGTCAATAAATTGATGGTTTTAACTGAAAACTTTCGAGTTTATAAATTTACCTTTAGTTTCAAGCAAATTGGATTAAAGCTTTGAAGGTTGAAAGTACCTCGGAGAACTACACATATTAATTTAAAACTACTATAAATTTAAGCTTTATAGATTCTGTAAGATGAGTTTGAAAACTTCAAAGTTTCAGTTGATGATCAATAATTCCACCAGAATTTAACGTGGATGTTAAAGTTATAATTACTATGTTTAACAAGTATCCTTCAAAACTTAATATTGAATTAATAAACTTTCCACAATAGTTACATAATAATAAATAAATTAAAAATATAATTCCAGTTTTCAAGCACCCATTTAATAAAAAAATAGAAACTGTATTTCCTCTCATGGTCCAAAGGTGCCATTAAATCTAATTAAATTAATGGCTCAGTTTTTAACGTTAATTGGTCTGAGACGTTGATGATCAAGTGCAACGATTACAGGTAATTATAATTACATGTAGCTGCATCTCATATGATTTTATAAAATTAGTAACGTGTGTTTAGAATCCGAAGACCCAGTTTTACATTTTTTCTATGTCATTATGTCTATCATGATGTAGCAGCCATATTATTTCTTCTCATTCTTAGTGCATCGTGCTCATTTCATTAATAATATGCCTGTTGTCTACTGGAGGAAAATATTCTGATAAGTTTTCAAACTTAAATTTATCCATTTATAAAATTTTCAATTTTTTGGCTTTGGATATTTTGGCCTTTCATTTATAATTCATAAATATGTTTTACAATTTAATTTTAAAATAAAAATTTATTTTACTGTATATACAGTAGTGGCCATAATTATAGCAACTTATTAAAATATATTATAAAAAAAATTAGCTGTATTTTTTGAACTGGGCCAATACATGTATACATAATGTATACATTTTTTCTGTTATTGTTGTGCGCACATTTTTTTATTTTCCCGTGTACAACATTGTAGCAACTCTTTACTTTATGTTCTTTCATTGCTCTCTGTGAATTTAAATTGATTATTTACTGATAATCTTTTGCTTATTGCAATTATTTAATCACTGATCAAGGTGAAATTGTAAGAAAAATTATAATTCAAAGTTGCTATGACTGAGAGAAACAAGAAGAGGCAGCCAAGAGTTTATCTTTAAATAAGTCAATCGTTTCCTGTATTATTAAAAAATTTAAAGAAGCCAGCCAAGTGGTAGTTACAAAAAAAGTCTAATAAATTAAAAATATTTAAAATCAATAAACGTCGGTAAATAATAAATATTTTATATAAAACTTCATAATTAATTTTCAATAATTTTTTAACTTAATCTCTTTAATTAGTAAAAATATATTTATTAAAGATAAAATATTAATAGTTTATTGTATATATTTCTTTATATATATCCAACAAACTACTTCAAAATAAATCTACCATTTACAGTAGTACAGTAGTTTTTATTTTATTTCATTTCTCTTTGAATTTAAATTGATGCTTTACTCTTTTGTTTTTTATAATTATTTAATCACTGGTCTCAGTGAAACTGTAAGAATAATTATAATTCCCAGACTGAGAGAAACTAGAAATAAGTTAGGAATTTTCCATATTAAAAAAATTACAGGAACTGGTCATGTGGTATCTACGAAAAAATTTTTCTGGCTTTGAAAAACTTTAAAGAAAATCGATAACTGAATAATTCAAACTTCAAAACAATCCAATTGTGTCAACTGAAATTAAAGCTAACCTGGAAGAAATTGGGCATGGTGAAATTAATTCAAGGACCCTGAGAAAATCGTTAATGGGGGTCAAGTCCAATTTTGACTTGCTTAGGATCAGAGTCAAAAACTACAAGGAATGAATAGATTTTAATGACTAATCTAAATTTAATTTATAAAAAAATAATGATTCTGTATATGTTAAACATTCTTCAGGAAAAAACAACAACAAAAAATTGTTACACCCGTAGTGAAACATGGTGGCGGTTCAATTATGCTATAAGGTAGTTTCAATTCTTCTGTTCAGTGCTTTCGTAGACTGATTTATATACAGAAATAGAACCCTAAGACATTTAACATTTTAAAAAGTTGCTATAATAATGACCACTACTGTATAACTATATTTAATTATTTTACCAAATTTCGTGGCTATGTCATTTTCATTTAGATTACCAATTTTTTGGATATGATTTTCACATAATTATGACTGGATATTTTTATGTCTACTGCTATGAATGCAACTACATATGTGAATAGAATTATGACCATTATTCTGATTGTGCTTATGAATATTATGAATTACCTCATATAATTCAGTCCGGTGAATATCATCCTCAACGTTGTTCGGCGCTCTTTCCAGGTTTATATTTTTTGTTTGCATGGCTCAGTTACTCAAAACCTGTAACACAAATATAAAAAACAATGTTAATATTAAACTCTTGTTATGAAAAAAAAAAACATATTTTAAGCAATAAATTTTTCTCTAAGCCTTATTAATGCAGCCTGCATTTCATATTCAGCATTTAATGCCAATTGAACAATGGCAAAAGAGATGTAGTAGGCATATTTATGACATCTTGCACAAGCTTCTCACCCATGGCTGCAGGAATTGATTGGCCCCGCTCATAATTATTCCGTTAATTAACGTCGCATTGGCAATTAATACTAGGCCAAAGGTTTCAACAATTGACTGACCTATTTCACAAATTTAAAGACAACCAAACCGACCAACGATTTCTCTTTGTTTCGCACGCGTTTCGATATAAACACAGGAATTGAATGGAAACGAGCCACAATCGAACTGACATGAATCGGTAACAGTAAGTTTTATTCGTGAGACAAGGCGAAACAATTACGCGTTTCAAATTAAAATAACACTGCGAAATGTAACTGTTTGTAAGCATTATTACAACAATACAACATCTGTAGATTAATGAAGTGCATGTGAGCTAGTTTACACTGTTATAACTATCGTGGGTAAGGGGGCATGTAATTTAAAACAAATTCGCCGTGAGTAACGACAGCTTTAAAATTTATTGTAATTGGATTATTCCTATCAATATTTATAACGTCGTTTACGAGACATGATTTTATTTCTGTTTTTCTTTACGCAAACCGTTAAAGTCCAGTAAAAGAACTTTTAAAAAGTTATTGGGTTATCTCGGAAACACCGAAGAAAGACATTTCGTCGTACCTCGTCGCATTGATGGGTGCAATTCAATTAAAAATTTCCCGGTTAATTTTCTTTAAATTCCATCATCGAACTTAAACGGACGGTTTTTTTTTTTATTTGGGAGGGTTTAGGTGAAACCCGAATTTTAATTGCCTCGTAAATTTCAAGTAAAAACACAATAATAACGTTGAACACGTTTAGGGCCAGACAAAACGAGAACACTGACTCAAACATCCGGCCAGTTGTTTCAATAATGTTCGGACGAATTTATCGTTCTCTCGGAATAGTCTAAATACTGATCGAGTTCATTGTGGGTTTTGCAATGATGAAATTTTTCGTAAAATAAAACTAATTTTTAAAGTAATTTTATAAAATTAGCGGTATTTATTAAAATTTGTTATCTTTAAAATATTATTTTGTCTTAAAATCATAATTTATTTTAGTCTACTATTTCATAAAATAAACTATGTTTTTTTTATTATTTTATATTTATTTATTCAATTATAATTTTAATTAAAAAATAAATTATATAAATTAAATAATATTTGTGTATATTAAATAATTTAATTGTAATAATTATAACTAAACTAAATAATAAGTTTATTTAATTAATTAATTTAATTAATTAATTATTATAATAAATATATTTGTTATTTATTTAATATAAAATTTTTATTTAAAAAACATCATATTATAATAATTTATTATTATTTATTTATTTTAAACAAAATAATAAAAACATAACTCATAAATATTATACTTATATAGTCATTTTATATAATTAATTTTATTAATATAAAATTTATTATGATTGTTTTTAATTAAATAATATTTATTTAAATATATGGGTAGCCAAATAGTAAAGAAATTGTTTGGAAGTTTTAATATATATGGAGTAGACAAATTATATGTTTATATTAAATAATTTAATTTAATTATTCTAATTATTTTATTATTTTTTAAATAAAATAATGGAAAAATATGCTTATTATTTTATAAAATTTATTGATAATAAGATTAATATTATTTTTATTATTATTTTAAATTTTTATTATTTAAATGACTTAATTTAATTATTATAATAATTATTACTATATATTATAAATAAAATGGAAAATCATGGAAAATATATTAAATATTGTAAAATATAAAGAATCCAGTCATATTCAACAAAAGTTGATAAAATTAATATTAAGAGAAAAGGTTTAATTTATCTTTCACATTTTATAAAAAAATTGTAGTAGTTTTGCTTTAACATACCACTCTTGACAATTCTAAAAATTATTATTAAATATTGAAGTCTGTTTGTGAAAGTACTGTGACCACTTTTATATAAAGCAATTCCCAATTTAATTTAAAATTAATTGGAAAGGACAAATTGAATATTTGTTCGTGAATTATTTGTTATTAATTGAAATTGGAACTAACCACTTTAATCATTTTAATCATTATTTACGAGTGCATGTTTAATTAGCAGAAATTGTTTTGAAAATATCTCTCTGAGAATATTCAGAGAAAATCAGATAATATTTATTCGATGCATAAATTTTATTATTAAAAAAATCTTTACTAATTAGTCTTAATTATAAAATTGAATAAAGCATATTATGTAAACATAAAGTTGTTAACACAAACGTGTCCTATCTGTTTGATCTTGGTTTCTACGTGCTTATCAATTTCACAAGTCCTCTTTTGACAAATTACGTTCACAAACTGAATATTGCGCGTGAGTATCGTTAATGAGGAAATTGATTGTACGTTGAATTAATATTGAATGTGTAGTGTGCTAAAGTTCCATTTTCTGTTAGTGCAACATTATCGACTGACTGGCTTAATGCAGGAATGTGCAACAAACTCTCATGACCATTTCATTTCCGATTTAATTGAAGACAACAGTTTGGGTCTATATAAAGGTTAGTATCATCTTTCCAAATCTTGTTTTTTAAGTGTTGGTTAATAAATTTAAACTACCACTTCTTGTTCTACATATATTCAAAGAATATTCACTTGTAAGTTGATACTTTACTGGATATGTAAATAAAACGGCTCTTTAAATAAAATTCCAGACAGTAAATCAATGTTAAACCTGATTTTGATTTTTGGTATTAAATATGCAAATTAAGCTATACATTGGTCGACAATGGTCGAGTGTTCTGCTTATGATTTATGTAAGTCATTCAGTCAGGATCTCCCACATTGTACTTTCGCTAATGAATCATATTTGACAAAACTGCTCCTTAATGTCAAGGTATAATGGAAAGTCGGCTAGTTTTCAACAATTTATGAATTTTTGGGAAGCAAAACGGTCGCACTGTTTTGATTCAGTATATATAAATTTATGTAGGTCTTAAATAAACTTCTCGTTTATCACATCCCGCAATCTTCCCGTTTAAATCTCGAATTAAATTAAACTGCCTTTGAATGAAACCGTTTATCTAGATCCAATAAATTACGACTATTTAAACTTTAACAAAAACCTTTTATTATCGTACTCTACATGAAAACCACGGGGATATTAAATCATACTCTTCTGGCAGTAGGTGCCCCTATAAATTTACCATGCTTATTCTAACGAAGCACGAACTAATTGTAACATCGTTTTTTCCAATGAATTAAAATGTCGCCGTTTGTTCCGGGATTTTTAATTAAAATATTTGAGAATGAATAATTAAAACACACAAGAGATACAATGCATTAATTAAATGCACTCACACCCAGTCAGAAAAGCTACTATTCACGATACATGTTAGTAAAAATTTACTGGAAATATCATTCGATTCAGGATTGTGTTTTTAATTAACGCCTGTCTATCTTTTGCAATTTTTAAAACAATGAAGACTTCAAACCCCATTCAATACCTCATACGAGTCATATCAGGAAGTTCCTGAAAGCGTTCATTTATTTATCGTAACACAATCGTTTTCTTTTAAGAATCTGTTCACAACAAACCTGCATCAAAACTAAATTAATGACCCAAATGAGAAAACCATTAAAGGTAGTTTTAATTAAAGTTATGTTCTCGATATACATTGAATTATGTTTAATTCCATTAAGGGTGCTTCTAGCCCCTTTTTGTAGATTAAAAAAACGGTTCGTAATTATAGGTTGTGACCCAGTTCAGATTTTGATTCGATTAGCTGCGCATCGAAACCAGAAACGAAATGAGATGAGCATACAGTTGCCCGGGTCTATATCATTTGATTGTATTAATTTATTGCTAGTTTATCTAGGTTAAATCTTGTTTCTCAATATTGAAACCAAAGTTGAATTGGAAAAAGAAACTATTATTAGGTATTAAGTATATTAATGGTATTATTATATTCGATGTACATGCTGCAGAATGGCATTACCACCCTAAGGTCGAGTTTCGTTTGCGACCTGAAAAAGCGGGTTCGCATAAATTATCCCCAAATTTACATTTATTTGTATTTTAGTAAGTAACAATTTTGTGTGACCATCTCAACGCAATAGTTGTGGAACACTTCTGTAAATTTAAAAATTTTTGAGTAGTAGTATAATTATATTATTATAAAATTATTATTTATAAATTTACATCGTATTATATATAATACATTTTGTGCGTTTATATTTGATATTATGATAGATGAAATAAAAGAACTAAATATAAACCAAAATTTAAAATATATAAATTTTATTAAATATATAAAACAATTATAAATAAATATAAAATAATTTAACAATATATATTAGACTGTTACAAAAAAATCCACAAATTTGTTTTTTTCTTATTTGTATCGAAAATCTTGTTGGAAATGGTAAAAAAATCGTAAATTTTAATTTCCTGTTTAAATAAGACGGGAACGGTGTTCTCTTGGATTTTAAAATTTTTTAACTTTCTTTAACTTTTTAACCAAAACAGATTTTAATAGAAAATTTAACGCTCTACAAAAAATGTCTCTTACAGTTTTTTGATATATTCATTTTTTCAAAAGTTATTTAACATTAGTTGGATTGATTTAAAATTTTGACATTTTTCTCATTTTCTGACGCAACCATCAACTTTATGGGAAAATTTTATAGGACATTTTTTGTAGAGAATTCAATTTCCTATAATTTATCTCCGAAAAATTTGAGACATTTTTTACAGTTAGCTGTTGAAAACTAAAAATTTTATTAAATAAATGTTATTTTACTGCTTAAAATTAAGCATTTAATTTAAATAAATAAATTTTTACCAAAAAAATTGATTGTTTATTATCAATCAAAGTATATATCGTTACACTAACAGACTTTTACTACAATTTGGCAATTTGACAATGAAGAGCAATTATTTATTATCCCAATTGCTTACAACTAAAAAGTAAGACTATATTTTAAAATATCTATAATAAATACTAAAAAGCATTTAGTTAATGAATTCTCAAACAAGCGAAATAATACACAACATATTTTATACAAGTTACATAATATTTTACACTGATATTTTCAAATAGTTTAATGAAAAAGTAATGTTGTATATCAGGGGTGGTCAGCTCCTTGATAGTCCGAGCCATTTTTCATAATTTAAAATGTTTCGCGTATTATGCAAAAAATGTATTAAAAAAATTTGTTCACAAAAATTATACTTATTGAAAAGTACAAAATATGTGTATTGAATTTAAATATTAAAAATTAAACATTTATTTTACTTCTCTTGATAATTCTGGAATTAAAAGGGAAAAGGGGTACATTTATCGAGAGCCACAAATATTCCTTCAAAGAGCCTCAGGTTGGCCACCTTTCCTATATATTAATAAAATCATAAATATCTTAGTTTATGTCAATAGGATTAATTTTAGTTCAAACAGATGAGAGAAAAATAAAAAATTTTTTTCTAATTTTATACATTTTTATTAGTTTTTATAAATAGGGCTATTGTATTTAATTTATAACTAACTGTGATAATAATTTACAAAAACTAAGTTTCTTTAATTTAGACAATCTCTAATTTTCTCAAGAAGTGTTTCCAAAAATATGAAATACTTATTATATAATCGACAGTAAATTTTTTGACCCGCAATTGACCCTTTGTTACGTCTACCTGGATTTTATGGTCTATTTTTTTTGGGGTTCTGGGCGGGGCTTAGCGAGAGTGGGTCGCAAGGGATTTTGTTTGGAAAGTGGTAATGCCATTCTGCTGCCGACTGTACAGTAGTGGTCATTATTATGGTAACTTTTCGAACTGTTAAATATTTTAGCCATAACACTCTTATTTAGTGTGAAATAATATTAATTTACTATTGTTACTACTATATTCTTTTTGTATAAAATGTTGAATATATATTTCTTAATTAAACTGGTCATAAATATGGCAACTTTTGAAAGGAATTTTTAATTATTAAATCTGTGTTATTTAAAGTAATTAGCAATTTCTTCCAGTTTTACTTCGACCTATGATTAAATAATTATAATAAGGAAAATACCTCTAGTAAATAATCGCTTTAAATTCAGAGAGCAACGAAAAATAATAAAGTATAATAAGTTACCATAGTTTTATCCATTGAAAAATAAATAAGTTGCTGTAATTGAAAGTGATATATTTATTTTGAAGTACATTAAAGTAGATATATAATATATACATTAAACATATACAGATTGTTTTCAGTATCAGTTTAGTATAGTCTGGGGAGTTCAGATTGTCATAAAAGTGACTCAGTTAGGTTTAAACACAATAAATAATTTAGATCTGCTCACCTAAATAATGCACCTGTCTATTATTATGCGGTCTGGGACATTATAAAAAAAGTGGAAATGGTACAAAAGACCAAAGCACAACCATCAAACAGTGCACCTTATTTTTAATGAGCTTTTTTAACATCCTGCAACCGAAGAACTTTAAGCATTAGTGTGGAAGAATCGAGCCTGTGGGAGACGTAAAATATAAACGAAACGTCAACAACAGAATTAGTGATATTTGAAACCATTATCACGTTCGTATTTTTCTATTTGTTAATGTCTTTTATAAATCACACTGATTATTTCAGTTTTGATCACAGTTTGTAATTTCATCGCATGACATTAATTGCCGGCCGTAACTTAAATATTAATAATGATTTGTGGCCGTTCTCGAGACCATTGATTTCAGCGTATTTAATGCCGCATAAATTAGTGGAAAACGTACCGCGTGAGCAGGCCGAACTCAAACCGGCAATTAGAGAATTAACTTAATGTACATTTGATTATTATATTGTGCAGTCCACCCATGCCATTTAAAACGCGTCTTTGAATTGAAAGTACATGTTTTATTGGACAAGTTTCTGGCTGGCATACGATGTGCTCACCTCGTTCCGTTTCGGCCGTAATTTTCGGGCTAATCGCACCAAAATCTGAACCGCACCGTAAACCTGTAATTACCAACCGTGTTTTCTAATATACTGGACACGGATTGGAACACCTAAAAAAATGTAAATGGAAACTTACACTGTACGGTGTTGTAAACATTTAATCGATGTTGAAAAGTTAAATCTGTTATAAGTAAATATTAATAGTCATCTTTCAAAAGCAGTGTCTTCCAAATGTTTCGTTCCTTGAATAATTCTGATTAATTTTCCTGCTGTTTAATATTTACTGTTAATTCAGTTTGTATTTTTTATTGATTAGTATAGTTAAATTAATCCTGAACCTTATTGGATTTTTGAATGACTTAGAAATTACTTTTCAAACAAGAAAAGTTATCAAAGATATTAAAGTACATACCAAATTCAACTAAATACATATATTTACGTATAAATGCTTTCTTAGCTAATTAAGAAAATTATTAGTCAATGGTTTAGTAAACAGTTTTAAATTAAATTGTCTATTATTGATATTTTCAAAAGAAATTAGTAAAACAATTTTCAGAAATAATAGTATTCAGTTAAAAAAAACTTTTAATGTGACTTTAATTGATGTTGATTGCTATGTATTTTTAATGATAAGAAATTAAATATCGTAGAATAACATTAGGTTTCGAGAAATCTTTAATTAATGATATTTTACATAAAATAAATCAATGAATGTGAATTATTTAATTTCCACATTATATTATCCAATTTACACACAAATTTTTACAATAACAATATATTATTATATATTTTTACTGAAAATAATTAATTAATTAACAATTTTTTAAAATAACTTTACTACACAACATTATAAATATTTTAATATTAAAAATATTTAACGTGAGCAAATTTTAAATTTGTATGAATATTTAACAATTTTATATTGAAGCTGTTATTTAATAATTTAAACAAATCCTAAACTTATAGACAAGTATCGATTTCAGTTTTTACAATACTTAGTAATAAATTTTCAATAAAAATTATTTAAATTTATCTAGAAACACTTAAAAAATTATTATTTCAACATTTTTATACACATTTATTATCATTAATTTAATCAAACTTAAACTTGACATCTTTATTACTTAATTAAATAAATACAACTGAATAAATTTATAATTAATTTTGAATAATTTTTTAATTTAATCTCTTTAATTAGTAAAAATATATTTAAGTTAAAATATTAATAGTTTTTTACATATATTTCTTTATCTTCTTTAAAATAAATTACCACACTGTAGTGACCATAATTTTAGTAACTTATTTATTTTTCCATGGATGAAACTATAGCAAGTTTTTATTTTATCGTCTTTGCTTTCTGATTTTAAATTGATTATTTACTGGTGGTCTTTCTGAATTATTTAACCGTTCTCCTAAGTGAAACTGTGAGAACAATTATAATTCAGTTACCAAGACTGAAAAAAACAAGGAGAGTTTACTGCTAACTAAGTTAATTATTTCCCGTATTTAAAAAAAATAAAAGAGGAACTGGTATTGGGGTAGCTATGAAAAAGTTTTACTGGCTTTGAAAAAAATTCCACATAAAAATTTAAGAGAACTGTTATATATTCAGAAAATGATCGATGGAGGTGGCCTAAAACTTTGAAACAAAAAGGATATTACATAAAATAACATATTTAATTATTAAAAATCCTTTTCAAAATTAAAGTTCCTATGTTTATGTCCAGCTCAATTCAGAAGTGTATGTAATATAAATAATCAATTATTTAAAATGAACGTGTTTTCTTTTTATGAAAAGTTATCTTTAAATGATTTATTAATTTTCGACTTTTAATTTACTAAAAACTATGCACATACAATTGTTGCTAGTTACACAGTTATAAGCACCTGTTTACAGTTAATTGTAATTAATTCAGTTCAATGATTCTAATGAAAAACCTTATATAGATGATAATTTGTTAGGTTGCATCGACACAATTTATTGTACAAAAAATTATTCAGTAATAAATTAACATAAATTACAACATAAAAACAGGACTATCATAAGTCATTAAGTCAGCCATCGACACCTCAATAAAACCAATTATTTGAATAAATTTTTCTTACGTTCGTCTGGATGTTTCCTTTGATCAATTACCATTGCACTGGCCTCGTTAAAAGTTGAAATAAGTGCTGAAACATTTATTAGCCGACTTCTCCTCAGTGCCAGCTTGTAGCGGCCCTTTTTCGCTCCAAACGCTCTTAATTATCATGCCGTGAAAATGAATTGATGCGTAAGTAAGAAATTAATAATTGCTTTTTCCTCAAGAACCTTCAGCTTACCTGACGGATAACTTCCTTTTTAAATTTCCGCTTTTCGCCGCGTGCAAACATTGTCGGGGGTTGGATTTTAAGTGATTTTATTGTTGCCCGGTTTTAATTGGAAACGTCTGAGTAATGGTTTTCCAACAATTTCGGTTTCGTGTTAATTAATCGCACGGCTGTGTCGAAAGCACACACGAAGGAAAAACGTACGGAGGATGATGGCGTGAGTGAGCAACATTATCAAAATCTTAATTTTAAAAATTTACATTTTAAACATTAGGATAACGTGATGCACTGTTTACTTGCACCGCAGTTTTTTATAAAATTATATGCGTGCAAGAAACTAATTTGTAATATACTTTAATTCGTCAATAAATGCAAAGAAAAACATTAAAATATATTCTAATAACAATAAAAATAGTTATCATGAAATAAAATTTCAATTAATCAATTTTGTGCGGTACAAAGAAAGACATGAAAATGTATAAAATTTTTCGAAACTTCTTTCTGGTTTACTGTAAAAGCTACAAAAAAGTTTATGAATAAAATTTAGTAGCAAAAAAGATCTGTTGTCGCCGCTAAAAATATTTTATACATTTTGTTTTCACGCTGTTGAAGCTGTTAAAAAAATTCTTTTTATCCATCGTCGGAACAATTATGTTTCTTTTTTTTTTGGTATAATGTTTCAATAATATTAAAAGCTTGGAACTTTTTAATGTCAAATCTCTTATCTTCAAAATATTATTTTTTATGACAACCATATCATTATTTATGGTTAGAATTATTGATAATCATATTAATTAATTATATTCTAACAATTAACTATTTTTATTTTGAGCCATATCAATTAATACTACTACAAACTGAATTATCTATATTATATATTAGAAAAACAGTTAAAAAAATTTAAACTAAATTAGCCCCCTTGTAGTAAACATTCGAGATGTAAACACTCATTAAATTAAATTTATTAAATATTAAACAATTATGCTTATTAGAATAATATGTAAATTATATATTTAAAACAAATAACAAGATAAATATTATAATTAAAACAAACAGTTGCACATAATTAATCTGGTTACAATAAATATTACATGATTAAAACATGTTAACGGCTTGTTTAAAATTGACTTACCGTAAGAGTATTAAATTTTAAGCACTGCTAATATTTTATCATAAAATTATCATTAAGTGCAAAAACTTGAGTAACGCTACTGTCAAATAACTGTTATTACAATAGTCTTACATGTTTTATTAGTAGTAATAATTACAAGACATTTCATGATAATTGTGAATAAAATTTCCATCTCTGAATCAATATTATTTTTGTTAAAATTTAATTAATTTACCATGTAACTATTACCACATAATATCAACTAGGAGAAATAAAGAGGAAGTGTGCATCTCACGAAAGCAACGTAACAATTAATAACAGTAATTAATAAAAGTTTACACTGTTTCTCGTAAACCTGTAAACAATGGTTACAGTAAGACGTACACTTTTATTTACTTCCCGTGACGTCGCTGCGAAAATAAAAGATCAACAACCGGATGTAAACAGGTACCAACTTCCTTGGCCTGCGGGTTGCACATGGGAAGACGCAAAAACCAGATTTACATATGAAACAAGCTACATCACAGTTGCAGATGATAAAGTCGTTTAAAATCAATAGGAATGGAACCGGCTATCGAAATTAAGTTATACACTTTTCCAGTGAAATACATGTGACATTGCACACATAGAACCAAGTTCCAAGGAATAAATGTCGGAAAAGGGTTTCTCCTAACCGTTATGCATAATTGGCATTAGTCAGAGGATTTGAATTGTAAATGTCTACGCCCAATTAAATGACTGACGCACAGAAGGATTATAATTCGCTTTTGGTCAGTGTGCATTTTAGTTTAATTTGTATGTGACATGCCTGGACTCGATGTCTGAACACCACTAACGACACTTATAATAGGATTATTTCTATCCACTTTGATTTACATGTAAACGCTGTGGTCCATTTGTAAAAAGTACAAGTTGAAGCCTTAACAATTCTTCTTTACATTGTAACATTTGTTTGCTATAAAAATTACCATTTGATTGTGTGGTGGTGCCATTCAATATTTGTAAGATCTAATCAATTGTTCTGATCATAGAGTAACTGTGCTAATCGAGAAACAAGTATTAACATCGGACATGGATTGACAAAGTGATAAGTTGCAGCGAAAAAAGCTACAATTTAGTCAAAGCTCTATTTATTATTTTTAATTTACTTTGTGGGAAAAAAAATCTACCCTAGCAAGTCTTTAACTTACAGTTCAATTTTTATTAATTCAAAATAATATAACATATTAAGAGACATCATGTCTGAAGAAAAAAGTTTCCAAACGAATATTTGTTACATAATAACTTCTTCTACTATTTCATTAAATTCATAATCTGATTATTTACTTTTTCATATATTAATAAAAAAATAATTTTATCATATTTGGGAGCAGTTTATCAAAAATTTTAAGTTAAATTACTTAATTGGCATTTGTCCGGAGATTTGAATTGCAAATCTCTTCTTCTAATTGAATGACTGACGCAAGGAAGGATGAAAATTCACTTTTGGTCAGCGTGCATTTTAATATAATTTGTATGCGACATCCTCGATGTTTCAAGACCAATTACGACGCACATAATTGCATCATTTATACTCAATTTGTTTTACATGAAAATGCGGTTGTTGATTTTCATAAATTTGCCTATTCAAAATCGAAAATATGGGCGACACGAGATGGAGATAATTCTTGCTGTTATGCTTATTATATTAACTATGTAAATTGCTATAAAAAATTACTTATTATTTAATTGTGTAATAGTACCATCAAGTGATTGTACTAATTCACTCAACTGTGAGAAGATATTGTCTGAGGCATAAAGTAAATACAAAAAAATGTGCTAACCCAGAAACAAGAATTAACATCTGTCATGTGCTTACATAGTATCAGGTTGCATTGGAAAAAAGCTACATCATTGTCAAAGCTGCTTTTATTTCTCTCAATTTACTTTGTTGGAAGAAAAATATATTTTAGCAAGTCTTTAACTTACTACTATCCATATTTATCAATGTCAAATTTATGTTTCTGAACTTGTCAAAAATAAATACTTGATGGGATATCATAATAAAAAATTAATGAAAAAAGTTTTTAATAAAGTTTCGAACAGAATTGAATAGAATTTAAAAGTATTTGCCATTCTCCCGAATTAATAAGTTGAATATTTACTAATTCAAAATTTTATGAATGGTGTTTATAATTTTAGTTTATTTCATTCATAAAACTAACAGCTCTTATAAATAATATACTGGATATATTGTGCAGGTATTTTCTAAATCGTACGATTTAAAACAATTGTAATTACTATTATTTGTTAATTATTAGAACCTGAAAAAATTATCTACACTACTTATTGTGAAAATTATCCTTGTTCAGTTACTTAACTGTATACCTTTGAATTAAATATTTTATGGTTTAATTACCATCTAATTTATAATTATATATTATGGTAGATTACAATAAATAAAATTATCTTGCAATTGGGTCATACATGTCAGTCTGTAACGGATTATTGCTATTATTGTGGCCAATCAATATGGTTTTAATTTAATTCCTTTTAATCAGATATTTTCGGTTTAATCCTCAAGCAAATGCCTAAACTTTCAAACAAAAAAATTTAAATCCTCTGATTACATTGTGTGTTCATATAGTAGTACTACACTGAGTTTTTTGCTTCAGTACATGGGCATATGTTGGACATTAATAAAACCGCTGCAGATTAGAACCCGAGTTGTAATTTTAATAAATCACACACAATACTGAATACAGGCAAAAACGCCATATGTTCTACGGTGTCTATTGTATCAATATCAAGATATGACCGCATTGTTTTCGTTTTAAAATGAACCGTAGTTCAGTCATAATATGTCAAATCCACTAAACTGTTCGATGCCAATTCAAGCTCATCAATCCTAGTTGCACTTATTTAATATCGTCTCGTTTCGTATCATATCCGGAGTGATTTGATTAAAACTTTCAACACATCCCAAACAAACGGTTGACATGCCATCACGTGAATTAAAATTAATTTCCGACACTTAAAATTCCATCACGTGATTTATGAGAGTAACCAAAGTGTGGTTTTATTCAAATATCAAGGATCACCACAATATATTAGACACGCAAAGAAATTTCGATAATTATACGTTTAAACCAATTTTTTCTACAGTAAAAGAAACAAACAACTTTTTCTTGAATTTACAACCTCCGCTTTGTTTCCAGCTCGGTGGTTCTGTGATCACTAATCAACAATCATGCTCTGCAAAATGTTGACCTTTGAGAAATGTACGAGTAACACAAAGATTAACCATTCCCATCCTCTATTAACTGCAAAGTATTTAATTGTTGGTTACCAAGAAATACAATTATTTGCTGTTTGTTTCTATTTTGTTCACACATTAAGTAAAGTAATTTATTCAATTAGTTCAACTATTTTCTCTATTACCATATTTTTTATCACTCTTATATTAAATGAAGAGGCTTAACTATGATAGATTTGTTTATGAGGTGGTTATATTTATCTAACTCAATCTACTATATTAATTTGATTATGAAATGATGTTTATGGATTTGAAGAGATTTAAGATCTTTTTCAATTATTACAAATTTTTGTAGTGATTGTTATTGATTTAACTGTAGCCCAAAGTTTAAATCTTTATCTCAGAACTCATTTTTTTGAAAATGAGATGCTAAAGAAAGGTGAGCTGAAGACTAACGATAAACAAATTGGAAGGTTACAAATTCTTATCAGAGACATGTCTCACTTGTCACTGGAACTATTAAAAAAAAACAAAATTTTTCAAATAATTATGAAATACCATACCTTGAGATAAACAAACTCCTAAATGGCAAGTCACAAACTCATAACAGGGGCATGTCTCACATCACACATCGATCAAGTGCTCACACCAGAAACCATTACATCCAATTACATCAACAGCATCACCGATACACATCTCGCACACCAAACAACGTCCAAACAAGAAACAACAACAAACAGAGCCACCGCGTACGAGTACCGCGGGTACCATGAGGCGCGCACGTTTCAGAAAAATCGAGTGGCGTCCGATCGGGACAACGGTGCGGATGGAAGAACAGCGCGCGGCCGTTCTTCGATCAGAGTTCACTTCTCTCGGCGTTCAGTTCCTTGGGGCACGCCCCCACACCCCGGCCTTGCCCCGCGGACCAGAACGTTTTCATTCAGGACCGCGATCGTTCTCGGGGTTCTCGGCTTGGATGTGGCGGAGAGGGGCCCCCGGTGCGGCCCTGAACCCCAGTGTTGTGGTTTTTTGTTGGGACGCGGCCGGATATTGGATCGCGGTTCGATAATGAAATTATGGTTTTTGAAGGAAATGCCACATGCAAATGTATGGGATTCTGAGGTTAATTTGTTTCTTCGATTTCTGTTATAAGACAGGTTTATGTGTGTGATAACATGAATTTTTGTATTAACTGCGGTTTTGAAATTAAGAGTTAATCAAAACTGTGGAAATTACTCATTCGTACTCGAATATAGATGTTGTTAACAATAAAACTTATGAAGTACATTAAGAGTATTAATTAACACTTAAAGTTTACTGTGATTACCAAGCCATTTAAAACATTTAAAAGCCATGTAAAATACTAACGAAAAGATCAAGATGTTGATTGTATTTTCAAAAATATGAAGTAGGTGAAGACGAGGAGACTCTCAAAATTCATTGAAATTACCAAGACTCTAACCTAACCTACCTATTTACAAAAAATCTAGAAATTATAATCTAAATTATAATAAAGTAAGAAGCAGATCGTGGGGGATGCTCCTTTTTTCTCACCCTATTTTCCTCTCAACTGAATATTTTCTTAAATTATTTAACTTCATATTGTTTACACAATTTAGAAGAAAAAAGGTACTAATTCATAGTTATAGTCACGGTCGTTTTTAAGATAGTTCAGTGAAAATTAAACTGAACATTAAATTTGAAATATTTCAAATACGACTGTGATAATCAAAATTAATCAAGAGTACCTTTTTCTCCAAACTGTGCAAAGAATATGAAACACTTAATAATTTGGAAAAATATTCAACAGCGTATAATACAAAGCGAGAAAAAAGGGAGAACATGCCAGAAGGTACCTTCTGTACGTCACTGTGACAATATGGAAATAGTACAGTCGGCTGCAGAATGAGATTACCACCCTAAGGTCCAGTTTCGTTTGCGGTCTGAATATGTGAGAGAGAAGCAATAATATACTTGTACAAGTGAAACAACAAATTCGTTGTCTTGGTGGGCTGTGCTATACCATAAATTAACCCCAAAAATTCAATGAATTTACATAAATATTTTTAAAGTAAACATCTTGTAAGGTGAAGTAACCCCATAATTTGGGTTGTACACTTGTAACATTTCTAAATAAATACAAATATTATAAAATCGAATGAAAAAGTAACTATTACTCTTATTTTATTTATTTCACATTTCTAATAATAGTGATTTTTTTCAATTCTACTAAAATTAACAAATACTGATCTGTCACTGCTTTAGTTAATATCCAAAATTAATATTATTGTATAATGTTCTACAAATTATTAAATTAAAATAAATTCAAATTATTTTAATATTTGTGATTTAGTTAAAGCAATATTCTTTTCCTAAATTTGAAATATATAAAATTTTAATTATTAAAGACATATTTTTATAGTAACAAAACGAAATATAATATACAATAAAATAAAAAAAACAGTTTTTTAAACCATTAGACAAATAAGTGTTGTGTCGGTATAATTGAATTACATCAATAGAATTATTTCGGCCAGAGCCTCAAAAAATTAGGTAGTTTTTGTTTTAATTAATATATAATTGTATATAATATTTAATCCCAATTATTATTACAATTTTTAAATTTTAAGAAAAATAGATATCTGTATCCACATTCTTATATTTTATATATCGATTCTAATAGATTTCACTGGATTATTTAAAATTTTCTCCGTTTCTACTTATGTTTTCATTTCATTTCATTATGATTAGATTGATTCGAACACGACGACACCAAAATGTGAAGTGTACAAAATTTTCATTAATTTTGTTTAAAAATGCTAACGATTACTAACTAGTACTAATAGTAAATATTTCGTTCGACATATCCAATTTTAAGGATATTTTCCAAATTTCGGTGGCCCCTCATTTAAATTTTATAACTTACCGCAATTAGTATTCATCCTTTTTTTACTATATCTGTCCCTTGTATACCTCTTTTTGGTGTACTGGGCGGAGCTTATCGATTGCGGGTCTCATAGGATTTTGTTTCCAAAGTGGTAATGCCATTCTGCAGCCGACTGTACATCTCACTGAATTGTAAACATATCGCAGAATGTTACAAACCGAAATTAAACCAGTTACAAAAATATGAGGCTTAACAATTTTTGAAACTTAAAGTTGAGCCACTGTATTTTTTTCAACAAAAAAACTTTTAGTTAGTTTTATTTAGATTTTCTTCATCATTGCACGTGGTCTAACTGCTCCCAAATTTTGACCACCCATTTTACACCTTGTATATTTTTCAGTGTTGTGATTAACCAAATTCCAATCTGGATCAACATGTTTCAAATTTAGAGTAAGTTAACTGAAACCATTAAAACTGAAGGTTTCAAATAATATATTATTATTAAAAATCTGAAAATCAATACTTACGTATGTAAACGTACAGTCATAAGCAGAATGGCATTACCACTTTCCAAACAAAATCGCTTGCGACCCGCTCTCGCTAAGCCCCGCCCAGAACCCCAAAAAAAATAACCATAAAACCCAGGTAGACGTAACAAAGGGTCAATGGTACCAGGTCAAAATATTTACTTCTGTCGATTATATAATAAGTATTTCATATTTTTAGAAATATTTCTTTAATCTTGAAAAAACTTAGTTTTTGCAAATTATTATCTCAGGTAGGCATAAATTAAATAAAATAGCCCTATTTATAAAAACTAATAAAAATGTATAAAATTATTTCGCTTTTTTGAGAATTCAAATACTATTGTTACTTTTTAGTTGTAAGCAATTGGGATAATAAATTATTATGCGGTCATTGGTCATGATTTCACTCTATTCAGGGAATTGAATAAAACGACTCCTTCTAATTATATAGCGGCTACTTTTTTACGCTTTACGTTATATTAGTAACCACTACTGCCATTCGTAATTGAGTATCTGAATAGTAGGAACATAACTCAGACTGACCGATTCCGAAAATGAATTATGATAAGAATTTTTCGCAAAAATTTTTGAACGCAATACTCAGAATTGACATCAAATTAACTATAAAACGATGGCGACAGGTATTAAAATTTAATCCAATATGTATAAATACCTAAACCATCTACAAAAATATATCATAGTTCAGAGTTTTCTTTAACACGAGCTTCACCACAAATCCTAAAATGCAAAGAAATATAGATGATGAGACACGTATGAGAATTATATTCCTCAGTGATGAAGGATATAATATATCTCAAATAGCTCGAGAACTTAGTATTTCGGTAAGTAAAATATATACAAAACTTTATTAAGAGAATAGGAATATAACATGTATAATGATCATCAGATACTTCCAATTATATCGTTTCATATTTAATATATATATAACTCAACAATTTTTAGAGAATCACTGTTAGACGGTGGATCCGAAATTATTCAACAGAAAATCGTATAACCCATGCAGGTCCAGGCGAACTGATTGTTCTGCCATCCAGAGCAAATTCTGGTCATTATTATAACGTTCTTAATAACGTTATGTTGCCGTCCGTTCGTACACTTTACCCGGCCGATGATATGGAGGTAATTAATTTTGTTGACGACAATTGCCCCATTCATCGAGCTCGTATTGTGAGAGAGTGGTTTGCGGCCCACAGAGAGATAAACAGAATACCATGGCCTCCTAGGTCACCGGATCTTAACCCAATCGAAAACCTTTGGGGGCTCATGATGCAGATGTGGGAGAACCACAATGAACGAACGCCTGGAGACCTGTATCAGCATTGCCTCCACATATGGGAAGGTTTGCGAAGACGGAACTATTGTCACAATATTGTTAATTCAATGAGGGATCGTTTTGAAGCCGTAATAGCCGCTGATGGCGGCTACACACGTTTTTAATTTTATTTATATTATTAATATATTTATTTAATAAAACTATATAATAAATAACTATATTTTGCTTTATATTTAGTTATTTTATTTCATCTATTAATATCAAAAATAAATGCACAAAATATATTGTAAATCATACGATGTAAATTTATAAATAATAAATTTATAATAATATAATTATACATCTACTCCAAAAACTTTAAATTTACAGAAGTATTCTACAATTATTGCGTTAAGATGGTCACACAAAATGTTACTTACCTACTAAAATACAAATAAATGTAAATTTTGGGATAATTTATGCGAGCCCGCTTGTTCAGGTCGCAAACGAAACTCGACCTTAGGGTGGTAATGCCATTCTGCTGATGACTGTAAATAAATTATACTAATATATCATGCAATAATCAATAAAGCAATTTTCAAATTATAATAATTTGAGCACTGAAATATTCAAATACATTAATAATATGTTATCGTCGGTAATATAAAGTTAACTGTGCTGACAATTTCAACAATTTTATGTTTATGTTACATAAACTACGTATCGTTGAAATATACCTCTGTTTATATTGTCATACCAAAGATTTCCATTGAAAATTCTTGAGCCGATATTCCACTGCGTCTGCATTTCTTTATTCATATGCCGGCGTTATTTAATGTAAGTAACCTGCACGGCGGGCAAATTCTATTAAGTACCATAAATTGTCTTCATTATTGTCCCATATGACAGCCAGATGTTGGATTGTGAATGGCGCACAAAAAGAGCCATCAGTGATTTGCAAAGACGATGACTGGAGACGATCTCTTTACCTTTCTAAGATACAAACAAAAAACACAGCGTGTCGTTATTGCATAACCGCTGGTAATGCGAAATATTATTTATCTAGCACGTTATAATTTTACAGGAAATGTGTATCATGCAATAATAGGTTTTTCATTAAATATTATGGACTAATCCGTAAACACATGACGGTGGATGGAAGTAAACGTATCAATCTTCTCTGGTTTACTGAAAATATCCATTAATAGCTCAATACATCCAGAATTTAATTAATTAATGCAGGTACTTCCCACCCCCTATTTCCATTAGCGTGGCAACAGCCCATGTTTATTAGTTGTTATAAAGCTGTTAGAAATAATGTCAACATAACCATCGAGTAAACCAATATTGACCTAACAGGACAGGAAAGTGTGGGAAATGTTTAATTTGTTAATGCCGTAAGCCTGGATTAGAGCTCAGCTCCGATGAACTGGAACAAAATTCATACTAGATTCAATTTGCAACATCTTCAAAATCATTATCAATTTCAATCCCTTTAAATTTGATTGAAATTTTGAAACTATGGTACCCTATCAACTTTTTAAATAAACTGTGACTCTTTTAAACTGAATAATTCCTTGATTAAATTGATTTAAAAATATTTTTTATTTTAACCGGTAATATTATTTGAATATTTTCCTCACTAGATCGCCACCATTTTACTTTTTATATATCTAATAAGCATAAAAAGTAGATAACTCCATTTCTTGTAAAATTTTTATTATCGAAAAACGCATTTTGAGGATTTGAACACCCTTTATTCAGTTCATTATTAACTAATCTGTTGTTTAGCACCGCAAAATGCTTCAAAGAAGACTTTTTTCTGAATAATTTGGAACATGGCAATCTGAGTCAACAACAAATAACCCAAAAGTATGATGTTTCATAAAGTTTAGTAAGTAAGACTTGGAATCGTTATCGACAACGAGTTACATTCTCTACTCCAGGCTTCGTGCAGACGTTGGAATCACTGCAAGTCTATCTGACATAAGAAGTGGTTGCATAGAGCTGGTCTTAGAGTCAGAAGATCTTTTCGATACCCTCCCTTAAAAAGGGAGCATAGGGTGAACGTGGTGAGAGAAGTCACGGCCCCAACATTTCTTTTTAGACGTAGTTCTGTCGTGGAGTAGTCCTTCTTTAGAGACATATTAAACTATTGTTCCTCAAGAATTTGGACCAGATTTCGTCTTTGTAGATGACAATGCCCGACCTCACCGTGCGAGACATAAATTCATCAGACTTCAATCCAATTGAACATACATGGGACAAAGTCTTCAAAAACAAATTTTGAGGCTTGCTAGTGCTAATAGAGAATAATGGCGAGCTATGGCTCAAGAATTTACTCGTTCACTAATTTTGGGTCAATGTCATTGGTATTTTGATTTTTAAAATAATTCAAATTATTATACGTTTCAAAAGATGCACAATGTAAACTGACAAATAATTACTGAGTTTTCTAAAGCAATTAATACAAAGTTCACAGAGAAAATAAATATGTTTATTCTATTTTAATTTAATGTTCGAACATAACAATACTGATTAATTTATTTTTTTACGTAGTTTTATGCAACATAAAATCAATCAACAAAATTTGTTTATCATTCATTCTATTGGAATTTATTGTTCGGATACCATTGTGTTTATAAATTTATTTTTCAGTGTACTCTATGAGTTAATCAACATTGTTCAGCTATTACAGATGTAAATATTTAAATTTGAAATTTCAATTTTTTATTTATTAATTAATAATTACAATTAATGGTACCTCTCATATTCATTTTGTTGAGAGAATAAGGAACAATAACTAAATAGGACACATTAATATTTAAAAATTTATAATGAAGATTTTTTACATTCCATTATTAGTATGTACTCAATTAATCCTCATCAAATCCCATTAGACCGTATTAAATTCACGTATACTGATATTTTTTTCCAGGCATCACCCATTTCCCCCATTATTTTATTTACTTACAGAGAAAATACGCAAGAAATCCAAACCATTGTTTGCCATACCTGCAATCAAACAGTGCCTGAACGTGCTCGGATATATTTTAAAACTCCACAATTGCATTATTCCGTTCTGTTGCATTGAGAAGGAAAATTACAGTTCGCTGCAGTTAGAAACAATCGAAACAAATAAACCGTAAAAACTTTTATTACTTTTTCATGCTACACATCTGCCAGGGAAACACTTGTTACGGTTTACGTGAGTCCTGTAACCGGTTTTCTGAATAAATCACAATTTTGTCAGCGCTTTTAAAGTCTAAGATGTGAAATAATCGATATTAACAGCTTCATTGCACTCGGTTCCGACACGAAAAGTGCTTGAAAGTTTGAAACGGGGCCAAAAGAGAGTGCTTTAAATTATCGTCCGGCTAACAACCCCTTTCAAAAGTCACGACTGTAAAAATAAACGTCCCGCTCTTTGAGAAATTAACACAAAGGACTAACTAGGTTAATTAACGATTGCAATTGAAATTAAAACTTCGTATGTCCAATTAATTCGTGCACGTTAAAACATCCCCCAAAGGAAACCAAACATTTAGTTATACTAATCCCCTCGTCCGGCATCGACGTGAAAGAAGCTTATGCCACCTGTTAACTGGAAACTGTTACAATGCCGAATTTGATACCGTTAGGAGATTTTGCAAGACGTCGTCGTATTATGTTTCTATTCAGCCAGGGACATTTAATACTCCTGTTTTGATGTAATGCTTGCCCGTTAATTCCACACAGGCATCGTTTCGCCAATGATCAACCTGCATGGTACAAAGAATGTAACCTTCTTGGTGGAACTTATGAAAAATAAGACAATTCATTTATGGCATGATGGGAATTATTGGCATTTTCGTGGGTAAATTTGATATTTAACATTTTTATTCTCCACATAGTCTCAAAACTTATGCTATATTTGAGAAATCATGACTTCATCATTTAATGTAGTTAATTAAAAAACGTTAATTTAGGTAGTCCTATTAATAATAAGTACATTAAAAGGATTTCAGAAGAGAAGGAAGAGAAATAAATAAAAAAAAATCCATTTAGAGATCAATTAATTAAGAAAAATATGACAAATTATTTATTAACTTTTTATAATTGTTTAAATATCGTTGTTGCCATTTTCTGTCGAAACCTTTTAACAGGAAAAAAAAAAACATGATTCATTTGAGTCGGTTAATCAACAATTTTTTCCTCCACGTTAGTTCCATTGTGATTAAGCGAAGACGTGAAATAATCAATTAAAACATCCCCACAATGCTTGAGTACGTTTTAAAACAATGACAGCTATGTCGTCGTATTCTGTAAGACAATTTCTCACGCTACGAGGATTCGGGGTTTAAAGGGGTTCTGCTTTGGCTTCCGGTTTGCATAATGTTGCACAGGCCCCGTTGTTGCCTCGTATCGGATGTACTCAGCATTCAACGAAAAACGTTGGTGTGCGACCGAAACTCCGTTTCACCCGCATCGTGCGTGGGGGTTCGAGACAAACCAGACATCAATAGCTTCTGCATGACGTCTCGTGTATAATGTTTAGACATGTCACGCTCTAATGCGGTATATCATATTGAGTAGGTTGAGTGCTCAATTTCATACATTTTATACATACATGTAATAAGCTAATTAAATTCTTTACATAAATTTTATTTTTTTGAACTCTCCATATTTTTATTCAGTTTCAGTTAGATTTTGATAAACTCATATTAACATTTAATTCCAATACACATACTTCTTTTCACTCCTGAATTTTTAGATATTAGTATTAATTTGGCATATTATATTATGTATGTTAATTTTTTACATGCAAAACTAATTTGTACATATTTCAATCCATTATAAACTATTTTGTATTATTTAATTTTTTAATCTATTTTTTTATTTATTTTTTATCTATATGGATAAACAGTTATTTCTTTTCAAATTATCTTTGTGTCTCTTTTATCATCAAAATTTTTTATTTCGGCAATTTTTAGAAATATTTTTTTTATTTATTAAATATTATTATATTTTTTCATTTTTATTTTATATTTACTATTTTTTATTCTTTCTTTGTTTGGTTTACACTGCAGATCCTTTGAATTCTTGCAGGATTGTTTTGGTTTTGGATCCTGTAATATTTCTACATTCTTTATAAAGGACATTTACTCTAAAATTTCCTTATTTCCTTTCTAAATTTATTATTAGAATATAATTAAAAGATTGATAAAATAAAGTTTTGGTTTAACTTTTTAACTCTTTTAAGCTTTCTTGTTTTTATATTGGTTAAATATTGTTTTCTAGAATATTTTGTTACTTTAGATTCTTTATAAAAGGAAGTGGTAAATATTTTTAACATCTTTGGACTCTTCTTTTATATTCTTTCGATTCTTCCTTTATGTCTTTAGAATATATAGATGATTTAGATTTTTTGTTAAGAGAAGGCGTTGAGATTTTTTTTTTGCTTCTTCTGACTTCTTTATACATTTTATTGTTTAGAATATCTAGGTAATTTAGATTCTTTATAAAAGGAGTGAAGTCTCTTTAGACTTCTCTCTTAAATTCTTTCAACTCTCTCCTGTATGTTTTATTCTTCTTAGAATATTTAAATACTTTATTTTTACTTTTATTATTTTATCTATTTATTTATTTTTATTTTAGATACTTTAGATTTAGATTTTTTATAGAAGGAGGTGGTTTATATTTTTTAATATTTTTAGACTCCTCCTCTTTTAAATTCTTCATTTCCTCTCTATATTTTATTCTTTAGAATATTTGAATAATTTAGGTTCTTTATGGAAAGAGGTAATTTAATCTCTCTAGAGTTCGATTTTAGGGTCTTCCTTTATGTTTTATACTATTTAGATAATTTAGATTTTTTAAACTCATCTTTAAAATTCTTTGTTTCCTTTATATGTTTTGTTCTTTATAATACTTATAGAATTCAGATTATTTATAAAAGAAAGAGATTTAGATTTTTCAGTTTGTTTAGACTCCTTTTTTAGATTCTTAGATACTTCTTAGAATATTTAAATATTTTATTTTTACTTTTATTATTTTATCTATTTATTTTTATTTTAGATACTTTAGATTTAGATTTTTTATAGAAGAAGGTGGTTTATATTTTTTAACATTTTTAGACTCCTCTTTTAAATTCTTCATTTCCTCTCTATATTTTATTCTTTAGAATATTTGAATAATTTAGGTTCTTTATGCAAAGAGGTAATTTAACCTCTCTAGAGTCCGATTTTAGGTTTTTTTAACTTTTTACTTTCTTTAAGTTTTATACTATTTAGATAATTTATATTTTTTAAACTCATCTTTAAAATTCTTTGTTTCCTTTATATGTTTTGTTCTTTATAATATTTATAGAATTCAGATTATTTATAAAATAATGAGATTTAGATTTTTCAGTTTGTTTAGACTCTTTTTTTAGATTCTTAGATTCTTCTTAGAATATTTAAATACTTTATTTTTACTTTATTATTTTATCTATTTATTTTTATTTTAGATACTTTAGATTTAGATTTTTTATAGAAGGAGGTTGTTTATATTTTTTAACATTTTTAGACTCCTCTTTTAAATTATTCATTTCCTCTCTATATTTTATTCTTTAGAATAATTAATTTTAGGTTCTTTTAATTTTTTATTTCCTTTATGTTTCATACTACTATTTAGATAATTTGGATTTTTTAAACTCATCTTTAAGATTCTTCCAATATTTAAAGAATTCAGATTATTTATAAAAGAATGAGATTTAGATTTTTCAGTCTGTTTAAACTCCTTTTTTAGATTCTTTCTACTCTTTATGTCTTGCATATGTTCTGTAGAATGTTAAGCCTCTTTATAAAAGGTAGTTTCGATTTTATAGTCTCTTCAGGAAGTTTAGATATTTTTGATACTTTATTTCCTTTTTATGTTTACAATATTTATCTTTATAAAAGGTTTACAGTCTTTTTTTCACTTAAACTAACAGGATTATTTAGGTTTATTAAAGTCTTTAACATTCTAATGCTTAAGATTCTTTAGATCACATTATTGTATTGTTAAAAAACATTAGTGAGTAATCTTTTAACATTGATATCTAAATAATAAATTAAAAACAGTATTTAAACATGAATTATAATGTTTCTATCAAATCTGTGTGAAATCCCCTTTTTTTAATACAAGTCCAAAATCATCAAGAAAATAATTGCTTTCAGACGCATTAAAACCTCATCTAAATTCCCATTTCAGATTTGAAATTAAAAAAAAAAAAAATCAAAAATTCCCGAATGGCCCATTTGGCGTCGCATCACCGTCAAATTATTTAAACAAAGCCGCAGTCAGCGAAACAACTTCAACACGAATCGTCAATGAGTCGTGGGCGGTCGGCGAACAAAATTCGTTTACCGGAATTCTCCGTAAATTCCGCGCATCCCGTGAATAAACATCTCGGTGCGGATTATTACATGCCGTAGTATTTAATTAACGAAAATATGTAGAGATTACCGGCAATCTATAAATATCGCTTTCGCCTCACTCTCGCAAGCATTTTAAAGGAATAATTACCGCGTTCCGATTTTTTTTTGCGGGCACAAGATCATAATTTCGTGTAAAAGACGACGAAAGGGGGTCCGAACGGGCGTGCTGTTGATGAATTCGGCCTTGTCTGACGGCTGAAAAAAAAAAAAATGCCTTTAAGTGTGATGGCGTGACTCCGGGAACGATTATCGAGGGAATCGGAGTTTCGAGTTCAAATTAAAATACGGATTTTTTAATCGCGGGATCTGGATATTCAACATTGTTGCGATAATTTCAGTCTTGCATAGATAATGATCTGAACAATTTTTGCTGGAAACCGACGTTCCAATGTATTAGAATATTTTACAGGACAAAAACAGCATAAACCTAATTATGGTAAAGGAATTATTTTCATTTATTAGATTTAACTTTTTATGATTAAACACGTTAAAATTTCAAATTTAATTTCGTAGCTTTTAATTTAAAAATTTTAATGACAGTTAAACAGATACTCATATTCGAAATTTACGGGAACATCATGTTACATGCTTTTTAATCCATTTATTTTATTAGTATGATTGAATATCTGTCGAATGGAAATTTTATCTGAAATGTGTGAATTAATTAATAATTTAGTTGTAAATATAAAAATAAAACCATATGAGGTCAAAATTGAACCCTTTTGAGCCCGACCACCTTAGACTTACAAACTGAAACTGAAACTTTATATATGTCATATGATTTTTCAATTCTTTTATTCAAAATATGATTTTTTAAAAAATTCTTCCTTTGATGAAAGACATACTTACGAAATTAATTTTGTAATTATTAAGTGTCTAAAGTTATCTTTATTTACATTTACATTTACTACTATAAAAAAATTCATAAGTTAATTGAACAAAATTAAACAGTTGTTAAGTTTTAAATAAGCAAATATATAATTACTTTTATAATTGTTATAAACTAACATAATTTAATTACTAAAATCAACCCACTTAACAACTAGAAAAGTTACCAAACACAATTTTTAAGTATAATAAAATTGTTTCATTTATTTTAATATAATTTTTAAGTTAAATTTAAATATAATAAAAAACATTAAAAATATATTATTTATTATTCAAAGAATTTGTTAATTAATAAATGTTAAAATTTAATATTTGAAAATGTTTTGTGATGTTATTTAAGTTTATTACGTATTTTCTCTATATATTTTCATTATTATATTAATTAATTAAATAATTTTATTAGGCGGCACAAACAGTATACCTTCATGTCATTACCGAAGGTGTATTTGTATATTCGTTAATTTTAATTAACAAGTAAATTTCAGTTCAAGAGCGGCAATTAAAAGACAACAAAACTAAAATTGTGTACAAGCTAAAATAAAACCGGACAAGTGTAAAAGGGAACGGCGACGTTAAATGTTTGATTAAATCCGGGGTCTCCATATTCCCGGGGCCAAACGCAGCGAATTTAATATTTCAGTGACGGTTTCCATGATCTTAAGTACTTTTTCTAAATCAGTGGTCCCGTTGAAATGCACACCGAATATTAATCAAACTTTGTTCCATTCAAAACCGGCTACTGTAAACTTTACTCATTATTTACCTTACGATATTATGCAACCCAGCAAACTTTCCTAACGTGATTATTCCAATGTTTATTCTGTTATAAACAGTAATCCTAATTAAAGCTAATGGAAAACAAATGCGGATTCATTACGGCGAAGCGGCCCAATAACATGGATGCGGCATAAAATACGAATAGTTGGCAGGACCAAGTGGGAATCGAAGTTGTTTTTATTGGATACTTTCGGCATGTTTATTGTGTGTGGTACGAGTGACGGCCAGCCAAAATTGTGTTTTAATTATTTTTGAAAACGATTCGATCAGTGTTTAGTAATTACGTGTGGCAAGTGCAGGTTCTCCATTATAAAACGTATGTTTAATTAACTTTTTACCACAAATAGTGTTACATTTAATGTTTAATTTATATTTATCCAGTCAAATTAATCGAATTTTATGATACGTAGCTTCCCCATATTTAATTTTATTTGAAAACGTTATAATTATTTGAAATTTCATGTTTAATATTTGTTATTAACTTTTATTACTAATTAAAATTTATTGTTTTAATGTTTGACGCATTAATAAATTAGGTACCGGAAAGATAATTTAAAATTAAAACGTGTCAGTTTAAAATAATATAACTTTTATAAAACTAAATAATCACTTTTATAATCAAGAATTATTGCCAACATGCCACAGGAAAAAATCTCCGTTCTTGGAACTAAACCTCTAATTAAATATTTTATTACTATTCTCTATGTAACATTTTGAAGCTTCCTTTGCGAATTTAATGCGATAATGCGGTCCTGCGTTGTCATGAATAATAAGAAGAATTGAGAAATATTAGATGGATATTAAAATTTTGAAGCTGTCTTTGTATCTCTAAAACGACATATCTTCTTACGTTGTCGTGTAGAATAAGAAAAAGAATAGAGGAATATTTGAACTTTTAGATGGACAAGGTAGAACTCGCCGTTTAACACTTTGAAGCTTCCTTTGCGTCTCTTATACGACATGTGATCCTGCGTTGTAAAGAAGGATAAGGAGGAAAATAGTGAAATATATGGACTATTAGATGGAAAAAATAAAACTTCCCGTTTAAAATTTTGAACTCTCCTTTGTTTGTAAAATGGCATGTGGGCCTGCGTTATCATGAAGGATAAGAAGAAGAATAGAAGACAATTATATGGATAAAGTAGAACTCCCCATTTAACATTTTGAAGCTATCTTTGTGTCTCTAATACAGCATGTGGACCTACGTCATCACGAAGAATAAGAATAAGAATTGAGAAATTATGGACTATTAGATGAATAAGATAGTTTAAAATTTTGAAGCTTCCTTTGTATCTATAATATGATAAGTAGTACTGCGTTGTCATGTAGAATAAGACAAAGAATACAGGAATGATATTTAGATGGATAAGATACTACTCCTCGTTGACTAAAGAAGCTCGTCTTTCGTGGGGAATTAATAAGAAAATTTTCAGTCATCGTCATTAAAATATTGCTTGGGTTAAAACTTTTTTAAGCACTGATCCATCTAGTTTATCAGCTTCAACCCAGTGACTAGACTAGACAAGAACTGTCGTAATAGACCAATTTTTCGTACGTTTGTTGTCCTCACATAAATTATCTTTCGTATACTTGATAATATTTTGGCATTGTACCAACTTTTTGTCAATTAGTAAAAATGTTAAAAATTTGGAACTAATTATTGTTTTATATTTAGAAAAATTTAGCTGCCTGAATGTGCCTGTTCCGATAATTATTCTAAATGCATTAGGAAACATACAAATACTAGATACTACGAATATTAAGTCTACCAAGGCCACTAATTAATATGTCAATGATGTTAAACATAGCGCTGATAATACAGTATATAAGTTTGAGTAAATAATACATGTCTGTTTTTATTTATACAGTTCTAAATTTAGCTGCACTAGTTTGGAAATTATCATTGACGGTACACCAAATTTCGCACGTAGGGTGACTAGACTGTTTCTCTCTAAAGTATTCCATCCTTGACAATGTTAAATTGAAATTAAAAAAACTTCGCCGAAGGAAGTGATTTCCTATGACATATATTAACACAATACCCATCGACCAAAGCTGAATACAAATAGCACGTTATTCGTCACGACGATCCTTATCATATTTAAAAGGAAGAAAATTAGCAATTGTACCAAAATAGTCAGCCAATACCTTTGTACCCAGGCTCGGGGCTTCCATGCCATTGTGCATGTGTCCACCGACTAAAACGATTTGCAATCTGTGAAGGTGTTGTATTTGGTGAATCAGTATTACCGTAAGTCAATATTTAGTTTTAGTCAATGTTCAAATTTGATTTGAATAAACACCACGCAGGATGTGTTAATTGATTTCAGACGAAAATTTTTTTCTTGGGTTTTAATGTACTTTTTAAGTCATAATTATTTATTATATAATGGTATACACTAATATTACAAGAGTATGTAAACATTGTCGTTTGTTAACTTTTCTTAGTAATTTTCTGTTTCCAGTTATAATAATATTGGAATGAAGCCAACAGCAAAATAAATTTTAGATATAGCATAATTGACTATTATATTTATATTGTTCTTTGTTTTCGGACACTGAAGTGGTCTAATATTCATCCGCGATAAACACAAGATTATTACAATCAATAACTTCCGACTGTGTATCTGTTGTAACAAGATAAAATTCCATTGCGAAGTAAAATAAAATTTTATTCGACCTATAAAATTGAATATCTTGTCATTTAAGAAATTTAATGGGAGTTAACTGAAATTGGTTCTGTTAATATTGCCATATTTTCTTGTATTTTATGGCTGTTATTGATCAGGAGTGTTACAATGAATTAAAAAGCAATATGAGTTTTTGACAAATAAGAAAATGAATATAAAAAGTAACTGAAATATCTATTGTATTTATTTGAGCAACAATATTTTAATATTTTTATTCTTCTAACTAAATATTTTTAATCCTCAACTATTAGTGCATGAAATATTTTCTTTCTAAATATGTAACAAAGATAGATACTATGAAGAATGAAAAACAAATGATTAGGAAAGCAAGGAAAAATGTAAATTTATTTAAATATTAATTCAAAAATTTTATTGCGACATCAACCAAATATTGATAGGGGCTTATGGCGACCGAGCTTCATCCTACACAAACATGAAAGCTGTTTACAACGTTCCAAGGTCGGTGATTTTGACCTTTCTGATAAAAGTCGTTCACTAATGCCAAAAATCTTTGAAGCTGAAGAATCACATACATTATCGAGCTCTGGTCAAGCGTTCAAAGATTTGTCGAATAATGGTATAACAACCAATTACTGCATTCGAGAAGAATTTGATGCAAGGACGCCATGACAACGCCTGATTTATATCTTTTCGACTCAATGCATTCGACGATGCACACTCCAGCTTACCATGAACTTGAAAAATTGATCACTAAGTAGTTGCCTCCAAAAGCAACAAATCCTAACGACGCAAAATCCAATTTATGCAGGAAAGTGCATTATATAAGCCAGGGAAAATCAGAACTTAGTTTAGCACTTAATATTGTTGACAAAAAGTAACAGTAAATGGAACATAAAATGATTAGATTGACAAGAAATGAAAACGGAATTATTTGAAGGCAAAATGCAGTGCGGAAGGAATAGGGAGGAAATAATTAAAGCATCTGATTGTTTTTCAGTTACAGGAATCGAAAGACTCCTGAACAGACTGATAAATAATTCATAATTTTAATAAATGTAACAAAGTTCCATTAGAATACTGAACACACAAAAAACGTGCCATTTTAATTAAATATTTTTATTTCTTAGAAACATTTCAGTTATATTAAATTCGTGCATTGCGTTGTTTAGCAGAAGTCGTTTCGGATACGAAACACACGGGCTCATAAGACACCGCTTTGCACGTGAGGGTTGGGGGCGGGAGACGATAACCGCACGGATATAATTTTGAAAATGCATCCTCACATTTTGCGCGGAAAGCTTTTTGTCGTATTTGTTGCTTTCAGCACTCGTGCATCAAAAGTCGGAATGCGACATAAAAAGGAGAAAACCTTATGAAATTTTAATAAACCGGAGAATTTTTTATTAAAGCGTCGCTCTGGTGTGCTAATGCCGAAGGGAAATTTAAGAGAATAAGCGGGTTAGGTCGTTAATTGCTTTGTATACAGTGTGTTTACAGCGTTTTAACAGTTTAATTGTTCGTAGTGCTGTTAAGATGGTAAAAGAATTAATATTGTACGAATTATCGTACCTAGAAATAAAAAAGTTACTCACTTGAGTCTATTAAGTCAAAACATTTAAATAAAATAGAGAAAGTGTACAAATATAAATAAATAAACTGAAAAATAATAATAATTGATCATCAGTATAATAAAATGACAATAATTCACAAAAATGTTTTACATAATATGACATACAAGATATTTCTTCTGCTAAAATTTGGAACAAAATACAGCCCCTCAATTTTAAAAATTCTTTCTTCCTCATATTTCTGTAGCCACTGGTTCAAACATGATTAGATTTGGTACATAATACATAAAATACATGCCTACAATTCGGTATAATAAACTTTTTTCATATTATAACAGGGGCGTAGATTCTGGGGGTAATCCTCTTCAATTCGCCTTATTTTCTACGCCATTGAATATTATTTAAAACTATAAAGTTTTTCTATTTATTTTTTGCATAATTTGGAATAAAAAGGTACAATTCAATTTTGATTATCACAATTGTTTTTGAGATATTTCACATTTAATGTTTATTGTTTTATTTATTCATTTAATTTTCATCTTAAAATCAACCAATTTCTATTAAAAAAATATTCCTGCAACGTAAAATATAGTTTTTAAATTAAAATTGAGTTTTCTTATTATTAATTAAGATTATTAGATTATTGTCTTTCTGTTTCCTTGTCTAAATCATATTTGAACCAATTTCTGTCTTTATTTATATTATTTTATTACTAAAATTAAAATTTTTATCTTAAAATCAACCAATTTCTATTAAAAAATGGTCCAGTAACTTAAAAATTTTGTTTTAATATAAAAAATGAATTGTTTTATTATTAACTAAAAAAAATACAAACTGACTTCCTTTTTTCTTTTCTAAATCATATTTAAACCAATTTGTACTATTAATAATATTATTTTATTACTAAAATTAAAATTTTTATCTTAAAATCAACCAATTTCTATTAAAAAAATATTCTTGCAACTTAAAAATATAGTTTTTAAATTAAAATTGAGTAGTCTTATTATATTAAGAAAAATAGAAATTATCTTTCTGTTTTCTTCTCTAAATCATATTTGAACCAATTTCTGTCTTTAATTATATTATTTTATTACTAAAATCTTAAAATCAACCAATTTGTATTAAAAAATGGTCCAGCAACTTAAAAATTTTGTTTTAAAATAAAAAGTGAATTGTTTTATTATTAACTAAAAAAAAGTACAAATTGACTTTCTTTTTTTTCTTTAAATCATAATTAAAACCATAAATTGGTTCATGGTCAGTGACGAGAAATATACGACGAAAAAATGAGGATGTTACGTTACTGTGACATTATGGAAAAAGTATATATCGTTAAATTGTTAGTACACATTTTAGAATAATACCAAATATAAACACGATTGGATTATGATAATATGAATAAAAAACATTTCTAAAATTTGAGGGGCTCTATTTTTTTCAGAAGAATCATTAGAAAAAATAATTCTATAGATCTTTTTAATAATTGGTCTTAAGTTTTGGTCAATTATGTTAGACATCATCTTTTTATATTATATTATATTTTTATTAACCTATTCTGTCCAATAGTTTACAGTTGCATTTAGACAACATGTGTTAAAAATTATTACAAAAGTTAATTAAAATAGCAATTCAATTTTGCTATTGAGGTAATAAAATTTCTTTAAAGAGTTGAATAAATTATCCTCTAACAGTTCTTAATTCCTTTCAATCAATATCAATATTACTTCAGTTTCAATCAGTTTCGCCATTTGGTAAATATTTTCAGTACCGTAAGTTTTAAAATTTTATTCGACAGCTTATTTAATCAGCAAACCAAGACCGAGTAAAAGATGAAAATGTTATGATAGAAAGAACAAGAAAACAATCTGGTTTCTGGAAAACAAATTCCTAATATTTCAAAACAGTTCACTCATTCAGTTGATTGATATTTCAAAATTGTCTTGAATCATTACAGTGTACACGAAAATGTTATTTATGTATGAATGCAGTTCCAGGGAATAGTTAACAGTATGAATGTCCCAATTACGTCAAAATGATCAAAAGCATGCTACAAGCATTATATGCAAGAATAACAGTGTTCATTCATACCAAAATTTATAATTCCGATTTGCAGGTTCAAATAAGATAATTAAAATGCATATTCTCTTCAGTCATTAGGTTTGGATGGTCAAAGCTATGAATAAGGCGAATGGTTTTGCCAATACATAAATGAAATAGACAAAAATATCAAAGCTTCAGGGACAATCAAATGATGGCCGACTAAGGCTGGGAGCTCTTTACATGTTTCGAATGGATGAAACATTTATAAATATATCGGCATTTATATATTCTCGTATTCTGCTTTCTATCATAGCATTTTCATTTCTCATTCAATTTTGGTTTACCAGTGCTATAAATGTTTGTAATTGAATAAACTAGTGATTAAAATATTAATTTGAACTATTGGTTTGTCGTTGAAAAATATCATTCAAATGGTGAATGTGAGTGAAAATGTTGAAAAATTGAATAAAATTTGTACAATACCCAGCTGCAGCTATTTTTCTTCTTATCAGAATGAATTAAGTTCCGTCGGATGCACAATTTACTCACCTTCATAACGAAATATTATTCATGTCGATCGGAGTTGCCGTTTATTCTGATCATTAAGTGGAATGATCTTTCGTATTCGGTACAGTTGAGTTACTCTGGAAATATGTAATTTTTGAAGTGAACGAGAATAATTAATCAGAAATAAGTTTATCAATTTTTAATTTTATTTGGTCTAAGCAATTTTGGAGAGAAACATTTTTGTTGAGTTTGGCACCAGTACCAAAAGTTTCCATTCAAATAACAAAAATAACGAAACCACTTGTTAATTAAATGATAATGAAAACTTTACACACTGAAATACGACATTACGAGAAACACGAGTGGAAAAGGCAGCAATAGATACGTACCACGTAATATTTTCAATTTCCGTCTCTCAAGTGTAAACCGAGTCCCTATCCTTGACTTCCTTTTTAACGTTCCTCTTTCGTAGGAATGCGGATTATTGGATCACGTAAAAAATATGTCGCCGTCATGAAAAGATTTCTGCCATTTTCGTAACCAGTACACGTGGCCGTCTGTTTTTTTGCACAAATTTATTAGTCGCCGAGTGAATCTGAATATTTGCTTTGTGACCGTGATGCATTAGTATGTCGGACGGGCACGGGTCGATTATGTGAAGTTTAGATTATGGGACGGCACCGGATTACCGGACGCGGAAAGCGTGGAAAATGAAAGTTTATAATTGGAGAACGTGGTTTGGATTTCAATATAAATTACCTTGTTCGATATGATATGTTGGGTTTCAATAGAGATAACTTTTAGTGCAAACTGAACTTTTTAATAAAACCGCAGAAATTGTACAAACTAATTATACATAGGTCATAAAAAAGTGACATTGAATTATTTGATTTAGTTAAACTTTCCTTTGTCACAAGTAGCTTTGTTTGCCGAGCGGTTATTAAGTTATATTTTAATTATGAATTTAAAAAGGTCGATTTTGCCGGACACTAACTCGGACTTTATCTAGCAGAGCGTGCAAAAAACGGTAAAGTAAAACAATAGATTAAAATTTTCATTATCAATAAAGTTTAGTTTAATTTAGTTTACAGACATTAATAAAATAAAAATAATAAATGGGCACCAAAATACATTAAATAAAAATATATTTATATAATTTCCGTTATATGACTAAATTTAATAAATGTAAATGTACTAAGAAGTATATAAAAATATACATATAATTTATAGTATATAATAAGACCCGACGAAAAAATTAATTTAAAATTTTGTGTCTTTATTATTTATAAAATTATTAATATTTTAATATAACTATTAAATAAAAAAATTAATTAAATAATAATGAATATTTAAATCATCAACGTAAAATATATTTTTTCCTCAAAAATAATAATATATTGGTTGTAGTAGTAAAATTGTTTAAATTCGTTTAAATTAAGAAACGTGTAAAAATAAAAATTATGTTCAAGTTAACTCAATAGATAGTTAAAATATTTCATCAAAAATAAATATACAGTAGTGGTCATCATTATAGGCACTTTTTAAAGTATTAAATATTTTAAGCTAAAACTGGTATAAATATATATATATATATATATATATATATATATATATATATATATATATATATATATATTATAAAAAATACTATATTATTTAATAAAATCTTACATATATTTTTCTGAATTGAGCTAGACTTATATATGACAACTTTGATTAATTTTCGATCTTAATAACACTGAATTATAATTTTTCTTACAGTTTCACTTCGACCAATGATTATAATAATAAGCTATAGATGAAAATAATCAATTTAAATTCACAGAGAGCAATAATAGACAATAAAGTAAAAAGTTTGAAGAATAAGAATTAGGCATTTTATAAAGAATAAATAAATTAGATTAACCAGTTGTAGCGCACCAATAAAGGAAGAAACGATAAACATTATAGGTACTGCCATCAAATTCAAGTAATACATATGATATTTTTAATACATTTTAATAAGTTGCTCTAATTATGGGACCACTGTATATATAAGTAAATAATAAAACAAGAAAAACTAATTTATTAAAATAAATATTTCATATCATATTAATAGTAAATTAATAAATAAAATAATGTGGAGAAATACTATTTATGAATAGATTCATTTTTAACTTCAATTCTTAATTTACTAAATTTTTAATAATAAGTAAATTATTATACGTTGTTGTAATTAACGATACTATGAACTGTCATACTTATATTAAAGGTCTATTGTGAAATAAGAAATTTTGTGGGATTATAAAAAACAATAGTTGTTATTACCGTTACAATAATTATAAAAGAGATAATATTAATAGACAGAGTTTATATAAACACTAAATTTTCTTATTGTTAAAAATTCGAATAATATTCTAAAAAAAGTGAAAAACTAACTAACATTTAAAACTGGCGCATCCACCATTTTGTTACAAAATGGTTAAATTTTGATAAATTGAATAATAGGAGTATTTTATTTGATTGTTTATAAAAGTACCACCTCTTAAGTTTTTTTTTCTTAAATATTCTAAATTCAATTATAATAATAATAAGACTTTATTATATGTATTATGGTAAAATGTTAATGTTGTTCCATGGAAAGAACTAAATTCCACATAATTTATAATAAATACGTTTTGTTATAATTTTTCTCAAACAGTACAGAAAAAATCCAGAAATCTTTTTAATCGTTGACAAATGATTTTTTATATTTGACCCGGGTCTCGGCCCTCTTAATCGCCGACCCCCTAATTAATACAGTGATCGATCGGGGTCCCGAAATAATCAAACCTTTTGGACAAACTCCCCTAATTATTTTTTTTTCCTCTAATTAGATAACGAGTGACTCTCCGTGATGCTGGGGGGATAATTTGAAGGCGGGAGCGTGTCCGAACCGCCCGGCAAACAATAAGTGAATCAATATTTTACACGGTTATCCCGAGGACTGTCTCTTATATAAAACAAGTCGTACCGACGCAGGGCCGTCGAAATGACGGCGCGCAAGCGTTTCAGCCCGACCGCCGTCGCTGAAACCGTCGCTTTTTTCAGTCAGATTTTCAGCGTCGAACCGTACAGGCGTCGCGTCACAGTGTCTCGATCGCTACTCTTGATAGTTCTGTGCATGTGGAACTTCTACTCGGACTAGAGTTCGTATGTGACGAAGTTTATATAAAAGTAAGTTGTTGCTGAAATGTTCGGTTCTTTTTTGCATGACAATATTTTTTGTTGTGTTAGAAGTGCGTCCAAAATGAACAACGCTTATACAGGAGGTGTATAAAATTTCCATGACTCCACACAAAATAACAAACTTATTTTATTGCCAATCACGTAACTGTAAATATTTTTATGGTACTTAGCCCACAAATGTTTAAACATCAGTAGTAACGAATGATCCGTTGATTTGTCGCTACCGTTTCAAATTTATTAAATAAATTTCATAAAAAATGACGCTTACATTGGTTTTCATAAACAATTAAACTGAAACAAGTCCCAATGACATATAACATCTTGTTTTTGTTCGGACCAAGTTTCGTACCTAAATTGTGGGGTACATTTTAATTAAATATCGATTGTTTGAATAATGAAATACATCCGCTTTACGATGCGCTCGCAAATTTTTATTACAGACATAATCGATCTAATTCTATTCGTCTAATGGAACATGAATTTTAAATAGGTGTTTGAATTACTTTAATTTAACTGCACTATTTAGAACTTCCGATGATTGTAATGCTTTGTTGTCTTTAAATAACATTAAAATACAATATATTTGTGACAGTTTTAAAATATTTTAACATTCATGTTTTGTAGCTTTTATCATAGAAACTTCATAAGTGTCATTAAATAATAAAAGCTTTTGTTTGCTTGACCACGAGTATATATTTAAATTGTATGAAAATATTCATTGACATTGTCAACAATATAATAGTTTAAACGCCACAAGAATTTTTGACTTTTTTGTATATAAAATATTGATTAAACAATTTACAATTAAAATATAAATTTAAAAATAAAAAATAATATTAATTTATGTAATATTTAAAAATATATATTAAAGTTACTATTTTAAACATTCTTTAAAACAACTGATAATATTAATAAAACTTTATTTTTAAAAAAAGCTGAATTATTTAAGTCGATATTTGATACTCATTCTTACTTATTTAAACTTTTAAACTAATATATGTAGTATATTTTAATATCCCTACGTTATTTTCCATTTAACAACTATTAACTATATTCGTCTAAGTAGATACCAAATTAAACAAAAATATATGTTATAACATGTTGTTCATAAAATTCTATTTAAATATGGTGATAAAAATATTTACATTTACATACATTTATATTACACTTTTTTCTAAAATTATTAAATTTGTATTTAAAATTAAATTTTAATATTCTAACAAAGATTCATATTTAGATTCAAAAGATACTATTAAGTTATTAACTTCTGAAATTATTAAATATTGAAAAATAATTTTGAAATACCAAAAATAATATTTCTCCACATTATTTATTGATATATTTAATAATATATATTAATTAATATTCAAGAAATAACTTTAATTTGTAAATATATAATTTAATAAATTACTTTTATTACAATTTAATTGTAACATGCAATATATATGTATATATATACTGTATACAGTGTAGTGTATACTGTGTACTGTATACTCTATACTGTATACGGTACACTGTATACTGTATACGGTATACTGTACACGGTATACTGTATACTGTATACTGTATACTGTATACTGTATACTGTATACTGTATACTGTATACTGTATACTGTATACTGTATACTGTATACTGTATACTGTATACTGTATACTGTATACTGTATACTGTATACTGTATACTGTATACTGTATACTGTATACTGTATACTGTATACTGTATACTGTATACTGTATACTGTATACTGTATACTGTATACTGTATACTGTATACTGTATACTGTATACTGTATACTGTATACTGTATACTGTATACTGTATACTGTATACTGTATACTGTATACTGTATACTGTATACTGTATACTGTATACTGTATACTGTATACTGTATACTGTATACTGTATACTGTATACTGTATACTGTATACTGTATACTGTATACTGTATACTGTATACTGTATACTGTATACTGTATACTGTATACTGTATACTGTATACTGTATACTGTATACTGTATACTGTATACTGTATACTGTATACTGTATACTGTATACTGTATACTGTATACTGTATACTGTATACTGTATACTGTATACTGTATACTGTATACTGTATACTGTATACTGTATACTGTATACTGTATACTGTATACTGTATACTGTATACTGTATACTGTATACTGTATACTGTATACTGTATACTGTATACTGTATACTGTATACTGTATACTGTATACTCTATACTGTATACTGTATACTGTATACTGTATACTGTATACTGTATACTGTATACTGTATACTGTATACTGTATACTGCATACTGCATACTGCATACTGCATACTGCATACTGCATACTGTATACTGTATACTGTATACTGTATACTATATACTATATACTGTAACTGTATATTGTGTTCTGTGTACTGTATACTGAAATTTCTGAAATTATTAAATGTGTAATTGAAAAATAATTATCCCAAAAATAATATTTCACCACATTATTTTATTTATCAATTTATTGTTAATATATTAATTAATATTCAAGATATAACTTTAATTTGTAAATATATAATTTAATAAATTGCTTTTATTACAATTTATTTGTAATATATGCAATATATATGTGTACTGTATACCATGTACTGTACACTGTGTACTGTACACTGCATACTGTACACTGCACACTGTATACTATATAATGTATTCTGTATTCTGTATTCTGTAAACTGTATACTGTATACTGTATACTGTACACTATACACTGTATACTGTATATTGTAGTATTAGTAAGTTAACATTAGCTTTATCTAGAACTTGTAAATAAAAACGACAATTATTACAGTACTGTAATATACTATTATATATTATACTGTATATTGTATTATATTTTATACTTAATTTAATAATGTATTTTTTTAATTATTTAATATGTATTTAATATATATTAAAAAATTGAAAACAACAAAATTATTTATTTAATAACTGACAAATATAATCATTAAATAATAATAAGATATAATTAGGAACATTTAATAAAAAAACTACCCTTGCATTTCACTTTTTATATGAATTTGTATTATGTTTGTACTTTGTACAACACAAGCGTCACTAATTAAAATAAAAAAAATAAAAATAAAATCTTAATCTTAATTAATATATGAACTGAAAGATTTAATTTATGTTTACATGCCAGGTGAAAGAAAATCGGTAGTGGTATATTGCTGGCCGGGCGACGGTATAAATCCTAATTCCGTGTGCCGTTCAGTCCGACGTTTATTATTTATATCACTCAAAAACGCCGGACTCCTATCTTCATCCGTCAATTTGTAAGCAAAACCGCCCCGGGCGCAGTCAGCGACGATTCGATCGTCGGCCGGTCGTGCGGGGAATTTTAAATAAACGAAATGAAACTGTCGTTTATCGGATTCGGTATCGGGAAGGCGAGCGAGGTTCGCGCTTTCGGGACTCCCTCGCGTGCCCTAAACCGTCCTCCCACTGCTAGGCTTTATGATAATGCGCCGAAAGGTCGGAAGTGCTTTATCATACACGAATTTCGACGCTCGACAAGACAATGATTCGGCAAATTCGTCAGCTTTCAAAAAGCTAATCTATCTCCCAATTATTAACAAGGATTTGCATCACTTCTATGTTTTCTTTTAGCTCAATTTCTTCGGGATAATACCAAAAACGTACAACCTTCGTGGTACACGTAAGAGAGGAATCTGTCCCTTCCGCCTTAAAGTGAACATTTCAATTTGTGAGGTACACTTATCTGCCCTAAAACCAAGATTCTATATACTTTTCAGTAAATTTTCGGCGAAGGGAGATGAGATAACAATAATAAATAGATAGAGTTTTGACAGGCAATCAGGTTTTATACAAATCGATTATGCCATGGCCCATTGTGTTCTTACTTTAATAAAAAATACATTATAACCGTAAAAACTTATTTTCTTGTCTAAAAAGAAGGCAAAAACATGTTTAATAATGTGAAAATAATGTTTCAAGTAAATTTAACACTTCTCTTAATGTATTTACATAATCTTCCATCAAATGTACTTTTAATGATTCCACCAAAATATTCATTCAACAATCGCTGCATATTTTATTAAAATCTTTTAAAATGCAGTGAAAATGAAAACAAACAAGTACCAAAATTTTTTCCAAATGCACATCTATAAATAAAAATGAAGTCTACATGTAAAATGTTTCGCATGTCGATGATTTTAATAAAGTTTGATGCAACTTACAACATCTAAATAAAACTCATGAGTTTCTGAAAGTCATGGAACTATAAATAAGTATAAAAATAAAATAGAGTATACAGTATATAGTGTAGAGTATACTGTATAAAGTGTACGTATTACAATATACAGTAAACATTAAATATTTCTAAAAAATAACCAAAATACATTAAAATAAGACCTTAAACGCATAAATAATTAAAAAATGAAACTCAAATGAAAAACATTTTCAGTGGCGATAATTTTAAAACTGTAGAACGTAAGTTTGTTTTTATTTATGACGTCTAAATAAAGCTAATGTTAACTTAATAACGCACTCGAGTTCCTGAAAGTCAAGGAAATATAAATTATGATTAAAATGTTTATGTGAAAATGCACATGTGGGTCGTGTACCGCTTACACAAGAAAAGTTTTCACTATTTCCTAGATTAAATAATGTCTGATGTTTCCAAGTAAAATATCCAACGTTCGCGAGATAATATCTTTCGTATTGTCTTCAACAAAGTCCTCTCATTCGTCATGCGAACATTTCAATTTATAACGCAACATTACACTTTATACTTCCGAATTTATTTTTGACAGTGAACTGAACAGTAACTAAGCTGAAGAAAAATAGACAGAGATACTTCAAACTAAGCCCTTAATTTATTGTATTACTTTTTAATTTGAATTTTTAATTTAAAATATTTGGTTTAAAATTACTACGTTTACACGAAATTATTGCTTAACAATTCAATTTACTTAATACATAGTCAAGCTTAAACCAACATTTTTTAAACGTCGGAGCAAGGAAAAGAGAAGATAAATAGACCGTAATAAATAGAGTTTTAAATGAAAAGTTCACCCCAGTTTCAATCTAATCGATTTTATTAAGACTTTACGTTTTTTATTTAATTTAAAATGAATCGAGTACACAAAAACTATGTGAATAAAAGACATTTACAAAATTATATTGAAATAATAAATTGTTTTCAATGAATATTTATAAAATTCTCATATTTATTTAATTTATAATAAGTACTCTCACACTAACTATTTGTTTACAAATTATCATTGAGATGAATAAAATCAACTGAAACGAAAATTTTGATTGGTTTCAATATCAAACTAAATATTTATATTTAGAATATATTTAAAATTTTATATTAAATTGTATGTATCTGAATAATTATTGAGTCTTCTTTTCTTTTAACAAAATTAAATAAAAAAAGCTATAACTAATTTTATGAAGTTACTATAAAATGGTACAACAAATGTGTTATCAAAATAAATTCTAATAAACAATATAATTTTATACATAATAAGAGTAAAACAAAATTTCATTAGTCACAGAACTTTTAAACCAATAAAAATAAACCTTTTCATTTTCCAATTAGAACTTTGACGGTACCCCTTGCTCTAGGGACAAATTCTACCCTTCTTGGCAAAATCCTCAAAATGAGAATGGAAATAATAATTTTACATGGAAATGGAAAGTTGTTTTATATCTAATAGGTATAAAAATAAAGAAGAAATTAACGCACCACCTATAATTTTGTAAATAAATTTTCCTATTTAAATAAGTACATTGTTTGTATTACCCCATTTCAACTTCAAATTTTTTTTATAAACATCTAATTTTGTTCATTTTAAATATTTTTAGAAAAACAATATTTTTAAATAAAAATGAAAAGAGATATTATTATTTTTCCCGTTTTCAGAAAATACTAATAATAATCTATTATTATCGGTGTAATTTCTTGGAACAGTGTATAATATAAATAAAATAAATTAAAATACTGATGTCTAGTGTTGTAAATATTGAAATAATATTACTGATCAAAATAAATCACGTTGAAAATATGTTTAAATCTAGTTAATATAGGAAAAATATTTATTGACATGATTGAACTTAAAATCAATTGAAACGAATCATTTAATTGAGGGTTAATTATTATTAATTTAATGAAATTGCTTTAAAATGGTAAACTGTTAATTCAATTACTTCACTCAATTTACACATTTATAATACCATAATAATATTATAAAATATTTCTGCTGTTATTTATTACCAACACTGTAAAATACATTCACACCAACTATTTATAACATTACAACAAATAGAGAGTTGCTGAAATAAATATTACAAGTTTAATTATTGAATTGTAACCGAATAATCTAAAACAAACTGAAATTAATTTAAACAGATATAATGATGATTACTTTGACTAAACGGTTTTACTTTAAACAAATCACATTTTTTCGTGCTCTCGTAAATATTAAGGAAAAAAAATGTTTGTAATAAATTGCACATGTGGGTCATGTACTGTTTACATAAATGCGTGAATTTTGCAATTTCCTTTACAAAATTATGTGTAATATTCCCAAGTAAACCATTCAGCCTTTACGCCCATACATTCATCTAAGCTGTCCCCTGTGCCTTAAGTGAACATCTCAATTTAAGAAGGTGTACTTATCTAGGGCGAATCCGAACCGTCCTTAAATTTACAAAGGAGAAGATAACAATAATAAACTGGATTTATAAAAGGGAACAACGCACATATCGATTTTGTTTTACACAAAAATAAACTGTGGTTGTTGTTGCAATGTTCCAATAGTCAGCAAAGATGTGTTGATATAACGATGTTACGTTTTATCGATTAAAGCTTGACGTGATTCAATGTGCATTTAATAAAATATCTTAAATGACTAATTATCCGAATTCAATTAGTAATTATATGTGGGCATGTCACGTAACACAATTAAATCTGTTGTAATGTTTCCGACTATTCTCTTTTATTTTGTCATGTGATGCATACAGTATTTGCATATAAATTTTCTAAATGATTTTGGCTATTTCCTGGACATGTTTTTACAATGTCATACCCAAATGGTCACAGTTAATAATAAATTGTAAATTATGTACAATATATATTGTATTTTAAACAAAATGCTTGAACATATAATTGATTATTTTAATAATGTAAATTAATGCACCAATAATTTATCAAAAGGATTAGGGTAATGGGTACATTTAATATTGAATAGTTAGAGAAACAGATTAAATTTAAAACATGAATTTGTTCAAAAAACAAATACGTGACATTAAATTTACTAAATGGAATAGAATTATATATTCCTCAATATTATGTTTAAAAGTTTTTACTTTTATTTAAAAATTTGACTTTTTTATTATAAATAATAAGGAAAATTTATTAACGTAAATAAAATAATAAAATTTGCTAAATTTTTACTTTGCCATTATACGTGCACTATTTCACTTCTAATGACGATTAATGTGACTTTAAGACCAATAAAATTGACTTTTATGATCATTAAAATTGCATATCTCTAGATTCAACGAATTACTGAAGATAAATTATAATTTTCTGACTTTAAATCAACTATATGACCCTTAAATTGTGGTTTGCATTATTACAGAAATAAAATCTATACATGATAATAATAATATAGTAGTTAAAATTTTGAGTACTACGAATGTGTTTTTTATTTAGTGTTGTAAAATATACAGAGTGTCCCAGAATAAGCGTACAATCTTCTGGATTCAGATTGAATACACAAAAATAATAGGACAAGTTTCTATAAATTGTTATAAATAAGAGATATAATTATAGAAACTTGTCCTATTATTTTTGGGTATTGGCCACATATTCTGGAACATCTTGTGTAAGTAATTTTAAAACGATTTGAGTTATATAAAAAACTTCTAAGCGTACATTTCTTATTATTTAAACGTATGCAGTAAAATACGCTCATTAAATATTTATCCACAACAATACCAATCAATGTTTGTCAACATTATATTTACATATATGTCTGTTATTAGCAACATGCAAATTTTAATACAATAGCCAAGCAGACAACTTAAAAACATGTTATAGAAGCACGAGAGTACCTAATTGAATAATTGAGGGTTAATTAATTTGTTAGTTAGTGGGTATCGGTTGAATTTTGTTCAATTAATGGCAATTGATTAATTTAATTCAGTTCAAAGTAAGTAACTTGCACAAAAAATACTATTTATAACTTTTATATGTTTAAATAAATAGTAATTAAGTGTTGTATTTTGAAAAAAAACTTACTAAATTGCTTAGGTTGAGGTCTTCTGAAAATTTTGTAATGTAAATTACAAATTAATAATTTGAAACAAAAAACTCAGCGGAAATTAAAGTTTATTTCTAATATTCAGTCAATTTATAGTTAATGCACAAGTTATTAGAATTTCAATCACGATCATCTGAGAAAGGCATTACTTCGATGTAAACCTAATTTATTTTTTTATTAACTATTTTTTGAAATAAGTAATTAAGAAAACTAATTCATTTTATTTTGTGTATAATTTATTATTATATTTTTTCATTATGTAGTAAAAACGAACAAATAAATAAACATTTTTTATTGTTGAATTGAGAGCATTACATTAAATTGAAAAATAAAAATAAGTAGTACAGATCATTGATTTTATCAAGCTTCCTACAAAACAATTTAAGGCACGAACATTTTACCTTATATGCAAATCTCAAAGGAAGTTAAATTTTTGAATTTTTATTAAAGTAGATTCAATTTATTGTGTGGATATAGCTGCACCATAAGGAGAATTAAGCTTATTTAAGATTGAAATATTATTTTCTAGTAAATTTTAATATTAAAGATTTGATCCATTTTTATAATAAATTTAATTAGTTACTAACTAATTGGAAATATTAAAATTTTTATTATTATTAAATAAATAATTTTTAAAATTTTAAAAATACATCTGACATCTGAAGAAATCTTTGTTATTTAAGTAACATTAACACTTTTTCCAATAAATGTATATGATCAGTACTGTATATATTAAATTCCATTAATAACAACTTAATTAGTAACTATTGTTGAATTACAAAAACTAATTGTAAATATTAAAATATTTAAATAGTTTTTAAAATTTTAAAATGTTTATGACAATTTTAAGATTTTATCCTTTTAATATCAATTTTCCATTTAATTTAATTAGTATATGTATAAATTAATAGTTCTTTAAAAAAATATATGATAATATATTACATTCCATGAATTAGAAGTTTTCATTTTTAAATTAATCTCAAATGAACTTTTTTATAAACCTGAAAACATTGAAAATCACATATGAAATATTTAATAACCTTTGGAAAACCAACTCAAATATTGTACTATTTGATCAGTTGTTTGAAAATGTGTTTCACATAAACGAGTTCAACCTCATAGTTTTGTTTTAATAAACGATCAAAAACTAAGCGTACCGCAAACAGAAATTGCCAATAACAAGAAAGCAAACGAATTGTATTTGTTTGGTTTTATTGCACATCTGTACGAGATTAAAATTCAATTAAAACCGGTATAATTAGCCATGCTGGATATTAATGAAAGACTCTTTAATTTGTGCAACTCACACGGGAATATTTTATTACATTTTTAATATTGAATGTATATTTTGAAGTTTCAAAATGTAGCAAACAAAATTAATTTCTGTTTCAGAAACCACCCCATACTGCTGTCTAGATGCTTTTTACCAATCACACTCAACCAGTGACGGTTCCCCAATCGTAAATGCCAAACTAATCGAAAAGCAGTGCGTTTAAAATCGAGTTCGGTCCAACCGGAGCTGTTGTGAACGTGGTGCGTGCGTCAGCGAAACAACAAATAAAATAATAAGATGGGCTGTGAATTGGGCAAACTGGCTTCGGGACGGACGCATCCGGGCTCGAACCGGGCGCTGAACGATCCGGCGCCGCCGGCCAAAGTCGATCCCCGGCTGCCGCTCACCGCCAAACAGAAGTACAACATGCTCGCCTCCTGGAAAGGGATCAGCAGGGCGATGGAACCGACTGGGGTTAACATGTTCTTAAGGTAAGAGGATTCAAATTAATTACGCGAATTCCGTCTTCACATCCGGAAGGGTGATAAGTATAAATTCTTATTTGATGACTTGTTTTAAGACATTCATACTAAAAATGAACAGCATTTTTTTTATTAAATTTGAATTTTATATTAAAGAAATATAAGTATAAAATATTTTAAATCAGGGTGTGATATATTTAAAATCGCATTAAATTAAATAATTTTATAGAATTTACTTAAAAAAAACATAATTATAAATCTTAACTCTATTTTTAATAATAAAAAAATTGTGAATTTTAAAAATGTTCAAAATTAAATGAAATAATAACAAATAAAAAAGCAGGAGATAACAGAGTAAGAAAAACACACAAAAACAAAATTTTAATAGAAAATTATTACAAAAAAAAGTAAATGTTAACTTCAAGGGAATAAAATTAAAATAATTGACAGAAGAAGGCAAAAATGAATAGAATTATATAAAGAATTTGTAAAAATAAACTAAGAGAATTTATTATAAATTCTGAAGTAAACGAAAATAAATGCAAATTTTTAATAGTGAAACTGTGGGCTAAATAAATATAAAATTAAAATAACAATGTCTTGAAATGAAATTGAAAAAAGAAGAAATGAGTTTAAATAAAAATATAAAAAAAAATAAAACATTCTATATTCTATGTCCTACGTTCTACCTTATATATTCTACCAAAACTTTAAAAAATTTAAATAAGATATGAATTTCAAACTCTTTTCGCCCTTTGAAGCAATAATTCACTTTTTTAAGTTTATTTTTAAAACTAATATTTTTTTAATTAATTTAAATTCTAAAAAACTATAACTAACTTAATGAGCTAAAATGTTTTATAAATTTTGTAAATATGCAGAAGTTTTTTATAGTAATTTTGAATAATATAAAAGTTGTTTAATTCACAAAAAGATAAAAAGGGATATTCTTACTATTTTATGTAAAAAGCACAATTATTGTCGAAACTTCAAAGGAAATATTTGACTCTTTATAACTTTATTTGCTTTGACTGTTAGCCTTTTTTACTTTTTTTTTTAATTTAACATTTTAATCATCTACTTTTATATAATAATTACTTTTAGTATGCCTTTTATAATCATATACTTTAACGTTTCTAAATTAACAGAAGTATTAACTTCTCATTTCAATTTGTGAGAAGCTCCAAGTAATTTCAACTTCCACTTTAAATAGATGCACTTGCTTTATAATGACTCGTTACAATAAGTTCTTGTCGCGCAAAAGTATATTTATTTTTAATTTGTCACATTTCCATTATAACTTAAACGGATGCACACAATTTATATTAATGAATGGCGCATCTCCGACGCCGCGGAAGATTTCACAGGAACGGTACTCTAACTTCTGTTTATGTAAATTTTAATGCCTCTACACAATTACACTAAATGCACCGGCATCCCCGATTAATCTCCATCAACACCCACACAGATACTAACACACCATTTAACCGACTCCCTCTCTCTCTCACTTACACACTATTTTTATCCCAATTATTGTCCTGACGATCTATAAATTTCCCGACGAATCGATAAATGCTTCAAACGGTTTGGTTTGCTTAATCCTTGTTTATAAAATGGCACGACGGATATATATGGTACTAGGTGGTGAATCATTTCATATGAGATACTGTTTCACGTGTTATTAATGGTGGGTCAGACATAAGAATGGATGGAGTCTAATAGATTATAGTGGATTTCTGTTCATAATCACAGGGATGAGAATAGGATAATTTGAACAGACTGTTATCAAAGGAAAGGGTATTAATTACTGTGTCAAGTGGTGGTGGGTTCACAGTCGCGTGTAAATCAAGTTATCCTATTATGTTTAAATAATGTATCGTCAGAGTAAACATGATATACAGTGCGTCTGCCGGATTTATCAATGGAGTAAAATAGTTGAGAGAGTCTAATTAAGCAGATTTTAATTAGCCATATTCAATGGGAGTTAAGCCTAGTTAATTTTATTTCATTTTCTGCATATGGTCTATCAAAAGGGAATCCAATTCCACAAAGTGTTTGGATGTTATATATAATTTAACATTAACAGTTGAAAATGTTATTTGTTATCATAGCAACAAACGTAAAATATATAATTACAGCAACATACAATAAATATTACCCATGGAAATGTTGTTACCGCACTTTAACTTTAGTTTGACAGCCTACATTTAAGTTAAAACAGTCCTCAAAAATTAATTTTCTTCCATCGTACACAATGACAAACTTTGGTATTCCATCAACGTGTCGTACGTCACTGAATTCCTCCCCTTTTCCCTATTTTTCCCGTGAGTCTCACGTCAGCTGCGTAATAGATCAATGTGACAGACGCATTAATATCTCAATATGTTTACCTTTTTTATAATTGAGCACCTTCGTGTTCACCGAAAATAGTCGGAATCGATAATTTCTGGTCCTGAAATAACACGAAAGGTGCGGTTTTTCCAATTACACCCGGCTGTTTGCACACATAAACGCATTCGAGTACGATGGAATGCTTGGTTGTAAGGGATTAGAGGGTTGCTACTCACTTTTGTTATTGGAGCGTGAAATTACTTTATTAAATGGTTTTTTTAATTATGCAAATTATTTTCACTTTATGATGGAAATTTAAAGTGCCACACTACTTTTATCCATTCACTGTTCACGTTTCATTATTATGTTAAATATTAACTCGTGTATTTTTTTATATTTAAGTGTGATCTTGTTATTAATAACAATACCTTATTAATCAATTCGATTTATGGTGAATGCGCAATTATCTTAATAAAAGATTTATAACATAATGAAGAATGAAATGTAACTTAATAAAAATTAGTACAATTTTATTTATATAAGAATTTAAACTAATTTTAATAACACATAATATTCTAGTTTTAGTATCTAATTTAGTTTAATAACAATATCTTAAACAATTTAAAATTTAAGCCACACACAAATAAAATGATTTTAAAGTATTTTAACGTCATTATTTTGTTAATAAAAATAATAATGATACTTTGATTCTTAAAAAATATTATATAAATTAAATATTTAAAAATGGAACAATATTTTAAAGATACAGATGTATTGGGATTCAAATGTGAATGAATATCTTCTAAATGGTTAGACTAATCGATTAACCACAAGTCACCTTTGATGTAGAGCATTTAATTTCCTACATTTTATATCTAAATTTACATGTCTGCGACTTATAAAATTTAAGATTAACAAATTTTTTGTTAAATTCTTAAAACTTTGATCTCCGATATCTTCTAGGCGGTAAGATTATGAGATTCCTTTTTTGTAGAGCGTTCAATTTCCTACAAATGTAAATTGAAATTTTCTATACGATCAAGTAATGACGAGAAAAATATTCAAAACTGAAATGGGAAGGACCTTCTTATTAAAAGTAAGAGCTCATCTTGGAACGCATTTTTTAAAGGTGTATAGGAAACAAATTTTTTTTGTGTCGGAAGTTGAAACATAAAAATAGTCAGTTTTTTGGCCCACCCTAATATATATCCATTTACCTAAAAAAAGAGATCAAGGTAATAAAAAAATATTTTTTATTTGTGTAAAAACAAATAAATTTAATTTTTTTTTAATAGAAATTATTTATATTTTCTTCAATAATACAAGACTTAATTTGATTATTTATATTAATAGTTTTTTTTTAAGAAAAAAGATATTACAACTTTTACAAAAAATAAATATTGTTTACTAATTAATTAAAAAAAAATAGAACACGTATTAAAATTTAAAATCAAATATTTAAAGCAATAACAATATTTACTAGAATAAATACAATCGTGAGTATGTAGTACGAGCGCAACTTTAAAAAGTATGAAAGGAACATAAAACATCCATACAAAAAGTGATCATTGAGAGCAGAGCCCTGAATTACGACGGGCCTATTCGATGTCACCGTGGAAATGGGAAATATTCACAGGTAATTTGATGCAGCCTTCTCGAATTGCAATCCACTTATGGAGTCGTGCCTTTAGGAAATATGGGAATGGAGATGATGCTACATAAATCATCTATTTGGAAACATCCGAAATGGATCGATACGGCGAAAGGGGCCTTAGACCTTCTCCCCTTCTATTCCAGTGTGTGTATTTGAGCGGTTGAACTGACCTAAATATTCCGACGATTTTACTACGCGTTCTAATAAATCCTTTCGGCTTTTGTCGCTCGTGCGAAATGAAATGCGGCATCGAAAATATTGTTGGAAGTCGGATTATGTCTTTTCGGATTCGTGTTGGTGGACAATAGAATTTTTGCCATTTGGTTAGGCTGAATTGATCATCTGTTGTATGACGTGTGATTTAAAAGTGTAAATGTTTTAAGAGATGATTGATTGGGAAAATGGAAGGTTTGGAACTCCAATCGTTTTGAATAATGTACCCAATTCAAATGTGAACCATTTGATATTCGTAAATTGATTTATTGGTATATTATTCAAAATGGAAGTTTTTACACACCAGCAAACGAATTTATAAATCAAAGTTTGCAAGATAAACATCATTTTAAATAGGAAATGTCAAATTCTCTGAAAAAATATGCAGGGAAAAGTTAATACATATCAAAATTTATACTACATATTTTTTAATTCTTTCTTTCCTCAAAATAAAATCTTTTATTAATTGTTTGAAGTTATTTAAATTAAATTAATAAATTATTATATTATTTTTAATAACAGGAAAAGTTTTATTTTAATATTTTAACATTTAATATTTTTGAGTTTACACTCAATTAATAGAGTGCTAAAAATTATTTCTTTTAACTTTTTAGTATAAGCACTTACTTAATTTATTTTATTAACTTTTTAATATTTTTATTGAGGGTACTAATTTTTAGTAATTAACGAATAAATTTTTGTAAATTAGTTTCTGTAAACAACAGATTTTAAATTTATACTTGTTTTTACCTTAAACAGCATTAAATTAGTTTTTAAATATCCTTTTTATATATTTGCTAAAATTTATTGTTGTTGTCATTTTTATAAATGCAGTAAAATTACTTTCAATTAATCAATTATTTTTTTACTAAGTGAAATGTTAACTTGAAATAATCAACTAATTTATATTTTGAAAAATAAACCAGCATAGCAAGGCTCATGGAAATCCTCTAATTTTAATAATTTAACAGATTTAGTACCAAAAAAATGTTGAAGTAATCAAAGAATATTAAAGAAAAATCAATTTAATAAAACTTTAAACAATACACATGAAAGGAAAAGTAAAAAAAACGCAATCTGTAATCTATAATAATTTATTTTATTAATTTTTCCCATTGCCAATTGTTTATTATTAACATAAATATTTTTATTTTATATTATATATTGTAAATATATATTTTATATATTGATATTTATTTATCAACATAATCTAATATTTACATAATCTTATCACATCGCTCACATCAATATTAAATAATATAATTTTCGATAGGCTAATCAAATAATAATAACAAATTTTTCGGACAAATTTTAATCTGAAATTACAATAAAAAACAGTCAAATTAAATTTTATTCAAGTTTGAAACTTTAAAGCTTTCACATTCTCTCAAAGAATATTAAATACGCACGTAAGTACATCTTTCATCCCTGTAATCTCCTTGAGTGACTTCAGGACAAAATTAGTTCGTAACAAAACCGAATACCCGGCGCATCATCAATTTACGGTCGCCTCCAATGGTGACAGCCCGCGGTTGATTTAATGATCTGTCAATCTGACAAATTGTCGACTTCTCGACCGCAACACAGAAAGACGATAGATTTAACTGTGAATACTGGAAGCTGAAACACCCACGTGCACGTGAATATTGATGGAATTCTGTATGATCTGTATCATAAGAAGGAAAAAATTGATTTGGAGACAAGGATGTTGATTGCATATAACGACGTAACATGAAACTCTAATTATAATTAATCTTTATGAGATGTGATATCGTAAACACAAACACAATAACAAAAGTTAATTAGTTTCCATTCAGAATAAAATGATATTTCGCAGACGAAACAGGAACACAACAAACAAATTATATTTAATTAATACTTAGCTGTTAGGTATACTCTTAGAAGTGTAAAGAAGTTGAATAAGATGGAATTGTCTTTACGCTTACTTGTCCTTCAATTATTGATAACTGTTAATTAAAGCCGTTAAAGTTTGTATATATTTGTGTGCAGTGAATGTTGCATTTCCAAAAGTTAAACAACACACATCGAAATTTGCAATTGTTCCATATTATAGTTACATTATAGTTAATAAATTTTGGAACTGTATTTGACGTGGTAACTAAATTGAATGTTTCAATGGGAACAAAATTAAACAAAACAAACATTATTATAAAATGTACGTTTAGACTAAAAGAATGGATTTTCATAATAGGCAAATAATTTAATATATAATCATAGGAAGATTTAAATCAGCTAATAGAAACTTGAATTGCATTCAAAACATAGACGGATCAAAATTGGCATTGCAATTAATTACAAAAGTCATTAATTTGCATTAAAATACCTGAACTAAAGGGAAACAGTTTAATCTCGTTCTCATGAAACCCGGAATTTGAATAATCTCTTTTGAAGTTTGTGTCGTCACTCAGCCGCAGGATTTTCAAAATTACGCAAATAAAGTTATACAATTAAAACTACTAGGATTTATTACTGGCGCTGAAACAAGGACGTATTAAAATTAGCGTTGGGGTCCTTGTTATTACCAACATCGTTTTGAGATTCGTCCTGTCAAATCCTCTTAATTACAAAACTCATTAATTTGCATAAAAATACCTGCACAAAAGCGAAACTGTTTAATCTCGTGGAACCCTTCCTGATACAATAAACTGGGCAACGGAAAATTGAGGTCCTTTCTTGGGGTCCTAAAGGTTTTCTCGTGGACAATTACGTAATATCCTGCGAATGTGAATTTCAAATTCAATTCGAGAATGCCAAGGAATCCTGAAAATAGATCCCGAGTGAATTTATAGGGTCAACAGCTTTCGCAAGGTATTATGTGTTAATTTCCTAAGTTTTAAGACCCTGCAAATGTACTTAGGGATGTATTTGTACACGGGATATTATCAATTTTACAAAATGATTAAAAAGTAACGTGTTTTATCTCAGCTTTACATTAAAGTGAAAAAGTTTGCTAATTTAATCATTCATTTTATTATTTTATTGTTGCGTCAAAGGCCATTTTACATAATTCCGGGCATAACAATTATTTTTTTCCTTGCAGAGGTTTACAGATTTTGAGATATTTCACAACAGAAACTCAACCTTATTTACATAATATGAAGATTTTAGTGAAGAAGCTCACCTTGCTCATCATTTTCAGATTCTTAATTAGGAGGAAAGTAATTTTTACATAATTATCAGCTCTCTTGTCTTCAAAAAAATCAAAGATTACAGTCCTAAATGACAAGATTTTCTTTCATTATTTAATTTCAGCAGAAGTCGTTATCCTTCTGCACCACATTATGAATTTGAGAGTCATCAAACAAATGTTTTTTAATATTTTAGAAGGAAGGTTTCAGTATGTAGACGATCAGATATCGAAGTGCAGGGCTATATTCAGTTTTTGTTACTACAAAAACCAAAATTTATATGGAAAGTGTTTAACATAACTTTACTTGCTTGAATGAAATCTGGAGCACTTATGTTTGATCTCTTTTTTAGTGACCAAATTGTACGTATATAATCTCTGATCTTATTTATAGAAAGGAGTATTTGATAAAACTACCTTGAAATTCTGTAAAAATTTCTTGAAAATGCAAAATATAAGAAGTTTGTGGTCTAGTGAATGTGATCCTAAGTCACATTTTTATTAGAAATTCTGGTTTTCCTTGAAGTTCTGTGGTCAAACGAATCCTCATCCAAAACCATCTTCTCACTTCTTGAACTAATTTCAGCTGGTATTTAAAGATCATAAAATAAAATGTTGCTATATTTTTTTTTTTTAAAAAAATAATAAAAAAATATATTCTTAAAGCCATAGTAGCACTAACAACATAGTAATTTTAAAAATAGTGAACTCTCAATTGTCATAAGATTGTCAATTTTCTAGTTTATCATTTGCAGCTCAGTAAATTGGGAGAATAGTAATGAGAATAAATGTATTCTTAACACCAAAATGTTTGTAAGAGTCGATTAATTAAAATATTGATAATTGTCAAAAATAAATCAAAATATTATTTATTATTTATTTTAATGTATTAATTAATACATTCATTAATACATTTGAATTAACTCTTTTCATTATGGGAATTTTATTTACGATATTCATTATACAATATCAATTTAATATATTTAATGCAATAATAAACAAATAAATAATGAATATCAATTGTTATGAATCCATTTAAAATATTAAAACCATGTAAACATTGCTATTTAATTTAATTTTCATTGAGGATCCCGTTGGATTTCAGTAATAAAATCGGGAATCCTTTCGTACTTCAAAATTAACTTAACGAATCCGTGCAACTTCACGAAAGATATGAAAAAACCCTCAACGCCTACAAAATAAAAAAGAGAGTCAGCGAGTGACCTAAAACAGACATAATTTATTTAGTCTGACATTTAGGCCCGTTCAACGAATTTCTGCCAATTTATTCCATCGTTAAGCGTGTGTAACGCCGTTCAAACAGGAAAAACGGATCAATAGTCCTTCGTTGCGAATACGCGAATAAGACGTTACATTTTCCATGCGATCTTTCGAAATTCGACTCAAAAAGGGCTCCATTAACGCAAGGCCCACTAATTGTTTCGAAGCGTTTTAGTGCCGCTCTCTTATTTCATTTTTTTTTTTTTAACTGAGGCAGACAAAATTTAACGAAGTTATTCGAAGAACGAGCAATTAAAATTGAAACGGCAAGGTGGAACAATCAAGCTGAAAATGCTTCATTAGATTGTTACACAATAAAAAATAAAATATCTCGATAAAATTCATGAAAGGGAATGGAGGAACTTTCCTGGAAACTGTTTCGGAGATTTAAGTAAACGTCCAGCTTCCGGAACCAGTTTACGTGTTTTCTGGGGTGGTTCACGGAAACAATTACGTGGCAGAAGCTTCGTACGCGAATTTGAATTATGCCGTCCCGCGGCTCCGAAATTCTCCGAATACGTGTACGGAACTCGCGAGATTAATTTGCGTGGGGACTCCGGAAAATCACCGCCACAACATCGCGAACAAAAGGTTTTGCCGAAATTACGTTCCCCATACGTTTTAATTTGGCGGCGGCGCACGAATAATCGAAACACAGACGAGATGAACAAAACTTCCACGGATCCATTGTAGTTTTCCAAGAAGTATAACTTTTGAGATTTATCGCTGCAGACGGACATTTTATGGAAAAATTACGGTGGGAAAAACGGGGATATTTTGACATTTTACATAAATTACGTCGACACTTTTTTACATCATAAAATTGGTCGGCTTATTCCTAAATTTCGCACCACACATGGGTTAATACTTTTTATGGTGGGTTCTCTTGACTTTTCTGGGCGTAAACATATTTTACGTACCAATTTCAGTTTTCATTTATGTGATAGTCGTTAACTTGGATATGTTTATGACTTGTATTTTTCGTTTATATTTTAAACTTTTGCACTCAAGCGAAAATATGAACATCAAATACGTTATAAATTTTATATGATGTAAACCTTACTTTTTATTGAAAGATTGCTGAATAATTTAGCTTCATTTTATAAATATTTCCATCGTTTAGGAAAACTGAATTAGAACGTTAATTAGGTTGAGTTATTAACTTTTTACATTTGTTCTAAAGTCAACTTGTTAATAGTTCAAGGCGACCAAGGTCTATCTGAAGTTAGTTTAATTATACAATAAACTGGATTATTAATCAATTAGTATCATTTTAAGGGATTGTTTAAATTTTCTTAACAATTACTTCATCGAGAAACTAATAAAAATTTATCTATTAAATAATGCATTTAACGCTTCTTTAATAAAGCAATTTATGACTCCTATAAGTTGAGTAATATAGTCATTATTCAACTGATGTACAACGTTACTTATCTACTAGACTTTCAAACAGTTTTTTAAAAATAATTTAGAGTATATAGGTAAGTTATAAAGGAAACTGGTTCTGAGATTCGGAATAAAAAACTTGTATGAGACACAAAAACTATCCCCATTTCTGTTGTTATCATTCAATCTGACTCTTAAATAATATAAGTATTACTTAGTTAGAGTTTATTTGACAATGCTTATTTTATTTAATGCTTAATAATATGGACATTATATAATGGAAGTACAATTTTCCGATGTTCTGCCAAATTTAAATATATTTCTTAACATTTCGTTTTATATAATTTTTTACATAATTGAAAGGTTTCTAAAAAAATAAAAGTTCAAAAAGACTATTTATCTTCTTATAAATCATACAGAAAAAATATTTTTTAATAAATCAATACAAAAACCTTACATTTGAAATATCTAATAACTAATTGAGTAGTTTTTATTGTATATGTGTTAAATGCGAGGTAAATCACTGTCATGAAAGCTAGAATATACAAGGTGTTAAAAAAAGGCCACATACTTTCAAATAATTTAGTATTAGACTAATATTTCTGAATTAAGATATAAAGAAAAGCCTTAATGAATATGGGACTTCTGACTAGTTTCGGAAAACAAAGATTATTTCTTTTTACCACATCAAATTTTCTTATAATTTAGAGTGTCTAGTGGCAGGTATAATTTGATCCTCTTTCTGTTTCTGCCATGGCAAACTGGCATAAATATATATATATATATATATATATATATATTTATATTTAAAGTATTCATTAAATATTCGACATCCCCACATTGTGGAAAACTTATATAAAAGAAGTTAGAAGTTATAAAGAAAACTAGGCCTAAGATTCGGAATAAGAAACTTAATTCAAGCTAAACTCTTACAAAAATTAAATAACATAAGTGTTACTTAGAGTTTATTTCACAATGTTATTGTGACCAATATTTGTTAACATTACACAATGGAAGTAGAATTCTATTCTAATGATCTGTCTAATTTAGATACAATCCTTAAAACTTCATTTTGTATAAACTGTTCTTTACATAATTGAAAACAATAAAAACATAGAAAATCTACAAAACTACCACCAAGCTTCTTATAAGCCATATAAAAAAAATATTTTTAACAAATCAATAAAGGAATGTAGTATGACCCAAAATATAAAAATTGGAGATATCGATGATTATTTATTTTAATAGTATTAGTCTAATTTTCTTCTAAAATATGAAGAAAAAAAAATTTCAATGAACATAGATTTTTAAATGATTTCAGAAATATCAAAGATTATTTATTTTTATCACACACATTATGTTATCTCACATATTATGGACCATATAACATCTCCTTAAAAATGTTTAACACTATAGATTTATAATGCTATTACACCAAAATACAAACAAATACATTTATATGGCAACACCAATAATTTATGTCGAAACATTTTGGAAAACTTCCATTGATCCACTTTGCCTTCTAAAGGAAAGCTCTATCCGGTATAAAAAAAGCTTACTATATGGGGAACTAAAATTTATTTCATTTCTCTCTTGTGACCATTCAAACTGAACTTCTTATAAGATTAATGCATACTTTGTCGATAAAAAATTTAAATTTGTTGAATAATGTTATTTATTGTTTTGACATTTGTGGAAATTGTAGAAATTCAGAAAATTCACCACATATTACTTTTAAAATCACTCAAAAGTAGATTCATTTTCAATTTTATTGGTTCAATTTTTGCAGTTATAATAATTGTTGCATTATATTTTATAGATGCAGGTAGATAATGAGGTCATACATAATTGTTAGTATTCCATTCAGATAATACAAATGCAAATATTATGTTCATAGAATAGTAGGTATAATTATGCCGTCATTTATTAATAACACAGTTATTTCATTTGATCCGTAGCCTATTATTTCCATTAATAATAGATTAATGATATTTATTGATTTTTACATTAAGTTAAAAACCTGTCATATGTTATTAAACTAGAAAATCACTAGTTCTTATTGTGACAAACTAAATTACTCCCATATAAAATTCACTGACATATTTTATTATGTATCAACCTTTCATGAACCTGATTTAAAGAAAAAACAAGGGTCGTTCCTGTATAGTAAAACCTTCCCACATGAGAAACTTGTGCCATTTCTTTTGTGATCATTCACATCATTTTTTATGCCGCCTGTTTCGCACGAATGTAGTTGCCATCATTCTAGAGTGAACAAATGTCTCACCGAAAGTTTTCATATTAGCGACCCAGCTTGCTGTAATGGCGAACAAAACCGTTGCTGTAACTCGGAGATCACTGCGGGAGTGCGTCCGTAATTTACACGCTGCGAAGGGCAAGACTGCGGATTTAGTTTGTACCCCCACACATCCATCTCAATTGTCGGGTGGCGTTTAATTCGCGGTAAGGAGCTTAAAAATTACCTATAAAGTTACTAAAAGTTGTTCTGTAGAACGTCGTTGTCAATCTTTTAGTGATCAAATTAAGTCTTTGCAAATTCAATTTGACAGACCTGGGCTCAATTCAGGAATAAAAAACACTTAGAAATGCTCACGTATAATACATGGTAATTTAAAAGTCGAGGTAGCACCCTTATTCACTCATCCAAGGCTCGTCTGCGAAAGACGAATACATAATGTCTGAAAAGTCTGAAAATGTGACACAGAAATTGGAGGTGATGAGTTCAAAATGGCTTTGAAATATGCATGAGCTCAAATATACCGGTATTTCATTAAGGAATGCAAAATTCATAAATATGCAAGTCAGGCATGATGTATTTACATAAAATTTTTCGGATATCCGAGTCAATATTTCTTTTATTTACCTGATTGACGGGGCCATAAGTGAACGAATTTGTTATAAAAATAATCGTCTTGTTTGAAGGTGTTAATTAACAGTAGATAAATATTAAATTAAATTAAATTAAATTAAAAATTTCCATTTTTTTGTTTTATTTACACTAGCCTCAAGTTAAACAGGAGGTAATTCAAATTGAATTCGTTAAGATTAATTTCCGTTCGTTTACGCAAACAAATCAAATATCAAAGGAAACAAATTAAAGGACAAATCGTTTGACGTGTGTTGGCGTTACATATTTTTCAATTCGTGCCCCCAAAAACATCTAAATAATATACGTCAATCTAGTGACCCGTAATAATTTTCAGGCGGGCCCAAATTCTTTCTGTAAAATTTTTGTCGATGTTTTATTATGGTTTAGGTCGAAAGCGGCAATAAATGTATAAAATAAAACAATAAACTTAAGGAAGGGGCGGTTTTATGGCGAAGAGGGAGGGAATGTTTGGAAAAACGGATCGTTTTTCACTTTATTGCGTCTACATCTGCGTTATTTGTTCACGATTATTGGGCGTAATTCATCAGCTGATTAACTTTCAGAAAGGGCCAGTTATGAATTGCCTAATCAACAACCATTATTTTAATATACAAACGATTAAAAAATTGGAACATTTTTATTATATAATTAGGCATATACTTAAAAGTGTAAATATATAGAATTTGATACACAAAATGATATTGATCAATGTGAAGTTTAATAGTTTCCTTCAAATTGCATAAATATGTGGAATATTTGTACAAATATCATTTTTTATGAAAACCTGTTAAACCTAAATCAGTAATTTTTTACGTTAATTTTATTATTAATCTACAATTCAAGACTTTGCTTTTTGATAATATAGAGGCCTCTGCATAGTTGTTTCTGCTGCTGTGACTGAAAAATACACCTTGAATTCTTTGTTTTACTTAAAAATATCAACTTTTGTTACGTAAATATTAATAAGGACGTTGAGGTTATTCTAGCACAGGAAGGGTTTAATAAAGGCAGTTCCCATGTCATACCTGTGTCCATTTTTTTAAATAAATTGAAGAGGAGAGACCAACCTGATTAGGAGAGTTAAAACTGATAGGTTTTGGGATATCCAAATCCAGAATCCTTTCCAGAATTCTTAATTACGGTGAATTGTACATGATCGTAACCACTCTTGTGGTGGTATTTCCAGCTGACGGGTGCATCGGGATCTTCTAACTAATAAGGTAAAACATCTTTATACGACCAATCTGGGTTACCAAGAAATCCTAATAAATACTCTTGACAGTTCTTGAGAATATTTGACCATCACAGAGTATATTTTTAGTGAGATGTAGAACTGTAGGAATTTTTTTATAATTCTATCAAGATCATATCAAAAAGTTAAAAAATCTCATGAACATAAAAATTCACATTAATATTTATAACAATTAATGCAATTAATGACTTTTTACTAATATGTGGAATGGAATTGTATACTCTATAAATCTAAAATTATAAACAATTTATTTGGTTTTATTCTAATCTAGTTTGTAAACACAACATCTGTTTTAACAGTGGTAAATCAATTATAAATAATTAATAGACAGTTAATTAAAATCAAAGCAGTGAATCGAATGGTGGTACTGTATTATGATCGTAGATCTCAGTAATATTTCACATATGCACTACTGGAATTGTTTGCTCTCTCGGTTTATTTAACATTTATTATGTTTACACCTTGTCCGTATGCGAATGGGGGACTCTCCTGTCAATTTCGATATGTTCACGGGTTTGTATACATCATTTACAACCGACGAAAGTCCAGTGCAAACAAACTGTCGAATCTATTTTAAGATTGAATCAATTCGTTATCGTGTCGGCACATCCGAAAAATACACTTGCTTTTATAATTTATTTGTTGGGGTTTCATTAAATTATAAAATAGGGTGATTTTTTGTGAATTTGAATTCATGACTCAAATGAAAATTTTTCTTTCAAGTTTTTGCAATAATTTAATGGACTAGACTATGTTTTAATTTGTTATATAAACTAAATTTTAAATTAAAATCAGTTTGAATTTTATTTATTACTAATCAGTCTGAAAGATCAGCAATTTCATAAGTTTTGAGTAAACAAATTTTGTATAACTTCCTATAATTTCATACCAAGGTTTCACCTTGTGCAAATTTAATATAAAATTAGTTATGTATATATTTAATTATCAGTCCGAAAAATGGTTAGACTTCCTCAAAGGTTAGATCCCAAGCTAAATTGTTCAGTTGGAGTTATTTATGTAGTAAACGTTCTAACAATATTTGCTGCATTCAAAGGCTGGTGAAAATAATAACGTGCCATACGGTTGGAATTTATGATTTCTCTGAAGTTTAAACTTGGAATGAAATCATTTCTTATTATAATAATGCATTTTGTTCCGGTGAAATGCAAATGAAAAAGCAATGGGAGCTCTTGCACAAATACCTAGCATGCAAAACTGTAGGATGATCTTCAAAGAACACACAGAACTTGCCTGAAAATGTTAAAAACTTCAAGTGAAGCTCATTCGTAAAGGACGTAAAGAGATACCTGATTTTCAACACAATATTCTCGGTCGAGGAACAGTTCATGGAAATTTCATGCCAGTTTTCTGTTTATCGTTTGTACTTTAAATAAATAACTTAAAATTTTGGTAAATGATTAAAAGAACAATTTCTCAGAATAGTGTTCCTTATATTCCTCCTTTTTAAGGTCTACAAAAGTCCTGGTCCATTGTGAATTCCAGTTTTTGGTCTTTTTATTTTGTTGTTGGTTGAACTTTATTCATACCAAAATACTTAAACATTAAAATAAAATAATTAATTTTATTTTCTCATTAAATTAAATCGACCCGCACCTCCGACTTATTAAATAGTATAAAGTAGGAGCTGCATAAATTAGATTATGAAATGAAAGCAGTAAATTCAAGTGGATATCAGGAATATTAAAGTTGTGGATAAGTAATCGCCGCCGGTTCGGCGCATTTTTCTCCAGTCAGCCAGTTCCCCATTATCAGAAGGACGTTTCGTATTTCTGAATTAATTAAATGTTTTCATTCGCCTGTTCGTATCCCGTTCCACGGAGACACGCTCATAATCCAAATAAAAAAGTTGGTCGCTAATCCGAGACTCCGTACATTACATCGGACGTTGGATCTTCGCCAGAAAGTTTCAAAAGCCACCGACATTTTTCTTCGTGAGTCACAACAAAGGATCTCCCTTCATTGGTTTAATATCGAATAGTAACCATAAAATTAATTACTTTGCTTCCCTTCAACTGTGTGTTGCGAATAATTTTGTAATTTAGTTAATTAAAATCGTGTTAAACTTTTTGATGTCAATACGTTTATGTCATAAATTATACGTATTAACTTCAAATGGATAATTACTCAATTTTGCATACATTAAAATGTTTAACATATTTTGAATTATAGTTAAACGGTTTTAATTGTATTCACTTTTTAGTATAATTAAATATTGGATATTGGAAAATATAATTTCCATTAGTATAATCAAATTTTCCAACATTGTACATGAAAATTCTTGATACAAGAAAAAAGTATGTAATTCTTGGAATCAAAGAAAAGATCAACGACAGTTTTTCATTATTAATACGTAATAATTCTAACGTAATAATGGACAATATCGAAAATAAATGCTGAAATAATTTGATTGGTAAATTTAAAATGTGCAAATATTTTTTAACATAATTAAAACCGTATAATATTTTTATAGTTATTAATTTAATAGAATTAATTTTATCAAAATATTGGTGACATACAAATTTAAATTATATAAAATCTATATAATTTATTTTTTAAATGACCGAATTATCTAATGACTGAATTACTTAATGACTGAATTACCTTATGGCTAAATTACCAAATGACTAAATAACTTACATACTTACTAAATGACGAAAAATAGTTTAAACTAAAGTTGAGAGAGTTGTGAAATTGGATAAATTGGAGAAACTACTCCTTAGTGATTTTTACGAATTTAGTGAATAAATTATTACTCAAATTACAAAAAAAGTAAAAATCACTATAAATATAAAAATTTACTAAAATCCCGAATAATCACTGTATGTAGAATTTAATTAAAATCTCCAAAAAATCATTAAAACGTAAAAATTTAACAAAAATATAAAAATTTTCTACAATAAAGTTACTAAAATGTATAATAATATTAATTTATTTTAGTATTAGAAAAATTGGTAGATTTAAATGATACTTACTTATTTTAATAAGTTAATGAAACATTTTCCTTAAAAAAATCAAATGAACAAACTATTTACGTACGCATTAGGCTCGAACGAAAAAGCATGTAGTTTAAACTGATTCAAAGTACTTACTGTCAGACCGTAATGAAATCATCAAAGTTTACAAACAACCTTTGCTCGTCCATTAATAAAATTATAATGTATACACGTGTAGATCATCCTGTAATATTTATTTTAAAATAATTTTTCTATCGATAAATCTTTATTGCTTGTCTGGAAGTGATGGCTCCCATTTATTTTTGGGACAGTGAAGATTTATGAACTTCGATCTCGTTCCCAAAGATGCATGACTAGAATTAATATATAATATATTTTCTGGCACGGCGTAAGTACTTATTGGCTCATTGTGACACAAAGGGTTATCGGTTAATAATAAATAGCATTCAAATCGATTAAACGTTATTGTTGGTGTTCCTTATTCTAGAGCACATTTGATAGCTTTGTAGTTAGATAATCAAGAATTTATTACGATTCTGTTTTATGTAGAACTTTTCCAATAGGTGAGGTACATTAAAATAATAAGAAATTTGAATAACGGAAATAAAAAGCAGGGTCTGGATACAGGCAGTTCAACACATTTTATCAGGGACGAAAATTTCCAATTCAGAAATAGACAATACTTTAGAAAGTGAATACCATTTAAAGTATCGTAAAACCCTACGAGGTTTTTTCCAGTCCACGAATATAAAACGTAAAACCAAGGGGAAGTTTTCCACTTTTCAATATATTGTGTTTTTTATTCGACCCAGATTGGAAACTTGGAAGAACAACTGTTTGATCCGAATCTTAATTTTGAACTTCGTTGAATAAAATCAAAGATATACAAATAGACAAGATGTTGAATCATATATTAAACATAATCTAATTATATTTTTCATGAAGGTTAGCCTAAACAAAATAAAATGAGAACTAATAAATACGTTATTACTTAGGTAATCACTTTAATTGCAAAATATTTGAATGTCATAAAGATTTTAATATTAATTAGCCCTTCAAACTGGAGTAAATTTCAGCAAAATGGAATATGAAATAGTTGCGTTCAAAATCAGGCCATAGTTAATCAATGGTTAACACAATTTGTTTGTTTACCATAAACTAACCGCTTTATCCAATAAGTAAATCTTCCAAATTAAACTGGTGAGACCTAAAATCCCGCTCTTTCCCCATTCCAATTACGTTGTCCCACCTCCGAAATTAATGATTGCACAATTCACGATAATCTCCTGCAGCCCGTGCAGACCTAGACGAAAGAGGGGAACGAAATAACCGAAATAAGTGGAACGGCGTGTCCTCGAACTTGCTATCCTTGGGAACCCCGTGCTTGCACTTTGTAGTGTCGTGGAGGGTCCTCCACTCGACCTGGATTTTACCTGGACTCCCTTAATCAGAGGTGTGTCAAACTATAAGACCTTCCTCTCGTCTCCCAACGAGAATAGAACAAAAACGCTAACATCCCACTCTCTTTTCTTATTACCTGCCTCTTGTGTGTGTGTTTTTTCTTAACGCTAATAAAATGGTCCAATCTACGGATTCGTGCTTCATCCGGCGTTGGGACGGAAATTAAATTAGGGAACGGAGAAAAGGCCCCTCAAGGCATAAAACAAGGATTGTTATTGTTTTTTGTAATACACTTCATTTTTAATAAATGGACGCAAATCCTTCAACCCTACAAGGCAAAGGACATTGTAATAATGTAACCCCAAATGTTCATTCAAGTATTCATCTTTATTAAATCAGACTAATAATATCTCATTATAAATTAATAAATTAGTTGGAATTGGGCCAGTAAGCTGATACGTCAGGACAATCTCGTGGTCTAACACATATGCCATTGACGGAGTCGAGTATGAATCCTTTCTTGCAGAAACACCCGGAAACACACTGTAAAGTGCAGGCCTTGGTTTGAGGCTCCTTGCATGTTAAGGGGCATGCGGTTCCACAGTCCCTATACTCAGCATTCGGACCGCAATCATAAGATGCTGAAAGACATAAACGATAAATAAAAACGTAAGGTAAAAGTTAAGTGATAATAAAAGTCTATTATTATGAACAACAGATTTATTAACACGGATTCCAAATTTATAGAGTAATAAGGGTGGGTATAACAGAGCCAGGAACGTAACTAGAGACGTCTGGACAGCGTGTAGGTCTGACACATCTGTTGTTTACTGAGTCCAGTATGAAACCTTCTCTACAGAAACAACCTGGAACGCATTGTTCAGTACATGCTTCTATTATAGGTCGTTTGCAGGTTAAGGGACATGCTGTTCCGCAGCTTCGGTATACGGCGTTTGGTCCACAAGGTGGAACATAAGCCGAATCTAAAATGTTTATTGGAAAATAATTATTAAATTTGTAGTGGCTTTAATTTGGTTTAAGAATTTAACAGGATTAAGTATGAATAAAATTAAACCTTTAACCTTCATGGAAATAAAATTGTGTAGATATAGTTATAAATAAAATTGTTTTGTGAATATAAATGTACAAGTATTAGATTATTGGCATTTACGATATTGGAGTTTAAAATGCATACAACGAAATGCGAATTTAATGGAAAATCTGGAATCAAGCCAATTTAAATACAATAGATTTTATCGGTCCAATTTAATGAACCAAATATTTTGACAGGCATTTACAAGTTGGTAAGGTGAAACATTTTTCGAGTAACAATAGTCGATCTATCTGAAAATTAGCATGAAAGTGTGAAAATACGTTTATAGAAAATAATTTAAACAAAACTGACAATTCATTTAGAGTGCAGTTTTTCGTTAACATTATTTAATAAAATGTAAAGTTGAATAAATTCTGTTGTAAATGATTTTGAAAAACATTGAAATCTCGTTAAAAATACTAGAAAATATTGTACTCAAAATACAATAAATATTAAACGTTATAAATAATAAAAATGACATTAAATAAAATAAATATATAAAACCAAAAATTACTCGTTAATATTTATACCTTTACTGTATTCACATAAGGGATTGAAGTAAATAATAGTCATTCATTTAAAAAAATATATAGTAAAATTTAGATTTAAAAACAATTTAACAACATAGTAAGTACAAATTATTTATTTTGTATATAATAATAATAATAATAATATATTAGTAGTTTGAATTGTTAAATTTAATACATACTTACATTTTTTAATTTTATAATATGTAATGTAATTTTAGTATTTCAATATTTTTAAACAAAAGCAATTCCACTGAATATAACTATAAATCCAGAAAAACATCAGCCCTATGACAAATAATTTATATTCTGTTCAAATAAATATCAAACGTTGGAATATTAAAATAAACCATGAAACCAGGAGTGCAATATAATAACCAGAATAAAGGTGAACTGCAACTATCGATTTTTAATCAGACAGATTTAAAATTTATTAACTTTCCAATATCCAACGTGTTCGTCGAACGTCCGCCAATTTAAAACCAAATTATTTTAACTCAATTTAAATAAATTGATTCAACATCAAATCGCGAGAAAACGCTCGCGTTAATTCCGGTTAAAATAGTCCGGAGCCTTGATTGATTAATCCGTTTGTTTTTTTACAAAAAACGTTTTGCAGCATAAAAATTTTATTATAGATTACCTGCAACGAAAGCCACACACAACAAAACGACAAACGACACGAACTGCATTTTTTGATTTTTTTTTATTATAAATTTCTGGACTGCAGTGCCGGCTTTTATATGCGGACAATGGGTCCTATCGTCCGCATTTGAATAATTTTACGTAAAATGGAACGAGGAAACGTTGTCATTACCGCACATCCGGCAATTTCCGTCCTTTCAATGCGGATTATCCGAAACTTTATCTATAACAAGATGTCGTGAAAAAAGGCGACACCATCGTCGGCTTATCGCGTTATTATGCATATATGCATAATATAAGTATTAGTGCAGTGCAAGGATAATCTTTATACCTTTTTTTATGTCTCAGACTTTAATTTTTTGTTAGGTTATTAACACGACTTGTCGTACTTGTTAACGGCGGATTTAGCTACAGAAGAGCTGTGTTGGGCTGCTCAGCAACTCATTAACCTAAGAGATTTGTTTTTATTAATATTTCTCCAGCTATTTTGGTGAAATAGCAAAATTTCCAATTTCAGTAATACCCTCATGTAAATTGGCTAAATTGTTAAAAACTTCTAAAGAAACAGTTTGGTAACTATCTTCTTGAAATATAATGTAAAATTTTTAAAAAAATTTGGTTAATTTGTATGATTACAGTGTAATTTGTCTTTGAGGAATAAAAATGGAATGGATGGATGATTGTGAAGAATAACAAAAATATATTCCCTAGTAATTTATTTCACTTTTAGAAAAATGTATAATCAAAGACTTTTAATATTAATCTACAAATCAAAATACTGCTTTTTAATAATATCTGATGCCTTTTCTCCAATCATCATACAAGTGGCCATAGGATGATGGGACAACGTGAATGGAAGCACACTTGCATCTGCAACTCTTAGATTCCTTATTCTGTGCACTTGTAAATGAGTGTTTACAACGTAGCCTTCCTGTGGACTGGAACCCATGGGACAACTACCTACTGGATGCCAACACGGCCAGGCTAGTTGTTTTATAACACATACCCAATAATCTTTAGATGATATGTCGTAAACTTGACATTCTTGAAGAGCAAAAGGGATCATTGTGGCATTAATTTTCTTGAATGCCTTCGTATTGGAAAGTTCATTAAGATGCATAACAGCTTTATACAAACGATCTATATCTTCCTTTTTCGAAAATATGTTTGGATTAATTATTGGATAATCATAAGGATTGTTGCTTTTAAGTTTAATATGCCCTTGAGATTTTGTATGCAAATTTATCATATAGACACCAAAAATTTTATTTGTTTTTATATTGGTGGTCATCCCCAAAAGGGTCTTATTCGTGTATCTGAGAATGCGATTGGTTAAATCTTTTATTGAATTAATTACTGAAGGGTTGTGGGAGAATTCTAAATCTGGATAGGTATTTAATGATTCATACTTAGAAGAAATAAATGATACACTCGTAGTTGCACCATAAGACGTAAGTTTTCCTTTTCCTTCTAAGAAATCAGAAATATCTTGCCTTAAGGTTGTATCTACATCATCCGAAGCGTTGTGACTCCATGTGGTGCTAAAACACGCGTGATCCTTAAATACAGATCCGACATTAAGATCTTCCACGACTGTAATGTTGTTTTCTTGAAGATGTGCTTTTGGACCCACACCAGATAACATAAGAATTTGTGGCGTCTGTATGGAACCTGCTGATATTATAACTTCACGTCTGGCTTTTGCATAGTTGTTTCTATTGTTGTAACTGAAAAATACACCTTGTGCCGTTTTGCTATGCTTAGAAATATCAACTTTTGTTACGTAACTATTAGTAAGGACTTTGAGGTTATTCCTGCACAGAACGGGTTTAATAAAGGCAGTTCCCATGTCATACCTGTGTCCATTTTTATTACTTAATTGAAGAGGAGATACTCCAACCTGATTAGGAGAGTTATAATCTGTTAGATTATATCCCAAATCGACGTGTGCACTCAGGAATGCCTCCGTTCTAGAATTCTTAATTGCACTGAATTGTACGTGATCGTAACCACCCTTGTGGTGGTATTTCCAGTTGATGGGTGCATCGGGGTCAGTCTTGTGTAAATCTTCTGACTTCAGAAAATATGGTAAAACATCTTTGTACGACCAACCTGGGTTACCCAGAGCTGCCCAATTGTCATAGTCGGCGGGATTTCCACGAGCGACAATAAGACCGTTTAGCAAAGAAGATCCTCCAACTCCACAACCTCTTGGATATGAGCATTTACGATCGGTTAAACCTATACCAGTTACGCAAATAGAACCATTTACTTTTATAATTTAAATGCATGTTTACCCAGGCATCCGTTTTCTTGTGGTTCCGAATAAAATCCCCAGTTGTAGTCGCTAAGCAACATGGTAGTTGCCAGTCCCGGAATGTCGGTGGCGGCATTAGAAAAGTTCCCGGCTTCAAGAAGCAAAATTTTCCATTGTTTAACTTCCGATAAACGATTAGCTATGACCGATCCTGTTACGCCTCCACCCACAATTATAAAGTCAAATTCACCATAGTCTAATAAATAATATTATGTTACGAGAACCTAATAGAATAAACATACCATCTTACTTTTGACAGTTGATGAATTCTTGGGAATAAATCTGCTTGCGTCAGTCGGCAATTTATAATTCTCTGCCTCTTTTGTAGCTGCATTGATTAAATCTTCGTAAAACTTTATAGGATCTGTCTCGGCAATATAGGATGAAAATAAGTTAAATATACAAATCAGAAGCAAAAACGACATATCTTTTAAACAATTTATTTGAAAATGGGAACCTTTACGGACAATATTTGTTTTAAATGAACGTTTTAATCTTATCATGAAAATATGTATAAATAAATTTAAATAAATCACTCACTTATCAAAAACAATATACGTACAGATGTAAAATACGCAAAATATTGTTGATATTCTAATTATAATGATTAGTTTAAAATAGTATAATATAACGTTCACTGACAACCTTATTAGACATAGTTATAAGTAGTAAAACCTTCAGAATAATTCATATGACACAACATGACACGATAATAACGTAGTATGAAATATTATACAAACAATAAATTTATATTTTTAACATACATCTAAAAATAAAAATTACAAATCACTTAAAACTGGATCGATTTAAGAGAAATCTATTAATTATATTCTTGATTTCTTTTAGTTGTTCAATTATTAAATTGAATGAATAAATTAGTGTTTACTGAAATGGTAAATAGACACTAAAATAGCATAGATACTTTAAATTTTACAAATGCAGTGCTGTTAATTATTTTAAACATGTAAGGTAAATAGTTATGAAAAATACTGATATATTAAAAGCATTATTAATTCTAGAAATAAAAAATATTTTTCAGCCATTATCACATATCTACATAGTTTAAATTATTAAATTACTTAATTAAATACAACATACTGCTTTTTTAATAATTTTTTGTATATCTGAATAATTGTTATTGAAGCGACATTGAAATAAATATTTTAACAAAATACATAACTTAACATTGTTAATTAATAAGTGGCTATAATTATAGCATAATTGTGCTATGTCCATTTAGGAAAACAATTTTGAAATATTTTTTTAAATATTATGGATATGTTTATCAAAATAAATAAGTGGCATCCAACTCTATAGAAACGCACATATAATACCGTGAACTATTATTTAATGAACAACTTTTTTACTTGATCAGGACTAACACATTCGATAAATATAATCCCGATGATCCGCCATAAAACTGGATCTCTACTAAACACCGGCTCCGATTATTTACCGATCCCATTCACGTTCAGCATTAACTGATCAAAACAAGATATGAGCGGACCCAGATATCGATGGCGAGTTTCAGTGGATAACTGGCCGACCGATAATGCGATGCGTCACACACCCCGCAATTACAGTGTCATCTGATGATGCCATTAATAAATTAACTAATTGCCCATATGCGATATTAATTCGTTATTGGTTTCAACATGTTACCAGCCGCCGTACTCGCCGTTTTCCGCTGTTTATTTCCGTCGTTGGTACATTGGTAGGAGTATATTTCATTGTTTATTTATCGATTCGAAAAAAAAAAATTATGGCTCTGGCTAAGTGTTTGTTTATTAAACCAATTACTTAAGTAAATGATATAAATTCTATCACGAGCACATAAATAAAATTAAAAATAAAATTCTCCATTGATTGATCTAATAATTTAAAATCTGCATTAATATATCAGTTAATATCGTAGGATAACCTGATACTGATTTGTATTTATTATAAAAATATATTATATTATTATTATTATATTATATATTTCTAATGTTTGTTGTTTAACATACATTTACAAGTATTAAATAATATAATCATTGTTAAGTGGCGCATCCACCATTTTTTGAACAAACTAATGAACTATATTAACATTCTCCTATGATAAAAATATATTGACTAAATTTGATATAATACTACTAGTAACTAGTTAAAAATCAAATCTAAGAGGAAAAAGCAAAAAAAGCATTTTGCTTCGTTGTTGGAAATGGCGTTTAGCCACTATCTAAAATGAACAAAGGATGACGTTCTGTTTTAGTGTGAGCCAAAGTGCCAAAATAACAACTCATAGATCTTTCAGTTCTAACCAAAACCGACGTATAAAAGAAAATACAAACACTCTTTGTAAAGTAAATCTACTATTTGTTTTCCATCATTCCTCCCTTTGCTTTCCAACGTAGTGATATTTATGCATGTGAAAACACACGATAATTTCACTTGACTCTTAACCAATATAACGATCAAAGCATTCGTTTGAAATCACTTGGGAAATTTGTAATTTAAACAGTAATTCACGGTTTGGGCAACAACGCATTTCAAACATGAAGAATAAATACAAATAAAATAGTATAAAATTATTTCTTAAACTTAGATTAAATTTATTCAATGGAATGATTATTATTTTGTTATACTTTCAATTAAAATAAATCTCCTAACAAAATGTTTTTCAATAAAATTTTACAATATACAACTTCACAAATTCTTATATATGTTATAAAATTTCTATTAAATTAAAATTAAATTTTAACATTAACAATAATAATTCAATATATTTGAAAAATTTTTAAGTAAATATCACTATGTAAATATGATAAAACATTGAAGAAACCACGCTCCAATTTTAAATTATTCCATCTAATTCTATTTTAATTTCTAACAGGTTTTATACATTATTATGTCAGTTAATTTATTGGACAATTTATTGTCTAATTTATTGGTACCAATTTTTTTCTAAGGCAAGCAATATGTTTATTTTTAAGTTACGTTATTTAACCTGTAAACCTATAGGAGTTAGATATACTACCATTAAATAAACGTCAATTAATTGGGCACTATATTGTCCAATTTATTGGCGGAACATTATTGTCCAATTTATTGGCGGAATATAAAATGTTTCATCAATTTGTTAAGCAGGTAAAAATTATCTGATTCCTTGTAAAACTCAAAATGTATTGCAGAGAAGAAAATATGTACAAATACAAATTTAAAGCGGATTTTCAGTTAAACCTAAGAGTTCATAAATGTAATAAAGCATTTAAAAAGCAATTCCCAAGGTATAGCATTCTAATATGAAAATCTCAGAACGAACAATCTAACAATTTATCTCTTTGACAAACCATTAAAGGAAACAGAGAATAACCTACTTTCATAAAATCTGAGAATAAACGAGATTTATCAAAGTATTATGAAACACTTCTAATTCTAATAAATTAAATTTTGTCAGGAGCTCCCGATACAATCTTACCAAAACTTTTTAATTCCTTCGAAAACTTCGTGTTACAGTGATGAATATACATGTAATGCGGACTCACGAAGAAACCCTAATTTCAATATCGGGTATCCCTTTGTTATATGTAAATCAGACTTTTCGTTGCTCCACCACAATCTCCCCCTACGCGAAAAGCTCCACGTCGATATTTTGTTAAAATGCGCAAAAATAATGCGGACGGATGCCACATCTCTCATAAATTATCCCCCATTCCGTCTGGACGATTGCGTGAATTCATTAATCAAGCCGGACTCGATGTTTCACACATAAATTGAAACGCTTTAATTAATCTTCTTTGCTTTTCCTTTTGTTCAGGATCCGTACATCTGTTTTGGCTAATAAAAAATAGAAAACTGTTTATAAATAATTGAATATCAAACCTTCTTAACTTGTCTGTTCCAAAACTAAATTAAAAACTCCATTAGAGTGTCTGGTTGAATTTAATAGAATTACGAAAAATAAACTTAATATACATTCAGAACTCTTTTACTATTTGTGTTAGTGTATCACCATCTTTTAAATTACTTCTCGTACATTTAATAAAAACTTATTCTGTCGTCAAATTTGGCCTACTAAATCCTTGTATCTTCAAAATAAATTAAACAATTGAAGTTAAATTTTAATTTCTTTCCTTTTTCTCAATAGTCCCATAAAAATATAAAAAATAATCGTTATCTTTTTAAATTTACTATTTAAAATTAATTTATTTTTATTCTTAAAATTGTAATATATTACTTTTTATGGTTCTTTGTGCATTTTTGGTGTAAACAAGTTTATTTATACAGTTAAACGTTTTAAAATAAATAATTTTAACTAGACATTTTGTATAATTAAACATTAGAATTAACTTTTAACACGTTTTATGACAATAAACCTCGTGTAGTGGACTACTGAAGCAATTCAGCATTCCTCGTGGCAAAATGTGGAACGGTCCCCAGCCGCTCAACATTACAACCCCCGGTGAAAGCCAAGTTTTTCAATTAAATTCACCGACACAAGCCGTTCGACAGTAAAAATTGTAAGGCGAACATTTCGTCGAGGCTACGTTTAATGGTCCATCTGGTTTGGAAGTGGCAATTTTCCCAATTAAACTTGTCCAGAAGTTTCGTTCGATCGTCTAGCAAAACGGACGACGGCCAAAGTGACTCGAGGTAGTTTTGTTCCGTGTCGTCGGCCTTAAACGGCGCGAAGAAAATTATTTTTGGTCAGGTGGAAACGCCGGTTAGGATAATCGCGGCTCAAGGATCGATTAGTGACCCAGTGCATGATACGATGCGTTACCATGGTTACTGGGTTCCTGAACAGCTGCGGAAACACAAGATAACAAAAACATATGACTGGGAACGTACGACCAGCATCTCGGAGATTAATTGAGCGACTGCCGGATTCCTATTTTTCATTCAGTGTTTTCATTAGACGCACAAACGCACCGCGTTTCATGTGGACTAAGTCGTTTGTGTTTTACTTTGATTTCCGTCTAGTGAATACTCGCAGAACACGCAAAGACATAAAGAAATATTTTTATTATGTTCTATATATTTGAGTTGGGTGTTTAATGAGGCATGATTCGTAAACACTAATAATAATAATATAAACTTAACTATTAAGTAACACTTATGATAGTTCTAGTCTCATTTTTGCTTTGAAAATCAAAATAATGTTTTCAAAACTTATCTCAATGAATTTTAAAATTAAATTCTTAATTAGAGTTTATTAACTATTGAACTTTTAGAGATTTTATGAAGTATCATAGTTTAGTAGTAACATTAAAACATATTGGACTTTTTACAAAAATCTACATTTTCATTCAATATCAAACTACGTTTTTGAAAATTTAATTAATCTTTTATTATTTTTGATAAATATTCCTAAAATTACAAATACAACTGACACTATTAAATGATATTAATGAATTTTAAAATTAAATTCTTAATTTGAGTTGATTAACTATTGAGCTTTTAGTGACTGTGACAGTTCTAGTATTAGTTTTGGATTTTGTGATACTACTTTAAAAACTTTCCAACTCAAAATTGATTGATGCTGTAACTCGCTTTGTTTAATATTTGACTTTTTACAAAAATTCACATTTTCATTCTATATCAAACTACGTTTTTGAAAATTTAATTAATCTTTTATTATTTTTGATAAATATTCCTAAAATTACAAATACAACTGACACTATTAAATGATATTAATGAATTTTAAAATTAAATTCTTAATTTGAGTTGATTAACTATTGAGCTTTTAGTGACTGTGACAATTCTAGTATTAGTTTTGGATTTTGTGATACTACTTTAAAAACTTTCCAACTCAAAAATGATTGATGCTGTAACTTGCTTTGTTTAATATTTGACTTTTTACAAAAATCCACATTTTCATTCTATATCAAACTACGTTTTTGAAAATTTAATTAATCCTTTATTATTTTTGATAAATATTCTCAAAACTATAAATAAAACTAACACTATTAAATGATGTTAATGAATTTTAAAATTAAATTCTTAATTTGAGTTGATTAACTATTGAGCTTTTAGTGACTGTGACATTTCTAGTACTAATTTTGGATTTTGTGATTCTACTTTAAAATCTTTCCAACTCAAAAATGATGCTGTAACTTACTTTATTTAATATTTGACTTTTTACAAAAATCCACATTTTCATTCTATATCAAACTACGTTTTTGAAATTTTAATTAATCTTTTATTATTTTTGATAAATATTCCCAAAACTATAAATACAACTAATATTATTAAATGAAGTTAATGAATTTTAAAATTAAATTCTTAATTTGAGTTGATTAACTATTGAGCTTTTATTGACTGTGACAATTCTAGTATTAATTTTGAATTTGTGATACTACTTTAAAAACTTTCCAACTGAAAAATGATTGATGCTGTAACTTGCTTTGTTTAATATTTGATTTTTTACAAAAATGCACAATTTCATTCAATATCAAACTACGTCTTTGAAATTTTAATTAATCTTTTATTATTTTAGATAAATATTCGCAAAAACTATAAATACAACTAACACTATTAAATGATGTTAATGAATTTTAAAATTAAATTCTTAATTTGAGTTGATTAACTATTGAGCTTTTAGTACTAGTTTCGGATTTTGTGATACTACTTTAAAAACTTTTCAACTGAAAAATGGTTGCTGCTTTAACTTACTTTGATAATATTGGACTTTTTACAAAAATCTGCATTCTTTCAATTTCAAATTACGTTTTTGGAAAATTTAATTATTCCTTTTGCTGCCAAAATTTAAATATTTACTTATAATTTTGTACAAAAATAAAAATTCTGGAACTTCCAAACACTCTTTTCAAAAATAACGATTACATAACATTATAAAATAACTGAACTTATCAAAACTCACTCAATATCGGAAATAGCATTTTTGTTCCAAATTCCTTTGATAATCAAAACCAACAACATTGTAAAATCAAAACGTATCACTAAATTAAGTTTTAACGAGCTATTTTAAATATGCTCTTGACAGTTTCTTTCACACTTTTATAAGGATCTTTAATACGTCTACTTTGGCAACTATAAATATCCATTAACCAAAGATAACAACTCTAATAAATTAAAGCACAATAACCTAATTTGTCTAAAGTGGTCACGAAAGCACAATATGCTATTAATGCTATCTGAAGACATTCGGAAGCCTATCTGATTCACACTAAGCAAAATAAATCGTCTTTTCATGTAGAAAACCGTACCACCGTGTCGAGGTCGACTATTTTTATCGAAGATTTTAAGACACCAAGTAGATTGTATAATAAATGCATTTGTAAAACACGCGCGAGAGTTATTACAGATCGGTTTTACCCTAGTTTCTCAGAAAACTGAATTAATCCCCGAAGGAATTGTTTTCGAAAGCCGCCATTTAAATTATTAACCGCCAATCAATATTTTAATGAGATTGTGGTTTGCATTCACTATTTATTAGGTGGACAAAGAACTAAATATAGAACCAATAAATTCACTAACAAATCAAGTCCTACTTCGTGCCATTATCCGTTAAGGCTTTATATGTATTTATGGAATAATAGAAATGAGAATTTTATACCGAACGATGATTAAAACACATTTTCATGCACATTTTTGTGTGTTTAACAGTGGCGAAACTACAAAATTACACTGCCTCCTTATCAGCCGGATCACGAAATTAGAGAGTGGGGAATTGATAAAAAAACTCGTAAATTGCATTACAACTGGGAAATGTTATTTTCAACGGGACCAGCAAACTTTATTCTCCGAAGTCATACATATTTAAAGAGTATAATTCGAGTGGCCTTTGTAAATAGACCAAATGACTAAGGGGAAGTTTTCACCCTCCGGAAGAAATTTTTATGACAGTTATGATTGGTTCCGCTTCTATGCGTAATTACTTTAATAACGGTGATTTAGGCATCATCAAAAGCGTATCTATTTTTATGGTGTCCTTGGATGAATTCTTGATCATTTCAATATTTGTCAAAACAAGATCTTGAATTAAATGTCAATTAGAATTGCTAATGTTTAATTAAGACATGGACTTGTTATGTGCAGAACGGAAACGGGACAGACACATATACATTCACATATTTGGCGAAATAATATCCTAAATAAAACTATGATAAATTTTATTAAAGTCATTCATTTAAATAACAGTGACTATACCAACTAAACAACTTCAACCTAAATGCTCATATTCAGTTATGCAACTAAAATTGACAAATAAAAAACTTTCCACTCCATCTATCCGAATCCATAATAAGCAAACAGACAAACAAACGCACGAAACCTAGTTCGACGATCCCTGGCAAATCCAAAATGCAAATTAAAACAAACAATACAGTCTAGAACCACTGCAAGTAGAATTGATATTTGTAGTTGCAGCAGGTCTATTGAAGTGCGAAATTGTCTTCGTTATAAGTTGAAGGGCCGACAGCCGCCAAATGAGGACGGGCAACCAGTTAATGGACATGCCAAAACAATTTTGCAACTCGTCCGAGAACAAAATAAAGAGGCCATCCATCTCGTAACCTTAATTAAGGACCGGTGAACGCTCCCCCACTGTTTTGCCCGTTTAATTTCTTCGCATTTCATTGTTTTGTTTTTTTTTTTTTGACTTGAATTATAAGCCAATTGTTAGGCATTTACTAAAGTCGCTGACAATATTATTCTCCCTTCTATAGGCACCCAAACATTAGTAAATGAAAATATGGATTATAAAATAAATATTCCACATACGCACTGTTTGTTCTGTAAATAGTTCAAATCGAAATGGAACACAGCGACAACTAGTAATTAAATTGAAGGCACAACTTTCCGACCAACGTAGACAGTTTCACAGTAAACTAAATTCCTGTAAGTGCCTATTGTGTGAGTTGAAATAATTTTATCAGTTTGTTTCGGGAAGCACAAGACGGTCTTGTTAATTATAAATTGTGTTATTTAATTCTTATAATATGTAATTTAACGCTAATAGAGGACAGCATGTTGCATCTGATCCGATTAGGCAACTACATTTACATACACGTTTACGCAAAGTAAGCTTGATAACAAATATAAAAGAATTAAAATTTATTGTTTGTGCTGGTTAAACCCGAAGTTTATTATTTAGAAAATCCTCAATAAATAGACTAGAGGGATTTGATACTTTTTCCGGAGACAATGGCCATTGTTTTGCGCATAACATTCCGAAGCAGCACAAATAACTTTATTATACACTTGCCGTTATTGTTCATACTTTCCGGGCTACAGAATATAAACTGGGGTTGGGCCAAATTGATTTCATTTCGTTCCTGTCATAATAGACTTAATGATGATTGTAATGTTGCTGTTAAGCGAATAAAAGAGGACATTCGATGAGCAGAAATTTTATGACCCAGTAGGTTCTTTGCTCGAATTATACGACGACCTAATTGTAGCTTCGAAATTTATTATCATTTTATAATTTCAGTATTCAACATTGTGTTCATTAAAATGTTTTAAGCACACAATATTTGAACTTATATCTCCATCTGTATAATATTAGAACATGTTTTTGACTCACAACTTTTATAAAGCTGGTCAAAGGAAATGGCCATAATAAACAAGAAAAGGAAAGTTTTAACTTTCTTTTCTGTAAGTAACGTTGCACACAAATAAATAAGTTTTGCACTGAAAGAGGATAACAAAGAGATTTATGAGCTATTTTTATAACAACATAACAACATGATTTTACCTTCCTCCGAATATTTTATCTCTTTTATATTTTCAAGTCTATGATGTTTGAAGTTATGAGAATTTACAAATAATCACTCACTTAAATATGTATATTAAACTACTGCGTCCCTCCTTACATAAAGGGAGAAATGTTCCAGTAATTGAGAATTAACCGTCAGGTGTTTCACATCGAGAGCAAAATTTCCCTTGAGACTTTCCTGTGGCAGCCAAATAGTCCTTTTTCTCACATCCTCTTTAATTATTTTGTCATGACTCCAACACCACACCGCGGTAAATAAACGATTAAATAACATTTTACTAATGCGTTTAATAGTTATTGAGTGTGCTAAAGGCAAATAAGAGGGACTTCCCTGAGGTCACCAAATGTTTCTCTTCTTCACGACATATTGTCACGATATGGATGCACAGCAGAAATAAATTGTTCATGTATTTTGATTACAAATTAAAAATCCCTGAATATAGTTTGGCCCAGACTTGTAGGGATTACTCTGTGTTCAGATTCGGCGGGTCAAAATACATAGGAATGTCATGGTCCCATCAATGACCCAGAGTCTGCGCCGCAGACCACTTTTTTTTGTCTGTGTTATTTATCCAAGGGGTTGGGGATAAAACGCTAATACTGAATGCGGTAATTTATGATTGATAAAATCGGTGATAGTAGGGGCACTTTCACGCGATCCATTAGACACAGTGGTTTTTCAAACGCGAGTAAATAAAAATGGGGAAGTTCTTTGGGGAAATCAATAATATTTTTCTTGTCCCGGGAGAATTTGTGAAACGCATCTGCGAAAGACATGTAAATACGATATTTGATGAAATCAAATATTTCTGTGTATGGCTTTGGGTTGTTACATTTAATAGTGAAATAAAGGCTTTTCAGATATCTTTTGTGCAACAATGCGAAATCGGAGAGGTTTTAAAGGGTGCTGTATTAAATTTATGGACCTGAAACACAATGGCTTTTTAGTAATACGTTTTTAGTTCTTACAAAACAACACAACATAACGTTATAATGTAGTTTTCATTACAGGCGGATTCAAATAACCTCTTTTATTTATTCCAGATTATTCGAGGAACACGGAGAACTGCTGAATCTGTTCGAGAAATTTAAGGAGCTGAAAACAAAAGAACAACAGGCCACGAGTTTAGAACTGGCCGAGCATGCCAGTAATGTAATGAACACCCTGGATGAAGGCATCAAAGGACTAGACAACTTGGACACTTTCTTTGACTACCTTCATCAAGTTGGTGCGTCGCATAGGAAAATACCAGGCTTCCAGGCGGAATATTTCTGGGTAAATATTATTGTTTAACATTAAATTTGTCTAAAACACAACTGTTAATTGGGGTAAATTGCTTATGAAAACAATGAAGTTAAAATAAATCGCTTCTACCACGTCCAATATAATCGTCCCAATTTGAAACTTAATTTAGACAAATTAGATACACTGTAACCACCCGTTTTTTTCAGCTTACATTTACCACACGAGGGCAAATAAAAGACATTACCCCCAACATAAATAATTCTCTGGCGGGCGGAGTATTTTTTAAAAAAGACGCATGAGACATGTTTATTTCTTATCGCATTAGCCTCAGCATTTGTCATTCTGCTTTTTACTTTTTTGCGTTCATTCCTTTTTATACATATATGCTCGGATACTCGGCAAAAATGGCACTTTTATATCCGACTCCCGTGCCACGTTTCGGGTCTTCATAAAAACTGAGTTAAGTGAACGTGATTAGAAATTTGTCCTTTCGTGTAGATAATAAAAGAGAAACATTTCAACTAGTAGAGGAAATCATATTAGGAAATCGATTTCTGTTGGGTTTATCTTCCCTGCTCGTTATCGAATTCGAGAGTCCGAATATTTTTTAAAGTTTACTTGGTAATTTATTTGATTTTCTTTAAATACAGTGTTCCCAGAAATTGACGTACCCCACCAATAATAATAATTATACTGAAAATGGGAAAAATAAACATATACACTTTGTATATTAATTTTAAAATACGTTTTTATTTATATTTGTTAAAAAAATTTAAAAATATTGTTTTCCTAAAAAAATTAAAAATTTAGTATGGGGTATTTTTAGCTCTACTACGAATGAAAGCCTCATACTCAAAATCGAGGTTCAAGTTTCATTTTGATTCAAATTCTCCCAAATTTCGAGTAGAAGATTTATTTACAAAATTATAGGTGGTGTGTTAATTTATTGGAACAGTGTATTTTGCTTTTTTAAACGTGTGTAACCTACGTTGCACATAAAAATCAACTTTCAAATTTTTTCCATTTCAGAGGGCAGAGAAGCCGTTCCTGGATGCTGTGGAGCTGACACTAGGAGATCGATATACGGAAAATATGCAAAATATATATAAAATAACGATAAAATTTATTATAGGCACATTGGCTGAAGGATTTAATAATGCTCCTCCAATAACGAACTGATTAAAATTTAAACCTATTTATATATTTTGTTTTTACAATAAAATGTTTTTATTTATTAAATTGGATATTTATTTTGCATTAAACTATTACGTAATTGAACTTCCATGAATAAAAATTGAATTAAAACCGATTAAAAATTCCTAAACAAATATTTCATTTTCATATATTTGGACACGGATTCGAAAAAGGTACTCAGGCTGATAATATTAACAACGGAATGAAATTGTGATAACATATCTAGGTCAATTTTAATTTTCGTTAAATTTTAAACCGCATATTTAAATCGAAAAATTAAATAACATACATTTATGTTTTTATATGATTTAAAATTTAACGAACCAGACCCGTTTGAGCAATGCAAACTAACCAACAAACAAAATTAATATCTAAAATATTTTATCATGCATCCGATACACTAATTAAATTAGTAAATGCCATTTAATGCCACTAATTGTGTTTTAATTTTTACAGCGGATAGAAAAGCCGTTCCTGGAGGCCGTCGAACAAACTTTAGGGGACAGATACACGGAAAACGTAGAGAATATATACAAAATAACGATAAAATTTATAATTGAAACTCTGGTGACTGGTTATAATAACGCCAACCCAACAACATGAACAAGAGACTGATTTTCTCGAATTATTTTGAACCAACAACCGAATGTTTGTATATTTTGAGTGCCGTGGTACAAAGTAAAAAGAATGTGTGTGTGTGTGTTTCTTCATTTTTTTAGTTCCATTTCGCTTCCAGAATGTGAATGTGTGTTTGAAAACAGGGAATGTCCCAGGAAAAATGACGGTTTCAATGATAGAAAAATAACGAAAAGTCAGTCTTCCCCAGTTTTTTCTGTGTCCCTCCCTGAAATTATACACAGATGCAATGCTGAATTGTTTTTTAATTGATATTGTGATTCAACAAAAGACGAAGACATTGTATATTGTGAAAAAAATTGTGATATTATTTTATTATTATATATAGTTAAAAGCAACTGTAACGTATAGTATTATAAATTAATTATATTTAATACTGATCTATCACAATTTTCTTCGGACTTGTAAATATTATTTGTAAGATAATCAAAATTTTTACAAAAATTATAAATGTAATTGAATTAATAAGACCAAATGTACTTCTCATTAACTCATCTCAACTTTCACTATTACTCTATCCTTTACTGTCTTTGATTATCTTATGAAAATATTCATTTCACAAACACCCTTCGATATATGGTCAAGTGATAACACTTTCTAGTACAATTGAAAATAAGACGGTCGACTAAAATTGCGTGATTTAGCCTAAATGAAGTAGAACTAGATTGTCGTCAAGTACTTCCTTCGAACTTTCTGGATATTCCATGTTCATCCTTAATTTAGCAACGACGATCGTTATTTAAATAGGGGCGAAATGCTCTGTCCGTGCTTAAGGGGCTCACTGTCGATTTATTTTATGTAAACATGCAATTTTTTACTATGACCTATTTAGAAATAATACTTGCTTCAATTATGTAATGTTGGGGTTGCCAAAAATCTTTGAAATTATTTTAATACTGTACTTCTCATGAATATAAAATACATCACTAAGTATTTAGGTAATAAATATGTGGTCTTTTTGTAATTGTCCATTTTAATATAATTTTAAAATTTTAAGCTGATATATAAATAGATGTGTAACATTAATGGCAACCTTATATTATTCGAAATTGTACCTTACACAAGATATTTTAAAAAATACTCATATAGTATATTTGTACAGACACTTTTAAATACATATATCTGTGGTGTTTGTTTCTTAAAGCTCTAAATGTTTGTAAAAAAAATATTTATTGTAAATCAGTCAATTTATAGTCAATTGTATAACTGTTATTATTTCAAAGATATATTTTGTACATTAAGAGAACCAAATATTGCTGTTTAAGTTGCAGTGTACAAAGTAAAATTAAGTTTCTATAGGTTTTCAATTATAGAAAAGGCCAAGTCATAAGCAAATATATGCGTAGATATTTATTTATTTAAACAGGTGTAATAGTAAGAATAAGTCACACACTATCAATAAATAAAAGTGTTTGGTGTCTACAAAATTAACATTCAAACATATCAAAATAGTTGAAGGCAGAAAACAAACAAAATTTGCACACTTGCTATTACACAATTAGAACATTTTATTTATTTATTGTTTAAAACTGACTGTATTAACAATAACCAAGATTTTTTCTAAATTGAATATTGAACAATTTGAAATACGTATCCTGCTTGAGGGTGACAACGTTTTTAACAAAATGGGGTAAGCACGGTTTAAAAAAATAACATTCTTTTACTTTTTTACAAACAATTCATAAATTGTATATAAAATACGTTATATTTTTATACAGTAACATTTTATACATTAAGTAAAAATAAAATTCGCACTACATGGCCGTGCTAAGGAACCCAACAAAAACATATAATTTTTTAAATCAGTGTTGAACAGTTTAACGGTACCTGGGTGTCGGCGTCACATCAGTAAATTGGTGATTTCCGATCTGACGCTGAAGGAATCAAAAATAAATTGCCCGTTAAATTCTAGCAAATAGGGCAGAAATTTATCAGACGTTTCTAAATGTACATACAACAACTAAACACAGGGTACAAAATTTAATGTTAGTGCCAAGCGAAATAATTATTTTAATAAAAGACTTGAAAATTGTGACAACACTGATTTACCCTTAAACCCAAGTATGTAATCAGTGGAAATTTGAAGGCGTTTCGACGCGATACAAATTAATGTTGTAATAGAACATGTTCGTAGATGGAAAACTTGCAACGCATGTGACAGTTTTCCTTCTAACATTTAAACATTGTACATAATATATGGTCAAGTTTTATTTCTACAGGATCACAACTTGTATATTGTTAATTGTGTATAGGTATAATGTGTAGTTTACTACACATTTCCAGATTAGGTTTAAAACGTATCATATATGCATAAAGTACATGTTGTGTGTAATATACTATTGTTATTTATATAAAAATTAAATAGCGATGAAATTATGTTGTTTTATTGTCCAATCAAATTTTAGAGAAAACTAGATAATCTGAATTCAATAATTTAGCCAATCAATATTATTATTAAACTTGGTAAGACTTCAGCTACCAGTTCATAGATGGCGCAACTGAATTCTACATTATCTAATTGGAGTTTCAATCATTGAAGTGGTGCCCCATACTGCAGTTATTGCAATGTACAGTTCAAAAACAGTTGATCCATCTGAATCCTGAAAGAGACACCATGTGCAATAGAGACAGTAAGCCTCCCACCACGGAACAGACTTCTACTGCCTCTGTCATGCTTGATGTCTCTCTCTAAATTCAGACGGTTCAAACGTTTTTCCTACTGTATATATTTGCCTTAAGTTTGAAGAAGTGACAATAAGTATATTAATTTTTGATAAGAAGTTGACTTGGACTTGATTAAATATAAAACGGAATATAAATAATTGAAAGATTACATGTTAGTAATTGGTCCATTGTTGCTTTGGAGATTTTGATTTATATTAAAATTGAAATAATTCTGCTGTAGGATGTTTCCAAAATATTTTAAAAACAACTTTTGGTTTAATTAAAAATTTATCACATTAGTGCAGCAGTATGGTGAACAATTTTCCGTGACTGGAGTAATAATGTGAAATAAATATGCACAATATTCATTAATATTTAAACTAAATCTAAAAATAACATCACATAGTACACAACTCGTATTTTTCTTCGTTCATGGTAATCATTATTCACATTTCCATAAAATAATCGTAACTGTCATTTCTAATAAAAGAATAAGTAGTGTTTTTGATAATCTTCAAGGATGTCTTAAACCACTTATTGAACGTTCTCTCAGTTGCCTACAATGTTCAACAAATAAAATACTTTCCAATTCATCTTCCCATGGTAGACGACGAAAACCACAAATAGACTAGTATTTGTTCTGTGTCTCTCTCCACAACCACAACCATAGATGACTTAGTAGTCGGTGGTAGAGCTTAATCGAAGGCCAACGAGATTTAAAATGAACACATAGTATATCGTCGTGAATAAATCTTATAAATTTGTTGTGTGTGTTATGGCTAATTATTGTTGTGTATGTGTGATTTTCGTGCTTGTGATTTTAATTACTACCAGTGAGTTATTTTTTTAAGACATTTTATAAAATATTTTATGAGTACACATCTTTAGATGACTCATTACCAAAATTTTAGTTTAGTTTTCCTAATCATTACTGGTTATAATAATTTTTATTTTAATAAAATGTACAATATAATTTGTATGACAAAATAGTATCAGTAACATATTTAATATTATTATAACATATTAGCAGGTGTGTAATAATATATTTACTAATTAATATGACCACATATTTATAATTATAATAAGAATTCAATTTAAATTCAAAATTGACCACTATATGACTTCATTTCTTGTCCTGATTAAATGTATTATCAGTCTCTGAGACATAACCACCGGAAACAAATCCAACAAAATTCTGCGAATCTGAAAACACAACCTTTTAAAAATTGATAACTTCTAAAACCTGGTAACGGTTAACGTTGGAAATGCATATAAATAACTCCAGCTCAAGAAGTATACGTGAACAAAATAATTTCTACATAATACATTCAAAATACTACTAAAATATTATTCCAAGAAATGTTATAAAATTTCAAACCACGTATATTTTACATCATTTCTGATTACTTTTTTTAACTTCTTAGAATGTCCAGATTACATAAATTTAATAATATATTATTGAGAAATTTTGGGTTTATTCGAAATGTGTCGTTTTCTAGTTGCACGTGTCCATTGCATATAAAATGTAGTTTATCACTAAATACATAAGCGATTTATAAGGAGAACAATGTGAAGTATTTTTAAACATTTATTATTAAATTATAAAACAATTATTTCACAATTTTAAAAAGTGTATACACGACTGAAAATAGACCAGACGATTTATTCTTAAGAAAATATTGTTTAATAATGTTTGGTTATTTAACTCACGTACGTTGTAAAATAGTCACACGTGATAAGATGTAAACAAATTTGTTAACACCTCCACATTTTCCATTTATGATTGAATGGTATTCAATGAATGCACACTAATCTTATATCATTAAATAAGAACGAGCAATTTTCTGAATTTATTGTTACAAATTATGAAAAGTTTATGAAAGGAATTAAGTCCCTTCCGAGCATATATTCTGAACAAAGTTTTTTATAAAAAAAAATAGAATGTGTTAAAGTTTATTTGTTAAAATGTATTAATAATACATTATTTATAAATTTGATAGCCAGTTGGCATTACAATATTCAGCTTAATATATTTTTTATTCTGATAAATATTGGAATAGGTGATCTATATGCCACAAATCATCAATGATCAATGTTTAGTTGGGTGTAAAAAAATTGAAAATTTTAAAAATAAAATAATTATCAAAACATTTAAACTTTGATATTATCATATATTGAAACAAAATTAATATTTGACAAATATTGTCATTGTCTCATAATGTTCTATATTTATGTTGTTATTATTACGTTGTTATTTTTAATTCAATTCAACCAGTGAATTAATATATTTTCTAAGTAATTTATTTAAAAAGATTAGTGCGTTGGGCGCCAATTTTTTTTAAATTATAATAATTTTTTTCCTAAATTTTTTTCTACTACCTCGTTATTAGATAAATATTTAATTATATATAGGAAAATCTGAAAGTTTAAAAATAAAATAATATTGACACCATAATACATTAAAACAAAATTAATATTATACAAAGATTACATTTTGATAAAATTAATTTTTATTCTGAACATTGTTTCATTATGTTGATTTTTTAGACTTGATTAAAACGACAGTAGAAATTACGGTATGTTACGTATATAAGAAATAACTCCAGTCGCAATTAAATTGTAATTGGAAATACCCGATAATAATTGGTTTATGGTTACCTTTAGTTTACTTTCATTAATGTGATTTCTAAGTAATTTAATTATAACGATTACTGAATTGGGCGCCACTTCTTTTAAAATTATTTATTAAAAAATTAATTTACAAATTACTTTAAAACACTAATTTGTGACATTTTTTACTATTTCATAATGTCTAGTCGTATGTAGGAAAGTCGAAAATTTTGCACTATCACACAAACAACAAAATTAATATTTGACAAAAATTAAATATTGACATTTTGATAAGAATGCAAAATTAATTTTTGCTTGATTAAAGAGAAAGTTATAATTATATAATAAACGAATCAGTAAACAATTAAATTGTGATTGGAAATACCCGATAATACATTGATTTATGGTTACATTTAGTTTAACACAACTCAAGTGTGTTAATTTGATTTCTAAGTAATTTGTTTTTAACGATTACTGAGTTGGGCTCCACTTCTTTTAAAATTATTTATTTAAAAAGAAAAAAACTATGAAGTTTTCTTTAATCCCTGACATTTTTTCTACTACGGCTTACAAATGTAGGCCATCGCTTAACTGGTTAGCAGTACTTTTCATTGACTACCTTGAATGTATTCTTTAGCCATTGCAAGAATACCTTGTGTGACGTCACATATCAGGAACGTTATTTGTGACCTGAACGTACCTAGTTTGTTCAAATTTAAGGTGACTCATCACAAACAGATGAAGTGAGACAGTACTTGTTTACTCACGCGTTTTGGTTGTCAATGGTACAGTAATTTTAATTAACATCTCTTGATCCAGCCTCATATAAAACAGTTTTTAATTCAATAACCATTAAGTTATCGTAGTTTAAGGAAAAATACTACATGATTCTTTTATATCACACACAGAGACACATATTAGTAATAATTGGCAGACAATTTTTTATAACAAAAGGAAATAATTAATTGTTGGAACAATTTTATTTTCATTGTATCAATTTGCGGCATTTCACCCTTCAGAAAAACATGTTTTTATTGGAATTAATTGCGTAAATTGTGTCTTGTTTTATTAACATTATAGAGGAACAACAACAACTACATTATATTTTTATTAATAGTTTCCAAATTTGATTATTAATTAATTATATTTTATGATATCCTAGTATTTGTTAAGACAAGTATCAAACAAACATTATTATTAACATAAATGCAGTTCTAAAAAAAAATATTATGAATCGAAAGAGTCAGCTTCCAATAATAAGATTTCCATTACCGATACCTTGTGACTCACTACTTCTGTAATGAGTGATTCAGTAACTTGCTTGCACGTATCAAAAAACGTTTAAAAATATATAAAAAATGCAAGTATTGAATAAACATTTAGTCCCTGGCTTACATTATAGATGAAGGTGTTCAAATTTTTTTGGAAAATGGAGAAATTTTATCCGACAAAGATATAACTCTCAACCCCGAAGACAATATTACAATAATATGTTCCGGAGACAAATATCTGAAATGGATTACACCCAACGTTCCAGCAGGGATGGTAAGTAAAATCGTTTTCCATTTGAAAGTTACTTACGTTTTGATTCCAGTTGACGCCCTATGTATTTTCGGAAATGGATTACGGAATGCATGCAAAAAAATTACTAATCCAAGAAATTTCATATCCTTTCGTTGGTAATTACACGTGTCAGGGTTCTACGACGTCAACCTCCGTTTATTTGTTTGTAAGAGGTAAGAAAAAATAATAATAGAAAATGAAAATTAAGCTGAAGTTTTTCTGTTTACTTTACAATAATTTTAGATGAAAATAATTTGGCTGTAAACATGGATGAATTGAATATTGAAGAAAGTTCTCACATTATTATTCCTTGTCGACCTACATTTCCAGAGGTGCGTGTGGAACTAGTCGATTCTGATGAAAATCTGATACCTACATTATATGATCCAAAAATGGGGCTTATACTAGATAATTATACGTTTGACATACAAAATAGAGCTTTTTATTATCAATGTATATATTCATTAGGAGATGTGGTAACTCAACAGTATATAAATATTATTATGGAAGGTAACATTTCCTTTATAATAAAAATATTAATCAGTTTTTCATTCATGTTATAACTTCTAGAACCTCTGGATAACGAGTACGATGTTATTAAGGAGGAAAATGAAGCTCACAACATAATTGGCCAAACCTTAACTTTAACTTGTCAAGTACAAAAAAATATAGTTAATTTTATTTGGAAAACTCCAAGTCTCTTTGACGAAGTAAGTAAAAAATATTTTAAATCTAATGCATTTTCTGTTAATTTTTACAATAATGCATTCTTGTTTGCAGAGTAGAATGAAAATTGTTCAAAATAGTGGCGACACTTACACTGGAAGGAAATTAATTATTAACCCGACGATCCCCTCAGATAATGGCACTTATGAATGTATTGTTTATAATCGTCGTGGACGAAAAGAATATTTTATTGATGTGAAACTTTATGGTAAGTTTTTGGTTTTATAAAATCACTGCAAAATTACGTGTTATATTATATATGACAATTGTTTTAGAACCGGGTGAATCATTCCTCTGGATAAATAAAAAGATGGGACTGCCTATAAACGTGACCGCAATGCAACCCTCAGCTCAATGGAACATCGAAGTAAGGGGACATCCACATCCTAAAATCAAATGGTATTTTTACACATATTTCAAAATAAGTTATTATTTATAGATTTAATAACATTTATAGGTTTAATAACAAAAAAGAACTAATCGAAAATGGTACAAAAAAGTATGTAACGAAGACTCAAGGGCCTCGTCATTATTTACTGCAAATTAACAATTTGACACTGAATGATTTTGGTACATATTCTTTAGAAGCCAGAAGTGGAAATATATCAGAAAAGTTAGATTTATTTTTAAACATAACAGGTTTGTATACGAAATTGAATAAGTATTAGATGATGATGATGTTCTTTATAGATAAACCGCGGGTAGCTCTTATATTGGATGAGTTTCATCATATTAATTCAGTTTGCAAAGTACAATGTGTTGCAAAATCAAATCCACCTCCTGTATTTAAATGGAAATATAAAGAGTGTGAACAATGTGAATACAAAGAGGTAAATGCAAATAAATTTTGATTTTTGTATGTTTAACTCTTATATTCTAGAAAAACGAAATGCTAAATGAAAATATACACGACATAACGTACGTATCAACATTAACCATTAATGTTAAAGAAAACGGATTTATTCAGTGTATCGTCAATAACTCGATTGGTACTACAATCCAGGAAGTACCGATTTCAGTAACAGGTAAATGTTAAATTAAATTATGCAATTGTTATAAATAAATTAACAAATTATTTCAGATGTTGATAATGGATTCGATATTTTTAATTTTGATGAACTAATGAATATTAATGAAAATAAAAGTTCGGCTGAAGTTGCCATTGGAGAAACGCTTTCGATGACTTGTGCTGTATCTGCCAAAACTAATACAGATTTACAATGGTTCATCAATAATCAACTTCTTGAAAAAAGTGATGGTATTGAGATTTTGAATTGAGTTTTTCATTTAAATCATTGAATCGATTTCAGATATTATAATTGAAAGAAGCTACACCAAGTATAGTAATAGGACTAGTTTGTTGATTAACAATATCAATGAAAGTATGGCTGGCAATTACAAATGCGAAACAAAGTCAAAGAAGCACAGTAAAACTATTGAGATAATAGTGTCTAGTGAGTAATTTATATGAACTGAAAAATTTAACTCTTACCATAACTGCCCTTTTAGAACCTACTCAACCTTGGTTTGACTCTAAAGACGAAACAGTATCCGTTTCTGTTCCATTACCATTTCAAATTTTTTGTAACGTAAGTGGTGTTCCTAAACCGACAATTAAATGGATGAAGGTAAATAAAATAAAATATCATTCAATAAATGTAAATGTTAATTATAAATTTTATTGGACAGAACTCGAAACCATTTGAACCGTTGGATACTAAAGCGTGGATCATGGAGGATCATCGATATCTTAGTTTTTCTAAGACTGAAGTGGAAGATGAAGGGACATACACTTGTGTAGCACATAATTCACAAGGAACTGCTGAAAAAAGATTTTCAGTCAACATATCCAGTAAGTGAAATGAAAATATTTAAATCTTGACTCTTATGCGTATTTTTTCCATTTGTAGATAAGCCACCCAGTTCCCTTTATCTTTACATCATTATCGTCGTAATTCTAATAGCATCACTAATTCTTGTCGTATTTTTAACCATTCACATAAGAAGAGAAAAAGTAAGTCTCAAGAAATTCTAATTGAACTTAATAACGACTTAATATTTTCAGTTGTTACAAAAGGAACTTAAGGAAGCTGGCTTGGCACACTTCCAAAAAGGACAGGCTGAGAATATAAATCCTGACTTAGGTATCGACGAACAAGCCGATTTGCTTCCTTATGATAAAAAATGGGAATTTCCCGTGGAAAATCTTTGCATAGGTAACTGCGACTTACGTAATATAGAAAGAAAATCTATTATTAATTGTTACAGAAAAACAATTGGGATCCGGAGCATTCGGTGTTGTAAAAAAGGCAGTAGCGAAGAATATTATTCCTGGAGAAGATAAAACGATTGTAGCTGTAAAAATGGTAAAGAAGACTGCCGATAATCTACACATCAGAGCACTAGCTACAGAGCTGAAAATTATGGTACACTTAGGACAACATCTAAATGTTGTTAATTTACTAGGAGCCGTCACAACCAACGTAGCAAGACGTACATTCATATTACTTTATTAATTGGATAATGAATTAATCATTTAATTGTAGGAGAGTTGATGGTTATTGTTGAATATTGTAGATATGGAAACCTGCAAAACTTTTTATTGCGACATAGGGGCAGTTATATTAATCAGTTGGACCCCGTTAGTGGTAACGTAGATTATACAATAGGGTTGGATATTTTAGAACGAGCCCATGTGTCTGGTAACAGAACGTAAGTTATAACATGAATCTAAGTTAATTTGCATGAAAATATGAACACAAATCTAGATGTAAGTAACAGCTATCTAACACTGCATGCAGCCTGGTTTTCTTCCTAGTAAACAACTGTTTGAAGTGACTTATGCCGACTTATCTTTTTCCAACAGTAGCAACCGTTCATATTCCTACACTCCAAGAACTGCCAACAGTATGGCAGACTACAGAGGTTCCGATTATGGAAACAATCAAACTGGAGTAACTGAAATGACCAATATTTCCCTCAATTCTGCTGGTAATATAATCTGAATAAATATAAATATTTTGTAATGATGGTATGTATTGTTTTAGGTTACGTAGATCGTAATGGTAGCAGACATAATAGCGTTAATCCACTGTGGCGATCTAATATGACTGGCGATTATAAAAATACAGCAATCACCATTTGCACGAGAGATTTAATATCGTGGGCTTTTCAAATTGCTAGAGGAATGGGTTACCTGGCCTCAAGAAAAGTATTGCACGGTGATTTAGCAGCAAGGAATGTTCTTCTAGCTGATAACAACATTGTAAAAATATGCGACTTTGGACTGGCAAAAACCATGTACAAAGACGATAATTACATGAAGAAAGGAGATGTGAGTTCTTATAATCAGTTATCTTGTTTTGATGTATGTTGTGGTGTATTTCATATTTTAGGGTCCCCTTCCAATAAAATGGATGGCCATAGAATCAATAAGAGATAAAATATTTTCTACCCAATCTGATGTTTGGTCTTTTGGGATAACTTGCTGGGAAATATTCTCTTTAGGAAGGAATCCTTATCCTGGATTTAATATTGATAATGAATTCTTGCAGAAACTTTTAAGTGGATATAGAATGGAACAACCTGAATATTCACCAAGAAACATGTAATTCTATTAAAGATATTTGTTATTATTATTTACAAATGAAATTTCGTTTCAGGTATAAAATTATGTATGATTGCTGGATGTCAAAACCCACTGACAGACCAACGTTTTCCCAACTAGAAGAAGATATAGGAGCACTATTGGAAGATTCCATGAAACAAGTGGGTTTTCACTAATACAAGCTCTAAGTTCCTGAACACACAAGTGAAACTAAATTGTTAATTTTAATTTTTAGCATTATGTCGCCCTTAACGACCCTTACATGGAAATGAACACTCAGAGGCAACAACTTGGCGAAACCGACTATTTGAGGATGATGAACTCTCCAGATTTTAGAAACCTTTCATCACCTGGTGGCAACGACGGATATTTGACACCCACCCTTTTCGGCGCCAGACCGCAAAATATCAATGTATTTAATTTTGACGTGGATAGCAACATCAGTTCGTCAGAATCTACCGGTCACGAAATGCAACCTATGCTTCACACTGTGGTAGAGTCTGACAATGAGGCTGCCTCACCAACTCCAGACAGTTTTGCCAATCCAAGTTATCACATCGTTTCTCCAATCAACAACAGCGACGACAGTTACATGAATATGAGCGGGAGTAGCAAAGAAAATAAGAAGGAAGTAACTTATTTAAATAGTACGGTTGTTTAAACTAGTAATGCCATGTTAGTAACATTCCATTGTATTCAATGAATATGTTTTATGTTGTAAATAAAATTGTAAATATTGTGCCAAAGAAAAATCTTTCGTTTGTACTTAAATTATTGTATAATATTTTTTAAATATAAATTTGTTTATAAAAAATTGTGTTTTAATTTGTTTGTGAAAAATTGAATATTTGGGAGAATATAATTGCCCATTCTATAATGTATAATATAAAAGAAATTAAATATCGTACATACATGAAAACGATCAATAAAAATTGATACACGAGAGTACTGTAACCATGTACTCTTAATATTTATCCATTAAATTTTTAAGTGGTATGGTTCTGTATACAATAAAATACAAAAATCCTCTTTTTTAAATTTGTTAAACTAAGATTTCGTTTTCATAAATAAATTTTCTTTCCTAAAAAGGAATGATATATAATATATTATTATACCAACTGTATAGTGGAACTCAATACACAAGAAAAAAAATATTATTAAATTTTAGTAATACTTAGTACTACATGCGACCTTTTCAAATACTGATGAGGAAGACTATTAAATAGTTGAACATAAGTTTATAAATCTAAACATAATACTTAATAACATAAACATGAAATTTTAACATTTATACTAAAAATTCAAAAAAATTAATCTGAAACTGTTTTCAAAAAGTATTTGGGAGTTCTTACATATCCAGTAATTAATGTATACATATATATAATTTCTCTTAAAAAATCATTGACCACACATATAAGGCAAATATGTATATATTTGCAATATACAAATAATATATATTAATAAGATACATAATTTTTTAAGAATTTTAAATTTGCTTAATAATTAAAGACATATAGTACTTCAATAATGAACAGACCTCCTATTCACATTGACATAAGAATAAACGTATATTTATAACAAATTTTTAATAATTTTTCATAATAGTAAAAACAGTTGCCTATAATATTTTGCAATTATGCATGCATTCATTGCTAATGTAGGTATTTAACGTTTTAGACTGCCGATCAGAATTAGTCAGTATCAACGAAGGCAAACGAGATTTGAAATGAACCTATAGTATTCATCATTGGTGACACTTATGTTTATATAGAGAAATTATGGCGAATTGTTTTTATTTGTGTATAATATTATTTGTAACCGGTAAGTAATTTATGATTTTACAATTAGCTTATTTAAAAATAAATATATCGTCATTTCATAATAATTAATAATATTAATTTTTTAGTATAAATAGTATAGAGAATTTATTATCAGCTTGTCAAAAACAAAAATTGTATATAAATTTATTATAAATTTTGTAATTATATTTATTATTATAGATTTTACTCTATTACTTCTACAATAATATCATCAGAAATTAAATATTTATAAAATCAAATTTATTCTATGAATTACAATTAACTTGTAGATTAATTCACAATGAGGCTAATTTTAATTAAATATGATTAAAAATATATTAACAAATAAAGCCCAATGATTATTAAATCTTTAACATTTTATAACAGTAAATAATATTTAAATTTAAATATAATGTATTAATTCAATTAATTAAATATAAAATAAATAATATATTATTTATGTCTACATAAAAATAACATATACGCAGTTTCCTTATCTCAATTAACTCTAAACACAGGACAAGAAATCCAGAATACCTAACCACATTTCCTGTTTTCAAAAAAAAAAGGTTGAGAATTGATAACTGATCAGAATCGACTTCCATAGCGTTGCGGTTTTCCAGCACTCTTTATGAACGTGAAAAACTTTATCATTGTGAGATGTTAAATAAAACACACTACATTGTTGCAAATAAACATACTTAAAATAATATAGTATGTTTAAATATTAAATTTAGTTTTAAATATAAATAAACAAATTAGAATATTCTATAGCTATCAAAAAATAGTCGGCTTTTTCTAAAATAATAAAATTAATTACAAAATAAATATGCCGCAATTTTATCGACAACATTTAATTTTTTATTGGTATTAAAATATTTTAATAATATTTTTTTCAGTTAGAGCAGTACGAATATATTCAGAAAACGATGAAATCTTATCCGATAAGGAGATTACTCTTAACACAAACGAGACATTCTCAATGATCTGTAAGGGCATCGATCATGTGAGATGGATTGGACCTAACGATTCGGAAAATGAAGTAAGCAACATCGGTAACTTATATATAATATTTATTTTTATTTAATTTAAGACTAAATTTATATCCAAAAATACGGAAGAGACAAGCAAAATTGAGTTGAGAAAGATTTCACACCAACATGTAGGAAATTATACTTGTAAGGATTATAATGATTCAACATCAGTTTATTTGTACGTTAAAGGTGAGATATAACTTAATAAATAAAATAGGTATTGTCTCTGTACTAATTATAATAATTATAATAATAATATAATAATATACTTAAGGTAAACACATTCATTCATAACATTTTTTTGGATTTTAATGCGGAATGAAATCAACTGTATTATTACCAAATATCTGTGTCTAATGAGTTTATTACTTCTAATCAACCAAACTAGCAAATGAAATGTTAAAACTGCTTGTGATTAATTATGTCTGTCCTTTTAACTATAACACTTAAAGGGGTTAGCACTGTTTGGCGAAACATTCTTTGTTATAAAAGGAAATTAATAATACACGGAGAAAGTTTACATTCCCACAAAGGATTTGTACCTCTGATGAAACAATAAAAAATTTTACATTTTTCGTGTATATATTTACAGATGAGGAAAATTTGGCTGTAAATTTAAAAAAATGGGATATTGTAGAAAGCCCTCAAATAATAATTCCCTGTCGACCAGCATTTCCTGAGGTAAATGTCACTTTGTTTGAATTATATGATGATCGGATAAATGCATTTTTTGACCCTAAAGTTGGATTCATATTTAACGATTTTAAGTTTGTTATTACAAAAACAGACTATTGTTGTAAGTATACTTATCAAGACAAAATAATATTTCAATATGTATCTATAAAGAAAGATGGTGAGTTTTCTATTTACGATTTAATAAATATTATCTGCAATATAAAATCTTGCAGAACCTGTGACTTCTGACTTAGTTGAAATGAGGGAGGAAAATGAAGCTCATAACGAAATAGGTCAACCTTTGATTTTGCACTGTACACTTTCAGACAATTCAATTTATGTTTATAATCGTACTTGGATGCCGGCGGGTGGCTTTGACAAAGTAAGTGAAAATAATCTAAATATTTAGAAAATAATAAATCTCTATTTATAGAGAAGAATGAAAATTACTGAAACCGAAGATTCAATTCAATTGACCGTTAATCCAACTATTGTATCCGATAATGGCACTTATACATGTGTAATTTTTGACCGCCATGGACCACATTACTTTACTAAAGAGGTAAAGTTGTACGGTAAGTCTAAATATTATGAAAGAAAGAGAGCATACACGCCATAATATATTATTAAACAATCTTCTTCTTTGTTGTAGAACAAAACGAAAGTTTTTTATGGATTAATGACAATATGCTTAGTAATATAAGCGTTTCCGTATCACCTGATGGAATACCACTTGTTTGGAATATCGAAATTCGCGGACACCCACATCCTACTGTTACATGGTACAGAAATGAAAAAGTCATTAAGAACTCAGAAAAATATGAAACTATGCCCCAAGGGAAACGACATTTTTTAATAAGAATTTTTAATGCGATTATGGATGATTATGGAATATATAAACTGGAAGCCACAAATGGGAAGCAAACTGAAGTCAGGGAATTATTCCTAAATATCACAGGTACGTTAATAACAAATATGTGGTCAACATTTACATGCATATTTGTAGGAAAACCAACGGTGTCCCTACAATTGGAACCAATTTATTTGGCTAATTCAATGTGCAAATTTACATGCCGTGTAACATCAAACCCTTCCCCTGAAATTACATGGCAAGTTAAAAAGTGCCACAAATGTGAATATCAGAAGGTATAATACAATAATATATCAGAACACGTTAAACATAAGGGTCAGAAATTTTGAGTGATGATGTCAACTGGCATCAGGTTTGCGTTTGCACATAACTTTAAAGAGTTGTACATGTTCCCTATGTTCGACGTGATATTATATTCTTTGTTATAATATTCGAACTTTTAGATTAACGAAACGATGGCTTCACAAATAGAAGATATAAAATACACTTCAACCCTAATATATAAATTTCAAGAAAATGGATTTGTTAAATGTATTGCCAATAACTTTATTGATGGATCAGTCGTTGAAAAACGTGTTTTTGTCTCAGGTGCACTTTGTTTCTATAAATATGGATAGTCTCGATATTAACGCCGTTATTTTAGATATTTCAAACGGATTCAACATTTTCAATTTTAACGATCTTATGAATGTGAACTTAAACTTAAGTTCTGCTGAAGTAGCTATTGGAGAAACAATGTCCATGACTTGTGGTACTTCATTTGAAAGGGAATCAAATTTAGATTGGTATATTAATGGCAAACTTATTGAAGGCAGTGATGGTAAATTTGTATGTTTTATCTAATTTATCCACTAAATCATCAATTGGGTTTTAGGCACACTTATTGAACGAAGCTCTACCAGATATAGCAATAGAACTAGTTTGGTTATCAAAAATATTAAGTACAACATGTCTGGTGAATACAAATGTCAGACGAAATCTGGAAAATATTCGAAGATTATTAAATTGAAAGTATCCAGTAAGTAATTAAATGAAATTTAAAAGTAAGGAGCTTATTTTCTTCAGGAGAAACTTTAGAAAAAAAGAATAGATTTTCTTTATTAATGCACGAGTTCTAACTGCTCCCAAATTTTAACCTCCTATTTTAGAAATACCTTCAATTCAATTAGCAAATTTTTAAGCATAAAGATGATTAATTTTTTTGTTTTCCATAACGGGTACTAATTTAAAACTTATATTGATCCATTATATTTTAGAACCTACACCACCTCGAATTGAAACTTATGTTGAGACTGTTGAAATTTCCGAACCTCTTCCTACTCAAATTTTCTGTAACGTAACTGGTATTCCTAAACCAATCATTAAGTGGTTAAAGGTAAAATAAATTTAAAAATATATTGATGTTTTACAGTAACTACATACATGCAATTTTCAGAATTCAGAAACATTTAATCAACCCAATATTGAGACATCAGGAGATAAACGATTTTTGAAATTTTCCAAAACGAATTTATACGACGAGGGTACATATACATGTATAGCTCAAAATTCTCAAGGAACTCATCAAAAAAATATTAAATTAATTATATCAAGTAAGCGAACATTAACACTTTAATTTAGTGTTAAATATCATTTTTTTTTAGACAAACCACCCAGCTCGATTTACCTCCATATCACAATCGCTTTAATTCTAATAGCAGCACTGATTCTCTCTATATTTTTAATCATTCATATAAAAAGAGAAAGAGTAAGTACCTATTATCTTCTCAGCCAATCTTAACATTGCTTTAACATTTCAGTTACTACAAAGGGAGTTAAAAGCAGCAGGCTTGGCGAACTTCAAAACTGGACAAACAGAGAACATAAATCCCGATCTGGGACTCGACGATCAAGCTGAGTTACTACCATATAATGAAAAGTGGGAATTTCCAATTGAAAAATTAATTATAGGTGGCTTTAATAAATATGACAACTGGAGCATATAATCAAGTAATAATTTTAGAAAAACAACTGGGGTCTGGAGCTTTTGGGGTTGTTAAAAAAGCAATTGCCAAAAATATAATTCCTGGAGAAGATAAAACAATAGTGGCTGTAAAAATGGTAAAAAAAACTGCTGATAATTTGCACATTAAAGCTTTGGCCACTGAATTAAAAATTATGGTCCATTTGGGACAACATTTAAATGTGGTTAATTTATTAGGAGCTGTCACAACAAACGTGGCAAAAAGTGTGTATTATTGTCTTAAGTAAGGCAATTATTTAATAAAATGTTTTAGGGGAGTTGATGGTAATTGTTGAATACTGTAGATTTGGGAACCTTCAAAATTTTTTGTTCCGTCACAGGGACTGTTTTATTAATCAGCTAAATCCAATTAATGGCTACGTAGATTACACAATAGGGATAGATATTTTAGAAGGGGCAAAATCTAGTAACAACAGAATGTAAGTTAATTCAACAAACATTTTAAATTGCACTTCTACATATATACAAACATTTAAAATTTTCCAATAGTCCGAACCGTTCTTGGTCGCCTAAAAGTATCACTAGCACGTTCGACTTCAAAGGGTCATCTTCTGGTAATAATCAAGCCGACACAACTGAAATGACCAATATTTCTATAAATTCGTCCGGTAATTTGTTTACATTTAACAAAATAATTCATTTACAAGGACTTGGTTGGTTACAGGTTACGTGTCTAACAGTACTAGACGCCCCAGCCTTAGTCCACTGTGGAGATCAAACATAACTGGCGATTACAAATTTGCAGGAAAACCAATTTGTACAAGAGATTTGATATCTTGGTCTTTCCAAATTGCTAGGGGAATGGCATATCTGGCGTCAAGAAAAGTAATGTATTCGTTAATACACTGTACTCGAATAAATATTATTTTTGTAGGTGTTGCACGGTGATCTTGCAGCCAGAAATGTTCTTTTGGCTGATAACAATATTGTAAAAATATGCGACTTTGGGTTAGCGAAAACCATGTACAAAGACGACAATTACATGAAGAAAGGTGATGTAAGTTATATAAGACAATTATCTTCTTTTTATATACGTCGTGATGTGTTTTGGATTTCAGGGACCTCTTCCAATAAAATGGATGGCCATAGAATCAATAAGAGATAAGATATTTTCTACCCAATCAGATGTTTGGTCTTTTGGAATAACTTGCTGGGAAATATTCTCTTTAGGAAGGAATCCTTATCCTGGATTTAATATCAATAATGAGTTCGTCATAAAACTTTTAAAGGGATATAGGATGGAACGTCCAGAATTCTCGCCAAGTGAAATGTAAGTACAGTACTGTATTGATTGAAAATATCTTTTCCGCATTACAGATATGTGAATGAATAACTGCGAGCCTCAAATCCAAACCAACAATTTCTACATCAACATTTAATTGTTTTACCAGTATTAATCTTTATTGAAATGAATTTGTTTTAGGTACAAGATTATGTACGATTGTTGGACAGCAAAGCCTACTGATAGGCCAACTTTTACACAATTGGAAGAAAAAATTGGTAAATTACTAGAGGATTCCACAAAGGAAGTAAGTATATTCCATAACATTTAAAAATAATTGTAGTCTTCAAAATTTCAATTTTTAGTATTATATCGCCTTAAACGATCCTTACATGCAAATGAACACCAAGAAACAACTCGAAGAAACTGACTATTTAAGAATGATGTGCTCGCCTGACTTCAAAAACCTATCGTCACCTTCGTATCTAATCAATTCAGATAGCCAAGATGAAGGGTACTTAACTTCAAGCGAGATTTTTAGCCCAAGAATAGAAAATGAGAATGTGTTTAGCTTTGATGTAAGCAACTACAAGAAACCTTCGCAATATGCTGGTTGTGAAATGCAGATGGAAACGCTCGTAGAGTCTGACAATGAAACTAATTTGCACATACCAGATACTTTCGATAACCCAAGTTATCATGTAATGCCAAAAAATGACAACAATTACATGCATATGAAAGGAGATAATGAAGTAAACAGAACCTGCAATGATGATGTGATACGAGAAGCACCATATGTCAATAGTTCGGTGCTTGTAAATTAAAATTAATAATATAATAACATAGTGAATTCGGACGTATTATTAATGAATTATAGAATTATTAATGTGTAATATACAAATATGTAAATTTTATTACATATATTTTGCCAAAGATTCTTCTTGTACTTAATAATTTAGGTTAGCTTTTAAATATATTTAAGAACTATATTTTTATTGTTCTTTATGTTTTAAATGTATTAAATAAATTTTATAAATTGTCGAGGTGTTTGTTCAATTGTTTATGTTAATAAATTTTTTGTTAATAGATATTGCTTGATTATTACATATGAATAATCAAAAAGTGGGTCTAATAAAATATACTTGATGAAAATTGTTCATGAGCACTATCTCCAAAAATTAATTTTTCTTTGTTTCTGATTAATATAAGTAGTATACAAAGTAAATTTAATGTGATTCTATTTGAGTAGGTTCCGATTGATTCTTTCAAGATATGTGTACATCTTGCATATATTTTCTTTTTTTTATTAATTTCTGTCTTTACTGTTCAGTGACCTTTGCGACCCAAGTTATCTCTAGGGAGCGATAACTAATATGTGTCGCGCTCAGTTCTTCTCACAACAGTTACTAACGAGATGATCAAATTGGTGTTCCTGTTAGTTTTTGCAGCAATTGCAGCTGCATGTCCCAGAGAACCCACCGTTTATCAGTCGAAAGTTAATAAAATACCTGGAGACAATGGATACAACATTAAAATTAACGAAAATCCAGAAAAATACGTGCCAGGAAAGTTGTACACGAGTACGTAAATTTATGTCACTTATTATGTACAAATTTCATACTACTTAAAACTGCACACTTTCTTAACTATGTGGTTGTGATGAGCAAAGTGAAAAACTATTATTTTATTTTTTAAAGTGTATCTTATGGGTTCGAGGACATTCGCCAAAGTTCAACATTTTACCAGATTTATCATAAACGTAGAATCAACGAATAATCCAGAAAACATATCGCCTCAAAATGTTGGAAGTTTTCAACTCTACGGCGACAATCTGTCTCAATTTAAAGAAGATTGTGTGAATACCATCCATGAGGTAAATTCTCTTCCAAAAACAGAAGTCTTCTTCATGTGGTCCGCTCCCCCACCAGGATCGGGATGTGTGACATTTAGGCAAATTTTAGCCATATGTTGTGTTATATATTTATTAAATAAATCACTTTTAGGGCTATGGTTTTTGAAGACGCCAATCGCTGGTATTCAGATGATGGAGGTTTAAGTAAAACGTTTTGTGAACAAACTGAACAAGATGTGAAATTCGACGAAAACGACTGTTGTGCTTGTGATGAAGCCAAATACAGTGTAAGAACATTCAATCCTCGTAGCCATGCACTACTATTTCAATTAATTCCTATTTACAGATGGTTTTCGAAGGTATTTGGTCAAACAAAACACATCCAAGAGATTTTCCGTTTTCTTTATGGCTAACTCACTTCTCTGATATAATCGGAGCTTCACACGAAAGAAATTTTACATTTTGGGGTGAGGGACAGATCGCATCTGAAGGATTCAGAAGTTTGGCCGAATGGGGATCTGTCAGATTGATGGAAACCGAATTGAAAGCAAAAGCTAAATTTCTCAGGACTCTAATTAAAGCTCCGGGATTGTGGTATCCCAATGTAAACACAAATACTACAACCACTTTCAAGGTTGACAGAAGGCACCATTTGATTTCTTTGGCATCCATGTTCGGTAAGATATACAACCAAATTCATTTTACATCCATTAATTTGATGGCTAATATATTTTAGGTCCAACACCTGACTGGGTTGTTGGAGTGAGCGGTCTCAATTTATGCCAGAAAACCTGTTCATGGGTGGAAAATTTAGTTGTTGATTTATATCCTTATGATGCTGGAACTGACAGTGGTATTACGTATATGGTAATAATTTCATAATAGTTTTAATTCATTAGTTTAACTTAAATTATCATCCAGTCGCCCAATGCTGAAACGAAACCACGGGAGAGGATGTACCGAATCACTACAACGTATCCGGAGGACCCGAGACAACCTTTCTACGATCCATCCAAAAAGGAAATTCCGATTCCTTTAGCTAAGCTTTACTTAAAACGTGAAAAGCTCATTCCAAAAAATTGCGATGAAAACTTCCTTACTGCATTGCTTGACGTAAGCGAAGACACCGAAGATACAACAAGGGGTAAAACAATAATATCTACGTAAATATCAACTTACAAAATATATTTTAGCTGAGTGTGCCGTTACCGATTATACACCATGGACAGAGTGTTCTGTGACTTGTGGCAAAGGCATCAGGATGAGAACAAGAGAGTACAGAATGCCACAAAAGGCACAGATGTTCGAATGCAAAAGACAATTGGTATCTAAGGAAATGTGTGTGGCAGCTGTACCAGAATGCGAGGGGTATAAACAACGCTTTGTAAGTTGTATTTATTTCACTAATTCTTTTCAGTGGTGAGACCAGAAGCGATTCGGACGAAATCGACGACAGAATTGAAGATAATCTGAATGAAGAAGGTGTTTGTTCTACATCACCCTGGAGACCTTGGACGGAATGTTCAGTAACTTGTGGAATAGGATTTAAAATGAGAACCAGACATTTTGTTGACAAAATGGGAATGAAGAAGTGCCCCCACGTTACAACTGGTACTCAGGTTTATTGAAATTTCTTTGCAATGATATGTTTGCGTTTTAGTTGAAAAAGAAAAATGTATGCAACCGGAATGCGCTGCTGCTGAAGCAGAACTCGCAGATCCAATGTGTCCAACGACCGCTTGGAGCGACTGGAGTCCATGCAGTGCAACATGCGGTAGAGGAATTAGAATGAGAACCAGGCTGCTATTGGTCGAGCCTGCACTTCAACAAAAGTGTAGTTCCAGAATTGAGCTTTTGCAACAGTCACACTGTATTGAAACCCCTGATTGTAGCTTCGACATGGCCACTGCCAAAGGTGGGAAAAATTAACTGTTAAAGCTCGAAATTTCTAAAACTTGTACGTGTGTTTTCAGTGGTATGTATGCAGGAAAGCGACTACGGCTTATGTCAAGGTTACTTTAATAGATGGTATTTTGACGTGAATCAGAAGACTTGTGTTTCGTTCGTATACGGTGGCTGTCGCGGAAACAAAAACAATTTCCTCACATTTGATGATTGCATGAATCAGTGTTCTGTTGTAAGGGGTAAGTGGGAAACATTGATATCTCTATAATTTTATAATCTCCACTATTCTTTGAAGATGCTCTTAATGGTAACGTACCTAGTAACCGTCCGTCAAGCGTTATAGCATCAGAAATTTCAACCCCACCGGTGGATTGTATGGTAACTGAATGGAGTATTTGGAGCCCATGCAGTGTCTCTTGTGGAACCGGATACACGAGGAGGTTTAGAATGATTAAGAGGCCGGCTGAAAATGGTGGAAAACCGTGCCCGAGAGTGCTAGAAAAAACTCGCAGATGCAGCTTGCCCTCTTGTTAATAAAAATAATTAAGGTGTAAATTTCATTTTCGTTGTATAGCATTTTATAAAATATTATATTTTTTCCAATTTATTCTAGTTTTTATATGAAATAACACATAATAATAGTTACATAATAAAAATTGTATGATATATATATATTTAAAACTTGAATTATTACATAACTACAAATAACTGAACAATTCACAGTTAATGAGTGTTTTCAAATATTACTATTTTATAAATTTCATAATTTCAATATGAAAAAATGATTATTTATAATTATTCAGGGATTTAAATGAAATAATTAAAAAACTAGTGTTAAAAATTTATTCATAAATTCGATTACATATCTTTAAATTCTCCACTGCCATTCAAAAGTAAAATATTTGGATTCTCCTTTTCGAATTCACTTGGTTCCCGTTCTCGATCTTCTTGACCCCATTCTCCAACAGATGATAATACATTTGGAACCTTCTCCTTTTCATTTTCCTCCCTCTGACAGAAGTTCATTACATCATTAAAAATTGAAATATTTACCATAAATAAAAAGAAATAATGTAAAATAAAACCCACTTACACTACTTAGACAAACTGATTTATTGTTATAATTGGATTTATACAAGTGATTATAATAAATAAAATTAAGAATTCACCTGTGCATCCATTTTAGCAAACTTATCAAACATATTTGCGTATATTTTCTTTTCCTTTTCTAATTGCACCTTAATAATCTTTGAACAGGCTGCTTGCTGGGCTTGAGCAGCCTTATTGTTAGGATCAATTTGCAAACATCTAGCAAAATCTTTTGCAGCCAACTCGGCTTCAGAAAGACCAATATAAGCTTGTCCCCTTCTGAAGATTGCCTTTTCGTTATCGGGATCGAGTTCGAGAGCAGCATTAGCAGCCGACTTGGCGGCAAAATAATCTTTTACTTTGAGATGGGCCAACGATTCATTGGAATAGGAAGCTATAAGTAAATTTTTACGTTTTTCTGCCAGATCATCTTGAAAATCTGAAAAAAAAAAATATTTATTTATTTTATTATAACACGTGAATATGAAGAAATTACCTTTTTCCGTATCCAAAAAGGCCTGAACCTTCCTATACAATCTAATAGCCAATTCAAATTTGCCATTTTTAAAGTAATTTGTTCCTTTTTCCTTAAGCAATTCGGCCTGTTGTACCCGCTCGGAGCTGTCCAACGCCCAACTTTCTTTGGCTCTTTCGAAATTTTTCAAGGTAACAGTATACACAACAGTAGCCTTGCCAGGAATGTTTAACTCAGCAGATCCCGTATCACCGAAAGCGTATTGCGATTTGATCTTCAAACGAGAGCATTCGCCTTTTTTGAATTTTTCTAATGCTATTTCTACACCACGGATAATGTTAGCCTCTGAACCCTCTCCGATTGTAAACGAAACGGACCTGTCTTCGAATACGCGGTCTTCATGTTTTCCTATGAGGTGTACTGTAAAAAATGGTTGAGTGATAAAATTTACCACAAAATGTCAACTTGAAAATAACAGGATGTTTTCAAATCAAGTTGTTTACTTAAATAATCGTGGACAGTCGTTTCATCACATACTGTTCATTAAAAAATTCTTTATCAAATTTGAGTAGTATTTTTACCCTCCATTTTTGGTTAGGAGTTTGAAATTTTAAATAATTTGATTGAAATGTCTGTACAATAATATACAGTTTAATTTTTAATTTAAAATCTAAATGAAAATTACATTTATATTCAATAATAATTAATGGGCAAGAAAAATTAAAAAACTCCATTCTTTAAATCAATAGATATAATATTACGAACGATTTTATAATATTAAATTTTTATGATACAAAAATATTTAGAAGATATTTTTGTAAGTATTAATTTTAATATTAATAATACAATTATTAAATTGTTGTTAACAGAAGTAATAGTTAATAGTAGTAATCATTCCTGGCATCTATAATAGTATATCACATATTGTAATTCTATCCATAAACATTTTTGTTGTCAAATTTTTGTTAAATAAAAAATCATATTTGATAAAACAAATTTTCTCTTACCCTCCACCATTGCTCCATCATTTGGTGTAGTGTAACCTTCTCCTGGAGTTATAGATTGTATCTTCTCAATGCCTCCATCCTTAGTGGGACTCAAATCCTCACCTTTCCAGTCAATCACTTCAACCTAACATAAAAATTAGAATTTATCAAAACAAATATCTTAAATCTTACATCAAAGAGCAGGGTAGAATTGGGGGGGATGGTTGGTGGACTTCCTGCTTCACCATAAGCATACTGAGGGGCACAAGTCAGCATTGCTCGCTCCCCTCGTTTCATAGTGGCCACACCGATGTCCCATGCTTTGATTACACTTCCTACACAAATACCGCATTAATTAAATATAATTAACGTATTTATATTTATAAAATACCTTTTCCGATGTCAAATTGAAAAGGTTCATTCCGGTCACGGCTAGAGTCGAATTTCGTGCCGTCCGTGAGTGTTCCGGTATAATGGACTTTAACTTTACATCCTGCTGGTGGTACCTCATCACCCACACCCTCTTTTAAGATTTGCTTCAATACACCTTTATCTTGAGCAGGTGAAATATCCACAGTCTCGCTCATTGTGAAGAACTGTTAGGAATGTTCTGGAAATTAAACATACAAGTTTATACAGGTTAGATAGGTAGGTAAAAATCAATAATTTGAGGTTGACACAGAAAGTTTGCACAAATATTGTGGCAACCATGGAAATCGCTTTTATTGTCAAGTTAAGTTACCTTTGTTGTTTGCTTGCTCAAAAAACACTGAAAAATGCTGCAACGAACTTGCAATTTTAAACTTGACGGTTTCTTATAAACCCGAATCAGTGATGCCAACGAAATTTTATTATAATTGAATAAAGATTTCATGTTGCCAGTTCTACTAAATTTCTGTTTTATTAATTTCTATTCAATCAAATAATTAAATGTAAACATATCATAATTAGGTTAAATAATATATATATATAGCCTTATTTAATATTATAACGTTATAATTTGTGAAGTTTAATTTTAATTCAGTTTTTAAATCTCACTAAATGGCAACCTTGTATTATGTTAATGACATTACGGGCCACCTATTTGACAGTATCCGATAGACTTTGTCCTACTCGTGCTTTTGTGAAAACTTATTTTAAGTTTATAATCCGACTCCTAATGGAGGTATCGTTATTGAGCGCGGACTCAGACGAGCGGGAAGAAGGTGAAATCGTCGACGACGATTTAGAAGACATTTCGGATAGTTCGATAACTATGATGCCCTTGCAGCTTGGTAAGTGTGTCTCATCTAAAGGACATTTACGTGGTCTTTCTTTAAGTAGCATCAGCGACGGAGAGCCGCCGCCGAAAGAAAGGCATCGGCGGAAGTCCCATCGCAGGAAGAGGAGGACTTCACGAAGAAGGTCCACAATCAGTGTTTCGGATAGTGACAGTGCTACAGACAAACGGCTGAGACGGAAACAGTTAAAGGCGGCAGTCGCAGTGGATAAGGATGAAATTCACCAAAACAGTTTGGAAATCAGACTCAAGCTTATGAACGATATGTGCAAACAGCCAAAAGAACCAGAAAATTCACACTCTGATATTGATAAGGAATTAATTCAGTTAAGAGCTGCTGCACTAAAGACTACATTAGAAAATAAGTACAATGGTAAGAAAAGAAAACTAAATGGGGTTAAAGAAAACATAATTTCGGATAATTCTATAAAGTCTGATGTATCAGACACAAATAAAGAGAACAATCACAATGAAAATTGTAAAGAAAATGGGACAACTGAAGTTGAAAAAGAGTCTGAATCTGTTGCTTGTCAGCCTCATGAGGAGGATGAGGATGTCTTAAGGGCTGTGGTTTTAGCATCCATGTCCAAAAAGATAACATCAAAAAATGACACAGAATCTGTTGTCAGTAATGGAATAACTAATTCCATTAACACAAAACCAATCAAGTCAATAACAAATACAATAAGACCAATAAAGAAGCCAATGACAATGCCATTAGTCAAACCACTCATTATTAGCATTTCTAAAGATTCTGACACTGATGAAAGTGAAAATGAAGGATCAGAGCCAAAAAAGAACAATTTAATGTCAGAGGAAGACATAAAAAAATCTGTGGACAGTTTTTTGAAGGAGCAAAGAGCTCAAGTGGAAGCAACCACATCCACCACAGCAACCCCATGTGCCCCTAAAAAAGCCACCAACAACCCACTGAAATCAGCAGTAAAACTACTACCTAAAGACAAGCAAAGAGAGTACCATGAGTTATTGCAGAAACTGGCTGCCAAAAAGAAAAATCTTGTTCATAAAGCAACAGAATCTAAATGTGTTCCACCAAAACCTAAACCTAAAGTGACATCAGAATTACAAAAGGCAGACACTGTCATCAATTTCAAAAGGGATGTACACACATTTAGAAAAGTTTACAAGGAAATTCAGACACAGCCTAATGGAAGGTACTTTAATCTTAAAATAAGCTTATTTAGATGTTTTAAATTATTATGTATAATACATTATTTAAGTGCATGCTTGATATTTGGGTGATAATAGGATCAGGTAAAACTAAGTTTTATATTGTTTTATTGCTTATCATAATTTCTTTTGTTTTACCTATATATGCATAATATATTTTATTTATGACAAAGAAAAAATATAAACAAAAAAGTTGAACTCAGCAATATTGTTTGTGAAAATTTATTCTATATAAAAGTATTATCTAATCCTATTATATTATAAATATACTAATAGTCTTTATTCTTAAAATCTTGAATTTAATGCCATTGTTTGATTTTTAACAACTACAAGATATATTGGAAACATGACAAAAATTTTACAACAAAGAATCAAACAAAGATTACAGATACAAGACAAATATACATCTCTTAAACCAGTTGTGGATAGAGTGTTTGAGATACACAAAGAAAAAACTAGACTAGAAAAGAGATTGAAAGAACTAATGATGGAGGTCAATACAACAAAAAAGAAGGTTGAAAGATCGCAACAAGTGTTTTGCAATTATGTAAAACAGCTAGTTGTTCAAAAATCGAAGTTAGATCAAAGGTTTGTTAAATGCTCAACAAACTTTGTAATTATTGTCAACATGCCTTATGGATTTAATATTTGTTATTTCAGCTCAGTTGTAAAACATACTACCATAAATTTGCCAACAGTAAAAAAAAAACTAACTCAAAACACAATCAAGAACAATGTGCCGAAGAAATTGCCTGAAGTGATTCAATCAAATGTGGCTCAACTTGATTTAGTTCCGTCAAAAACGATTCAAGAAGGAGGCAGAGATACGATAAATTTCGGCGATCCTAACGATATTGATAAAATATTGAAAATGTCAAAACCAACGGAGTCCATCTCTAAGTATGTGTCGCCTTTAGACACGAAAAGGTAATCAATCATTCTTCATTTTTTAAAATTATTACATATTTTTGCTTTCCAGAACTGAAACTTATGATCCTTTAAGTATAGTATGTCCATTTGAAATTGATGGTAAATGTAGAGATAAAGATTGTGGTTTTAAACATTTTTTATAGCATTAGATATGTAATTAATTACTTAATAATTCTAAGGATTAAAATGTGATTATAGTTATGGCTTTTATAATGATTTTTTGTTATTTTATCTATTATTGTGATATAAACGTTATAAAAGCTATTTTATGGGTAAGATTTACAGTACAAATATTGCCATATTAATTAGTTAAAAGTATTTTGTAACTGAATTTGTAAAAATATTTTTGTACACTTGATTTAAATAAATCTCATTTGCTGTTTTTCAAACTGTCTTTTATTTATTAACCAAATGGTTTGCTTAAATGGAATAAAACTATTTTTATTAAAATTATTTATTGAAAAAAAATTATTTTGATGATACCTTCCAGAAGCACAATTTAGAGTCATCTCCTACACAAACAAGGGGATATCTATAATGCCAGGTGACATTTGTGGGTAATGTAACTGTTGTTGTTAATTTTGTAGCTTGTGATTTCACATGGATGACTTTTAAACTTCCTTCTATACTATTAGTTGCTGCTATCAGTTCTGCTTGTGGACTAAATCTAATGTGGCCCCCATTTTCATTAAACAATATTGTGGTGTGAATTGGAAGACTAAAATAATATAAGTTAAAAAATATGTTGATAATTCATGAACTAAGAGTTTTACCATGGTTTCGTCAAGTCCCAAACTACTAATTCTCCCATATGAAGGGAGGCCACAAGTTGTTCATCAACTGGTCCCCAACTGGCACTTATAAGTGGTTTTCCATAATCTAATGATATTATTGCTACTTCAACTTCCACATTATAAAATCTTATAATACCAATTTTCTCAGCCACTAACAATTTACATTCATCAGCCCTATGCCATGATACAGACATTCCTTAAATACAAATAAATTGTCAACATTTAAATTAGTGCATATAATTAATTTTTTACTCTATAGAATTTTTTGATCTACAAAAAAAAGACTGGGAGTTCTTTAATAAATCATTCATGTCATTTTTTATATTTTATCTCTTCTTTAAAATATGAATAAAAAGAATTTCAATGCTTTTCTAGAAATTTTTAAAATTAAATCTAGGAATATCCCACTACTGGATCAAACTTAAATCAGAACTAAATAGAGTTAAAAACTGAAAAACCATCTAGTAATCTCAATATTAAGTTTTTCTGCAACACTTCAAAACTAGTACAGTAATTACCTGGAGAAGTTAGGTGAAATGTATTCTTCAATTTATAATCATCAGTAGTCCATATTTTAACTGTGTTATCATCACTAGCAGATACTAAATAACTATTATCTGAATCATAACTGATGTCATTGATGTAGCTTGTATGTCCTGAGAGTAATTTGCAAGTGTTATTTTCTCGTAAATCGCTGGAATAAACACGTAACTTATAATCACTGCCAGCTACAGTAAATATGACTGCATTGGGCATTGTATTTAAAGAAGTCTCTGGGGAAAAACATAGTGAGGTACATCTACATTGGTGATTAAATTCCGACACAACTTTCAACGAGGGAGCATCCTAAAAATAACAATAATGTAGTGTAAATACTTTTTAAAAGAGACATGTACCTCTAGATTTAGGTGAGCCAAAATCACTTTGGTTTCAAATGCGATAAGAATTAAATCTTGGGACCATTCAAACGGTGAGAAATGTACTGACAATATTTGACCATGTTCAGAAAAATTTTCCACATAATCAGGCTCACTGTAATTTTTTCTGACCGGAATTGATTTTAAAAGGTCCATCTTTCAAAATTCCTAACCTAGCTTTTAGGGAGCGCGAAAGAACTGCCAACAATAAAATAAAAAATTTGATTTGTCAAAATAGTTAAAATTCTATTTTATAATTGAATATACATCATCAATTTAAGTATAATAATCGTAAAATTAAAAGATACTACTTAATTAATAGATACTTTACTGAAAATTCACCTTAAATAAATTTCCATAGAAAACCTAAATTTCTCAGTTAGAAATCTAATAAAACCAAATTTCCTGTAGTGAATTATTTTGAGAGATTTGTCATTTTTTAAAGTCAATTAAACAACAATTTTCATTTATTATTAGCATACGTGTTTCAGTTAGTTTAAGAAACAGGCATATATTATTTAATAAAATTATTTTCCAATAAGAAATGAGCGCCGATGTTTTAGGTCCAGAATGGTGAGGTTATAAAAGAAAAAATTCCAACAAAATTTTAAAATTAAATTTCAGGAACTTGTCTCCAACTGGTCTTGAAATCATATCCGAAAATGGTGTTATTAAGGATAGAGGGCAATTAATACGACGTGCTTTAGATGTAATTTCATTGCAAACCCAAAAAGTAACCTATTTGATTAACCTTACCTCAATTGTAGACTGATCTGAAAGAAATTGGAAAAACTGTTTTAACCACTGAATTAACCAAAAACCAAACAACCAAACTAGTGTTACAAATTCAAAAGATCCGCAACGTTTCGGCTCCAAAAGCTAATGAGGAGTCACAGGCAGCTCCCCGCATGTTAAAATTAATACTAACTGATGGTGATACAACGGTGCAGGCCCTAGAATTGTCTTCAATCCAGCAAATTAGTCGTGAACGAACGGCACCTGGGAGCAAAGTATTAATAAATGGGGCCCAAATCATATCAGGATATTTACTTTTAACTCCAAGTTGTTGTAGCTTACTAGGTGGAAAAGTTCCTCATTTGTATGAGAAATGGGAACTAGCCAAAAGTGTTCAACATAACAATAGACAATCAGGTGAGAATTATTACTAATTAAAAAATTTAAAAAATTTTTTGGGAATTTTAATTACAACAAAAGTTAATGTTTATTTAATTCAAATGTATTTCTAATAGATCTTCAGATAAATAAACAACTTTATAGAGAGATATATTTGCAATTTACTGAAATGTTTTCTTCAAACACAATTTGGCAACGTTTTTACGTAATATTTCACTTAATTTTTTTAAACTTCTTATAAATTAGGTAATACAGATGGCCCCCCACCTTGGGTAAACTTTGGCTGTAAGATACAGACAGCAGGCAAAGATGATAATTTCAAATCACTGGAAAACAAGAGCAAGGACCCCACGAAGGAGTCCACAGAATTTGAGCAGCAAAGGCAAGGAGCAATTGCTGAAGCAACATCTGGTGCAATTAAAAAGGTGTTTGGAGGAAGAGCCAAACAACAAGTGCAACCAGTACAAAATAATAACAAACGTTCCAATGAGAACAAAGGAAGGAGTGGCAAAGGAAAAACACTGGGGCCTAAAGAAATTGATGCTGCACCGCAAAAACCGTTAGAGAAAGTTTCTCTGTTCGATTTTCTGGAAACAAAGCTTCCAGTGAATGAGCCTCCTCAGAAAGTTGCTGAAACGCCTGTAGAAAAGTTTGTGCCTCCAACTCAAAGCTTTCAACAAAATAAGCCTAATTATCAAAAGAATAAAACCAATAATGAAAAATATGATAGCAATAAATACAATTCTAAACCAAATAACAATAGGGGACAACAGTACAATAATTATAATAATTCAAGTAGTCAAATTGAATATCCTCAGCCTAAAACAAATAATTCAAGGAGAGAACCAGTGAATACTAAATATTATAATTCTCAAACAAATTCACAAAGAGTAGAGCCAACAACCAGCAATTCAAATAACTATAAGAAAGAGCCATATCAACACAATGCAAATTCAAACACTTCAGATAAGTCAGTTAATGATATCACACAAAACATGTCGAGAATTTCGTTAGGAAATAATTCCTTCGCTAGTAAAATCATAAGGCAACAACTCAATATTGATCCAACCAGCAAAAAACAGGAAAGTGCTAAAGAAAATGTAATATCATCAGAAAATGGGACAGTTTTCCCTATTGGAAGTGAATGTTTGGCTAAATACTGGGAAGATGGAAAAGTATGAAGAAAATTTGGAAACAGACATTGTAATTAATTATTTATATATTTTTCAGTATTACAATGCTACAGTCACTGCTGTAACTGAAAGGACATATGTTGTCAAATTTAAAGGATATGATAATATTGAAGAGGTGTTGAAGAAAGATTGTCAACCCCTTGGAACTAAAAACAATAGGAAATATGATAACAATAGGTCATATTCAGGAGGTAATAGTTTTATAGTGAATTAGTCAAAAGAATCAACACTGTTTGTTTATAGGTACTATGAAGTTTACAGGACGAAGATGATATAATAAAAATTAACTTATTGTGTTTAATTTAATTAATATTTATTTTACTCATCATGTTTTATACTAATTAAATAAATAATAATTGCAGTTTTTAATGAGTCATTTTTCATCCTTGTCGTTAAAATAATATAGATTAAAAGAAGGAATATTACTAATAGCTATTACATCTTTTTGTATTGAATGTTAACTATAATTAACTTGACAAAAAAACACATTAGTTAATTCAAACTGCGATGGTTACTGAGGCTTAACAATTAAGTTTTTTACAATGTTACTAGTTATATCCCTTGAAATTAATTGGAAAATTAGACTTTAAACTGTTATTAGCTATAAATATATTTAAATTAGTTACATATAAATATTTCCCACAATTAATAATAAAGTAAATTATGAAACCTTATATTTAGTATACCTGAATTGGACAGTACATTATATGAGATTATTTTCAAGTATTATATTTCATATATTATTTATCAAGGAATCTCAGGGGCAAACAGTGTGAACAGAAATTGTTACTGTTTTAGTGACACTACCTTGCACGTAAGTACTAAATATTTTTATTCATTAGTATTTAGTATCTATTTAAATGTATCTCTATTATTCCCTTTTAGGACTGTATGATTTATTTAATAATTGTATGTATGTATATTTATTCACTATTACTATATTTTGTTCTGTATGGGAAGCTACATTTTTATTTCATACAGACTTTTAAAAATCATGTGGGCTTTCATATCATGTAAATCGATAATTATGAAATTTCACTATAGCAAACTATGTTCTTTTACATAATTAACGTTCAGTTGTTGATAAGAAAATTAGAATGTGGGTAAAAATGTGTATAATTTTGAAACCGGAAAAGAAGCCGGCCAAACCGCAGCGCACTCAATTATTTTTAAATACGCAATCATGGAATCTAATAAAAAAAGGGGAACCGCACATGCTTCCAACTACATCAGTCGTCTAGTATCCCGTCATTATTTAAATTGTTTACAAACTCGCCAAATGTCCGTATATTTTTACAGTGCCTCGCACTGAACTTGAAACGAAAGATTGATTAGATATTCGGTATTATAAATGCTGGAACATTGGCTTGTTGGTGGGGAGTGGGAAATTCAAAGTGAAGCGAGACCGGCAAAATACAGGACGGTGGCTTGAGCTCGGAGCAACACAATGCGAGATATCGAAAACGCGGATATCTCGAACAATATCGGGAACGGAGCTATGAATCCGCCGTGTTACGTGAACTGTTTCAATAATGCTAGGAAAGCATCACAAATCTCTATGTCGAGTGCGTCTAGTGTGTTCTCCGATTCCAGTGATGAGATGTGGCCGACTTCCAGGAGGGGATCTGAAGAAGAAACGCTCAAACAAGAAACTAAGGTGCGACAATGTTAATTTTAATCACATCTTATGCCCGATAAGTTAAAAAATATAGTTGAATTTCGATGTATTTCAAATCCAATTGGAAAGATAAAAGTCTAAAAGAAAAAAAAAAACAAAATATTCTTGATGCTGATTAATTATTTTGACTTTGTACCAAATGATTAGGGAGTAAACAAATCTTTGTCGTTAATTATATCACAATTATCTTTTAATAATCTTATAATTAACAATTATATGGATGGATTTTGATCCTTTGCGTGATTTAAACTTCAAAAAACTCTCAAAAATTAATTTTCCTGAAATAACAAGGCAGGATACTAAAGCTAGATAACAAACTATATATTAATTCTAATAATATTAATATTACGTATATTGTAATATTACCTCATCAAATACGCTTGACATTTAGTAATCATAACATTCGTGTAAAACAACCAAAAAACCTATCACTAATATTGCCGTATAACAAATGGTTTTCAACTTTGCAACAGTTTTTTGTTTTGACAATTATGCAGTGGGTTGGATTTCTATGATTTTTGTTTATTGTTTATGTTATTATTATTATTATTATTGGAAGAAGTGAATACAAATTTAAATCTTATTTAAAAAAAAATAATTTTTGATTGATGAATTTTTGAATTAAAAATATATTCAGCTTTACAATGAAGTACAGTTTATCAGATTTATTTGAAAATAGAAAATATATTCATGTAAATTAGGTCACATTCACTGACAGGACTAAAAGCACAGGAAAACCAACAATGTTTCTATACAACTTGGATTTCAATAAGTCCAATTCTTGTCTTTTATTTTATTTTATTCTATATTTATCAAAATCGTAATTAATTCTTTCAAAATTTATTTTGTTTTTTATAAAATTAAAACAGAACTATTAAATTTTTATTTCCAAAATATTTTGACAAATATTAGGTATATATACTTCTATATATTTTTTAAATAATTTGTCAAGACTAATTTGATAAATAAATGAATTTAATATTCATATATTTTTGCCTTTATATGGAAATATGAACGTAAAGTACAGGAACCCATTGACGATTATAAATTCCTCTCCAAATTCGGCACAATCTGTTAAAACTTGTACGAAAGCAGACACTTGAACAATAGTTTTTTAAATCGCTTACGCAACCAGATCTTCTCATTATTCAGGTTTGGCGCCTTCCTGAAATACGAAGTCAGTTAATATTATTTATAAATATTTACTTTAACGATGTTTAAGTGAATATTTTTGAATGATGCAAATTTTATAATGAATGAGCCAAAAAACAATAATATATTTTTATCAACATTCTTTCTGATAAAATTTAATTGAATTTACTTACCTAACTATAAAAAATTATTTTATATATTTAATAAGTAATACACATTTAACACATAATGCGTTAAAAAGTGCATAAAACGCATTTTACAAATCGTGATTATCGTTTCGAAGGTTTGTTATTCATAATGACTGTGAATTATTAGCAATGACTTTGAATAAATACTTTAATTATCATAATTAATGTCCCATCAAACAGATCAAATGTAATTAATTGAGCATAACAGATTAATAATAAGGCGGAAAACTAAAGTACTTTTGGCTATAATTAATTGTTTTTTTTTTTTGTGTCACATAGAACTTTGAATATTGATTGAAAATAAAAACTAGAAATCATTTAATTTTTAATATGCTGAGTAAAATAATAGTGAATTTTTGAAATAATGTTTATTAGATTAAATGTTTTTAAAATCTACAAATCTTTATGCTAACTTATATTATATGTAATTATTTATACATAATAACAATAATGTTTGTCCAGCACTTATGAAGACAAGTAATTAACGTTAATTTTTGCTATGATTACTAGTAAATGGTATAATAGCATTTCATTACCATAAAGTTTATTTTATTCATTAAACACACTTAACACTTCGAACACAGTTGTATTGTAGTTGTTCAGTTTTTATGGTACAAGATACGAGGTAACAATGCTTGTGTTTGCTTAAGATTTTCGTTCTTTTGATAAGATTTTGAATAATTTAGATGAATTCCTGTGCAAAAACTATGTGTTATGATAGGTTTTTTTTGTCATCTGCTACAAGTTTCCGAAGTAAGTAATATATTTTAATTATTCAGTTTACATAAAGCAAACGAAAATACGATTATGAATAAACACAGTTCGTCTTAAAATCCATATCTTTTTACCAAACTATGAAAATAGTTTTGTCTTTATGTGAAACGTTTATTCAAAATGTAAATATTTCATTATACAGAAATGGGTATTAATAGAACTAGGTAAGAACAAATAAATTTTTCCTGTAATCAAACTTCCAATATATATAAACGTTTCATATTTTTTCTTAATGGATTGAGTCTATTTGACTCCTTAATTTATCACTAAAGGTGAATTTCGAAAAATTAAACATATGTATAGAAATAATTTATGTTTCAATCAATAAAAAATCATTTAATCTTTCAAGTGACATATGTTTATATAAATTTCAAACACATTAAACTGTCATTTAAAAATACTGATTATCCTACTTTTAAACTGAAAGTAAAATTTGGTTTTGGTATATTTAGATTTAAATATTTATTAGGTGCACATATAGAATGAACTTCAGCTGAAAAAACATCAATTGCAAATACACTTCTAAAATCAACTGGTTCTTAAAATATCAATATCATTATTTTGCTATCATCTTTCAGTAATTAAAACGCAAATAATTATTATTAAAATTACAATGGTATCGTCTATTTACGAGAATATTTTTATTTTAATTTTGTACTATCGGAATATTGTTTATACAACACAATTGTGTCTGTTTTAATATTTTTAGTAAGTAGTTTTAAATGTATTTAATGAATTTAATTTGTTTACTGTAATTGAAAAAATCCAATTTGTTTTTAAAATTTATTTACAATTTTTAAAATAATCATTACGTAGACCAAACTTAATTAATTTGTTATAAATTCAACATGGGAGTTGTACAGTGCCTAAAGCATCAAAATAATTTGAATAAGATCATAATAAATCATTAATATTTTAGTAATAAATCCTTGAAAAATAATGATTATTATCAAACACGATGTTTTTATTGCAGAAATCGACTTTGAGGAGATGTAGATCAATGTCAGATGGAAGCACAAAACGATCACTGTCCGACGACACGTTCGAAATTTTTCCCAGCCTTCCCAACTCCGTTTTAGAAAAAATGGGTTTACGTGGTAATAATCCTAGGTATGAGCAAATTTTAAGTGTATACTAATTAGACCCCGTCTCTAATTACAACAAAGTCACAATAAGTGTTTAATTACTGTTTACCTGTTTTTTAGCGGAAATGACAAAAAAAAGTGTATAAGATGTTAATTTATCAATTCCGATTTCTGTGATATATGCATGTTTATGGTAAAATATACTAATGCACTTATTATTATTTTTTTGTGTTAAAAGACTGTAGAGGTAGTTCACAGGTTAAGGTCAACCGTCTAGTCTGGGAAATGTTTTGTGCAATGCTTAACTGAAAAAATCCAATTTTATCACAATTTCAAAAGAACACAAATAGTAAAAAGTTAACAACACACATAGATTAAAGGTTAATTATTCAACCCATTTTATTCTGCGACCTATTCAATACATTTATAAGCTCAAACATTTTTCTTAATTAATACGCAAAAATAATATAATATAAATAAATTATGACCTAAAATGTAATCGTACTAATAAACACAAAATTCTATTTACACTCGACCTAGACCTATTAGGAGTATTCACAGACCCGATCTAAATTCGTTCTAATAAAAATTTTCGGCTAAACAAAAACGAAATTTTGCTTACCGGTAAATCGGATCTAAATTTAAAGACTTTTGTTACCATTAAACGCGTTCATATACAAAAAGAACATTTCAATGATGTAAATATTTGCGTTATTAATTCCTAAGATAATTTACGATTAATTATGGGGTGATTTATTTAACGTTTTGGTTGTTGTAAAAACCGGTGTATTAACGAATTTTCCACTGACTTTTGTTTGACGATATTTTGGCGCTCCCGTGTAAAAGTTCTTAAAATAATTTATTAAAAATATGTGGGAGTAGAAATTGATTGGTTGCTTAAATCGGTACGAGATTTACAACCTTAATGTCTTTATTATTCATTGAGGTTGCAGTCCCACCGATAACCTTTGTCAATTTTTTTACGTTATCATAAGATAATTATTGTTTTGATTGAAATAATTACAATGTTTCGCTCATCGTGACAAGCAAAGAATATTTCTGTGACATTGAAATAAACATTTAAAAAGCGTGAAATAAAAATAAAAATCAATAATTTAAGAAGGTTTTATTGTCTAATTTTAATAAACACAGGATTTTTTTGTAATATCAGTAATAAATCACGTTTGGCAGCAACGCAATATTTAATATATTTATACGCTTATACTTTTATATAAAAAATGTTTAATTAAAATAATAACTTGTGATTAAATTAAGATATGGAAGACGGATATCCGTATGTAATTGATTATAACAACCATATGTAAATGATAATATCATCACGAAATAGCCGTCTTCATTAAAAGAGTATATTAATGACGTTGATTCACTTACGTATAAATTATAGGTATATTTTGGACAAAAGAAATTACATATACACTTATTTTTAACGCCAGATGGTAGCACGTGTTGAGTACAGTCAGCACACAACCCAAAATACACATCGTGCCCTGTGTGCTTGTTCCATTTTAGATAATTTTATTTTTTATTACAGGGAGAATTTGACAGAGGAGGAGCAAGAACAAAAATTTACCAGCCTGTCCCTCGCGTTCACAATTGATTCGAGCTCCATAAAAGATAGATACGAACGGCAAAGGCGGCAAAGAGACCAAACGGAAAACAATCTGTTGGTCGAGTTGGAAAGGCTCAATCAAAAGATCAACAAAATGAAATATCTCTGTATAGATTTCGAAACGACTGAACTGTTAACTGGTTTATTGACACAAGTCGATATTGTTACGAAGGCGTCGTACTTGGCTAGCATATCGGCCGAAAGGTATGGCGCCGTTCAATACGAGGAAAAACTGAGCGATTCTGTTATGCTGATGGTTTCGCATGTCAATGCTTTGAAACAGCAAAGGGACAATTCTAAAAGGCAATTAGAATATACCAAGTGAGTACATTTTATAATCATATCAATGAATCCGTTACTATTTTTATAATAAAATTTTATACTTTGTAGCTTGTCGCATTTCAACTTCTTTAATATTCGATTTTTTAATCTTATCAAAAATTTTAACATATGTACGTATGTTTTTGAACATTTATTTATGTATTTTTTGGTTCTTAATTCACTTTTATTTTAATTTAATGTAAAAATTATCGTATACAGTCTTCACAAACAAATTAAGAAGTGCAAATGTTAAAATTATAAATATTGTCCGTAATAACTAATTTTATACTGTTGCCCGTGCATAAGATGTAAACAAATTTTTATTAATTTTTGATTATTATTGATAATTTCGATATATAACAAAATAATCATCAACCATATTTACTATATTTTGTTGGTAAAAGCTGTAACTTTTAAAATAAAACTGTTAATTTACATTTTATGAGGTAATCGACCTAATAAATTGCAAGAAATCACAGTACCTTAAATATATTTTAATATAAAAATTATTTTATTGCTTTTACTCAATTTTATATACATCGAAATAATTTATTTTTAGAAAAAAATATGCTAATAAATTATTACGATTATTCTATAAATTCTGAGCTCTGCCGTAAACACTGCTGAATAAAATATTGTAAATGTTGTTAATGTCAATTTATAGAAGAGTTATACAAGAAACCAATATTGACTCGGAAAACAACAACACATTAAAAATGCCGAAAAAATTACCGACACGCGGTGGGAAATCCGTCACCAGAAGGGCAAGTATCGCAACAATATCCCAGACGGCCGACATTGTCAGACCTAGCGAAATTAAAAAAATCACTAGAAGAAAATCGGACTTGTCGATTTGTACAAGTACACCGATGAGATCCAACAGACCCAGCCGATTCGAGTAAGGTAATCAGGTATTTCGACTAACGTGCCGATAATTTCAGTTGATTTTAGTCTGAACGTTGATTTGGTGAAGATTTCTGAAGGTGTTGTGGAGGTAGAGCACAGTAACGAAGATTCGGACAGTAGGTTGGAACAAAGTGATGCCCCTGAGGAAAACGAGGATGAAAGTTCGGTGACTGAAGATCCGGGTGAATATCAAGTTAAAGAGGCGGTTCCGGTCACATTGAAGTAAGTTAATGTTAATTTTTGCATAAAAAAAATAATAATAATTTATTTTAGGCAAAAAGTCATGTATAAAATAAGGACAATGGAAAATAGTTTGGAAATGAAATTTATAAAATGGTCCAGCTCATTTACAACAGAGACATTTCATTTTTGTGCTATTATATGTTTTGTATTTAGTTTAGTCATAATGGCCAACATTCTTATAGAATTGGAACTTTCAAAAATGTACAACAACACTTAATAAACTTAGGATATTATTAAATGTACTTCAACATCAATTTTGAAGGTTTGGTAAATTATTAAAAAAAAACTCATATACAAAAACACTTAACTAAATTTATTAAATGATATAATTTAAATAATAAGTTAGTATAACGATAAATACAACAATTAGACTATATTAACGTTATCATAACGATTTAAATCAGCAGACTTATCCCGACGCATGGCTTGTAAAAGTCCTCCGTTTGTTAGTGTAATATGAATTGTTATCCAAGCTAAAACATAAATAGTCGTTACAAAATATAATTCCACTTTAATATTCTTACCGGAATTAACGATACTGAAAGGGATGTGGGGATCGGACCTATTGTTTAGGAAGATACAAGGGTAATAATTGATATGAAATTACTTACCGGTACAGCAAGTTGAAGAGACGTTCGTGGTCACAAGCATCTCTGTTGAGATTGTTGATTTGATTCAACAGGCACAGAACGGTGTCCGTGAACTGCTCATCATATTGGTTTATTTTGTCTTTGAAGCTTACCGCTTCCTCGGCTTTTAGATCTCCATGAATATTGAACTCTTGCTACGAATATTAAATGGACAGATAAATGGTTTAGATATTACCACTTTTAAAGAAGATAGTGTTTGTGAAGATAGTGTAAAAAATAACGAAGAAATGGAAAATGCAGAATTAAAAAATATTGAATTATATGAATTTAAATAAAATTTATACACTATAAATATATGAACATTTTTTAAAACATTTTTGTCCTATTAATATTAAATTATAGTAATAATAGTCATTTGTAGATTGTGTGTATTGGTGAAACTAATAATAATACTTACCCATTTACTAATTTACTAATAAGATTACAAGGCTATATTAAAGCGTAACTAGGAACACATGAAATTAGTGGAGAATGACGTTATAACTGTCGTGATATTAAACCACGTTGGTGTTCAAAAATGTGCCAAAATTTAATAAGAATAAATAAAAATAGACACATAGTTTAAACATGCACCACATACAAAGCAAAGCACATTTTTCTTTCAATAAAATACCTGATTAAAAGATTCATATAACGAATTTGGTAAAGACCCCAATTCAGCCTCCACAAAATAGCGCTGCGTCCGCTTGAATCCAACGACAAATAATTATACAATCCAAATGTAAAAAACTAAGATGCGCTTTGAACAAATTTTTAAAATTTTACCTGCATAAATCCACAGAAATCCATGGCTATTGAAAGAATATTGGTGATGGTCTGCAGAATGTCTTGAATCGTCAGCATGCAGTCCCTCAAACAACTGTCCAAGAAATCGCAATGGCATGTTAAAAGTTCATCCACATTATTCACCTAAAAATGTTATATAACATATATATTTATCGTAGTTTAAAGCAAATAAGTTCAGGTGGACACTGGACTAGACTAGAACAAAGAAGCAATTAAATGGTTACCTTAGATACTTTATGTAAAAATGTTTTCCAGTGGGGTTCTATCACTTCTACCATCATATGATACTCCAAATTTTGGACACAGTGCAACATTCTCTGTCTCAAAGCAAATGCAGCTCTAAAATCTTTGTAATTACAGAAATTTTAGTTTACATTAAGCTTTATATTACCTATATTGTTGAGCGTGTTCATAGTGAAATTTCTTTGCTACTTTATTTGAATGCCATATTTGACAAATTCGCCTTTCCACATATTTGCAATAGAAAAGGTGGCGGAAAATCATTTGATAACAAGTCAAAGATTTTCTGTTTAGTACCAGAGAAAGTGGCCAGAGTACTTCATAGGAAAACGAGAATGATTCCAATCCACTCAATTTTTTTCTATCTGATAATCTAATTTCTAAATAACAAAATAAAAAAATGAAATTGCTAAACAAACACAAAGTTATAAAACTTACTTTGTTCCTCACTCGTTTGAATTGAAAGTATCTTAAGCATTTGAGACTGGAGATCATTAGGCAAAAGCTCCACTCTTAGGTCATCTTTATAAGGATCATTCACCGCACTCGATATTCTTAAAGCTAAATCCATCAAAGACTCCAACCTAAATCATGCCAAATTAAAGAACATTGCCAACATGACTGTTGTGTTATACCACACCTTCCCTGAACAATATCGCCGACGTCTTTGGTTAGTTCTTTGTCGCACATAGTCAAGAACGTAACAATAAAATCGCCTTGATCCAATAACAAATAGTGTTTTACCGATCGCAAACGTCCAATCAGATCTTTTTCCTTTATTACAAGATCCAAAAGCGTCTGGCTGGCAAATGTGTACGCATTTTGAATTACTTGTATGTACTGTTTTTCTTCCATTTTGTAAGTGATTGGTAGCAACTTGTTTTTAATTGGTTTACCTGTTGAATTTAGTAAGTTATAAAGTGTAAATTAAATAAATACAAAACAAAACTACAATACTTACCGCATTGACGAATTACATTGAGATATTTTCCAGACTTAAGAATTATATCAGCAACGGGTTCCAAAAACTTCGGTATTCGTTCCCTGCGCACTGAATACTTTTTATCCCAATAGTCAGCACTATAATCAACAGGTAAATCCTCCTTGTGTAAAACCTCCATATCTTCAACTAAGAACTAAAGGCACAAATAAATAAATGACAAAGTCATAAAAAATTATGAGTTACCTCTTTAATTGGATCTGATATGATACCTTTAAATATCCACATGCTCAACATTGACATATAGGGCACACAAGCTGCCTCCATAAGTTGTATACACAATGTTTTTGTATTTTCACAGGTTATTGATTGAGTGATGTAATCATGTAAAAAAGTTAACACTTTACCTCCTTTTGCATCAGACTGTAAGAAATTATATTCAGCAGGAGAAACCAAACAAACAAAAAAACTTGCCTTGCTAATTGTTGAAGCTATGTGTGCCACAGTTTCCAAGCTCATCATGTTCCTTTGGACAAAAAACCAAATCTTTTGTAAAGATAGAGTACCCTGCTTGAATTCACTTTCTAATTGTATGGTAAATAGCTACAAAAGTCCTATTTTAGTTGTAAGTATATAAGGTAATTAATTTCTTACTAAATGATCCTTAATAAGTGACCACATACTTGATGCCAGAGCATTATTTACTTGTCCAAATTCAAATTTTACTTTTTCTTCACAAAACCTCTGGATTACAGAAACATGACTGGCCAGTGGTAATATCTGAATTAAGCAATCTTTAAATGTTAATCCTACATTTTCATCTATCTTAAATAATCTAGGGCCATTAATATCTTTCAGGGTGTCAGGTTCTATGTAGCCACCAGGAATACCTATATAAAGTACACATTTTTTGGCAATTTTTTTCCCAATCAAATAAACCAATAAAATTTTAAATAGAATTGTTTTGTTAACACAAAAATATATTTTTAATGCACATATTTTAAGAAACAAAATCACAAAATGTTATGTACCCACCAATTAGAATATTAAGAAGTACTTCTATTAGTAAATTTTCCTGTGATATTTCAGGAACTGCTGGGTTTAATGTATTTGTTACTTTTGATGAAAAGTCCCATGATATACTTGGCCTTCTTTGTGACCAAGAAACTATTGAGGGTGTTGAAGGAAATGATAGCATACTCATGTTTGCAGTATTGTTCACTGACTTTCTCATATCAGTTGTGATTGCCTTCTTTAATTTAGTCTTAATCTATGAAAATAAGAGTTAAATATTAAATTAATTAAGACCTAAAGGCAACCAAAGAAAAAGTGTCACATATGACATTTAAAAGGTAGTTATATGTTATTACCTGTGGCAAATCTGCCTTCGTAACTGATGATTCAGTGTTTGAGACAGCTGTTTGACTTGTGTTTTTATTTTTTTGAAGAAACTGTATTAAATTAGGACTTTTTAAAATTTCATTAAGTAATTGAACATATGGATTTAAAGAGTCCACACTAAAATAAAAGGATTAAACCACTGAACAACAAAAAATTTAAACTATATACTTTTTTTCTTGTAAGTCCTCAAATTTCGCCAAAAAGCCCTGACTGTTTTCTATTTTACTTGCAATATACTGTACATTACTTTGTATTGTAACATGAGTTCCTGTACTTCCTTCAGGGTTATTGGTGATACTTTTCTGGAGACTCTCTACTATCTTTTCCGGCGAAATGTTTACTGTATCGCTAAATCATTCAATTTTATTATTGTTATTAGATTTTAAACTATTAGAATAGAATAATCTTACTCGAGGCTTTTTAACAATTCTGCTACCATACTGTGTAGTTTAAATTCACTCATTGTAAAAAGTTAATTTGCCTAAAGGGTTACTGAAAATTTAAAATACCAAAAACACCACAAATTCAATAACCTTATTTGTCGTTATTTGACATGTATTTTATATGTAGGGTGTATTCAAAATTTTTCAATAGCCATAATTACTAAAACTTAAAAATGATCCAAAAATAATAATTGATCCAAATGAACAAAACAATTACTTGTTTAAATTTGTAACTTATAAAGTATTGTTAACTATTAAAAGGAAATAATTTTATTTATATAATGTTTGATTTTAACAGATGGGAATAATATGTATCGCAGTCATTCGATTTTAACCTCGCTTGTCATTTAAGTTTATAATAATGTCAATTTATTACAGTGGAACGTTTAAAAGATCTTCCGGTCTAATAAGTGCGATCAGCAAACAATTAAAACAAATCAATTTAAAACCAGTTAAAAGAATAAATGTTCAATTTGATCCGTTTCATCCAAATGCGGTAACAGCAAGGTGAACATAACCTGACTTTTATGCCCTGTTATTGATTTTAGCGACTAAATATAGATCAGGCGCAAGCGTAACTAATTAATTTCTTTTTCCAGAGATTTCTTGTGGCACATAACGTCGCCAAAAGTTGCGGAGACGAATTTGAACTGCATTGTTAAAACCAATGTGGTTTGTGATCGTAGCCAACCAGAAATTAAGATTGATTTAGTTGACTCAGGGTAACACAAGTTATTTTTTTATATAAACAAATCTGATAGATAATGTGAATGTTGTAGGTGTGTTAAATTTCTGGCAAATAATTTAACAGTTTTGGAGATACTACAGAAAATCAACCAGCATATTTGTTCAAAGATTCCTCCTGAGGAACCTGCTAGTAATATATCTAATAAAATCAAATCCAAGCCAAAGAAACGATAAGCAATGGTGGTGAAACCACAAAAAGATTACCAACTTAAATTAATACAGCATGTGTATCAACAAATACCTGCCTTTACAGACGTTTTTACAGAGGACACATTTTACATGTTCTTTGCTTCCTTAGTTATTTGTACAATTATTGTAGTATTTATAGTATCTAGGTTTGTTACAATAAAACCTGTTGACATTTAGATATTTAATTTTGGAATGTATTTGAAAATCTCACATAACTGAGTTGAAATGAGGTACGTTGGTCACATTGTTATTATTTAATAACAGTGATATGTTTTCCTATTTGTTATAAATAAATAAAAAACGGATTCAGTGGTTTTTATAGTATATACTTTACAGCCATAAATATAATTTGCTGTTTACCAGACATACAGGGTACTAAAATCTATTAATATCTAACATGATTACATACAGACCATTTAAATTTGTTAAGTATTTAATACAACCAAATTTCACTATTGAAAATTTATTCAAGATTATATTCTTGATTAATATTCATAACTTCTGCATTTACATAATAATGTTAAGTGTTTATTTAGTGGAATTAAATAGCATTGCATTAAATGGAAACAAGAATACATAAAAGTTAACTATTTGTATTATTTTAACCCAATTGTTGTATTTAAAATTTATAAAAAATACATGTAAATTTTAATATCTAGTACTGGCTCCTAAACATTTGAGTAATCCTAGGCCAAAATACAGACAAAACCCACAATTCGTTAAATTCAACAACAAAATTTGGATCTAGAGCATGTTAAAATAAACGTCTTGGACGATTTATCACAGACACTACTACAAATTGTAAATAACAACGTTGCTGACTATCCGCACATTCAGATATTAAATCAGTGAAATCAGTAATCACAAATGAAGAATGAGCCGGACATTAACTAACTAAAGTGGCTTTGAAACGGTTTAAACTAGTTGAACGAAATGCTAGACCAGAAGTCCACAAACTTTTTATCCGGAAGTTCTACTCACAATAAAAATATAGATATCATGGATATAAGGATTTAGTAATTAACTGAAACATTTGATTAAAATTTTGTTGTGCATAATAAATTATGCCATGCAATAGAAAACAAATAATTTAATTAATTTAACAATTTTATTAAATTTTCAATACAGAAAATGATTTTCTCTTTCAGTTTTGATATGTCCAGCACACAACTTTTAGTTTAGAGCTAAGCTCTAAATTCGATTTATTATTTGATTCCTTGGCTCTTGTTTTATACGTACGCAGTGTTAAAGTGCCTCCATTTTGGTTTCAATTTCTTTAAAGCCACAATAATATTTCCAAAGATCCGCGGTTTGTAGACCCCTGTCCTAGACATAGTCTAGGCTATCCTTCAAGACATCATTCCCATATCAAACAATAGTTAGCACCGACACGTATGTTTTTCGCTCTGGTTAGAACTAGAACTAATAGAAATGCAAATTTTTATATTTCAATAAGATTCAGTCCCATGACCCTGACATTGAAACTGCCAATTTAGCAATTGACTTTGAATCTTACATTTTGTGCAGTTTGTTGCAATTATTTGCATAAAGTGACTTGTAATTATGTATAGGTGTGTGATAACCTAAGGTGGACTTACCTTAAGTATTGTTGTGGGTAAGTAATGATTCAAATAAATATATATATATATATATTTAAAATAGTTTAATAAAACACGTTGACAAAACTGCTTAAGGACACACAATAAAGAAACGCGTGAGAATTATTCAGAAAACATAATACGAAATGCGCATATTTGGTTATAGAAACTAACAAAGATTCAAAAGGAAATCAGTTAAATTCTATCAATTCTAGATGTGTATAACCCGATATATATATATAATGGTATATACTTATAAAAAATAGTAAATAAAATAAATAATTTATTTTTCTTCGCACCATTCATTCTCTTTTCGCACTTGTTCTTCCTCTGAAGCGGTGAAGTCGTTTTTGATGTTAAACGTTTTACGAATTTCCTCGGGTGCCTTGCCTTTAATCATGTTCGCTACAGTTTTGCATGTCACGTCGAGCAGACCTTTAATATCCAAATAATTAGCGGCCAATATTAATTCAAATAGCGTTCCTTGATCGACTTTCAAAAAATCGGCGTCCCAAGACGATATATCATCGGTTCTCTTCTCCTTGTTCTCATCATCTTCTGGTGGTGGCGGGTCATCTTTGTGGTAAGTAGCCCATTGAATAACCTGAACATTATGTTGTTATTCGCGGGTGACAACTTTATAATTAGAATAAAATACCTTGCGTAAAATTGCTGAATTGACATTGGGCAAAGGTACGACTTCTTCTTCGTCGTCATCCATGCCCAAGTCCTCCAACATTGTTTTTATGGTGACGGAGCATTTAGCAATTTCCACGTCGACCTCAAAGGTTTCTCCATCTGAACTCTGTAGTTTTATAGTATGCATCTGTAAATAACATCGACCGTTACAGGATTAGTTCTTGGGAATCCCCCGTAATTTAATACAAAATGTAACAGTATCATTATTTTCCTAGTAATGGTGTGGGTACTAAATGGTTACCTAAAAGAAAACTCCAGTTTTCTAACATTTAGGACAAATTTAGATAAAAGGAAAACTTGAAATTTTGCTTAAACCAACAAAAAAAGTAATAATTAAAATCAGATTTGTATTGTCAGATAAATTCAAACATGAGGCTGTTTCCAGTTAATATTTCTCCTGACTTGACAGAAAAAATGAATGACTTTTATATTGAGGTTAACAAACTTTGTTACTATGGAATTTTACCCCAAAACACTTTCTTGTAAAAGTAATTTTACTTATTACAATAAAATTAATTAGTACTACAAAAAACGTACAATTTCTTTATTTATTATGTTTTTTTGTTACATGTTGTTAATAAAAATTACATTAGCCATAGCTGCAATATAAATTTTAATAAAACAAACGTATATGACATTTTCTCAGAGGTACAATAGATAGGTTTAGTACTCTCCATATTCAGTACTTTATAGCAATCAACAGCTTGAATCAGGTTGTTCATATTTAATTTGACACTTCGAAATATATTTTTTTCATCTTCCATTTTTTCTTGTGTTCTGATTTTCTTTTTATTTCTTTCATATTAAAATCCTGTTATTCTCCGATTTATGATCTTGGTGAGGGCCATGTCTGTTGGTCCAAATACCAGGGGATTTTATCATTTTTTCTTGGGTGGGTTCTGCGTCTTTATTATTATTAATAGTAAAATAATAGAGATAATAAAAAACCAAACTTCTCATAATTTTTGTTACCTGGAATATTAAGTTGTTTATAAAACTTCTAGATATTATTTAACTTACAACTATAATCAGGAAATAAAAATGAATTTGGTAAAGTTTAATATTATCACAATACATAATTTTCAACTACATATAATAATAAATGCTAAAAATGTATTAACGGATCCAAAGTTTTGTTAATTTATCCGACTTACCTTTCACTCTAAAGTATAGTTTGTTAAATAATTTTATATCGAAGATATAAGTATTTCCGTTTTGATGAATTTAAATCAAATTTGAAAATTGTTACATCTAACTATAACATTTTAAAATCGAATCATAGTTTGCATTGCAAAAGAAAATATTCATCACAAATTAAAAAGCAAACATTTTATCTTAAACTTTACGTAAAAAGTAGTTGCAATATATTTATCATGTTGTCGTTGAAATATCTTAAGAGTTGAGATGATTATTTTAGAGATTTGACAAATATCAACTCAAATGATAAAAATAATGACAATAAACAATTTTACATAATATCAAAAATAGATGATTTGACTTAAAAAAATATAATTAAATAGGTCCAATATTCATAGATCATATTATTAAAAATTACTGAAATTATGTTTGTTCCAAAAATTTGTTAATTTGAAATTACAATATAAAATTTTACACCCTATGTTATTTATTTGTTAATTTAAAAGTAACAATTTTATATTAAAGTATACGTAAAAAATAGTTGCAATATATTTATTTTATTCTCGTTGAAATACCTCAAATGTTGAGATGACATTTTACACATTTTTACAAATATTATCTCAAATATTAAGGATAATGACCCAAAGTGGGTGGACAAATATCTTAAAAAATAGGGAAGCAAAAATTTAAAGTAATATTCCTCCAATAATTTTTTTTTCTGTTCTAGTAAGCCAGTAATAAAATTTGAATAAATATTTCTCTTTCAAATAGATGATTTGACTTAAAATAACTATAATTAAATTGGTCCAATATTCATAGATCATATTATTAAAAATTATTGAAATTATGTTTGTTCTAAAAATTCGTTAATTTGAAATTACAAATATAAAATTTTACACCCTATGCTATTTATTTGTTAATTTAAACGTAACAATTTTATATTAAAGTATACGTAAAAAATAGTTGCAATATATTTATTTTATTGTCGTTGAAATATCTCAAATGTTGAGATGATTATATTACAGATTTTTACAAATATTATCTCAAATAATAAGAATAATGACTCAGAGTGGGAGGATAAATAACTTAAAAAATAGGGAAGCAAAAATTTAAAGTAATATTCCTTCAATAATTTTTTTCTGATCTATTAAGCCAGTAATAAAATTTGAATAAATATTTCTTAGAACACAATAATGATTCTTGTAATCACAATTCTTACTTAAATATTTTTATAAGGGTACAAGTTAGTGGTGTAAATTTGAATAACTAATTGTATAATAGATGAAATGGAACTTATACGTCTTGTTAACACAATTTTTGTTTGCTACAGTTGATCAAAGTTTCATAATTAACATTTCTGATATTTTGATCTTCTATGAATAATAATTAAAACCAATTTCTGTTGTAATTCTGAAACAGTGGCATTTAATAATTTTAAATTTGAGTTAAAAAATAATTAAATTGGTCCAATATTCACAAGGGCAAAAATAAAACAGATTTGGACGGTTAATCAAAAAGATATCGAAAAATTGCCGAAATCATGTTTGTTACTTAAATTCGTTAATTTGAAATTAAAAAATATATAATTTTACACCATATGTTATTTATTTGTTATCTAATACTAGTGTTGTAAGTATAATTAAAAATGATAAAATATTATAATTTAAACTATTATTTTAAGTTTTCTTTGAAACACCAAAATAATTTAGAACTATATAATTGTTGTTTTATATCATAAATAACATAAAATAACTTGTACAAATATAAAATGCAGATTAAAGAATATCTATTACAAGGTGTGACTATAATTGGTAACATTGATTATTATTGAAGATATTTTGTAAATAATCTTCACTTATCAGTAATTATTTTTCCACTATTATTCATCGCTAAATTAGCTAAACTAATATTTTTAATAATTAATAAAATATAATCTACTCACATTACTGAAGAGTAACAACATAAATTTGCTTAAAAAAGTAAATTCATAAAGTTAAGTATTTAAAATTTACTACTTATACAAGTCATTCACTGAAAAGTTTTTATAAAACCTGTTTAATAAAATAACATTTTATTAATATGTTAAACTGGTCCAAATATATATGTAGTCACAATGTTGAATGTATGAATATTATTTTAACAAACAATAATTTAATAATTTAATTGTAAAAGTTAAAGTAAGAATAGGGCTGTATATTTACTTTTGTACTTAATAAAACGTATATACATAGACAAATAAAATAAATAATTTAACATCAAACAAACACAATTTCACACTCAAACAAAACGAGGATGTCAAAAAAAGTACGTAAGTTTTTTTGCACATAGCGATGTGTATTAATAGAAGAGCCCCTGACTAACTAAAAATAATTCGATCTCGACCAAAACAAAGAATTTTTCAACGCGAAAATTCAATACAACAATTACCTTACAATGTCAACGATAAAATCATAGGCGGCTGGACGAAACCTGTTAACTTTTACAATCAACACAACTGGTCAACACGTACCAGATACAAAATGCACGTCAATTTGATGAATTTACCTGGTCAGATGTTGAGATACCTCCGGAAAATTAACAATAAAATAGGAGAGAAAAAGCACAATAACTTCTCGTATAGGAAGGCTGCAGTCGATAATGTAGCAAGCCGCCGGCCGAACGGCGCCAAATTTAAAATGCAAATTTTGTGGGGGTATGATTGAGCGCAACTTCCACTTGGATGGGCACGATTACACAATTGAAGAGCCGCTAATCCGTTTATCTATTGGATTATTGTACTAGATGGTAATTTATTGCTAAGTTTTGTTCGACGAAAACGTCGGATTCGTCCGGAGAATGGGCTTGCGCAGGACATAGAGCCAAGTTCAAATATAAGTCGCGCAAATTTTAATCGGGGAATGCATTCACGAAGTGGATCCAAAAGTGAAGCTTGAACAGTGATTTCCATATTATTTACAACATATTTCTTAAGATGGTAAGTCACTTAATTTAGCTTCAAATGGTGTCGATGTTTGTAAGCATCAACTAGGCTGTGCCCTGGATTTTATTAATTTATTACTAGTACGCATTTTTTACCAAATAATTAAAATTACTTATAATGGAATGCAGAAATTAATATATAAAAATTAACATTTCTTTATTACTTATATAAATATAATATTTTATTTAGATTTATTATATTTGAAACTATTTTATATTAAATATATATTTCACTCATATTTATAATAATGTTTCCTTTTTAATTGTAATTAATTAACCATGTCTTAATAAAACTGTTGTTTTATTTTTGCTGATAAGAATATTATGTTCATCTTAGCAACAATCTCTTCACGTTTTCGGTTGGATTTAGATCAGAACAACGGTTAACCAGTTATTTTTGAATAAATCACTGTTTTATAAGATTAGCAGTATTTTTGGGGTCATTATCATACTGAAATACAAATTTTAGTGGCATTTTCCATTCATAATATGAAATCATGATAAATTTTAATTTTTGTTTATAGATTTTAAACAATATTTATAATTGAGAAGCACTTCCAGCTTAGTTTAAATGTTAAGGAGGCAACATGATCCAGTTTTTTAGACTTCACAAAATGATTAATCTTGAATTTATAAGTTATTGTATTATTTTTATATTTTATGTAAAGTTTCTGGAACATCACCCTTATCTTTTTTGATTTACCGTATACTGAAGAATTTCAAACAAACTTTGCAACCACTTGATCTCATACAAGAAATTGTCCATTGTTATTCATGTTGTTCATGTTTTAAATTAAGACTATCATCTTGCAAAATTATGAACGCAACTAATACAATAAAAATAATATTACATTTTTTTAATAAAATTATCATAAGAAAATGTATTTCGAATGTCACTAAAAATTCACTTCAAACTGAATATTTAATCTTGACTTTATAAATTACATATTACAGTGAAGTTATGAGTAATATTGATATAATTTTCTTCAACAAATTTTTATAATTTTCTTTTTTAAATTATTCACTTTGAACTTCTTAATTTTAAATAAAAGTAACTTCTTTAAAGTAGTCAAATATTCTTAATAACATATTTTATTATTAAATAAATAAATAAACTAGTGCTATTAGAAATAGTTAGGATTAAATGTCCTTGGAAAATATATTAATCATATATTTTCTAATAAATTAGTTTTTACACTTAAATTTCACCCCAAAAGATTGAATTTCACCTAAACGCAAATCCTATCAGCGGCTCAATGGTCTAGGGGTATGATTCTCGCTTCGGGTGCGAGAGGTCCCGGGTTCAAATCCCGGTTGAGCCCAATTGAAACTTTTTTCCAACGATTTTTATTAATTATTTATATTTGTTTAGCAACAATTGTTTTACTAATGTATTTCAGTTACTTGTCAATAAAATTATTATTATTATTATTATTAATTATTATTAATTATTATTATTATTATTGATTATTATTAATGAAATACCGGAGCTTATTAAATGGGTTATTTTTTAACTATTTGGACTTTTCTTGGCAATTTTATATATGTATGTACGAATCTAGAATAACATTGTTATCGGTTGGAAACATCCGAAGGAAATATCCCTGACCCTTTATCTTATTGCGTAAAAATCATAAAAGAATGTCATCGAACCGTATTGCATACCCAATAAAGAACTTATCTTAGAAATACCCTTTAAAAGTTTTACAGTTAATTTTTATTTTGGTTCCAGAGTTCCCACGGAAACAAACCAAGCACCGGATCCACCAGACTGATCTCAATTAGCCTGATACTGGCCGTTGTTTGTATAGATATGGTCAAATTGGACGTTTACGCTGCTAGTCCCAGATTATATGCGGATCGTGAAGACAAACAAGACTGTTTCAAGCTGATTGATTGCAGGTATATGTTGCTTAAATTATTACCAATCTCGCTTGAACATATATAATCGTAAAAGAAAACAATTTAGTCATACCATTAATAAAATATTTACATATACCTCTTCACTAATATTATATTTTGTATGTGTATCGTATATAACAATATTTATTAACTTATTTTTTATACCAATTCTAAATTAAAATGTTGAAATTATATAAGCTATGAAGCAGAAACACATCACTGATGAATTATACATTTTCTGGAGGTACAATTTAAATAAATTTAAATGTCTGCAGCATCAGAAATAAAATTGCTATTTTTATAGTTGAAAAAGGAATAAAAATTGTAATTGTTTATTTCTCTAAATAATAAACATATTTATTAATCTTTAAATGAGCTGTTGTTATTTGTAAATAATATGAATAATCTGGCTAAATTTATATAAAAATAATTTGTTTAATTTCTTGAATAAAAGATTGTAATTGTTGTAGTTAATAAATTCTACACTTTTCTAATACGTCATAACAAATTGTTCTTGATTTTTCCGGTCTGTGTCATTATGTATTAATATAATTTAGACTGTTATGTGATAAATTATTATTATTACAAAATTTAATAATCACATTTTTTTTTCATTATATAATAATATTAGATTTTAAATTTTTTAGGGTGTATGTGCACTATCCCATATGCAGAGGTATTGCTGCTAAAAGAGACATAAACTCACATACACAGGACACTAAGTAATATAAATTTTTCTAAATGTTTTTAGTATTCTAAAACGTTTTATTTTTCAGATATCCAGCCACACCTAAAGAAGTTAGCAGTAAATATTACGATGTTGAAAAACTACCGACTGAAAATGTAAATTAACAAAATAAACGGTATTAAAGTATGAATTGTAATAATTGTGTTTTAGATTGCAACCAATAATTTACTTACCGAGATCCTTATGAGGGACTTAAACAGAAATGTGGACTTCGATTCGAATTCGGGACGGCATCTGAAACGTTAATCTTGAGGATAACTTAAAAATTATTACCATCCAATCAGTATTATTACTTAAAATGTTAGCTATAAGTATTTATTTTTTATGTTTATATTGGTGATGTTTGTTAACTAGCAAATAAAAGCATAAGGAAAATCCAGTGTATTTCTGCACATGTATAAAAACAAAGTATAATATAAAACATTTAGTAAACATATAAAAATAGCTGTGTATAACAATATTCAACATTTGGACCCATCACATATAATTTGGTAAAAAATCACTTGATCAATTTCTGGGCAGTTACAAATCCTGAGACGCATAGGTTAGCCATTTCTTTGAGTACTCATAAGTTGCAAAAAGGGCAGCAGTGGCTGGAATCGTTCTGAGAAGTGTAGGAGTCAAACCATGATACAAGGACAAGGGGCCTTCATTTCTAATAATCTTTAACATAGTTCTAACAAGATTTTCATTTGAATTGCCCACTTGTATCCTGCTCTTCACGACGTCAATCGGGTAAGTCGTCCCCCAAAATACGATGCCACCTTGAAAATGTTCGCCGTTTAGAGTCGAAATATAAAATTGCTATTTTTTGTAATTCTTACCTACGGAACCGGCTATCATTGTTCTAAAGAGACCAATGTCTTCCTTTTTTTTGCCGGGCTTTCTGAGCAATTCTCTGGTTCCTATAAAAGGATAATTAAAATCACACATACTAATATAATATATATTATAATAAACCTTCATATCCGCCAAAAAAGAAGAAATATCCGGGCATTTCTCTAGCAAGCGTCGGTATTAAACCGCGGAACAAACCCGTAACGCCTTCAGTTCTAATTATATGTCCTGTAAGATTGACAGGACCCATAAGGTGTATATCACTGTTTGGAACTTTTGATTGTTTTAAAGTCTCCCTCATGGCCTGTAGTTTGCATTTCACCAACTCTGTAGGACAAATTGCCAAAGAACTGAAGAATGAGGCCAAAAATCCTGAAAATTTACTCTAGAATATTGACTAACCATTGGGGAAAATGAATACCTGCAGTAGCATTGGACACAACTGAAAGGTCCTCCACTCGTTTCGTAGCAGTCACGTTTTGTATAATTTTTTGACAAAAACCATAACATAAAAATAAAACAGAATTTTCTGCTATGTGAGTGGCTAGTGCTGGAACAGTCCCTGCATAAAGTCCTTAAAAGAATACATTGTTCCAAAGATAATGGTAAATGTTTCAAATAATACCCCTGTAAATTCCATCATTTTTCAGAGTTTGCATAAAACAACTACCCATATTTTTGTACAGTTCTGGAAATGTTTGCATTTTAACTTTTACTGTGTCCAAGGGTTGACCCACATACACACATGCTGCCCCAGCTAGAAGGATTTCAGAATCATTAATTATTGTTAAGAATATTAATAATTATTATATCAGAATTTTATAAGAAAAAAAGTAAATTAATTTTGGCTATTAATAAAACTATTAATGAAAATTTCTTAAGCAATTTATGAAGTCAATTTTGTGCAAGATCTCAGATTTAGTTGCAATTAGGTAAATAAATCTCATACTATTTAGTAATAATCTATGATATATAAAAAAGGTCAAATAAAGGAGCACAAGTAAATAATATATTGGAAAAAACCTAATTATAAACAAATTTCTAAGATTTAAAATAGACATGTATTGCGAAATTTAATAAAATATCTTAAACTAACTAAAACAAGATATATACCTAAAGAACCTGCTGTAAAGTCAATAATTCCATCTTTGATGTGTTGAGTACCCTGAGTAATATTTTCTGTCAGATCCATAATTAAATTTTGCAAAAATCCACTGAAAATGTAATTTTAATAAAGTTCTGCCTTATATTTACCATTGGCCCAGTAAATGAATGTGATAAGTTTAACTGATAAGGAGTAAAATTACATCTTAATTTTTATAAGGTTAGGTTTTGAAGATTTTTCTTTTATTTAAAAAACATGTGCTATAAGTAAACAAATTGTTGCTAGGCAACCAACGCTACATGCCTCATTTAATCATTTCTTATACATATTTTTTTAAAATTGACCCAAAAACTGCACTCACTTTTTAATATTTAATTTATTTTGACAAAGGATTAAAATATTTATTGTAAATATAAAACATCTGTTGTTGAGTTGAATGTTGGTAATTCTCAGTACCAATGAAGTTGACGTGGAGTCTAAGTTGTCAAAACAGTCCTTTTATTTATATGTTTTTGATTTTTTAGTTTATAAAAGTATGTTATAATTTACATTATTATTCATATCATTCATATAAAAATGCCCCATCTAAATATGTCTTTTTAATTACTAAATAACATCGTTTTCTCTATGTAAATAGCTCCTTGACATATTTAACGACTTGATGCTTTTTACAAGCATTATTCATTTTATACTTGCTATTGTTTTAGATAGATATAAGTTAGGATGTCTCAGAGCCAAGACCCAGATCCTGGGGGGTCCCAGGATAGTACCCGTAGAGAGATTTCTGATCTAAAAGATCAAAATGAACAGCAACTTGTTCTCATAGGTACACCTCAATTTATCTTCTACTAACAATACCTCATACTATTATGCTTTAGCCCAACTTAAGGAAATGTTAAGGAAGAGTGACCAGCAGACCAAAGTTACAGATGATAAAGTGCAGGAGTACATAAAAACATTAAACAGAAAGAAGAAGAACAAGTCCAAAAAGGATGATGGTTCAGAAGCCAGTACAGTTAATATAGATTCTAATAAAAAAGAAAGGCTGAATTTACTCAGACAACAAATGGAAGAAAATAAGTAAATATTGTTTTTTTTTTTTGTTGTATATCCATTTATTGAATTTTGTTCTAGGGCAAAGTTGGCTGAAAGAGGTAAAAGCCAAAAAGGTTTGGAAGAAATGGTGTCTCAACTCACAGTGCAATTCAATGACTCTCAGCAATTAATTAGTCAGACCCCTTTAAATTTATCACTTCAAGAAACAAAAACTTTGGACTATAACAAAAACAGTTCACAAGAGGAATTGTACAACATTTTGTTAACCAAAGAGAAGAAAATAACAGAACTGACCAGCAAAATTCAAAAGTTAGAAGGAAGTGTTATAGATTTACAGGTAAGTTGTATCAATTTTGCATTTTACATGTTGTTATATACATATATATGCGTTTAGGAAAACCTTAAGGAAAAAGACTCAGTCTTGGATGCTAGAACTAAAGCCATAACTTTAATGACTGAATCTTTGAGTAAAAAAGGAAAAAACACCTTAGATGAATTGGAAGAAACCAAAGAACAGATGAGGAAAATGCAAGAGAACTTTATTATGTTAGAACAGGAAATGAAAACTAGACAGTTAAAACTCTTGGATGATTTGAAATTGAAAAATTCAGAAATCTTAGATTTGCAAGAAATGAATGCTAATTTAGAAAAAGAAAAGGAACAATTGAAACTTGAGCTAGAGGAAAATGTTAAAATGTTAGAAGAATTCAGACAGAAAGAGATGTCACCAACACAATCTGAAACACCCTCTCCAAGCAAAGGCAAAAAGAAAAATAAGAAAGGTAAACAACAGAAAAAAGCAGATGATCCATCTTCAGAGGAACCTGATCTACAATCAGAGATTACAAGGTTGATTGCTGAACTAGATGAACTGAAAAATGCTAATGAAATATTGTTGGAGAAGAATAATGGTCTAGTAGATGAGAATAATAATTTAGTTGCTACACATAAAACTCTTGTTGACGCAAATGAAGAACTAACTAAGAAAGTAAAGCAGTTGGAGGAGGAATCAACAAAAACTTTAGAAGAATTGAACCAGATAAAAGACAGTATAAGGGAAAAAATTGTTTCTGATGCAACACCTGTAGATGATGAGGAAGTCACCAAATTAAAGAAACAAATTGATGAAAATAACAAACAGATGATTAAAATTAAAGCCCAGCACAAAAACAAAATTAAAGATTTGACTAAAAAATTAGATACATTCAAGAAGATGAGTGATGCAAATGCCATGATTTTGCAATTGCAGAATGAGAATTCTAAGTTGGAGCAGAAAATTGCAGAACTAGAAGATGAGAAGGGTAATTTACAACTCAAAATGATGGAATCTGTGGAGTCTATTAAAGGTAAAATTTAAGTGGGATATGTACAGGTTTTAATATTATTTATACAATTTCAGATGAAAGTGTTGATAATAAGATCAAGGAGAAGGATGATGTCATAGTCACTTTAGAAAATGGTTAGTTGCAAGTATAATAATATTAATTTTATTTTATTTTCTTTGATGTAGTAGTATATTTTGAGATGAATATCTCAAATTACCATTATTATTATAAATGATACCCAATAATTTTAGTTACTAAAGTATAAATTTAATTTATTATAATTATATTTCAGAAATAACAAATCTGAGAGCTGAAATTGAGGGCTTGAATGAAAAAATTAATAACTTTAATGCAGTACAAACTGAAAAAGTTCAATCTGAAATTACCAACATACAAATTGAGGAGAAACTAGATATTATAGAAGATGAGAAAAAATTGCTCATTAATGAAAAACATAATTTGGAAAAAGAGAACCAAGATCTTCAAGAAAAACTTGATAACATTATCAAGGAGAAAACAGAATTAAATACCAAATTAGAAAACTATATTCAGGAGAACATGGAATTAATTGACAAACTTGAGAAACTATCTGCGGAAAAAGTTTCTTCTGCAGAAAGCATAGAAATTGTAGAGGGTTTAACGCAACAAGAAAAGCTCGATTTTGCAGCCTATCAGCAAAATCTTGAGGCAACTGATGATTTGAAATGGAATAAAGATAACATGGAATCTTCAGATGTAAGTAATTTTTCTAATTCTCTTAGAAATTTGTCAAAAATAATTGACTGTTTTTAGTTGCCAATTGATCAGGGTGAAGGTCACGAGGAATTAAATGAGACAGTTTCGCAACTGAATGAAGACTCCGCGGAACTTCTACGAAAGATCGAAATGTTCAATGTCGAACGAAAAGAGGTGATGGCAAAGCTGGACTCTCTGCGTGAGGAAAACGAGAAGCTTCACTTACAAGTTGGGGAAATTGAAATGTTAAGGGAAGCAAATAGTCAGCTGTCCATGAAGCTGAAAGAGGTTGAAAACAATAGAGATGTATTGGAAGAAACGTATGAACAACTTCAAACAGAAAAAGAGAAACTAGAGAGGCAAGTACAGGAAATTGGGGAGTCTCAGGTAAGACAATTATTTATTAATTATGTTAGGTACTTAGTATTATTATTTTAGAAACCGTCTACAAGTGATAACGATATCGAATTACAACTAACTGAGCTTCAGCAACAGTGTGAGAAACTTTTAGAAGAAAATAATAATCTCAAAAAGTCTTTAAAGGAATCAGGTGAATCAGTTTTCGAAAAGGACGTGGAACTAGTGGAAAGACTTCAGAGTGCCCAATCTGAGACTGACAAGTTCCACCTGACCATTCAAGAGTATATGGAAACAATTGATAATTACAAATCTATAATTGAAGATAATAAACAAGAATTAATTAGTTCATCCAAAATCATCAATGATTTGCAACAAAAGTTGAATGAAAGAGAAAAAGGAATATCTGAAGACAAACTGGAAATTGAGTCCTTAAATTCCACAATATCTAATCTAAATACAGCTTTGACTAATTTAGAAGAATTGCACAAAAATCAGAATCAAGAACATGATGAAAAGGTTCAAGATAAAATGAGATTATTAGAAGAAGAACTGGACGATTTGAAAACGACTCTAAATCAGCAAATTGAACAAGCTCAAGAGTATGAGAAAGAACTATCTGAATGTCATGAAATTATTACCGGCTTAAACAGCGAGTTAAAAGAGTCAAACATCAGATTGAATCAGTGCAAGGAGACACTTAAACTTAAGGAAGATGAAATCAACAAACTTTCAGAAGATTTTAATGAACAAGAAGCCTTTATTAAAGATTTAGAGAAATCTATCAAGGAGAAAACACATGGTAAGTTATTTTAGGTACGTATTTAAAAACTTATTGATTTGTAATTTTTAGAAATAAGTGGAAAAGATAGCACCATTGCCAATCTTCAACAATCAATCGCCGAAAAAGATGTTAAATTCAAGGACTTAACGACCGAGTTGACGGAGAAATTCTTGAGGTTACAAGAGCAATTCGACGCAAACAATGGTACAGTTGAGATCAGAATAGCAGAATTGCAAAACAAGAACAAGGATTTAACAGAAAAACTTAAAAAATACGCAGCGAACCTGAAAAAGAAGAATCAAGAACTAAAAGAACTTCAAAGTGTATGTTTTGTTATAATTCAAAATGGCAATTCATTGTAATAAACAATAATATTTCAGGTAAATCCAACAGAGCTTCAAAATAAAATCACCCAGCTGATGCAAGAGAAATCAGAACTCGAATCTAACAATGTTCAGTTACAAAATACAATTCTGCACTTGAAAGAAGAGAAAGCAAACGAAAAGGAGAATGTTTTAAGCTTGCAGCAAGAATTTTCTAATGTCCACGAAGTGTCAGATAACGCCGAAAACAGCGATGTGGCAAAAGATGCGAAAATTAAAGAACTCGAAATGATTATAGAGACAAAGGAAAACGAACTCTCCGAAAAACAGGCCAGAATTGATAGATTAGAAGAGGCTATCTCACATCTGGAAGAACGAAGGATGAGTTTGGAGAGGACGAATGTTGCTCTCGGCGATAAATTGACTGAAACCAACGCTTCCTTTGAAGAAAAATCACTTGAAGAGGAACAGTTGGAGCAGAAATTGGCCAATTTATTACAAAAAGACGAGGCTCTCAGTCAGAAACTGGAGAATATTATATTGGAAAATGAAGAGTTAACAATAAAGAACCAAGAAGTTTTGGAGGAGAATGATAAATTAACGGTTAGGATCATCGAAGTGGAGAAGGAATTAGCTCAAAGAGTTAGTTCTCAAAATGCTTATCAAGAACTTGAAATTGCGAATCAAGAATACGTGAAACAAATAACCACATTGGAAAATCAAATAAGAAATGTTCAACAAGAAAATGATATGCTTAAACAACAATCCAAAATTGAATCAGAGAAATATGAGAATGAAACTCAAATGCAAATGGACAAAATTAATGAAATAACTGTTAAAAACGAAAAATTGGAAGAAGAGTTCCAAATTTTGTTGGATAGGAATACTGAACTTCAGTCAGTTGTAGAAGATCAGAAGAGTAAATTAGACGAGAATACTGATTTACTCGACAAGATCAACGACCTTAATAATCTTTTAGAAAAAGCACAGGGCGAAAATACTGAATTAAAGAACAGAGAAAAAGAACTTAATGAACAAATTTCAAGTTTAAAAGTGGATTTGATAAAAGATATCGCTTCAGAAGCAGTTGATGAGATAATATCTGAAGCTAAATCGCAGGCTTCTTCAAAGGAAACGACGCCATTACACAATGTGTCAACTTCTGAAACAAATGTGCCTACATTCACGTGGGGCGACAGTTCGAACCAAGAAGGTTCAGATTGGTTTACCACCATTCAACCTAATGAAATAGCTCAGAGTCAGGAAACGAATATCGGAAACCAAACAGAGAGTGCCGACTGGTTTACGAATGTTCAACCTAACGAAACAGTTCAGAGTCAAGAACATAGTCAAACCAACACAGAAAATCTTGAGAATAACTCCACAGAGGAGCTCTTAAAGAAAATAAAGACTTTGGAGTTCATGCTGTATAGCGTTGAAAAGGAAAAAGACAACGCCCTGCTGCAGTGTCACGAATTGAGCAACGAACTTACACGGCTTATTTATGAGAGAGAAGCTCAACAACCAACTACACAAATTGCTCCAAGCGTTATTGAGGCACAGATCATCCCACAAGCTGTTCATCAGCAACAAAACATACAAGATCTTCCGAATCTGGGTGGATTAGAATCACAGATCGTTTCTGAAGTTGACATCGTTGATAGTACGAAAGATCAAAGCTTGCGGGCGGTAGAATTCGAACCTACTAGAGCTCATGAGGTTGTAACCCAGGGAACGCCAGTAGTTGAAGAAGGCTTCTCTAAGAAGGAAGCTTATAAGTGTTTTAAGACTGGAGAAGATGAAGCGACTCCCGAAGACGGGCTTGCTTCTGGTTTAGGTAAGTTACAAATAGATTCAATGAATTTCCTTTAAAATATTAATTTGTAGATCCTCAAGCTGCTGTGCCTATTGAAAGTTTTGTGGATGATAACGATGATGGTTGGGGATGGGGTTCGGACGAAGCGAAAAAAGAAGAGGCCTACTTATTGAAAGCCTCACAACCTGAAGCAAACTTGAAGGTAAGTAAACAGACGTTACAATACAATATTCTAAATTTATTGTTTGGTTTTACAGACTCAAGTTGAATTATTGTCAGAGCAACTTAGAGTTTTCCAACTTGAACGAGAAAAACACTTAGAAGAAATAAAACAGCTGCAAATAAAATCGGGAAAATTAATTAAAAAATGCAAAGAATTTAAGGTGAAATATGAACAAGTATGTCAAAGCAAGAAAGATTCAGCTTCCACTTCTAAGGAAGATGATTTCTTCAATTTAGACAATACTATACAGGAGGAGTTGAAATCGCAGATAACACAACTAGAAAAGAATCTACGCGAAATTAGTAATGAATTGGAGAAAGAAAAACTTGAGAAGTCTTCAATTTTAAAGAAAGTTGACACATTAACGGCGGCCAATGAGAAGTTGATCGAGATGAAGGAAAAACAAGACATAGAACTTGTTAATGTTCAAAGACAGTGCCAAGAAGCTGTTCATAAACTTGAAAAATACGAATGGGAGAACGATGGATTTACGACAGATGCTTCTCCGAAAACGACATCTGAATCTGCTGAACCAAAGTCACAGGAAGCTGAGAGGAAATATGAAGAAAGTCGTCAACAAGTTGAGGAGATTAAAGAGTCTCTAAGAGATTTAATGTTGGACAATGAAGAACTGCAAGCTCTTTTAGAGGAACAAAGAAATCTGAGGATTGAGGCAGAGAATAAGTTGAAGAATTTGTCAGTTTCTCGAGAGAATGTCAAGTCTGAAGAAGAGTTCTTGGAGGTTGTGGCTCAAAAAAGCCAACTTGAGAATGAAATCAAACGACTAAAAGAATCGTCAGTAAGTTTAGTCCAATATAAAGCTCTGGAGGCTTCCTTGAAAGAATCGCAGGAAAGTAGCACAAGAGAAGATGAGTATTCTTTATTGTTAAAACAAAACAGTGACTTAGAGCAACAACTTGAATTTCTGAAAGAAACGTCAAAGCCCTTGGAAGAATATAATAGATTAATAAATGAAAGGAATGAATTACAAGAGAACTCAAATAACCTTAGGGCAGAAATTGGGGAAGTGATGCGTAGATATGAAGAAGAGATGCAGTTAAAAACTGATCTGCAGACAAGATTTATGCATATAGAAGCAAACTATGAAAATTTAACAAGAGAATTAGTCGAATTGCGTTCTAGGGCTGATGTTGCTTCAGAAGAGCTGCACCAGCAAAGCACTCTCAGTTCCACCATTGCTATCATGGAACAAGAAAAAGCAGATCTGGAAGAAAGGATTAGGTACATGGAAGAATTAAATGAGAAACTTCAAAAAGATTATAATAATTTGCAAGAAAGGACCGTGGAAGATGCGGATGCGGTCTTAGATTTAAAGAAAAAACTTGATGATATGGACCAAAGTAATAGAGAATTACAAGCACAAAACCACTCATTAAATCAACAAATTCAAAATTTGGAATTAGCCTTGTCGCAAAATAAACCAACAACTATGCTGCAGAGTGCAGCTTCTTTCTTTGATGCTCCTAAAACAGATCAATCAGAAGTAATGGCACTGAAAAATGAAATAGCAGACCTCAATGAGAAATTAAATGCACTGGATAATGAAAATAAGTCATTAATTGAGAGATTAGGTAACCAAACAACTAATGAACATCTCTCTTTCGGCAACGCATCGTCATTCTTCGAAAATTCTGCACCACCATCTGCTAATTTGGAATTACAAAATGAAATAATTATACTGAATGAAAAGCTTCAAAAATTGGAATCAGAAAATGCAAGGTTGAATGCTACTGTTCAACAACATAAATCAAGCGAATCTTCGTTGTTTGGTAGTGCTGCTTCATTCTTTGATAACCCCAGTCAGCCAGACAGTGCTAAATTACAAAATGAAATACATCAATTAACGGAAAACTTGCGTATATTAGAGAATGAAAAGAAAGCCTTATATGACCAGTTAAATCAACAGAAAACCGTCTCAGCTTCGTCATTCTTTGAAGATGTAAATACGATAGACAATTCTCAAATTAATAAGTTGCAAGATGAAGTTGCAAATTATGTGGAAGTGGTAGAAAAATTAAAGAGAGAAAATTCTGAGTTGGCCAGCTCTTTAAAACAATCAGCCGAACCGGACGTCTCAGAAATAGAAAGCTTGAGAACTGAAAACGAGGCACTCAAGAGTAAGGTAGATAATCTAAACTCACTGATTGAACAACAAACTTTAGAGCTTACAGGATTAAAAGAAAATGCAGAGCATTCTCAAAAATCCTATCAGTTAAACTTGGAAACAACAGTGGAGGAACTGAATAAAAAATGGGAAGAAGAATGTATAAGCAGAGGAGATGTGATTGCGGAAACATGGAAATTACATTTAGAGACTGTCGAAAATGACTTTAATAATTTGAAAAATCAATTGGAGCTTGAAATAAGTGAATTGGGAGAACGCTGCAATACTCTAGCAAATGAAAACAACGAATTGAGGAAGAACGTGGATTTAGAAATTCGAAACGAGGTAGATAAAATCTCTGCACTCGAACAACAAATCAAAAATACAACAGCTGCCTTGCAGCAAAAAGACGTGGAATTACAACAAGTTCAAAATAGTGTTGTAGTAAGTGGTCTTTGTAATTTAAAAAATGTATATATTAATGCAACCTTTTACAGATGCTGCAGGCGGAAGTGGACCAGTACAAACTGGAAGTTCAAGAAAAGGATAAAAAATTGGAGAGCATTAACGTGGTCATTGAAACTACAATGAAACAATTCGAGGAAAAACGAGAAGTTGTAGAAGAAGTGGTCAAAATATTAGAGAGAAATGTCAATTGGGTTCTGTCATTCGAAAAAGACGATATTATTAAAGAAATACAAAATCAATTGGCAGGCAATTCAAATAAGGATTCTGAACTTGCTGCATTGCAGCAAAAATTACACGACCTGGAGGTAATTAGATTTTATTATTTTATTTGTTTTAAACTAAAATACTTTATTATTATTTAGGTAGCAACTTTTGCAACGAACGCCGCATTAGAAACCAAGTCTCAGGAACTCCAAGTTTCTTTAGCTAACATTGAAAGTTACAAGTTAAAGTTGGAAGAATATGATAACACTTATGCCACCATGTATTCTAATTTAGAAGAAAAAAATCGTCAGGTGACTGACTTAACTGAGAAACTGCGACTTTTAGAGAGCACAAACAATGACAATAACAAGGATGTGCATAAATTGGAGCAAGAATTATCTCAGTGCAAGGGTGATTGTACTCTAATGCAATCTTCCTTAGCAGAGACGCAGAACAGCTTATTTACCACAGTTCAGAGTTACCAAGAGAAGTGTACAGCATTTGATAAGCTAACTGAAGATTATACTCTATTACAACAACAATATCAAGACAAACAGGCCGAGTACAACAACCTCCAAATCATATATGAGGAAAAATGTAAAGAGTTCAACTTTGTGAATGAGAAGCAAAACACCGACTTTAACAGTTCTATGCAGGTTGAAGAAACCTACAAGTCTAAAATGAGGGAACTGGAGAACTACTACGAAAATTTGTTGCTCGAAAAACAGAACGATTTCGAAAGCATCAAATCTTTGAATGCCAGTATAACAACCGAACTGGAAACGATTAAAGCGGATAATCAAAATTTACAATCTCAGGCGCTTACAGAACTCACCAACCAACTGGACAATTTACAGCAGCAATTAGCCCAGAAGAATTTAGAAATTCAGCAAATTCACAACGAATATTCCATTAAATTTGCAGAACATTCTAATGTGAACGAACAGGTTAATGAACGAGCACAATATTGTCAACAGTTGGAGATGAGAACGGCCGAACTGGAACACCACGTGGGCGAATTGAACGCGATGATACAGGGTCAACAGGATAAAATAGCAGAACAGGCATCAGTAATTCAACAAAATAACACTCAAATTGAGGATCTGAAGAAGATTGTTGAAGGTCAGGTAATCAAGATTGAAGAGCTGAAGAATGAACTGTACCAAAAGAGCAACGAGTTCGACACTATTATAGCGGAAATGGATATCAATAGGAGTCAGAGCAGCGCTATTACCAAACAACCTGCTTCTGGAGTACGTAGATTTTTAAACAGTACTTTAAGGTATTAATTCCAACTTATTTTACAGTCTGGTGATTCACCAAAGTCTGAACGAAGCGATGACCCATCGGATCCGGTTAGTAGAGCGGAGCTGGACCTCGCCCTCTACATGCTCCACCAAAGGGACGTGCGCTGCGAAGAGTTAACTGTAGAATTAACGCAGTTACTGGAGGAGCGAGACACATTGCAACTCCGCTTGTCAAGCGCAATCCGAGAAAAAGAGGACTTGCGCAGAAGAAAGGCGGCCGGAGAAGATGTCGGAGTGATGGCTGGTGCGTCAATGAGTCCAAGTAAATCGTCAGCGATTTTTATGGCTGCATCGGGTATTGAAGTGGGCACTGAACCTCTAGAGGAGGAAGGTGGACAAAATTTGGCCACAAAGTAAGAAAACTTAAAATATTAATATCGGTTTGGTTTAATTTTTTAATTAATTCTTAGATTATCAGAACTTAAGAGTGTGGGTTACAAGAAGGATAAGACCTTTGTGGATGAACAAGAATCGAGACGACTTCAACAACTGGCAATTATGCAAGAACACATTCATGAAGCTTCAAAATTACCTCCAGAAGCAGCTCAAAAGCTTGTAGATGCCAGTTATACACTGTGTAAGTAAATCCGGTTATTTTTGTTGACGAAAAATTAATTACGGCTCTATTTTACAGCACGAGATGTTCAGAGTCCTTCAAAGGTACTACTTAACTGGCTTTGGGGTAGGAGTACACCAAAAGTCAATGATACATAGGAATAGCATTGATTCAGTATTGTGCCTACATAAACTTCCAATGAAATTCCTGGGATATTCTGATTATACATATATGTAATTTAAAATGCAGGTTAACCTTTATTTTCTATATACATATGCAATATTTTAATTGTAGATATTTTGTTTTTTCTTTTTATGTCCTTTTCAGTTTGTTTTAAAATATAAATAACAAAACCTGTATATAGTCTTGTTTCTTTCTGCATTTAAATTTTTATATTTAAAACACATGTACAGTAAGATAATAGATTTTATAAATATGTGTGTATTATAAATAAATGTGAAGGAAAATTATCAATTGTTTATTACCCATTTTTAACTTACACTTACGTGAAGATTGAAATATTTCATAATTCATAAACTAAATGTTCTCTTTAAAAATTTACAATTTGTTGAATAAAATATTAGAAAGCTATTTATGTTTATTAAATATCCTATTTGTATCTTAAAAATGTACTTTCATTTTTCTCTGGTATATATTGAAACAAAATAAATTTAAAACAATTTATTAATCTATATACACCTTAAAATTAGTTACTAGTTTCTGCGTCTGGTTTTGAAGTAGATTTAGGGATGAATTTCTCTTCAGCAGCATCAATTTTTGCAGCAATTTCTGCATATTTTTGAGCCCTGTAAGCTTTTTTTGCCTCATCCAGCAGAACATTATGTATCATATTCCTGTTTGTTGATGTGTCTGGTAACAGTGATGGGTAGGGATTGCCTTTCAGTTCGAGAACTGCTTTCAGGTGTTTTTCACCAGGATATGGTCTAGGGACACTAATTAATCTGGTGTAAGAAACATTGTAATTCTCATATCTTGGTGCAAGCACCTTGAAAAGTTTGTGAATTAGTTGCTTTTCAGTCAACCAATAATTGGCAACATCCATGGTAGTTCTGTGACAGTCCCCATATCTGATTGCGTCTGATATAAGCTGAAAAAATTACCTATAGAATAGAACGCAATTTAGTAAATTTGTTTTACCCTTTCGGCGTACATTCTGGCCTCATCGGCTCTGGGATAGTTCAATTCAATTCTTTCATGTTTTATAAGTGCTGTTACTGTTTTTCTAAGTTTGTTCAATCTTTCTTCGGGTCCTCCGGGGTTTCGAAACTTCCTTAGTCGCGGGTTGACGCGAAATTTTAACTGTGATACTAATTTTGAAACGTCTGCTTGATTCATTTTAGTATTATTTTAATAAATTTATTTCTTTCTCCTAACCTATATTTATGAAGAGGTTAGGTGCCAAACCTTTTTTATCAACAAGAAATAGTCACTGTAAAAAGAATTCTGTATCACAGAATATATGTATTACTTAATTATTTACTTTTATATCCAATAGATGTCTACACTTTGTAGTGCCACAGAACACCCCGTACCCATATATATACATACAAAGGAGAAAGTACTATTTAAGTACACAGGTAAGAGTGAAATACAAACATTACGAATTCTTCTTCTTGTTGTACTTTTCGGGATTAAGGAAGGCGAACCAACTGTCATAGAGAGGAATAAATCTGGAATCGAGGACGAAGAGGATATAATTTGGCATGTCTGTAATAATTTAAATGTCAAGAATCTTAATTAGAGTAAATTTGCACGATACAAGGACAATTCTATCTTGTTGGAAGAATTTTAAAACTGACAATATAATGATGCTTTTTCTCAAATTCAAATATGCTTTATTAGTTTTAGAAACTGTACAAATGCTGATTCTTTAATACGTATTTAACCCCAGGATGGATCCATCTTGCGTGGTCCTGCGGCTCAGTACCGCTCCACAATCCAGTGACAGTGGGAAGCTGTCGGATCCAACCCAGCAAGATCAGATTGGTCTCGCTATTTCTGAACTTAGTTGCATTGCTCCCATGCAATTAGATTATCACCCGGAGATTTGGTCATAGAATCATTAAGCTCTACTAGACAGCTTTGCAGCAGCTGTGTGTCAGTCCTGAGATTAAAGAAGTCCACTGAAAATAGTTGAGTTGAATACTTTCTTCTTTAGTTGAAAGATTTTCTACTTATATTCTCGCTAATTGATTGACGTGAAGGATATTGAATGATTTTTGTTATCAAAAAAGAACTGTGTTAAACAAAATATAGTTTATTGGAAAATTAACAAAATAATGGACATCCTAATTATATATAAGTTTGGTATGTATTGTTCTAAAGTACATACCTACATATCAATGTAATAAACTTTTACGATAATGATAGCGTATACTCTTCTTTGTCACACCTTTTTTCCTGCCACTGAATATTTTTTAACTATTAAGCTTTACAAATACTTTCCATAATTTATGGTAGAAGTAAGCCAATTTCGAGATATTTCAGTTTTAATATGTAAACAAATTTAAAGTGATTTCCATCCAATACAACATTATGTAAATTACAGAGTGTTATAAAATTGGTAAATATTTGAACTCAAAACATCCGCGTATTAAGTTCTATCAGTTCTGGATGTTAATACATAAACAAATGAATAATGCTTGACAACTAAATGACCGAGAGATAATTAAGGTCATTTATAAGAATAGCAAATTTTTTTTTAGTAAAAAATTTGATATTATCATATATTCATTATGATAATATAATTATGTATTCATTAATAATTAATAAACATTAAATTGCAAAAATAATATAAATAAGTTTTATCAGTTTGAATGGGGTTGTTCCGATTTTCAGACTTTTACCTTTATCGACTAGTACGAATATCCTGGGAGTGGTAGTTAGCGATGATGGGGACTCAGATGGTTCAGGAGTACGCTTATTTAATTTCGACGCTAAAGCGTTTCCCGGCAGATGTGCCGTTTTTGGATTTATAGATCCTCCGTGTTGGTTAAATATACATTTTACTGTTTATGTTCTTGTTCTATCTAACATATTGTTTTGCGTTTCCGAAATGTCTTAATGTTTATAATTTTAAAAAACTGTATAGTTATTTATTTTATATATTTAAAAATAAAACAATTAATTAAATGAAAACATTTCATAACAAAAATTATCAATTTATGTTTAAATTGTGTTATACAATCGAGGTCAGGAGTCGGCAAAAATCCCCCTTTTGTTTTTTTAAATCTAGTAGAATATAAGCGGGTATGCAGTTAAGATCATCATTAAGTAAAAAACATACAAGATGAAATTCCTTTTTCTAACTTTCTTAGCCGTTTTGGTGTTTAGTGCCTTTGTAAATTCTGCATTGCCTGGTAAGTTACTTTAATTTTTTAATTATGTTTAGAGTAATCATCAACAATTTTAAAATTATTTTAAAAGTAATATGTATGCTTTTGCTAACCGCTTTTACTTTTGAATTGCAATTATTTTTAATTATAAAATTTGTTTATCTCTAGATATAGAAGAACAAGAGACTTTGCCCCGTGTAAAAAGAGCTGGTTGTAATGAAAGGGAGTGCAAAATTGACTGTTTGAAAAATCCCTGGAACACCAAGGGAAGATGTGAAAATGGAGAATGCGAATGTTATAGATTCTAATAAAGTTTTCTTAATGCCAATTAGTTTTTTATTTAATTTATAAATTGGGACCTAAATTAATTGGATCTTCAAAAGCGTCTAGCATAGGTAAGTTAAGTCGATTTATTTCGAAAGCTCTCTTAAAGTTTAAGGTAAATAAATAAATAATAGTTTGAAATAAAAGGTTAATGGGGATTACCAGTCTTGTAGTTCTATAAATAAAATTTATTGTAAATTTTATTTTTTAATTATAAAATATAATAATAAAAAAAAATAAATATCATTGTTATATGTATACAACTGAAATATAATCTAATAAGAGATTAGTTATCAACATGTTTGGTAACTTTAATCCAAACACCACCTTTCACAGATAAAATCAGACCACTGGATTCGTTGAACTCTAAAGGAACTCTTGTTTTCTCACTCAGACTGATATCATAATTTTCGAGGATTGAAGCCAAGCCGACTTTAGTTTGCATCACTCCAAATCTTAATCCTGAAACCAATAATATAATATAGAGATGGAAATAATACAAAAACGTCTAAACATACCAATACAAGTTCGTGGACCTTCCCCGAATGGTATCCAGGCGAATGGATGCCTGCTATGTTTATTTTCTTCTAAAAATCGATCTGGATCGAATTTCATAGGATCAGGATAATGTTCAGGGTCACGATGGATACCCAGGGTTGATATCACAATACTTGTGCCTTTTTCAATTGTGACGTCTGTTCCGGGGATTTGATAATCTTTGGTACATTCTCTTGGTATCATTGAAATAGCTGGGTATTTTCTTAAAGTTTCTAAAATTAAAAATAATAGTCATTTGTTAAATATTTAAGAATGCATGTAATTATATAACATCATAAAACTGACAAGATAAAATCAAAACTTAAGAGAATTAAAATTAGAATAGTGATTTAATATATATTTTTAGATTAGCTAAGGTATCGTTTTAAACTTACCATCAACAACTCTGCCCATCAGTTCCATGTCCTTTACAGCCTCATATGTCAACTTCCCATCATGGTTCTTCAGAACTTCTCTAATTTCTTGGCGCATTTTATTCTGCAAATCTTTATTCGTAGCTATTTCGTATAAGGCGAACGTCATAGTCGTTGATGATGTCTCATATCCAGCAAAGAAAAACACAAAAGCTTGAGCAGCAAGTTCGTTAAAAGTTATAGCACCTTCTCCTACCGTTCCATCACCTGTTAAATGTTCATCATCCGCCACTGTTCCCCTATTCTTCAATTGCAAAAGAAGATGCATAAAATCTTTTCTGTATACTTTGTTTTTCTCTCTGTATTCGACGTTTTTCCTGACAACGTTCATAAAGAAATCTTCAGTATCGCGATCTGTTCTTCTTAGGTTTATTTTATGAAGGAAACTATGTGGACATGCAAATATTAACAATGTTTTTAAAAGTCCAAATGCACCTGGATTAAAGATACTCCTTCCTTTAGTTGCAAAATCGTTGTCGGGGTTCTTCATTGTATCACATTCCAAACCAAATGCGCAAGAAACAATTATATCAATAGTAAAACGTTGCAGCATCTCTTTTATATCCATTGGCATACCAGATTTTGAATATTCTTCAACCATCTCCTTTAGTCCCTCGCCACACTCTGTAAGTCGGCCAAACATCATCTTCATTTTACCAGAAGTAAATGTTGGTGTTAGTTTCGTTCTTAAATTTCTCCATCTTTGACCTGACAGTGCAAATAAATTAGCACTAAGGGGATCTCCTTTTTCATTAAAATAACCCCCGTGGCTATTGAAATTCTGAAAGTCGTGTTGCATTATGTGTTTTATAATATCCAAGTCTACTGGAATATAAGTTGGTGACAACATAAAAAAACCTCCACCATGCTTAAGTCCTTTTGCTTTTATGTTATTATATAATTCCTTCCACATTTCTCCTAGGCCTTGCTGTTTTGACATTAATTTTTTCGCATTACCGATGAGGAAGGTGGGGTCATTATCGTAGACACCTTTTCTGGACCAATAACCCATTCGCCAGTATGCAAAGATTAAAAAACCGGATATCACAGTCGCTAAAATAGCCACCGCATCCCAAAGTAAGCTTGTTGTTAACAACATAGTTTAACACCACAATTACACCTTTATATACAACAATGTACTATACACAGTTTTCTAGTTGTATATACCTTGCACCGCCTTTTAGATACTGATGTTTTTGTCCGCGTCTATCATATTTTGTAGGGAACTATGACTTATTATTTTTAGCGGAGTCTTAATACAATACTCACTGCACGGCGGAAAAATTGTGCGCTCATAGTAATCTAGTCGGTGTAGTGGAACTCCTGAACGTAGGCGAAATCGTTGTATCGTACAACTACAAACTTAACTAGACAGTATTTCATTTTATTGTGTCTACAAAATGGTGAATAAAAGACAAGACATATTCATTTTAATGACACAACATTGTAGGACTGAGAATTAGTGAGGCAGATGCTGTTTCAAATGTTGGTAAACTATCTTTAAAAAATTGCAATATTATAATACAAATTCACAATTGATGGTTAAGCGGATGTGTCAGTTGTATGGTTTCTATTCAGGACCATATAAATATTAATTAGTCTTGTTCATACGTGACAGTCTAGTATGCTAGTCTTTAATCTCAATAATAGAAAGAAGGTTATTTGAATTAAAGGAATGATGACGCAAATTCTCGGTTGAAGATTAAATATTAGATTAAATATAGAAAATCAAATTTTGAATTTGTCATATGCATTATGCATATGTGCATATATGTAAGCAAATGTATCCTTTTGTTCAAATTAATCTCCAACTATAAATCAATATATTAAAATAAAATAAAGGCACAGGCAGTACTTTTTTTTTATTTTTTTATAACTCTCTATATAAATATCCGTTATCTTTTATTGAAAATATTCTCATTCATTATTACTGGTGATAAAAAATCGTAAAATTTATACATATCATAGTTACACCGTTTTTCAATATGTCAAGGATTTTGTTGCAGTGGACACTGATATAAAATTATACTGTAAATTAACAGATAAATATATATTTATCTATAATATTATTAGAAATATTCTCTTTCATTATTACGTGTGATAAAAACACCTAATATTTATACATATCATAGTTAAACAATTTTAGCCACTAAATGTACATAATAAAATTTATTAATATTATCATTATTTTTATTTAATATTTATTACTATAATATATTATTATTACTAAAATTATGGTTTATTTTATTAGTATAATTATTTGTTATATACATATAGGAAAATTTAAAAAAATTGACTTGATCCAATGTCAATTCATTGTTGACATATCTCATGTTGATTCATTATTACTCGTAATAAACTAACATGTAATTATCCACACATCATGGTTACGTGATTTTTGGTCCTATGAGTAATATATACGTGGACTCGGTATTGTAAAAAATTATTTAACATTTAACAAATCATTTATAAATGATATGTTATAAATAATTTTTATATATTGTACAACGTTGTATTTTTGTTTTAAATTTGACTACACATTTTAATAAAATTTTATTTATTTTATATTACCCAATATAATTAATTAATTAAGTCTATATTGTGAAATTATGGTAATATTATATTCATTTAGATCTTTGTGATTCTAATAATTGAAAATAATTTTTATACAAAATTGAATCATATATTCATAAATTAAAACAAATAAAATGTTCTATGTTATTTTATATCCTTTATTTATCTAAACATACATATTTGTGCAGTGTAACTGCTACCAAGGTATTCCTCAGAAAAAAACAATGAATAATTGATCTTTACATACAAGCAACAAAATGTTTAAAATTCTTACAAATTGAACCTTATATATCAACATGTTTTTTAACATTAATCCAAACACCACCTTTCACAGATAAAATTGCCCCACTAGTTGAGTTAAATTCTAAAGGATCTTGAGTCTTCTTACTCAGGCTGATATCATAATTTTCCAGGATTGACGCCAAACCAACCTTGGTTTGCATCACCCCAAATCTTAATCCTGAAATCAATAGTATAATGTAGACACAGATTTAATAAAAAAACATCTAGACATACCAATACAGATTCGGGGTCCTTCACCGAATGGTATCCAGGCGAAGGGATGTCTTTTACGTTTGTTTTCTTCTAAGAACCGATCTGGGTCGAATTTCATAGGATCAGGATAATAGTCAGGATCGCGGTGGATGCCTAATGCTGATATGGCAACACTTGTGCCCTTTTCAATTATCACATCTGTTCCGGGGATTTGATAATCTTTGGTACATTCTCTTGGTATTATTGAAATAGCTGGGTATTTTCTTAGTGTTTCTAAAATTAAAAATAATTTGTTAAATATTTAAAAATGTGTGTTTATTATAAAAAGTGTTTGTATATTTTGACTTGAATTAAACTTACCATCAACAACTCTATCCATTAGTACCATGTCTTTGACAGCTTCATATGTCAGCTTCCCATCATGCTTCTTCAGAACATCCCTAATTTCTTGACGCATTTTGTTCTGCAGATCTTTATTCAAAGCTATTTCATATAAAGCGAACGTCATTGTTGTTGATGATGTCTCAAATCCAGCAAAGAAAAACACAAAAGCTTGAGCAGCAAGTTCGTTGAATGTTATCGCACCTTCTGCCACTGTTCCATCACCGGTTAAATGCTCATCATCCGTAACTTTTCCCATATTCTTTAGTTGCAATAAAAGATGCATGAAATCTTTTCTGTATACTTTGTTTTTCTCTCTGTATTCTACGTTTTTCCTGACAACATTCATAAAGAATTCTTCGGTTTCGGGATCCGTTCTTTTAATGTTGAATAAATTAATTATACTGTGTGGCAATGCAAATATTAATAATGTTTTGAAAAATCCAACCGCTCCAGGTTTTAAACTATTCCTTCCCTTAGATGCAAAATCGTTGTCAGGATTTTTCATTGTATCACATTCCAAACCAAATGCACATGATACTATTATATCAATAGTGAAACGTTGCAGCATCTCTTTAATGTCCATTGACATACCAGATTTTGAATATTCCTCCACCATCTCCTTTAACCCCTCTCCGCATTCTGTAAGTCTACTAAACATCATCTTCATTTTGCCAGAAGTAAATGTTGGAGTTAGTTTCGTTCTTAAATTTCTCCATTTTTGACCCGATAATGAAAATAAATGAGCACTAAGAGGATCCCCCTTTTCATTGATGTAAGTTCCATGACTGTTGAAGTATTGGAAATCTTGCTGCATGATTTGTTTTACTAAATCCAAGGCAACTGGCACATAAGTTGGTGATAACAGGAAAAGACCTCCGCCATGCTTAAGTCCTTTTGCTTTAATGTTATCATACAATTCCTTCCACATTTCTCCTATGCTCTGTTGTTTAGCTACTAATTTTTTCGCATTACCCACGATGAGGACGGGATCATTGTCGTAAAGACCTTTCCTGGACCAATATCCAAGTTGCCAGTACGCGTAAATTAAAAAACTTGATATTACAGTTGCTAATAGAGCCACCGCATCCCAAAGCAGACTTGTTGTTAACAACATACTTTTACACTACCGTTGCACCGTTATAGTTGACAATCATATGTACCGTATACGATTTAATTTGATTCTGAGTTTTGGTCTGCGATAATTGTGTTTTGTAGACATGTATGACTTATCTTTTTTAATGTAGTCTAATATGATATTCATTGCCCTGTAGAAATATAATACACTGTTCTAGGAAGTGGGGATTTTTGACCAATGTGAAGTCGTGTTCACATGCAACTAAATATTTAACCTGAACTATTTCTATTATTGTGACTAGAATATTACAAATAATTTAGAAACCAGATTCATTGTAATTTTATGAATTACTGTCTGTTTTGTGTGATTTTGACAGTTTTATGTAATTTCCTCATGAGAGGAAAATGGTTTAATTTGCTTGTTAATACAAATTTTGACTAAAATGGATATAATGTTAAAATATATATTCTAATTGAAATTTTCTATTTAATTTTTGTAATAATAAATAATTATACACGTGCAATTAATTAATTGAAAAGTTTTAACTTTATATATTATCAGTATAGGTCGAAATCTTTTATTTACACTGCGTATCGAGGTCATGGGTTCAATGTAAATTGTTGTTGTTTTAAAATTACCACGAATTCCCAGCAAAAATCCCCTTTAATTTTAATTTAGTATATAAGAAGTGTAAATAATTTAAACTTCAGTGTATCCCAGAATAAGAATTATACAAGATGAAGCTCCTGTTCTTAACTTTCTTGGTCGTCTTAGTATTTAGCACCTTTGTCAATTCGGCATCAATTGGTAAGTTACTTTTTTAATTACATTTAAATTAAATTAAGCATTAGCTTTTGTTTTAAATTGTTTTAGAAGTGTTCTAAATTTCGTCATTGATTGTTTAAAACTAGTTTTGTGTCAACCCTTATTTATTTTTAGATGAAGAAGGAGGGATTTTGACCCGTGTAAGGAGAGCTGGCTGTAATGAAAGAGACTGTAAAATTGATTGCTTGAAAAATATATGGTTCAACAAAGGAAGATGTGAAAATGGAGAATGTGACTGCTATAGATAAATATTTAAATAATATATGTATATAAAGTACGCATTTTAATTTAAATAATTTGTCTAAACTGTAATATATTTGTAAGAAATTCATTTTCAATTTTTATTTTATTTATTACATTGTAACAATACCATTTTAGGATAAATAACTAATGATAATTTTGAAATAATTAATTATATGTCCGATTTGAAACTGAAATTCTACACCATGTTTAAATAATTTTAAAAAATCCTGCATAAGATTAAAAATTGAACATATACAGGAATAAAAATGAAAAATAATTAATAATTAATTTGATTAGTTATCAACATGCTTCTTAACGTTGGTCCACACGTCACCTTTCACAGACAATATAAATCCACCGGATTCATTAAATTCTAAAGGAACATGGGTCTTCTCATTTAGACTGATGTCATAATTTTCTAGGATAGATGCCAATCCAACTTTGGTTTGCATCAGTCCAAGTCTTAATCCTGAAACAAATGGAATTATGTAGTGGTAAATTTAATAAGAATACATTTAGCCATACCATTACAAGCTCTGGGGCCTTCCCCGAATGGTATCCAGGCGAAGGGATGCCTGTTGCGCTTGTTTTCTTCTAAGAATCGGTCTGGATCGAATTTTAAGGGATCAGGATAATATTCAGGATGCTTTTATCTTTGATAAGCTTGGTTTTAGAGAAAAATATGAATAAGTAGTAAAATGTAACAATTAAATGGGTGGTCTAGGGATGGTATAATTCTTACTGTCATTATGGATTAATAGTTTTGTGTGTAAATAATAATGGTCTAGTTAAAAACATGATAATGGACAATATAGAAGAAATTTATAACTAAAATCACTCATAAGATCCATTCATTATTACTCTTCATAAAAATACGTAAAATTTACACATATCATAGTTATTTATTATTAGTTATCAGACAAGTGCTTGTCAACATGGAATTGTAAGGAAATCATCTAATATTTTAACATAAACTACTTTATATTTTCAATTATTTAGCAAATTTATTTTTAAAGTTTAAATTTTGTAATTTGTAAAAAAACAAGTATATGCCAAAACAAATCTTAAAAATTACCTAGTGTATACTATGCCATCAATCATTATTTAAATATACCAAGTTCTATTCATTATTACTCGTGATAAAAGCTCATCAAATTTATACATATCATAGTCGGTTTTTGTCGTTATCAGTTAGGAATTCGAAAACATCCAATTGTGAATGTTTTTATTAATATATATTATGGAATATGTGGAAAGTATTTATCCGTAAAAAATATAAAATTAATTTTTTCTAATTTTTTACTCTAAAAACAATTTTAACAAACTTAGTCACCTGATAGAGAAAATATACTCTTGGCATGCATATACTTCATGATATTTTTTAATCCATTAATCATCAATTCAAATCAATTAGATGGAATATATTTTATGTAAGGGTTGCTAATACTGTACATATATATTTTATACAAATGACTGACAGAATTGTAGAAGAATATTATTTATCTTAAATATTAAATAAAAAATTCAATGTATTAGTGATTGTGCTCTGATGTGAATTTTTGAATTTAAATTAATAATGTTTAATTCTTTAATTAAACTCATTGAATTAATTAACAAGTTGGTCGTACATTTTGCAAACAATTTAAAATTTCTAATTAATTAATAACTCCCAAAAAATTTATCAAAAGATACTTTTAACTTATGCAACTAAATTAACACTAACAAAATTATAAATAATATTACGATATAAAAAGGTTATCTTATATATCACATACAATTATAATATATAATACAAAAAGATACCAAATTGAATTCTAAGTGATCTAATTATTAACATATAGGAAACTCGATAGTCATATTTTATTTAACAAAAATTTATATTAATTGCATTTCTCAATATTAAGCCACACATCACCGTCAACTGCCAAAACCCCCGAAGTTTTAATGTCAAATTTGATGGGAGTGGCAGTTTTATTGTTAAGTGAAAGTTTATAATTCTTAAGTATCGTCACCAAACCGACTTTAGCTTGCATAGATCCAAATCTACGTTCTGAAAAAGAAAAATAATTAGAACAAATTTAATTATTTATAGTTGTTACTAATTACCGATGCACATCCTCGGTCCTTCACCGAAGGGTATCCACGCAAATTGGTGCCTTTTCGCATTATTTTCTGGAGAAAATCTGTCGGAATCAAAAATTTCGGGATTTGGATATAACTCTGGGTCATTGTGTATTCCTAAAACAGGAATTCCGACTCTGTCACCCGATTCAAGGACCACGTCAGTTCCGGGTACTTTATATGTTTTATTGCACACTCTGTTTATGAAAGGCGCCGGCGGATATTTTCTAAGTGCCTCTGGAAGAACATGTAAGTTTAAATTAAATGCGAATAGTAAATAATAATTTTTTACCATGAAGGACTTGTTCTAAATAAGTCATATCCCTTATAGCTTCATACGTAAGTTTGTTGTCGTGTTTTTCCAAAACTGCTTCGATTTCATCCCTAATTTTCTGCTGAAGATCAGGTCGAGTTGAAAGTTCATATAAGGCAAAAGTCATTGCTGTGGAAGAGGTTTCGTATCCAGCTATAAAGAAGACGAAAGCTTGAGCTGCAAGCTCGTTGAAAGTAAGAGCACTTTCTTTATGATCACCATCATCTTTGGTCAGCTTGTCGTCGTCAAATACCTTACCGCGGTTCTTTCACTGTAAAAGCAAGTGCATAAAATCTTTCCTGTAAACATTGTTCTCTTCCCTATATTGGACATTTTTCCTAACAACATCCATGAAAAAGGTCGTGAGTTCTTTATTGAAAACTGCCATATTTAGCCACAATAGAAATTCGTGGGGAAAAGCTAACTGTGCGGCGTTCTTCAAAACTTCTATGGCATTTAAGTCGACGATTCTTCTTCCATACTTGGCAAATTCGGAATCTGGATTTTTCATGCTGTTGCATTCAATTCCAAAAACAACGGAACCTATTATATCAACCTTTGCAATGTCTTTTTGATGTTAATGGGAGTGTTATCTTTTGAATGCTGATCCACCATATCTCTTAAGCCGTGAGTACAGTCAACTAAAGTGCTGAACATCATCTTCATTTTGCCCGATGTAAATGTTGGTGTTAGTTTGGATCTAAGATTTTTCCATTTGTCATCTTTCATTGCCACCAAATGTGCACTTAATGGGTCCGCCTTTTCGTTATAGTATATGCCATGATTCATGAAATGTTGAAAATCCGTCTGCATAATTGATTTGAGAATGTTTAGATCAGTTGGTATATAAAATGGCTTAAACAGGAAGTATGCTCCTCCATGCCTTAGTCCTTTGGATTTTATGTCAAAATAAATGTCCCTGAAGAGCTCAGCAATAGTTTTTTGTTTCGTTAAAAGACTTTTTGCATTCCCGAAAGGTATTGTGACAGGAGGTGTGTATAATCCTTTTCTTGCAAAATGCGAAAACTTCCATTTCAGATACAGTATTGCTCCTGCCAAAAGGGTTACAACAAGTACAATGAGGTCATAGCCCAGATTATTCGTTATCAAAACCACATTACTGAAATAATAATTTCATTATTTTATCATAAGTAAAGGTAAAATACTCCATTATTGTATATTAATTATACATAAACTTATAAATCTTACAGATATAAACAAAAATTAAAGAATAAGTAATTCAATTCATCAATTTGAGAATAAAGCATAGTACTGTACTTACATTTATTAGTATTTGGACACAACTGTATAAACTTATTTTATAATTAAATTATCCTTATATATATAGTTATGTATAAGGATTGTCATCATGACTGAGAAAAATAAACAAATAAATATATAAATAAATGAATCCGCTATATCATCATGATTAAGTATGACATAAGGTAATCTGTCTTTTAAATAAAAAATCCTTCTAATTAATTGAATTGGGTTAAAATAAATCCAGTCTTTTTGTTAGAAAAATCGCTCAATATTAGCTCAATCTATTACGAATCAATTTTGTCTGAAATAATTTGAATACATATCTGGTCTAAGTATTTCAATTATTCATCTGGAATGGACAAATTCCAAATTTTATAAAATATCGAGATTGGTCGACGTTTATTGGAACTATTTCCAACTAGAGATATGGAAACAATGATCACGAAAGCTTTAACCTTTTCAATGAATATTAATAAATCTGTGACAAAATTAAAAATAACTTCTGCAAGGTGCATCTTGCATTGTAAATACAATACGTGCAACATGCTTATACATGTTACATGTGTCACCTATATGTTTATTAATTTTTATGCAGTTTTAGTCTATGGAAAATTTATGGCTATCACAAAGATATTATTGTTACCAAAGATATTATTTTTTTTCGTTTCGAGACTAATAGTCTGGCTTTGAAATTTGAGTTTATAAATAAGTATACCTTTGAATAAGAGTATTTATTTTCATTTTTTTTACTTTCATCGTTATTTTATTCTATACCATAATACAATAAATATATTATTATTATTATATATCTCCCCCATCTAGATTTTGTAAGAAATATACATTCATATAGATTTTCTTAACAAGAAATCAATCTAAAATTTTAATTGTATAGGTATCAGTTCCTCATCAGGCTTTTGAATAAAATTGAGATAAAAGCTCTATTTTTTAAATATATTGGACTAGCAAGATGTGACAGAATATAAATTTTTGTAAACATTATTGAAAGACTTACCAGCAAAGCAAACTGTTGTGTAGACTCATCTTTTAAATTATTTTTTTATTTATTCTGTCCCAAAGCTAGTATATAAACATATTCTTAATAGACATCCATAAAATATATATTTTTTAAGAAAAACAATGAATTCCGCTTTGACAAAAAATAAAATAGTTTTAATATGATAGGAATATAATATTTATTATCTATTATACTACAGCCTTATGCTGATAACAATTCATTTTATTTGTATTAATGCTTTGTTCTAGATACTAGTAACTAGAAAAATGCCAAATAATAAATACGATGCAAAATCACACAGTCATGATATTTATTATTTTCTGAGATAAAATGATATTGACGTTGTTTATTCTTTAAAGAATTTTAAAATAAGTTAAGATATTAAGAAGTGCATCAAAATATTCAAGCTTCAACTTGTTACATGTAACATACCATTAAGTAAGTAGCATTTTTCAACCTTCGATAGTATGGTTTGTCAAATTTAACTAAAAAATAGATTTTGGTCCAATAATAATATCATGAGGAACATATGTAATTATCAGTGAGAAGAATCCATCCTTTTAGATCTAGATCATTTTTAAATTACTACTTTTACAAGATCTCTTATCTTTTTGAACATTATTTACATATAAGCAGATGATCACATTTGTTCACCTATTGATTTTTCACCACACGATTATTTGGTTGATACTTCATTGATAGAAATAAATTAAACAGATATTTTATCACATATAAAATTTAATAATACATAAACAAGAATATTATTTTACAACAAAATATAATTAATTACATCTTTCAACATTAAGCCACACGTTACCATCAACTGCCAAGACACCCAAAGATTTAGTATCAAATTTAATAGGAGTAGCAGTTTTGTTGCTAAGAGAAACTTTATAGTTTTTAAGTATTGTTACCAAACCCACTTTAGCTTGCATAGTTCCAAATCTAAGTCCTGAAAAGAAAGAATAATTAGAATAGATTTAATAATTTATGGTGCTAATCATTACCGATGCAGACTCTCGGCCCTTCACCGAAAGGTATCCAAGAAAATTGGTGTCTTTTCGCTTTATTTTCCGGAGAAAATCTATCGGGATCAAAAATTTCGGGATTAGGATAATATTCTGGATCATTGTGTATAGCTAAGACGGGAATCGCCACCATACTGCCTTTTTCAATGACAAAATCAGTTCCGGGTACTTTATAAGTTTTGTTACAAGCTCTTGGTAAGAATGGCACCGGTGGATATTTTCTAAGGGACTCTGAAAATGATCGTTTAAGAATTATTTAAATAAAATAAAATTTATTAATATTCACCATGAAGAACTTGTTCCAAATAAGTCATATCCTTTATAGCTTCATATGTAAGTTTGTCGTCGTGTTTCTCCAAAACATCATGAATTTCGTCTCTAATTTTCTGCTGAATGTCAGGACGAGTTGAAAGTTCATACAAAGCAAAAGTCATTGCTGTAGAAGAAGTTTCGTATCCAGCAACAAAAAAGACGAAGGCCTGGGCTGCAAGTTCATTGAAAGTTAACGCACTTTCTTTATCATCTCCAGCATCCTTCGTCAGTTTCTCGTCGTCAAATATTTTACCACGGTTCTTCAGTTGTAACAGCAAATGCATAAAATCTTTTCTGTAAACATTGTTTTGTTCTCTGTAATTAACATTTTTCCTAACAACATCCATGAAAAATGACGTGACCTCCCTATTGAAAACTTCAATATTTAGCCATCTGAGAATCGAGTGGGGAAGAGCAGCTCGGGCAAATCCTTTAATAACTTCTGAGGAGTCTAATTCAAATATTCGTCTTCCGTATTTAGCAAACTCGGAGTCTGGGTTTTTCATACTGTTGCATTCGATTCCAAAGGCAACTGAACCAATTATGTCAATTGTGAACCGTTGCAAGGTTTTTTTTATATTAATGGGCGTGTTGTCTTGTGAATGTTGATCTATCATGTCCTTCAATCCGTTGGTACATTCAGCTAATGTGTTGAACATCATCTTCATTTTGCCAGAAGTAAATGTCGGAGTTAACTTGGCTCGAAGATTTTTCCATTTATCATTTTCCAATGAAAATAAATGTGCACTTAAAGGATCCCCTTTTTCATTAAAGTAGACGCCATGGTTCATAAAGTGTTGAAAGTCGTTTTGCATAATTGATTTGAGAATGTCTAGATCAACTGGAACGTAAAAAGGCTTGAACAAGAAAAATGCCCCTCCATGCTTTAGTCCTCTGGATTTTATGTCAAAATAAATGTCTTTGAACAACTCAGCACCAATTTGTTGTTTCATGAAAACACTTTTTGCATTTCCAAAGGGTATCGTAGCGGGAGGTGCGTATAAACCTTTTCTTGCGAAATAGGAGTACTTCCATTTTAGATATATCACTGCTCCAGAGATTAAGGTGACAACAAGTGCAATGAGGTCATATGCTAGGCTATTTGTAATCAAAACCATCTTTCTGAAATAATGATAGATTTTATTAGATTCTTAATTATGTACAAACAATAAACATAACATTTTTTTAATATTAAGAATGTGAAAAAGTAACTCATCTAGGTAGGATTAATATCCATCTTAATAAAGTGGATTTGAGTGTTATCAGCAGAATCAAGATATGATAACATATCATCACATATTTCTTTTAAATTTAGTCGCACTTTTTATTGAAAATATTTTAAAATTAATAACATAAATAACACGACCTTCGGGGGACCACAGAAGCTCATAGACGAATAAATATTATGCGTCTACATACAAACAGTTGGTGTAAATAATAAATTCAGTTATTTGTGAATATTAAGTTTTCAGGTTCAGATGTAAGTGTAACTTCTTACTTCAATTTAATTTACGTTTAATCTGAATAAATATTGTACTTTGACCTTGGTTAGATTATATGGAGTCAGTGAATAAATTTCGTCATTCATTTAAATTAATATGCAAATTTAAATTATAATTACAATTAAAAAAAAACTATAGCCTCAATTCAGTACTTACATTTATATGTATTGCAACTTCACCTTTATCTTGTCTACTAATTTTTAATATTTATATGCGTATATATATAAATACCAGTATTGTCATGATGACTGAGAATATGCTACATCATCCTTACCGAACGAAACAACTGTTCCTTAAAGAAAGATTGAATTGATTACAATTATTTATAAATTTGATGCTTTCTCCATTGTATTTATAATATATATTACATTCAAAAACATGGTAATTTTTATTTACAAAGTTGGATATTTTGAGCATTGCATCATTTTAAAATAATTTAATTCTTTTTAGAGCAATATGGATGTGTCCTTATTTATTTTAAAAAATATATAAGAGTAAAACCATACATCTGCGGCCAATGACTCTCAATATAACGAGCCCTATTAAGGCTATATCAAATAAAAGAATACAAACTTTGATGGCCACTAAATAGTTGCATGCTTGATATTATAATAGGATAATTCAAAATATTAAAGTAATAAAGTTTGCTCATGTGTAAAAAATGTTTTTGAGGCTTTGAAAGTAGTATTTATTGTAACGAATTCAATTTATTCAACGATTAGTTGAAGGCAATTGAAGCTGATACAGATCAACACACATCAGAAGTGGAAAGGTCAAATCAACCATTGTTTCCACCTTAATTGAATTAGGAAGGGAAATTTCTCAATTGGATTGTCACTTACTACGGAATATGGATTTTATAGAGCAACAGTTGTTGGACCACGACGAAACTTCTCGTAACTTGGCAAAAAATGAAAAAAAAAAAGAAAAATTGTTGTGACCATGCAAAACTATTATAACAGAGTATTCCCAACAAATTTTCCACCATCTAAACACTACGCATTCACCATATTCCCTAAACCTATTGTCAACAGATGATCTAGTGGCTTCCAAAACACTAACTGAAACTTGAACTTGAAAATAAAAATTAATAAAATCCAAAATGAAATTCCAGTGACAAAAAACTCATTATATTATATTTCACTACACAAACAAGTAAAAGCATTGAAAGTTATTAGTGAATATAAATAATTTTTTTATAAAGTTTCTCCTCAAGATCTTCATATCACAACCTTTAATCCTAAAACTAACCTTCAGTTGGTTAATCTCAAACCACCGTGACCTTACCTTAAAATGTTTTTTATATCTCTCATAAAATCCAGCTATAGTAGGTAACTAAAGTGAAACTGTAAAATTTTTTCGATGTGGTATATATATATATACCGTATCAAAAATGATGAACGTGTCTACTCGCATATTGAGACGGAACATCAATACCCCTTTGTAAACAAAAAGGAAAGATATACATGCAATTATGTGGGCGGGCCGAACTGACTGGAGGGGATCATTTGGTTTTGTTGCGTTTAGCATGCGGTTCGTCTCCGCAGACATTGTTTTTAGTATATTTTATTTAATTTTTGGGATACATTTTTATTTTGAAAAAAGTAGTTTATTTTTAGAATACATATTTTTGTTTTTGATACACCCTCAAAAAATATTTCATTTTACAGATTGAAAATTATACAAAGTTACGGAATTTAAATGGAGCATCCGAAGAACTCGAACTACATCCCTACACATACGGAGAGTTACTAAATGCATTCGCAAAGATTAATTTACATTGTGCGCCGACGCGCACCAGCACGGCGCATTGTCTCTGAGAGTAGGGATTCTTACTACCGGGCAAAACTTTACTCTCTTTGTCGTGCATCCATCTCTTACAACATCCAGACACGAAGAGCATTTTTCGTACTGTATATATATATATATATATATATATATATATATATATATATATGAGTAGGAATGAGACAATTATTGGACAAATGAAATATTGAAATATACTACAAGAAATGTTTTTATTAAAACTAAATTATGTCTTGTACCTGTTTAATGGCAAAAATTCGTTGTGTATTTATTTATTAGATAAGTATTTAACTAAAAATAACTTTCATACTTTTAATAAATTTGATTTGAATGTTATTTATCATTGATAAGTTATCATATTTTCTTTGTATGTATTACATTTATTTATTTACGTTTGTGATCTTTGTATCCATTGTTGGTGTTATTTAATTTTCAATACAGAATAGTGCACGAAATACTAGTTTAAGAATTAATTGATTTATTTTTTGTGAAAGATATAAAAGTAACATAAATATTAATTGAAAAATATAATAAATTTAATTAATTACATTTTTCAATATTAACCCATACATTACCGTCCACTGCCAAAATACCTAAAGATTTTTTATCAAATTTAATAGGTGTGATAGTTTTGTGGTTAAGCGAAACTTTATAGTTTTTAAATATAGTTACCAAACCTACTTTAGCTTGCATAGTTCCAAATCTGAGACCTGCAGAAGTATCTTAATTAGAAGGGATTAGTACATTTAAGATTTTTATCATTACCGATACAGATTCTTGGTCCTTCACCGAAAGGTAACCACGAAAATTGATGCCTTTTCGCCTTATTTTCTGGGGAAAACCTATCGGGATCAAACGTTTCAGGATTAGGATAGAATTCTGGATCGTTATGTATTCCTAAAATAGGAATACCGACCATGGTGCCTTTCTCAATGGTAAAGTTAGTTCCTGGTACTTTATATATTTTATTACATACTCTTGGTAAGAAAGGCAAAGGTGGATATTTTCTAAGGGACTCTGAAAATCATCGTATGATAATTAATAAAAAACGATTGATAAATATTTTTTACCATGAAGAACTTGTTCCAAATATGTCATATCCTTTATAGCTTCATACGTAAGTTTGTTGTCGTGCTTTTCCAAAACTTCATGGATTTCATTTCTAATTTTCTGTTGAAGGTCGGGACGTGTTGAAAGTTCATATAATGCGAAAGTCATTGCAGTAGAAGAGGTTTCGTAGCCAGCTAGAAAGAATACGAAAGCTTGAGCTGCGAGTTCGTTGAATGTTAGAGCACTTTCTTTAACGCCTCCAGCATCATCAGTCAATTTCTCATCGTCAAAAACTTTGCCGCGGTTCTTTAACTGTAACAGCAAATGCATAAAATCTTTCCTGTATATATTATTCTCTTCACGATATTTGACATTTTTCTTAACAACATCCATGAAAAATGTTGTGACCTCCTTATTGAAAATTGTAATATTCAACCACAAAAGAAATTTATGAGGCAAGGCAAGTTGGAGAGAGGCCTTAAAAGTTTCTATAGGATTTAATTCGAAGATTCGTCTACCGTATTTGGCGAACTGTGAATCTGGATTTTTCATGGTGTTACATTCAATTCCAAAAGCTACTGATCCAATTATGTCAATGGTGAACCTTTGCAGAGTCTCTTTGATGTTAATTGGTGTGTCGCCTTGTGAATATTGATCCAGCATATCCTTTAATCCATTAGTACATTCTACTAATGTGTTGAACATCATCTTCATTTTGCCCGAAGTGAATGTCGGTGTAAGCTTGGATCTAAGATTCTTCCATTTATCATCTTCCAGTGCGAATAAGTGTGCACTTAACGGATCCCCTTTTTCATTAATAAAAACACCGTGATTCATGAAATGTTGGAAGTCCGTCTGCATAATTGATTTGATAATATCCAAATCAACTGGGACATAAATTGGTTTAAACAAGAAATATGCTCCTCCATGTTTTAGCCCTCTGGACTTAATGTCAAAATAAATGTCTTTGAACAACTCGGCTCCAATTTGTTGTTTAGAGAAAACGGTTTTTGAATTTCCAAAGGGTATAGTTGTGGCCGGTGAGTATAAACCTTTTCTGGCGAAATAAGTGAATCTCCATTTTAGATATATAATTGCTCCTGCCAAGAGAGTTGCAACAAGTGCAATACAGTCGCACACCAGACTGTTCGTAATCAGAACCATTCTTCTGAAACAAACATTCTAAGGTTTAAAGTGATACAATTATCAAAGGTAAAATTTTATATAAACATATTTGCAGTGGATATAATTTTCGGGGTCACACGCAGGAAGGTTAAAAGTAAATCTACTTCACTATTGTTTCGGTGGTTTAATATACCTATATCATAGCTTATACATAAAAATACCAAATGTCTTTATTTTAGTGTAATACATACCTAATATAAGAAGTAGTTCTCTGTAGATATAATATGTGTCAGGATACTTATATTATTTTGGCAAAATCTCGTTATGGGACTGGTGTTTTATGTAATTTTAATGTTTGTTCTTTTTTTTTAATATTAAATGTCATATTATGTAACCTTGGATAGTTATACCTAGTTAATAGATGATATTTTTCTGTAATTTAATATACATACCTAATTTTATTTTTTTCTAAGAAAACTAATTCGGCACTTACCATTAATTTGAATTAATACTTTATATTACAGTAGTAGTAATATTATTATGATGACATAATATCATCGTAATTATATAAGTACAGCGGAACTGTATATACAACAAGACTTGGCATTAATATTGCAACAAAATAAAATTGTGTTATAAAGTATTTATTTTTAGGCAATATGTATACCACATATTTATTAAAAAATAAAAAATATTATATGTATTTATAGTACCATATGAGTACCGAAACACGGTACACCCAATAGAGCGAGTTCGTGGATGAATAGACAACCGGGTTTGCGTTTTACATTAATTTATTTCATTGAACTTACTGGACGGACTACCTTTTTGGTAATTAAAATAAGTAGACTTTTCTTTCGTTACTTTTAGTTTATTAATTATAATTATTGTTAGTATAACTGCTTTTGATTTTCTTCTGTAATAAATGGAGAGTTTAATAATAGTAAAAATGCAATTCTTTGCCATTAAAATTTTAATATAATATTCAGTACGCAATATATTTAAGTAATTTTGCCTTATTTTCTAGAAAAAATCAAATCCAATTCTTATTAGTAGTTATCTGTGCTCATATTAATATTAATTTAATTTTTGTTACGAATAACGAAATTACACCATCAAGTTTTCAGGTAATTGTACTCATTTATTTATTATTCATCGATTTTATTTGTTTAATATGTTGGTTATTGGCAAATTATGTACAGACTTAATTTAAAATATGTAAAAATAAATGCAAAACATAGATTCTTACTTATATAAAACGTATACATATCAAGCTTAATTAGTTATATTTTTTAACGTTAAGCCATACGCCACCATCAACTGACAAGACACCCGAAGATTTAGGATCGAATTTAATGGGTGTGGAAGTTTTATTGTTAAGAGAAATTTCATAGTCCTTAAGTATCGTTATTAAGCCGACTTTCGCTTGCAGGGTACCGAATCTAAGTCCTAAAAAAGAAAATTTAATTAAAATTGATTAGTAATTAAGGACATTTTTATTACCGATACAAGTTCTCGGTCCTTCACCGAAGGGTATCCATGCAAATGGATGTCTTTTCATCTGATTTTCTGGAGAAAATCTTTCTGGGTCAAACTTTTCTGGATTAGGATAATATTCTGGATCATTATGTATTCCTAAAATAGGAATACCCACCATAGTGCCCTTATCAATGACCACTTCAGTTCCGGGTACTTTATATGTTTTGTTGCATACTCTTGGTAATAATGGCACCGGAGGATATTTTCTAAGGGTCTCTGAAAGTGGTCGTGTAGGTAATAATAAAATATATATTAAGTAAATTTTTTTTACCATGAAGAATTTGCTCTAAATATGTCATATCCTTTATAGCTTCATACGTAAGTTTGTTGCCGTACTTCTCCAAAACTTCATGAATTTCGTCTTTAATTTTTTCCTGAAGATCAGGACGCATTGAAAGTTCATATAAAGCAAAAGTCATTGCTGTAGAAGAGGTTTCGTAGCCAGCAAAAAAGAATACGAAAGCTTGAGCAGCAAGTTCGTTGAATGTTATGGCACCTTCTTTAACATCCCCAGAATCATTTGTTAGTTTCCCATCGTCAAAGACTTTTCCGCGGTTTTTCAGCTGTAACAACAAATGCATAAAATCTTTCCTGTAAATATTGTTTTCTTCCCTATAGTTGACATTTTTCCTAATAACATCCATGAAAAATGTCGTCACCTCCTTATTGAAAAACGTAATATTCAACCACAGGAGAAATTTGTGAGGAAGAGCAAAAGTGGCAATGCCTTTAATAACTTCAAGAGGAGTTAAGTCGAAGATTCGTCTTCCGTATTTGGCAAATTCTGAATCTGGGTTCTTCATTGTGTTGCATTCAATTCCAAAAGCAACTGATCCAATTATATCAATGGTGAACCTTTGCAATGTCTCTTTGATATTAATTGGTATGTCGCTTTGTGATTATTGATCCATCATATCTTTTAATCCATTGGTACATTCAACTAAAGTGTTAAACGTCATCTTCAGTTTGCCAGAAGTAAATGTCGGAGACAATTTGGCTCTAAGGTTTTTCCATCTTTCATTTTCCAGTGCTAATAAATGTGCACTTAATGGATCCCCCTCTTCGTTAACATAAAATCCATGGTTCATGAAATGTTGGAAGTCCGTCAGCATAATTGATTTGAGAATATCTAGATCAACTGGAACATAAAAGGGCTTAATCACGAAATATGCTCCTCCATGCTTCAATCCTTTGGATTTTATATCAGTATAAATGTCTTTGAATAGCTCTGGAATAGCTTGTCGTTCCGTGAAAACCTTTTTTAAGTTTCCGAAAGGTAATTTGGCGGGTGGTGAGTATAAACCTTTTCTTTCGAAGTACGAGAATTTCCATTTGAGATATATAATTACTCCTGTCAAGATGGTTACAATAAGTGCTATAAGATCAAATCCGAGGCTGTTCGTAATTAAAACCATTATTCTGAAAAAATTGATTACTTTAATGAATTACGTATTTTTTAAAATAAAATAATAGCAACAATGCAACATGAATACATTTATGAGAAGGTGGAGTAAGGAGAGGAGAGCAATAAGAGAGAAAAATAAATTTTACTTCAAGGAGTGTGAAGAATTTACTATTTAAATTTTTAAAAATCTCAACATTAAAAGTAACAAATATTTATTTTAATAATACCACAGATATTAATGGATATTTATAAATTTGCACAGCTGTTTAGTAATCGAATATTGGTGCATTTAGTATAATTTATTAGTGACGGGCGATTATGAGTGATATAATCGAAATATATCGATTATGGCCGATCACTCGGTCATTCGATTATTCCAAACGATTATGAATGATATCTCGAAAACTCGAATCTGCGCATGATTCTAAAGGATAATCGAAATATTTCGAAAAACCGAGTGATGAAATATTTCGGATGAACGAATGATTTGTATCACGCTTCTGCGCATTTTTGTTGAACATGAAAGCAACACTGCCAAGTTGACATTGTTATTTAAGTCTTCAGAAAAATTAATTTGCACTGAATTTATATTTTGATCTTAGTTATCCCAAATAAATTTATGTGGTAAAGTGATCTATGATTTATAGTCTAAATATTTCGATTATCATTCAATATCTAAATTTTGGCACAATACGCTTCTTGACAACGTTGCATATAAACGACCGAATATAGAAACACACCTAAATAAATAATATATAGTAAATAATATTTGATTTTTTATATTCATAACCTTCAGTACAGTTAAAACATGCATAAATATTAAAAATTTACAGAATCGAATAATCGAAATACTACATCATTCATTGGAAATATTTTGTCACTCATTAGTTCGAAATGTGCGCAGACAACTCGATGTCTGTATGAGATATGAAGTATTTTGTCATTCATAATCGATCATTCGAATGATCATTCGATTATTTGTATCGATTATTTCGAATCATTCGATTATTGAAATATATCGATTATGCCCAACACTATAATTTATATTTGAATTATTATTTTATAAATAGGAAAACTAGATTAAATTATTTACTCACGATTTTTGTATTGATCTGTACCTATACATATATTTACTTTAACTACTATTTTTGTAATTGAGCTATCTGTATATATTTATCATTATTATGATGTATCATCGTGACTGTGTCATATCATTGCAATAAAGTATCATCCGAGTAAAGGCGAAGTGTACCCGTACGCGCCCGAAGTTCGCGTGTTCCCATTCAAAATTATCGCGCGAAAGGTAGAACGGCTCGTTATTTAAGGTTTATATTTCGGGAGCCCGCTTGCTAGTAATTAAGTGTTGCCAACTGTTAAACATGTGGATTCTAGTCAATAGTAGTTCTGAAATCATTCGTAATGCAACTTAACATAAATTTAATAAACAAATATAAATAGAGATTAATTTCGACGGTGTATATTTAAGGGATTGTAAGTACTACTTTGAACAAACTGTTTGACAATAGTTGTCAATGAATAATATACGCAACTTAAAATGTTTTTAAGAGCGGCAGTTACTAGAAAAGGAATCGCAATTTGTGCGCCGCCACAAAATCAAATAAACATTCAGTTTGTGCGCAATTTTTTTTGTATGCAACAGGACCGCATTTGAGATATATATATATATATATATATATATATATAAATATATATATATATATATATAACAAGATACATGAAATATATTGTAAATTAATTAATGTAATAAATAATTCAAATATACTATTTGTTTAAAAGTTTAAATACGACACAAAAATTCATATAATACAGTAATATATATTAAAAATACAATAATATATACAGTTTAAACTTTTTATTTATTTATTTTTTGTCGTATGGTTAATTGTTAACCAATCACATTTTATCATATAAACAAATATAATAAATACGATACACAATAGTAGTTTTGATTAATCATTAGTACATAATCAAATATAAATAGAAATTAATCTCGATGTCACAGATGTATGTGTTAGGTTAGGTTAGGTTGGTTAGGTTAGGTTAGGTTAGAATTTGTTGTACAAACATGATAGAAAATGACCTAAGTTTGACCATTATTGTTGTTATTAAAGAATATTATGACTTCGAAACTATGTCATGTCATAGATCAAACATTTATTAATGCACGCCCAAAATGTGAAATAGATTAATTGCAAAGTTTTTGAGATTTGTCCCAAGTCGTCGACGGTGTTTGTATAGAGAATTTAACACAAGGAGACGCCGCTCTTAAAGTTTAAAATTTTATTTATTATAATCACATGACATTCTATGAAGAAACATGTGTGTTAATAGTTATTAATTGACAAAATTTTTTCATGTATATAAAGTAAAACATTCATTACAATGCTAATAAGAATACTCAAAATAATTTTGTAAGGTTTAATGGTACAATCCATAAAATAAAGAATATGTTTCTATCCATAATTAAAAAGGTTAAACTGCTCCTATTTTCCGTTAAAAACAAAGAACATAATCCAAAATGTTCCACATTTTTGGATAATTTTAAAACAGGTAACAAATATCAATTAACTTTTTAATTTAATATATCCTGAATATACGATAATAGTAGTCATATATTTTAATTTTATATGCGTTTGTTGTATCACATATATTTACAAGACTGTGTGTAATTTTTAATATTATATTTTAATGTTCGAATTTAATTGCATAGTTTTTTAAAATGAATATTAATTTTGATTAATTTGATAGATTTGAAAATTGATAATATAAGATATAAACAAAATAACAGAGAAAAATTCACGACAATTGTGACATAAAATTACTTGGTTACGTTGTGTTGTTAAGAACTAATTTGTTTCAAAATTTGAAAAATAAAACACTTTATAATAATAAAGACAAATTTATTTATAAAATTTCACAGTTTGTAGATAATGTTTTAAAAGTATTCAAGTTCAATATTTCTTTATTAAAATTATTATTATTATTTAAAAAACTTCATAAACCGTGTCATCAATTTAACGAAGATTCTTCCTTTGTTGACATAAACAATACTTAATTTTTATTATGTACTCGAAGATGACTATAAGTCCTGTAACAAATGTAAAATCATATACATTCAAATAAATTGATGAATCTAATTAAATTATAAAATTGTTTATCATATCTAATTTAGAAATTTGAAAAAGTACTATATACTTTTTAAGGTTACCTAAATTAATAACCCTGTACCTACTCCAAAACAGATTTATATCTACTTCGCATATTACAAAATACCTACTCATTTCCACCAGAGTTACCAAGATAAATTTGTATATTCTACGGTTTGCTATACTGGAGACGCAGTTTTTAGTCGACAGCCCCGGTCCAAATCCCTCGAGCCGCTGTACGCCCGAAGGCATGGCGCGGTCGGCTTTCGGATGCCTTCGCATTTATTCGTCTAAAGTCGAGACTTAAGCGAACGATATGGACCCGTTTCGGGAGTGCAATCGCATAAATGTTTACTTGAATAAATGTGGGTCCGAGTAAAAACGAAAGCTTCCGAGAGCCGCTGCGCATTGGCTTCGTGTGTACAGCGGCTCAGACTGCGGCTAACGACAGGAAGAGGTTTTAAATTCTACATATTTATTTATTATTTTATATTAAAGTTGCGAATTTTATAAATGATATAAAATTACAAAGTATCATGATAACACAACTTATTAATAATTTACATATAGAAATCATATATTGGAATTAAAAAAATATTGAGTTACACACATATTTATTATTATATACTATACTTTGTTGTCACAGTGCTGATTTATTTCCAATATATATAACGAAAAATAACATTCTCAAACATATTTTTCAACATTAAGCCATATGTTACCATCAACTGCTAAAACGCCGAAAGATTTTGTATCAAATTTAATAGGGTTAGGAGTTTCATTGTTAAGTGAAACTTTGTAGTTCTTAAGTAAAGTTATTAAACCAATTTTAGCTTGCAAAGTTCCAAATCGAAGTCCTGTAAATAAACATTAATTAGAATAGATTAAAAATAAAAGGCACATTTTAATACCTATGCAGATCCGTGGTCCTTCACCGAAAGGTATCCATGCCAATTGATGTCTTTTTGCCTTATTGTCCGAAGAAAATCTGTCGGGATCAAAATTTTCGGGATTAGGATAGATTTCCGGATCATTGTGTATCCCTAAAACAGGAATGGCAACCATGGTGCCTTTTTCAATTACCACATCAGTTCCGGGTACTTTATATGTTTTGTTGCATACTCTTGGTATGAAAGGCGCTGGAGGATATTTTCTAAGTGACTCTGAAAATAATCATAAAAAAATTAATTAAATACATTTAATACTATATTTACCATGAATGACTTGTTCTAAATATGTCATATCTTTTACTGCTTCATACGTAAGTTTGTTGTCGTGTTTTTCCAAAACTTCATGGATTTCGTCTCTAATTTTCTGCTGAATATCAGGACGAGTTGAAAGTTCATATAATGCAAAAGTCATTGCTGTAGAAGAAGTTTCGTATCCAGCTATAAAGAAGACGAAAGCTTGAGCCGCGAGTTCATTGAATGTTAGGGCATCTTCTTTAATATCTCCAGCATCATTTGTTAATTTCTCATCATCATACACCTTTCCGCGATTCTTCAGTTGTAACAGCAAATGCATAAAATCTTTTCTGTAAATGTTGTTTTTCTCCCTGTAATTTACATTTTTCTTAACAACATCCATGAAAAATGACGTGGCTTCTTTGTTGAAAACCTTAAAATTCAGCCATAAGAGAAGTTTGTGGGGGAAGGCTAATTGAGCGATGTTCTTAATGGCTTCAGTTGTATTTAATTCGAAGACTCGTCTTCCGTATTTAACAAATTCTGAATGAGGATTCTTCATACTGTTGCACTCAATTCCAAAAGCAACTGAACCAATTATATCAATGGTAAACCTTTGCAACGTCTCTTTGATGTTAATTGGCGTGTTGTCTTGCGAATGTTCGTTCAGCATGTCTTTTAATCCAGCAGTACATTCAACTAATGTGTTGAACATCATCTTTATTTTACTTGAAGTAAAAGTCGGCGTTAGCTTCGCACGAAGATTCTTCCATTTTTCATTTTCTATCGAGAATAAATTTGCACTTAATGGGTCGCCTTCTTCATTAGAAAATACGCCATGATTCATAAAGTGTTGGAAATCAGTCTGCATAATTGATTTCATAATGTTGAGATCAGCCGGAATATAAAATGGCTGTAACAAGAAATATGCTCCTCCATGCCTTAGTCCTCTGGATTTTATGTCAAAATAAATATCCCTGAACAACTCAGCTGAAGTGTGTTGTCTTGTGAAGACACTTTTGGAGTTTCCGAATGGAAACGTGGTAGGAGGTGCGTATAAACCTCTTCTTGTGAAGTATGAGAACTTCCACTTCAAGTATATTGTTAGACCTGCCAAGAGGGTTACAATAAGCGCAACGAGGTCATAGCCCAGACTATTTGTTATCAATATCATCTGTAGTAAAAATTGTTTTTATTAATTTCATTGGAAAGACATAAAAATGAACACATCTGTATTGAAATAAGATGCATTTTAATATGTTTGGGACGGAAATTATCAGTGCAAACGAAATATCAAAACATATAATTATAAAAGTATACGTAACGCAAATAAGTGGGTTGTGACGTATACTTAGTTTAATATACTTAACACACTATAAGCGGGTCGGGTAAAAATACCCGTCTGGAGAACTGTTGATTATTAGCGGGCCGGGTAATTTTTACCTTTTTGAATATACTTACTTTAAAAGCGGGGTGAGATAATTTTACTCTATTGGTTTACATACAGAACTGAAAGCATTATCTCTTATTTTTTGTTATCATTCAACAACTTACTTTGGACTGTGTTTCTACCCGCCTATAGTGTGTTAAGATTATTGTAATGAGATTAGTCCAAAATAATCTCGAATGTTAGACGTTTAAGTACATAAATTAAAAATTATATTCTATTTACATCATCATAAATATAATGTTTACTTTCATATATTTCATATTTAAATTATTTTTTTTTAATTAGAAAATTGTAAAATAAATTTATTACTTACGCTTCTTTGTATTCGAACAACTTATACATCATATGTTTATGTCTACTAATAATTTTGTAACTGAGTAATGTGTATATGTATATATTAAGAATATTAATAATGTTATCATGACTGGCAACATGCACAATCATCATGATTATAAAGGTGATGAAACATGGGCTAGCCTGTCCGTCTTCCGGTTCAGCTGACTCATGTATGTCCTGCATATGTCCTGTATATACTATGTATGTCACTTGTATATGAGTTGTCAGACATTTGGCCGTGATCTTAGGATCGGTGCCCGGAGAAGGGTTTTTAGTCGGTGTGAATCCGACACTGCCTCTGAATTCCACCAGGAGTGCGATTTTTTAAAGATTTTTCCCTCTTTGTTCCAAAAAAAAAGAGAAAAATTTTAGTGGAAGATACCTCTTCTTAAATGGAATGACCAATACTCCAGTTTGCCTTTTTTATTTATATGGTTAAATATTTATAGAATCGCCTAAATGTCTATTGTGTATTGAAATTATTTAAATGTTTGTTATTGTTTAAAATTCCTTATCAATAAAATTGTTTTCATTTTAGTAGTTATCAGTAATTATATTTTTTATATTTCCTACAAAAACAACTTTACTTAATTAGCACGTGACAGTCGATCGGAAAAGTTGTTTCATTAGGTTTTTTTATATATAACATATAATATATACGAAATATGTCAATTCAATAAGATTATGTAATAGGTTGTTAGAATTAAGTATATATACAAAATTGTAACCGTTTTTGAAGTGTATCTAAAGATAATATTTCAAGGTACAAAACATAAATAAGTACCTACTTGAGACTACATTACTTTTTCTATACATACACAAGTATATAATCCAACAGTTGTCAATAATAAATATAATTCTGAATCTTAAATTATAGAAAACAATTATAGATATTAATGAATATTTTTGGCATCTAGTGCTGGTTCCAGTAAGTTAAAAATATTCGTTGCCTTTTGTTGAAAATAATTTGCTTGTTGTTTGAAAGTTTCAACAAAATAAGAATTCAAAACACACATATAGGTTTGTTAAAAATTGGTGTTTGTATCAAATGGTGAATGCTTTTCCATGGTCCACAGTCACAGAGTCCGACCTTAAGTCAAATTAAAGATCTATGGCAGTACCTGGATTTAAAAATTTGTCACAAGAATCACTTGTGACAAGTTAAACAAGAAGTGTGGAAGTGTGTAGCAATCTTGTTGAAGTAATGTAAATAAATAAACAGTGTATTTTGTATACATCACGTGTACAGGTATTAAATTCGTTTTCATTTTGGAATAAATAATAAATTACATTATCTTGGTCTTGTTCTTACAGGATTTGCTTTCTTTGAAATCTAGAAATAAAATATTGTTGAGTATATGAATAAGAAATATGTAATACTTCAATTGCATATACATATATTTAACTTAACAATAAAAGGGGATTTTTACCGAGTGTTTGTGTTGCTAATTGTAATATGCGCTGTTTAATAACAAATATTGTACAATAAATTATATTGCACCAATGGCCTCGATAAAGAAAGTATTTGCATTATTTTCTTTATCGATATATCATAATTAATTGTAAAAAATTTAAAAAAAAGGTATATTATTTGTAGTCAAAAGAGAATTATTAAGTTTATTATATATTATTCAATTTTATAATTTTAATTATTATAAAAAATATCTGTATTTTTCATTGTCTTAATTCAAGTAAAAATATATTATTTAGACTTATATAAATATTTTGCAGTTAATGTTCTAATAAATTACTAATAATTCATTAACTATAGAACCTAGAATACAAAAGGTAACAAGTTAACTATATATTTTCATATTTATATATACTTGAATTCAAGATATTTTCACAAAAAATAAATAAAAATATGTATTTTTAGGATAAATGAATAAATGAATAAACAAATAGTTGTATAATTTTTAATATAATATAATTTAAACTATTTTTACCCAATTACTTGTAATGAAAAATACAAATTAAAAATTATTGAATGATGTATTCTCATTGTTTTCCTTATCGAGGACATTGGTGCAATATTTGTTACTGTACAGTATTTGTCATTGAGTAACTTGCATAATTAGTACCACAAACTCTTAACAAAAATCCCCTTTTTTTGAAATTTAGTATATAAGCATTTCAAGATTTATACATATCCAGTGTCTCCTCGAAGACGATTCATACAAGATGAAATTCTTCCTTTTTACTTTCTTTGCCATCCTCCTAGTTGGTACTTTTGTCAGTTCTTCATCAGCATCGCTTGGTAAGTCTTCTTAGTTATATATTTACATTTTTGTCATTCTTGTATTTTTAGAGGATGAAGAAGCTCAAGACTCTTTGATTCGTACAAGGAGAGCCAGTTGTAATGAAAGAGATTGTAAACTTGATTGTTTGAAGAATATTTGGTACGTCAAAGGAAGATGTGAAAATGGAGAATGCGAATGCTACAGATAACTTTAATACACCACCTTTACAAACACAATATATTAAAGACGTGTTATTAAAATAAATAATGAAATATTGACTACGAGTTTACTTATCACAAAAAATATTAGAGTAACGCTGAAGATAAGTTCATTAAAATTCTAATATTGATTACTTGAAATGAAACCAAGAGTTTATATAAATATTGGGAGTGTTTTAAATATTTTGGTATTAATTCTTAATTAATTAATAAATAAATTTATCACATATTTATTATGCCTTATAATTTTACCTTAATATATACAAATATAATACATATATAAAGCTTAATCAATTACATTTTTCAACATTAAGCCATACGTTACCATCAACTGCCAAGACTCCCGTAGATCTTTTATCAAATTTAATAGAAGTGGCAGTTTTATTGTTAAGAGAAATTTTATAATTCTTAAGTATTGTTATTAAACCGACTTTGGCTTGTAGAACTCCGAATCTAAGTCCTGTAATGTAAAGTTAATTAAAACAGGTTGATAATTTAAATAATAATAATTTTTTTCATTACCTATACAAATTCTAGGTCCTTCACCGAATGGTATCCATGAAAATTGTGGTATTTTCATCTTATTTTCCGGAGAAAATCTATCAGGATCGAAAATTTCGGGATTAGGGTAATATTCTGGATCATTTTGTATTCCTAATATAGAAATACCGACCATGGTGCCTTTATCAATGACCACATCGGTTTCGGGTACTTTGTATGTTTTGTTGCATTGTCTGGTTAAGAATGGTACGGGGGGATATTTTCTAAGGGCCTCTGAAAATAATCATGTAAACATTAATTAAATATGTTTAGGGAATAACATTTTTATACCATTAATAACTTGTTCCAAATATGCCATGTCTTTTATAGCTTCATACGTAAGTTTGTTGCCGTACTTCTCTAAAACTTCACGGATTTCATCTCTAATCTTTTGCTGAATATCAGGACGTGTCGAAAGTTCATATAATGCAAAAGTCATTGCTGTAGATGAAGTTTCGTAACCAGCTAAAAAGAAGACGAATGCTTGGGCTGCAAGTTCATTTATGGTTAAGGCACTTTCTTTAATATCTCCAGAATCATCTGTTAATTTTTCGTCGTCAAAGACTTTGCCCCGGTTCTTTAACTGTAACAGTAAATGCATGAAATCTTTCCTGTAAATATTGTTTTCTTCCCTATATTTAACATTTTTCTTAACAACATCCATGAAAAATGTCGTAACCTCCTTATTAAATATATTCATATTCAACCACAAGAGAAATTTATGGGGAAAAGCAAATTGAGCAATGTTCTTCAGTACTTCAATAGGGGTTAAGTCAAAGATTCTCCTTCCGTACCTAGCAAATTCGGAATCCGGATTCTTCATACTGTTGCATTCAATTCCAAAAGCAACTGAACCAATTATGTCAATTGTAAACCTCTCCAACGTTACTTTAATGTTAATTGGTGAGTTGTCTTGTGAATGTTGATCTACCATATCTTTCAATCCATTAGTACATTCAACTAAAGTTTTAAACATCATCTTTATTTTACCCGAAGTAAATGTAGGAGAGAGCTTGACTCTGGAAGTCCGTCTGCATAATTGATTTGAGAATGTTAAGATCAGCCGGAATGTAGAATGGCTTGAACAAGAAATATGCCCCACCATGCTTCAGTCCTTTGGATTTTATGTCAAAATAAATATCTTTGAAGAGTTCAGCGAGAAGTTGTTGGTTTGTGAAGACTTTCTTTGTGTTTCCGAAAGGTAACGTAGTTGGAGGTGCGTATAAACCTTTTCTTGCAAAATAAGAGAATTTCCATTTCAGATATATAATTGTTCCTACCAAGAGGGTTACAATAAGTACAAGGAGATCATACCCAAGACTGTTCGTAACCAAAACCATTCTTCTGGAATAATCGATTATTAATTATGTAATTTATAAAATAAATATCCATCTGATGTAAAATGTAACATTATAAAAAATATAGTAATAAAGTACAGTATTTCTCCTTGATTTGTTATAATACATAAATTGTTTACTTACATTTATGTTTACTGGAACTACAACTATATGTACACTTATCTTGGTAACTAATTTTGTAATTGAGTTATCTGTATATATATTCTAATGAATACGCTTAATCACTGTGATTGTGTCAAATAAATGTGTGTATAACGTAACATCTTATTATCAAAAATATATTTCAATTAATTAAATATTCTTATATACATAATATACTATAATACATATCTTCATTGTTTCAAGTCCGCAAATACAAAAATTACATACATTAATGTGTTGTATTCGTCTGTAACTGAAATTTAGTTGTATTTGTTTTAAATGTCTAATAGTAAATAACAATTTATCGGGTGTCTGACTTAAAAATGTATAGGTTATTTAATAATTCAGCTGAAGAGGCCTTACTACCTACAAAGCAATTCGTTCTGATATGAGATAATTCAATAATTTTAATTTTCAATTAAACGATTTTCATAACTCGTAAATAAATTAATAAAACAATGGTAATGGTTTATAAAATCCTATAATTTACTTTATTATTTTATTTAGTGGAATTACTTCATTAATTTAACTTTTTAACGTTTAGCCATACACCATCAACTGTCAACACACCCATAGATTTATGATAGAATTTAATTGGAGTAACAGTTTTATTGTTAAGTGAAATTTTATAGTTCTTAAGTATAGTTATCAAACCGAGTTTAGCTTGCAGAACTCCAAATCTAAGTTTGTGAGGATCAAAATCTGTGAGGATCAAAATTTTCGGCATGAGGATAGAATTCTGGATCATTATGTATCCCAAATATATGCCAACCATGGTGCCTTTATCAATGACCAAGTCAGTACCAGGTACTTTATATGTTTTGTTGCACTTTCTTGTTAAGAATGGAAGCGGTGGATATTTTCTAAGGGTCTCTAAAAATTAATAAAAAGGTATTAATTAAATATGATTAATGAATAACATTTTTTACCATGAAGAACTTGTTCTAAATAAGTCATATCTTTTATAGCTTCATATGTAAGTTTGTTGTCGTGTTTCTCTAAAACTCCATGGATTTCATCTCTAATTTTCTGCTGAATTTCAGGACGCGTTGAAAGTTCAAATAATGCAAAAGTCATTGCTATTGAAGAGGTTTGGTAACCACCTATAAAAAAAGAATGCTTGAGCAGCAAGTTCGTTGAATGTTAAAGCACTCTGTTTAATGTCTCCATCATCTTTTCTGTAAATATTATTTTCTTCCCTATAATTGACAGTTTTCCTAACAACATCCATGAAAAATGTGGAGATCTCCTCATTGAATACGCGAAGATTCAACCTCAGTAGAATACTATGAGGAAAAGCAAACTGGACGAAGTTCTTAATAACTTCAATTGGACTTAAGTCGAAGATACGTCTTCCGAATATAGCAAATTCAGAATCTGGTTTTTTCATACTTTGCATTCAATTCCAAAAGCAACTGTTCCAATTGTGTCAATGGTGAACCTTTGCAACGTCTCTTTCATATTAATTGGCGTGTTGTCTTCTGAATATTGATCCATCATATCTTTTAATCCACTGGTACATTCAACTACAGTGTTAAACATCATTTTTAATTTACCAGAGGTAAATGTGGGAGTCAGATTGGATCTCAGATTCTTCCATCTTTCATTTTCAAGGGCAAATAAATGGGCACTTAACGGATCCCCATCTTCGTTAACAAAAATACCATGATTCATGAAAGTCCGTCTGCATAATTGATTTGAGAATGCTTCAATCCTTTGGACTTTATGTCAAAACAAACGTCTTTGAACCACTCAGCGACAAATTACTTTTTCGTGAACACGTTTTTGGTGTTTCCGAAAGGTAATACGGTGGGAGGTGTGTATAAACCTTTTCTGGCGAAGTAGGAGAATTTCCATTTTAGATATACTATTCCTCCCGCCAAGAGGGTTACAATAATTCCGATGAGATCATATCCGAGACTGTTTGTAATTAAAACCATTCTTCTGAAATAATTAATTGCTTTTATAAATTAATATAAACATTAAAAGGCAGATAAAAATATGTTATAATAATACTGCCCTACATAGCTTAATTTATCTATAAACTAAATTTTACTGTTATTAATACATATGTTATATATAACTGAATTATTTGTTTTATTATTAAAGCAGTGGTATAAATATATAAAAGTAATTTTATTCATTACTTACGTTAGAACTGTCATACATTTATCTTCACAACTAATTTTATAATTGAGCAATTTGTATATATACCCATTAATACGCTATTTCATCGTGATTATATCATATAAAAGTATGTATAACGAAACGGAATGCCTCTCTTATAAACAAATACATAATTTAATTAATTAGATTAGATTCCTAACGACGCGAATAATACAGTGCATTACATTTAATATAAATCATAAAAATCATGTTACAGCTGATGCCTAAACTGACTGCTTTATCTTAATCCGGACTTAGTTTATAAACTAAAAGTCTATACACAACAATTTTCTTAATTGGGATAATCAAGAAACTAAAAAATAAAAATATTATGGGAAACAAAATGTTCTTAAACAGTGCAATACAATTTAGTTAATGATAGAATGAAATTAATTCTATAATAATTTATTTTTAAGTTCTGAATAGAAATATAAATTTCAGAGTATAAGACCTTCAGGAAATAGGTAGGCAACCACTCTTATAAATAAATTTTCAAAAATATTAAATTAACTTTAATACGTTTATGTATAATTAATTAATTATGTTTTATTACCTATTATCTGTTCTAAATACATCTGGACTAATAAAAATGTCATTCATTTATTTTTTATTGCATTTAATTTTTATGTCATTTTTGACTTTCAATTAAGATTTAAGAGGTATTTATTTTATTTTCAAAATTTGTGTCACTCCCATGTATAGAAATGTATGAGATTTGAGGCAGTAACGTAAACTTTCACTGCTCCTTTGAATGATAAATCAGTCTTCATCTAAAAAACTTCTTGAATACCATCTCTATACACCACAATTTTCATGAACCATATATCATGAAATTTTCGACCAGAGAAATGAAAATTGTTTGGTTCGAATTTGTGCATTTTTCATAATTATATTTTATATTAAGTCTTAAGTTCATTAATAACACTTAATAGTTTATCAAATATTTATTGTATCTTATAATTTACCCTAATATATACAATTGCTTTCTTATTTTAGTTAACAGAGTAACATAATTAATTTAATTTTTCAACATTTAGCCATAGGCTACCATCAATTGCCAAGACACCCGAAGAATTCAGATCAAATTTGATAGGAGTGACCGTTTTATTGTTAAGTGATACTTTATAGTCCTTAAGTATAGTTATCAAACCGACTTTAGCTTGCAGTGTTCCGAACCTAAGTCCTACAAAAAAAACTTAATTAGGTCCGATTCATGATTCAAGGAATTTTTGATTACCGATGCACACTCTCGGTCCTTCGCCGAAAGGTAACCATGCAAATGGATGTCTTTTTGCTTTATTTTGCGAAGAAAATCTTTCGGGATCAAAATTTTCTGGGTTAGGATACAATTCTGGATCATTATGTATTCCAAAAACAGGAATACCCACCATGGTGCCTTTGTCGATGACCATATCTGTTCCAGGTACTTTATATGTTCTGTTACATTTTCTTGTTAAGAACGGAATTGGTGGGTATTTTCTAAGAGCCTCTGAAAATAATTGTAGTATTAATCAAATATAATGAATGAATAACATTTTTTACCATGAAGGACTTGTTCTAAATATGTCATATCTTTGATAGCATCATAGGTAAGTTTGTTGTCATGTTTCTCCAATACTTCATGGATTTCATCTCTAATTTTCTTCTGAAGGTCAGGCCGAGTTGAAAGTTCATACAATGCAAAAGTCATTGCTGTAGAAGAAGTTTCGTACCCAGCTACAAAGAAAAGGAATGCTTGAGCAGCAAGTTCATTGAATGTTAGGGCACTTTGTTTAATTTCACCGTCGTCACTTGTTAGTTTTTCGTCGTCAAAAACTTTACCACGATTTTTTAACTGTAACAGCAAATGCATAAAATCTTTTCTGTAAATGTTATTTTCTTCTCTATAATTGACATTTTTTCTAACAACATCCATGAAAAATGTCGTGGCCTCCTTATTGAACAAACTGATATTCAACCACAAGAGAAGTTTATGAGGGAGAGCAAACAGGGCAATGTTCTTAATAACTTCAATAGGACTCAGGAAGAATATTCGTCGTCCGTATTTGGCAAATTCTGAATTTGGATTCTTCATACTGTCACATTCAATTCCAAAAGCAACTGATCCAATTATGTCAATGGTGAACCTTTGCAATGCGTCCTTGATATTAATTGGAGTATTGCTTTGTGAATATTGATCCATCATATCTTTTAATCCATTAGTACATTCAACTAAAGTGTTAAACATCATCTTTAGTTTGCCAGAAGTAAACGTCGGAGACAATTTGGTCCTGAGGTTTTTCCATCTTTCATCTTCCAGTGCAAATAAATGCGCACTTAATGGATCCCCTTCTTCATTAACAAAAATACCATGATTCATAAAATGTTGGAAGTCCGTCTGCATAATTGATTTGATAATATTAAGGTCAACGGGAAAATAAAATGGCTTAAACAAAAAATACACTCCTCCATGTTTCATCCCTTTAGACTTTAGGTCAAAATAAATGTCTTTGAACCACTCAGCGACAAGTTGTTGTTTCATGAATACGCTTTTGGAGTTTCCGAAAGGAAATGTGGTGGGTGGTGCGTATAAACCTTTTCTGGCAAAGTAGGAGAATTTCCATTTTAGATATAGTATTCCTCCAGCCAAAAGGGCTACAATAAGTGCAATGAGATCATATCCGAGACTGTTCGTGATCAAAACCATTCTTCTGAAATAATTAATTACTTTTATGAATTATCTATTTTTCGGTTATAAAAAATTAATACAACAATAATCGAACCATTTAAATTAATTAAAATAGAATATTGTTTATGTCTAAAATTGTGAGAGTACATATTACTCCTAATCCTGCCTTGCCATGAGTCAGTTTTTAGAAATTAGAAGAATTTATACTATTAAAATAAAATTTGCTCCCTAATATGTATGATTTAAAATTTAGAAAATCTTATTATTAAAAGGAAGATAAAAATGTGTTATAATACTAAATATTGGCCTATCTTGTCCACAAATAGCTTGAATTATTTGTTTCATTTAGAAAACAGTAGAATAATTCTATTCAATACTTACGTTAGTACTGTAACTATACATACATTTATCTTCACTACTAATTTTATGATGGAGCTATATTATATATATTCTAATTAATACGCCATATCATCATGAATATATCATATAAATGTATGTATAACGGAATGGATAGTCTGTTTTATAAACATACACATTCGAATTAAGATTAGATTATTAAGACTCGAAACACATTACATTTTATTTATTTTATAAAATCATCATGTAACAGCTAATGTACCATTCTGATAATTTTTGATATTCGTATAAGAATAAATAAGTTATAATAAATAATTGATAAATAGTGTTAGATAATGGTTAATGTGCGTTTCAAGTGTAATTAAAGTATTTGGGAATAAAATAATATATAACGTGTCCCTGAACTGAGTTAACACAAATTTACCACATATTCTTGACTTTAAATTAAGCTGAACTTTTAGGTAGCAAATTGGTATATAGGTAAATTGGGTCGAATAGGCTTATTTTGAGGTCAAAAATATGTGGTAAATTTTTTGTACACTCATTTTAGGCAAACCCTCTATATTATTTTATTCTTACTTTAATTAAACTTGAAAATATTCGAATTCATTAGTAGATGAGTATTTTTTTTTTCTTGTAAAATAATGGTTATTTAAAAATTGTAATAGAAATTCTAAATGTATAGATAAAATTGTTATTATATGTGTACATTGTTGTTCTTAATTAATCTAATCAATATAATCAAATAATTTATTAAATATTTATTTTACTTTAACATACACAAATATTTTCTTATTCTATTTATAACAAACAAATTTTAATTAATTACATTTTTCAACATTAAGCAATACGTCACCGTCAACTGCCAAGACTCCCGTAGATTTTGGATGAAATTTAATAGGAGTGGCAGTTTTATTATTTAGTGAAATCTTATAGTTCTTAATTATGGTTACCAAACCGACTTTAGCTTGTAGAGTTCCAAATCTAAGACCTTCAAAGAAAACTCAATTAGAAAAAGTTACTTATTTAAAGGATTTTTTATTACCAATACAGATTCTTGGACCTTCACCGAAAGGTATCCATGAAAATTGATGTCTTTTTGCCTTATTTTCCAGAGAAAATCTTTCAGGATCAAAAATTTCGGGATTGGGATAGAATTCTGGATCGTTATGTATCCCTAAGACGGGAATACCGACCATGGTCCCTTTATCAATGACTACATCAGTTCCGGGTACTTTGTATGTTTTGTTGCATTCTCTTGTTAAGAATGGTACTGGTGGATATTTTCTAAGGGACTCTGAAAATGTTCGTTTAAGGATTAATTAATTATAATTAATACGTTATATTTTTACCATGGAGGACTTGTTCTAAATATGTCATATCCTTTATGGCTTCATACGTCATTTTATTGTCGTGTTTCTCCAAAACAGTATGGATTTCATCTCTAATTTTTTGCTGAAGGTCGGGCCGAGTTGAAAGTTCATACAATGCAAAAGTCATTGCAGTAGAAGAAGTTTCATAACCAGCTAAGAAGAAGACGAATGCTTGGGCTGCAAGTTCGTTGAATGTTAACCCGCTTTCTTTAATGGCTCCATTATCGTTTGTTAATTTCTCGTCGTCAAAAACTTTGCCTCGGTTTTTCAATTGTAACAGCAAATGCATAAAATCTTTCCTGTAAACATTGTTCTCTTCCCTATAGTTAACATTTTTCTTAACAACATCCATGAAAAATGACGTGACCTCCTTATTGAAAACACTGATATTCAACCACAGGAGAAGTTTGTGAGGAAACGCAAACTGGGCAAGTTTCTTAATAACCTCAGCGGGACTCAAATCGAAGATTCGTCTTCCGTATTTGGCAAATTCGGAATCCGGATTCTTCATACTGTTGCATTCAATTCCAAAAGCGACTGAACCTATTATGTCAATTGTGAATCTTTCCAATGTTTCTTTGATGTTAATTGGAGAGTTGTCTTGTGCATGTTGATCCACCATATCTTTCAATCCACCAGTGCATTCGACCAAAGTGTTGAACATCATCTTTAATTTACCCGAAGTAAAAGTCGGAGATAGTTTGGATCTAAGATTTTTCCATTTTTCATCTCCCAAGGAAAATAAATGTGCATTCAAAGGATCTCCTTCTTCATTTACAAAAAGACCATGATTCATGAAATGTTGGAAGTCCGTCTGCATAATTGATTTCAGAATGTCCAGATTAGCCGGAATATAAAATGGCTTAAGCAAGAAATACGCTCCTCCATGCTTTAGTCCTTTAGATTTGATGTCAAAATAAATGTCTCTGAATAACTCAGCGAGAATTTGCTTTTTAGTGAAAAAATTTTTTGTGTTTCCGTAAGGTATCGTGGTTGGAGGTGCGTATAGACCCTTTCTTGCAAAAAACGAGAACTTCCATTTGATATACATAATTGCTCCCGCCAAGAGGGTTACAGTGAATGCGATGAGATCATATCCGAGATTGTTCGTAATCAAAACCATCCTTCTGAAAAAATTATTGAATTTATTATTATAATTGTCATTCTTCTGTTAATAAAAGTTTAAAATAATTTATTTAATCATTTGATAGAAATTAGAGTCAACTTTTTTTTGTTATATGTTTTAGACAGTTCTAAAATAATTATCGATTATTATCTTCTCAATCCTCCATTCTTACTCTTCTATTGAAAATGTCGAAAGAAAAACTATTTTTGAGTGAGGACGTGGTATAAAAGAGTAAGTTGTTTTATTTTTAATATGTTTGTCTAATTTTTTTTTTTGCTTATATTATATATGAGTTATAATGTTAATGTTTTTTGTTTAATTATAAATAAAAATTTACTAAAACTTATTCTAATAATACATTTTTTATTTCATTTAAAAAACCTTATTATGTTGTTTTATTTTAATATTTTAATAAAAAAATAAGTAAGAATAAATAATATACTTACAACTATTTTGGTTTAAACTACCATTATTCATATGTTTATTATAACAACAATTTTGAAACTAGACTGCTTCTATATATATAGTTATGAATACGCTATATCACTATGATTATTATTATCTATTTGCAAGTATAACGCAATAAAAAACAAAAAAATTTCAATTACTTAGATTAGATTCATAATTATTCATAATCTCTTTAAATGTCATTTAATATTGTTTACTCTGGTTTAACAATTTCTGCTTTAGAAATACAGACATTTTCTATTATATTCTTTAGAAGACAATTCAGTACAATGTTGATTTTTTTATTGAGGGATTCACTTAGATAACTGTAAATTTGTGTTTTTCTAAATATATTTCTAATTTTTGATACATATATGTATTATTTAATTATTATTAATTACCTTAATATATTATAAAACTGTTTCCAATTTCAAATTAAAGATAAATGAACATTCTGCAATTTTTATTTATATAGTTTTGAGATTGGTCCAGTAGTTTAAATGTCAGCAATTTTAATTGACTATAAAATCTGTTTTTTGGCAAAAATTGATGCTGACATGCCATTGTAAATGGAACTAACTTATTTCTGAATGGATTCAATTTTTATGTGCTACTCTTGATTTTGAGTTAAGTTCACTTAGAAGTTATCTAAGTATTATTAGTGTTAGTTTTAAAGTACTTAAAGTAGGTTGCATTTAGTTAACGATAACAATTTTTAAATAAAATATAAATTAAAAATTATTAAGTGATGTATTCTCAATGTAGTTTAGCGAGGTCACTGGTGTAACATTGGTTAATATGGTACAATATTTGTTATTAGTAGCATATATATTCTTATCAAAAATACTCTATTACTTGCAATTTAAAATTTCATGAATTAATTAATTCCTGCCTTTACTTTACTTACCCAGTTTTGATGTTTGGAAATTTTATAAATTCTTCATCTCTATCATTTGGTAAGTTTTATTCAATTTTGTTCTTGTATACTTTCGTCAGTGAAGATCATGAAGGAGGATAATAAGACTAGGTTCGAGCAAAAATTATGAAATATTTGTTAGTCAAAGGATATTGGGAAAATGGCCAATGGGTTTGCCACAAACAATTTAATCGCAATAAGTAAATAAATAATAATATTTATTGACTAGTTCTCATATCACAACAAACTTACAGTAAGTAAATAATATCACAACAAAAAATTCACGCGTCCAAAACGTGATTCAAATATGCAATGTAGCAAATGGCCAGCCTCAAAATCTCGATCTTGGACAGTTTCTTGTCCGGCGGCAAAGTCGGCAACAGCTTTCTAAGCTCCGCGAAAGCCACGTTGAACGCCTCGACCCGGATCCTTTCTCTGGTCGCGTGGGCAGTCCTGTACTTCTGTGTCGCCCTTCTGCGACGTCTTCTCTCTTCCCTCGACAACGAGCCCATTTCCGTTGTTTTATCTCTGCAAACGCACAAGTTACAAGCATTAATTTACACGAGTAACCTGTTGATATTTTTTTTATTCTGTATCGATTTTGACTGTTTTTGTTTTGCTTTTGAATTGGTGTTTTTTGTGTCGTTGGAGTAAGCCACGATGGTTATAAATTCCATAACATGCAATAAATATGGATTCCCGTTCCAGTTTTTATTTAAACCGAACATGAATTATGGCTACGTCAGTTTTACGACGAACATGTGTCACGCTACTGAAGGGCATAAACAAAACCGTAAACGCTGCGTCTCATCCATTTATTCCGAATATGCATCCATTTATTTATTGCATTAATATATTCATTGGATGGATATATGATTTTTTAATGCAATATCTACAATTTATCGAATGGAAATGTTACTTTAAAAACAAAATAAATGTAAAGTGGTGACCAAAAGAATGGAATAATTTTCAATTTATTTTTCATTATATTAGATTTATTTGTATACTTTTTCTTAATGAAAGAAAATTAGTTATAAAAGTGAATGATAGTTTTCAAAAAGAAATAATATTCCTTTAAAATAAAATAGTATATGTATGAAATAAATTAGGTAATAGTTTATTACTTAATACCTAAACATTTCGTTTAATAGCTTCTCGACAGTGTTCATCCTGGTGTCAAGTTTCACTTCACTACAATTCATTTCTTGTAACTTAAAAAGTTCCATTTTTTGTCCTACGTTAAAATGTAAATCAACATAATATTGAAATACACCCATTGACAGTTATAATACGACTATTCAATTTCTTTAAATTATTCCACACCTTTGACCACCACTCTAGATGTAGAAGAAAACTATTTGTTATTTAAGATTAGAAAAGTTTAATTTGGTTAACAGCCAAATCTCAAAATAAAAAATCAATTGGTACCTTCTCCTGGTAACAACGTTGTTGCAGGAAGTGATTGATTGAAGTACTTCTCTGTTTTCGATGCCGCTCATTGTTCCATCTCCATCAGGAGATGAAAGGCAGCACCAATCTTGAATGTCCTTAATGTTTACTGAAAAAATAAATGATATTAATGTTTATTAAAAAAAATGAGTAAAAGTTTTTTATTATAAATACATATTGAAGTAAGTACAAACAATGAATTTAATATAATCATTACTATATACAATTTTTTATTGAGTTTTTGCCCTACACTTTTTTGTACAATTTTTGTAATACGAATCGAAGAATAGTTTTGTTGTAGAGTATGGTTTGAAGAGGATTCCACTAATATAATTACCAAGTAATTGTTTACCAAGTTTATTAAGACCTTTTAGAAGATATCTCAGAGGAAGAGTGAAATTTACTATTTCTTGTAGGTTTGGGTTATAATTTGGGGTGCCCAATGCGTATTGCTTATTGAACAAGTGTGGACAGTAGACCCTTTCCTTCACTTCAACCACAAGTAAAGGTGCCAATGAATGAGGTACCTCAGGACGAAATTGTTCAAGAAAATGAGTCACTGAAAGCCTTATCAATACATTTTCACTAAATATCAATGTGCCCTGATCTATATATTCCATTTTTTATGTGTATAATATAAATTAATATATTTTTTAGAAATAAGAAGTATACACATAGACAGTAAATTGAGCATGAAAATTGCATGAAAAATGTTCCCCTTGCAACCTCCCCAATAAATATTCAACGATTGTTCATATTTTAATAAAACCCGTCACTTGCTGGTATTTATTAGGACATTTGTAAACATGGAAACACACATACACACCCGATATTTCCGATCGTCGGCGGCAAAGGTCCCGGGGGATCGCTACGCACACACCCGCGGGTTTGAGCACGTGGCGTTAGTCGGCGCCCCCCGAATTATACACATTATCAATCATATAAACAACAATATAATTCGATTAGAATCGCACGCCGTCCAGAAACAACGAGCCTTGAAATTGTTGCGAAGGCAATGATTGGGGGCGACAAGTGTTGAGACTGGCTAATCAAATATTGGAGGAGGTGATGATTCAATTTATGGGAGCGGTGAGTTTATGTGATGTGAGATAATCATTGTGAGTTATTTTTCTCTTGGGTTTATTTTAATTCGACGTTACAATTACAGCCTTTTAAGATTCAAAATCAGTAGCATTTAATGTTTCATAAATATTACTAAATTTTTATAAATTTTGCATATTAAAAATAATTATATAGCAAGTTTTTACAAATAGCAGGCACTTAACCACTTGTTTAATAATAAAATAATATACAAATAACAAATGTTGTGACCTGATATGAATACTGGAATGGAATGGAACCATGCTAGACACTTTTATGTTAGAGTACATTTTAATGTTAAGGATATTTTTTAACCTTAATTTAAGATTAAGATTAATTTTTTGTTGGTAGTAAAATTTCTTTTTATATATTTAAAGTTTTTCAAATTTAATGTTTTGTTTAATAAATATTATAAATCCTAAATTAAATAAAAAATTAAAATTTTAAATGCTTTGAAAGCTTTGAAGCATTTCTAATATTTGGCATAATTAATAATATTAAAGCAATATTACAAATAATTATTTTATTTCTACAATTTTGAAAGTGTATGTTGTGTCTAATACAAATATTGAAATGGAATAAAAACAAAATATAAAAAAAGTGACGAATTGTATTCTTAATCAATCAGTCTTTTATTAAAATAAAGTTGTAAATAAAAATGTTGCCACGGTTCCAATCATAAATCTCAGACACAACTATTATTTACTATTTACTGATGAGACTTTATTCAAATTAAGAATATTTTAACTAGTTTTAACATTCTAAATAAATTACATCTAAATTTTCTTTTATTACTAATATTTGTATATTCTAAAAATTTAATAAATTTAATATTTTGTTTAAATAATATTAAAACCATAAAGTAAAAATTCAAAAAATTCTAAATGCTTTGAAAACTGACAATTGAAATAATTAATAGTGTTAAAACTATTTTAATTTATATCTACAATTTTGAAAGTAATTTTTAATATTTTAATTTATAATAGTAATAATATTTACATATTATTTAGTATTTTTAAAATTTTCACATTATAAAAAATATTTTACTTCAATTTCATAAAAAAAAATTTCTACGATTTTACAGCTAGCTAATTTTTCATTTATAAATATTATTATTTTATCTTAATGTTAAGATAAAAGTTTTCACTACAATTTTTAGAATTCTACTTAAAATCCGACGAATTCTACTTAAATAGCTTTTATCAAATTTATTGTAGTGAAATTTATTTAGCATGAATTTAGTATTTTATGATGTTTAAAAATTATTCAATATCCAATTTACTAGAAAGTTAAAAAAAATCATACATTCGAATATTGTATTATTATTTATTTAATTTCTACAATCATGTGAGCTTAAATTTATTGGAAGGAGCAGAACAGTTTATATTTCTGATTCCTTTAAGTTGATATTAAACAAAACGTAAAAAAACTTTCAATCTATAATTTTTAGAATAATTTTATAATAATATACTAAGAAAAAAATATTTAACTTATTCCAGTACTAGTACCAGTTAAAATTTCTGAAATAATATAAATATAATTAAAACAGTTTTATTGTTTGAAAAAATTTAAAATATTACTTTATATTTAATACTTAATATCTTAACAATGTTATCAACTATAAATGTTTCTCTACTGAAATATTTCCTAAAAACTTTCAATTGTACAAGCCGTAATTTACTTTAAAAATAATTACCTTTTTTCTTCCTGAATTGCACAAGAAAACACCACTTTCCACATCTGCTGACAACGATCAACTGAGATAAAAATCATATGGATCCAGCATCCCCAACATCCCGAAGGACCAACCTACTACCTTGTGGACCAATCCAATGAAACTGAACTGAAAGTGCCGCCCCTGGATCGATACCTTTATTGTAATTCAAATCCATTATCAACACGGGGTGGAGTTTCTAATTTAACCCCTCACCATCGCTTGCAAAAAATATTTTATTATCTACTGTGATACAATACATATTACTACTCGGACAAACTACGTATATTTCAAAAAGTTTAATTATATTGACTATATTTTAGAGACTTGTTTGTAATATATTTATTATAAACAACCTCAATTACGAAAACAAAAAAGCATCCAATATATGCTAACAACATTATTTTAAGGAGTGGCTTAATGTTTTCATAATTTAGTGACATTTGCTTAGGTTTTTCTTTAATGTTAAATAAATAAAAGTCTCTTCTAAATTTAGCCACAAACCCAGTTTCTATAAGTCCTTGTATAATTTTCCAAAATATATCTTTGTAAGGGAAACCACGTCTCATATACATAGTAACAGGTAGATTTAACAAAGGTTTCATGCAACCTAAGTTGAATTTATAATTAATCAGGCTACTACTTAAATATGAAACTGCTAAGGCTGAATCCTTGCCGTAAGAAACGTTTTTAAAACAATCGTCATAATCATCGCAATTTGTTAATCTGTCGTGAACTGGACTTTCAACCAAAAACTTAGTTTCAACCGAAGGCACCATTAGTTTTAGGCTGCTGTTGTAAAGCTTGGCTTCAGTCCCATATTTTTCCACCAAAACCACATTAGTCAATGTGCTCACCAATCCCGTAATAACTATAGTATTCAACAAGAAACTGAATATAACAACAACACCAAAAATCGGTCTAGCTTTTTCGTGCAAGTTGGTGAATTTGACGGGCACCCCCAAAAGTATGGCGTACGTGTTCAATGAGGTGGTCCACCAATCAATCTTTTCACCATTAATAACTCCCCTGAAACTATTAAAAACACACAGAACGACAATCGAAACAACAATCAAACTTAAAACTGATGCGTTTATAAACATTCTACAAGCAGTTTCCAGTTCATGTGGGTAACACCAGCCAAACTTTTTAAACATGTAAGGAAACACGTAGTAAAATCTGAGTGATCTTTCGAAGGTCCAACTAAAATATCCAATGACAATATCAGCTTTTTTTAAATGCAGCATCATCAACGGACCTGTTATGGTGCCATTTTCGAACACATCCCCGTCGGCACCGTGTTCCCAAAGTACGAAAATCAATTTTATTTTTAATGTGTAAGCCAGCAAGTCCAGAATTTTCCTTTCAATATTATATTTTGGATGGGCTTCATAGCCATTTATAATAGAGTTATGAGGTTTGGTTCTAATAAGCACTTTGACTTGTTCCGGAGGTGAATTTTCGTAGATACGTACCGACTTTTTGTGGCTTAAGACACCATTACTACAAAAATTTAATTTGGTCACCTTATTCCACTCACATTTTTCGAAATAGCATTGTAGAGCTCTATACATGTAGCAATTAAAACCAGTTTCTCCATGAGGATTTCTTGTAATAATAAACCCATTGATATCTTCTGACTTTAACTCGGCTATACATTCCTTAATGAAACCTTCAACATCTACAACTGTTAACGATATGACGAAAAATCTTACATATGAATGCCAATGTGATTGATTAGCTTTAAAGTAATTAATGTGTTGTTTCATGTCGGTACTGTTGGCAACGTGAGCCACGTAGTTATATCGAGTACTTTTCAAATTCAACTTCATAATATCAAGATGTTTGTAATCAACTAACACGTAAGACAAAAATGTTTTTTCCTCTAAAACTGGCAAAAACGTATCTTCAATTATATTATATCCATCGAGTACTAGTAGTAAAGGAACTAATTTAACCTGACGAAATATTTCAGTTTGTAAAATCGAATTTAAACATTGTTTTAATTCAATTATGGTTGAATTGTTAGAGATTAATTCTTGTAATTTGGAAAGTGTTGGTACTAAAAGAGATATTATAAAAATATATTTAGTTAAATATATTTTACACATGGTCTTTTATTCTTTAAATTTAAAACCAAAATAAAGTCATTAGATGTACACTTATATTTATATGCACATTAGTAGTGAGTTGTTTACAGATTTTGATATAAATTATACCTTTCCGATAGATGATTTATGAACACAAACATGTCATAATTAATACTTACATATTAAAATATGTTTTTGTTAAAGTTAATTAAGCTCTATCAAAATATGTTTAATATAACTTAACATAAATAATCCGTTACATATATATCAGAACTTAACTTAATTTATTCTATCGTAGAATATCAAATAAATAGATTTAGCCTATATTTTAATATTAAATCATATTTAAATAAAATTTGTGCTTTTAATTTTAGGTAAATCTATGTATTATGAGTTAAAACAAAGCTTGGTGATATCATAGCTTACTCTTATTTAAGTACTAAAAGTTGTTTTCTTAAATAAAAGTTCTCATTTTTCCTTGAATTCAAATATTTATTATTTATTTGTAATCAGAAAAATATTGTATTTACTTCAATTGCAATTATTACAAAACAAAAGTGGGTTGTTGTGGTTTTGTGGAAACAATTTTTCTCCGTTTGAATTGTGATAGTACCTCCACCACAAACACCAAAAACGAACAAGTGTACATAATACCGATGAAGTAAAATATCGGATTTAACTCCTTCATTTCCAAAGTCACAGTTTTCTTTGTTTTCTCGTGGTTTAATGGAGTCATGGAAACATCCTGTATGAATTTAGAAACCAGACCCGATTCATTCAACCGGAAAACGATTTTAATGAACTGAGTTAAATATTGGAAACCGTTTCTGAAGTACATTGTATTTTGTTGGTACACTATGGGTTCATTGAAACAATAAATTTTCGGTTCGTTGTCTTCGGTCCTGTACATGGACATTAGATGGATGGGATTGATAGTTTCAACAGCGTAAGCTGCAGTTACATCCATGACTTCATTTAGACATTTATAGAAACTTCTGCAAATATTCAGTCTGTGAAATATGGACATGTCTGTAAATAAATACAACAATGATTCGTCGGTGTACAGTTTTAAATTGCTGTCTTCAATATCCTTATATGTTCCGTACTCTTCGACGTGTTGAATATTGCATAACAAACTGGTTAGAGATGTTAATAAGATTCCGGTTAAAAAAATGTTCATTAATATTACCAAGCCAGTGATTACTCTCAAAAAGTCATCGTTTGACAAATGTGTTGGTACTCCCAATAGACACGCATAAGTTTCTAAAACGATAGTTGTGAACGATGTTTTTTCAGAGTTATATTTTATTATAACCACACAAAAAAATATGAGGGCTAAAAGACCAATTGTATAAATATCCATTAAACGAAGAAGTGTTTTAAGATTAGTTTCGTTAGAATAGTGGGGAGTACACCATGTTATTTTCGAATATATGTAAGGGTACGACTTGTAGAACTTCAGAATTCTTTCGTAGGTTAACGATAGTGAGCCCACAAATAAATCATAGTTTTGCATATCAATATATTTTAAGAGCCCAGTTACAGAGCCATTTTTAAATACGTTTCCTATTGAATTATCCATATCGAAAGATGTGTAATAAATAGTAATATTCAATTTTCTAGCTAGAACTGCCAAAATATTGTACTCTACGCCGTGATTTTGATTATGTTCATATATACGAGAGTGTTTTGGGAGTTTAATGAAATTTGGAGGATAAGCACGCACAACAGCGTGGACCTCCTTCTTGGGATAGTTTGTGATTACCTTTATTAAAGTACTATTTGACAAGCATTTATCTAATTGCAGGATTTTATTCCAGGTGCATTGTGATAAAGTGCACTGACTTTTCTTGACGATCGTTATTTGATTCAAGCTGCTGATGTTGTTGGACAAAATTATACCATTTACATCTTCCACCAGAAGAAGATTGATGCAACGTTCCATAAACGATTCATTAAATTTGACGTTTTGATTTAAAATAATAAAGTACCTCATTTCAAATTGTTCAACATCTAAGGCATCTGTCTTGATGAAAAGCAAAGCTTTTTTAACATCCTCAATATCCGACACGTACACTATATAATTTGCAGTCGTACCTCTTTGAAGGTGTTCGTCTCCACTTCTTGTAATGTAAATGTTCACCGAAAAATTATTCATGAAACTGCTCAATATTTCTTCTTCTTTATCATCCTGCGTCGTTAAAATGAACGTCGTTTTTTCGAAATACGTTTGAATAAAAAGCACGGATATAATTTGATTAATACAAGTCAACCACATTTTTTAGAATGAGTTTAATCAAATTTTTGGGAGGAGGCGTGTTGGAATTGAATTAATTAAGATTTTGTTCGGTACAAACATCCTATTCTCTTTCAATATTTTCCTGACATCGACCGGTTGAAATAGTGTTTCATCCCTTCGAACAAAATAACCCGGTTGTCTAGGGTGGGTATCTAAGGCCTTCGCTTTTGTTGATGTCAACGAGCATCGATTATTTTTGGGGCCCAAAAAATTCAATAGTGTGCAAACTTGACGTAACACCGCATAATATTACTAACTGGTGTTAGTGATTGAATATGGCTATTAATTATAGTGCAAATCAGGTGAGAGAATTTAATTAGTTGTGTTTTGCTGGAGGTTTGTAAAAGTAAGTAACTGTGAATTTCGTATGAACGGTTTAATGAGTGGATTACACAATTTCTTGATGTTCGTGCTGAACACTTCCGGCAAAAATAGAATTGCAGTTGCAGTCATGCAAATTCAATGTTTTTTTTTACTATGACATTTAATGAATTGTTTCCACAAAAAAGCAAGTTAAATTTGTGCTCCTGGTTACTGCAATAAATAAGTTTAATTAAACGTCTGTTTAAATTTTGAATTGTGGTAAGAAACATTTAATTAATCTTAACTATGATAAAATTGTTTTTAGTATTGTATTAAAATTTGAATAATAGCAAGTATTATTTATTTTGCTTTATAAAATATTGATAATTGTAGGCACATATTAAAATTAGAAACTTAAACTTAATTTATTCGTTTCATCATTATTTTGAAATTTATTTTTCATATATTTAAATAAATAAATATAGAAATAAACATATACTTAGATTATGTGTAAATACTTTCTTTAAAATTAACTATACTTCCAATAAAATATGTTTCTTGCATAATATATATATTTTTTTAATATTTTATTACCTTTTATAAAATTTATAAAATTAATGACATATATATTTTATATATTATTTACTTATACTTTATAATTTATTATATACAGTAGATGTCATTATTATAGCAAGATATTAAATATTTTAGCCATAACTTTTTTATGTTATGAAAATAATATTAATTTAATATTGTTTTTATATAGTAAAGTAAATAAAAAGCTTTATATTTATACTTATTACTTTGGTTTTGAAATGTATTTTTAATGATTAAATCTTTTTGTTTTGTAATTTTTATGTTGAATTTGGTTATAAACCTGATTACTCATACTTTTTATATTTTAATAAATTACCACAATTATGGCCACTACTGTACATTTATTTATTTACGTTCATAGAATATTATATAATTCAGAATTATATAATTCAGAATTTTAAAGTAATTACTAACCTCTCAATTTTTCTTTTAATAAAAAGTAAGTTATTTTAATTACAAGATCATAATATTTTTTTTAGAAAAAATTAAATGACTAAACATATAAAATAAACACACACTTTAATTAAACAAATTTATTAATTAACTAAAACCTAAACAACAAAAACTAGTGTCCATAAGCTTTAACAACCGGACTAGCATAAGCTACGGGGGCGGCTTTCACAGCCAGCGGTTCCCTGTGCACCACCGCATTGAATCCGTTGACCGGATCGGCAGTGTACTCGACGGTACGTTTGGTACCGTCGGGATCTACGAGGGAGTAACTTCCCTGCACAACGTCACCGCTACGAGATTCGGTTTGGCTCTTGGCGTCGCCTGTGAGACCGTCCTGGACGTCGTACCCGTAGGAGTATTGCGGGTTCGGGTCGTAGTCCTCCGGCTGGGCGACCGCCACGCCCGGTTTGGCGTAGACGGGGGCGGTGGCGTAGGAGACGGGCGCGGCCGGCAACACTCCGGCGCTGGCCACGGCGAGGAGGATGGCGAAAATTAAGATCTGAATATGAAAAATAAGTATTAGCATTTTCGTTTGAATATTTATTTATTAAAATCAAGACTACTTAAATGTTAAGCATATAAAGTAATTAGTTGTGAGTATAACAATTATTTTCTAACAAACTAATTGAAATACATTTTTTTAATTATATTTTAAAAATTTATTAAAAAAAATTAGTTGTAGAGAAACGTAACTCGTTAATGAATTAGTGAAAATATTCATACCTTAAAAGCCATTTCCACAATTCTGATATTCACTTTGGGTTAACTGTTTCAACTGTGATAAACCATTTAAAAAAATTCGCAATTTATATATTGGATAAAAGTGGCACACATGCTGCTGAATCTGGATCGACACACCCAACGCTGAATTTCGGTTGTTATATAAATTCTTATGTAATTACCAACAAGAAGTTTGGTAACTAAAATGAACATATGAATTATTTTAATTGCGGATCTACATTTATTTTTTTTTAACGTGCAAACTAAAAAGGATTCTCATGTTATGAGACAGTTACTTATAAATCATGTTAGTTATACTTTCGGTTAAGTTAATGATTGACAGATCTACGTAATATGTCTTTATTAATTAAATATTCACCTATCGTTCGCATAAATTTAAAACATTTTTTTTTAAATCCAAGTAAATTTATTTGTTATAATGATAATTATATGGGTAATTGGTACCGGAAAAAATAATTTACGTTGTGATGAAGGAACTAAAAATGAGTTATTATTTTTTTATTTATTCGTCTGATGCTCTTTTTTAACTTCATAAAAGTTAAGGTAATATATTTTTTAGTTAGCACTGTAGCAGTAGATTTACTAACTTAAGTCCAGGCAAGAATTATCGAAACAAACCAAAATTAAAACTAAATATAAATTTTTAATAGCTTCATTTCCAAATTAGATTCCCTGATTAATGACTTAAAGCCATACAAAAGTTTATATTTACTCTTCTTCCATTGTATTGATTTTGACAAAACCTCAGTAATTAATTAAGGAAGGAACAAAAAATGTGTTATTAACTTAATTATTCATTAACCTGAAGCTATTATTTAATTTCATAAACGTAAAAGCAATTTATTTTATTTAGTTAGTAAAATTAATTAAAAAATATAATTTATTATTTTTGTAATATTAATTGTGGAAATATATTTTGAATAACATAGCCCATATAATAATATATTTTCCAAACATCTAAATTACTGACAATTTTGAAACCTCTAATTATTTTTTAAATAACTCTTAAATATAAAGAACATTTTAATTTTTTTAATTGAAATATTTATTTACACATTCCTTTGGCAATTTATTATTTTTATGCTAAAATATATAATTTAATAGTTGGCTTAGACATATATTCTTAAGTGATAACAAATTTAAATCTAATGTGATGTGGAGTAACAAACTTAAATAAATTTAATACCTTTTATGTTCTAATTAAATAATACGTTCGCACTATTTCACTATTAAAAGCCGAACATTATATTTTGATAACGTGTACAATGAATTAATTAATACCAAATAACATTAAAGCGTGTGGTGCACCGCAATAGCCACCCACATAACAAGCAAAGCAACCCTTTCGGGCAACATTCGTGCCGAACGCGTTATTGTGACATCAATCAATTTTTTTCGTATGCCATGTGTAGTTGTACGGCGGGGTCGATAACGAGAAGACTTCGCATTCCTGGATCGCGGACCGTCAGTCTTGTGTCAATGCGTTGGCGGGACAATACCGCACAAATGCACGTCGCGAACTTTTTTTAATCAATCACACGGTCGACTGTTTTGAATTTTCGACAAATGAATGGACGTTAGGAGGGTCGGGTTTCCAGCCCGCGGCCAAGAAGGGTTAGTACCGGACCACTTAATTATTGGCTTTCGAACTGGTGCGTTTGTGAGACGTGGGAAACATGATTCGTCCCATTGTGACTTTGTCAATGTGGTTTTTTCGATGGGGAAATATTGGGGGTGGTTTTAGAATGACGATTTTAAATGATCAATGTGGGAGTTCAGTTTGCATTTTTTAATTAATTAATTTTATAAATTTAAATTAATATATAATAAGTGAATAATAAATGATAAAAAATTCAAATAAAAATAATTATTTTTTTAACCATGATTAAAAAATAATAAAAAAGTAATCATTACAAATTTTCTTTAAATAAAAAAAATCTTTTATAGACTGTAATTTTAAAAGTTTGATTAATTAAAACTATTTATTCAAAGCAAAGTTTATTTTTCTTTAAATTTTTTAAATTATTATTTTAATTAATACAAATTTTAATTTGAAATTTTAATTAATGTACTTTTGATGTTTCAGTGATCATTGTTAATTAATAATTCTAAAAAATTTTAATATTTTCCAACATTTTTTTCAAGAAATAGAATTTAAAATGTGTGCTTTAAACCTTTAAATAAAATTTTACAAAATCCAGAGAAAGGTATAATCTTTCTTAAATTTTGTTTAGTTTCTTTATTATATAATAAATTAAAAAAAATTAATATGGAAAACAATCATATTGTAATATAAACATTTTAATTTTTATTTGGATTTTATTTATAATTTAATTTGATAATAATAAATTAATTTTAAAATTTATTATAGTGAGAGATATTAATAAATTTAATAAATAAATTTAAGTTTTAAAAATTTAAATGTTAATTTTATGTCAAATTAAAAATTATAAATATCCCCATTTTTCATAAATTCTATAAAATGTGAATAATCTTATTTTGAATTGACCATTAATTTCATATTTTTTTAAAAATTGAGAAAAAAGATTGTATAAAATTACTCATTTCCCATATGTTTAAAAAATTTTAAATATTCTTCTTTGTATATATTATATTTTTTTATTTATTATTTATTATATATTAATATATATAATATAATTTTTAAATATGTTAGGTAATTATTAAACAATTATTAATTACAAACGCCTAAAAACACCCACGGTTTCATAATTATAAAAAAACTAAAGATAAAGATGTTTTTAATAATTAAAATTTAAAATTATAAAAACCAGTAAAATATATATAATCTTTATTTAAATTGAAATAATTAAATACGTTTATATTAATATGTGCAGTTAGTTTTATAAAAATATAAAAAAGATATATTACTTAAAAATCTCGGTCACGTTCGCAGCTCCATTGTCCCGTTTTCAGGATCCACTCAAAATTCGATTATTCAATCATTTAGCGACTCCGTGTCAATTTGCTACAAGACTGGTCCTGCCAGTAATTCGTATAATGACACCCGAACACAATTGAATTTCGCACGTGTTATCCATCCCCTAAAAAAAGCCCGTAATCCCTTATTTCACGCATGAGGGAGGGCGTGCAACTGTAACATTTGTTCGAGTTGTTTACATACACTAATCTCAAAACATGTATCAAGTGGAATTATACAAGGAAATCATATAAATCATGTCAATGTGGAGGAGTATTTTTTGTTAGCGTGCTTTTGACTTTTTGGTATAAATAAAATTTACAAAATACATAACTCAGGTACGTTTTAAAACCGATAAACTTGTTGCAATAAATTATATGTAACCTGAACGGTAATTGATTACGCCTGTTCGTTTTTCTTGTGCAGTTCCGTGCTTTGCTCCATTAATTTGTAATATCAATATTATATAAACGGATACGTTAATGGAATCTAAATTTGCATGCAAGGACACAACATTATTGATATCTTGCTACAAAGGCTTTATTGAAAAAATAAAAAATATGCGATATTTACAAAGGACACCTGCTATTCCCTTTGGCATTGGACTGCGACAAATCATGGCGAGATAATCCCTTAAACGCCACTAGACACTTTAACAATGAAGGGATGTCACATGGACAATTAGGAAACACCCTTAATTTTATACGGATCTAAAGCACAGAAGGGGAACGATTAAGCATCGAGTTAATAGTATCCGAATAACTGTGACATATGTCGCATGTGAGTCGAAAAAATCTTTGTTTGTTAGAGAGCCTATTTACAATAAAATAAATTTATATTTTTGTTGAGTGTAATTTATATTTTGTCTTAAAATTTTAAATTAAAATTACTCCAAAATTTGAATATATTTATATAAGTTTTATTTACATATGTTAACTAAAACTTCTTTCTAAATTTTTCCTATTTCAAAAGAGAAAATAATATATGTAATTATAATTTATACTCTATAAATTTACAAATTATTGTTTTTAATTCATGAAGAAGCTTGAAGATTAAGGTCAGAATTTTAGAATATAGATTTTTTTAATATATAATTTTTATATATTATGCTTATGCTTATATATAAAATAATATATTTTTTGTTTTAAGAGAAAAATATAAATTTCACTTCGTTTCATTGTTTATATTATTAAGCTGAAAGGACCTTATTAATTAATAAGAATAATGAGAAAAATTTCTAATATTCAGAATAATTTAATTTTATAATATTGCGTGTGTCTATGAAATTATACAATTAAATAGTTAATGCAATTATAAAATTTATGTTATTTATATATTTATTAAATAAATTGTCTTAAATAAGATTTAAATATAAATTATATTCGTCGGTATAAAAGTAAGAATATTAAAAAAAATATGTTATAAATACACTTACATAAATTTATTTATTATATTATGTTTTGGTATTCTGCATCTCATTTTTTCATAATTTTCATTCGAAATATCCGTGCGACATAGTGTGTATTTACCTAAATATTCATGTCAAATGTAAACCAGCCTTAACAGTTTACCTAACAGAAAAGCAACATAACCTAATTATTTAAAAAACGTGTTTAGTGTTTTGATCATTTCAGCATTAAAATGATCTCTGAAGAAGAATTGTATTGTGACGCTGATGAAGTGAATCTTAACAATTTAGTAATTGATGATCCCAAAGACAGTCCAACTGTTGAAGATTACGATGATTTAGATGAATACAACTCTGAAGAATATGAAGAATACGACGATGACGACAAACCAGTCGCAAACACATTCCGTGCAAATCCTCAACAGTCTACTTTCAGACCAACGAATTTCCAAACAAGTGACAATCTAATGACCAAATACTCCAATAAGATAAACCTGAACGATCTTCCAAGACATGCAACAAATTTACTAGTAGAAACACAGAAACGTATTGAAAACAACAGGATAAGAACGAAAGATAAACGTGACCGTGCAACTGTTGAGAAAGCAATAGATGGTACCACAAGAATAATTTTGTTTAAACTCCTTGATCGGAATATAATCTCTGAAATTAATGGTTGCATATCAACAGGGAAGGAAGCAAATGTTTATTATGCATCTTTAGATTCAGACAAAGAGTTTGCTATAAAAGTCTACAAAACTTCAATTTTGGAATTCAAGGATAGACAGAAATATGTGGAGGGTGAATTTAGGTATCGACATGGTTATTGTAAGCACAATCCAAGGAAGATGGTGAGAACTTGGGCAGAAAAAGAAATGAGAAACTTAAGAAGAATGTTCTCTAATGGCATAAACGTGCCAGAACCTATATTATTAAGGTCCCATGTGTTACTAATGAGATTTGTTGGTAAAAATGGATGGCCAGCACCAATATTAAAGGATGTTGAACTTAATCAGTCAAAGGCAAGAAAAATCTACAGAGAAATTGTTGTTATTTTGTGGAAGATGTATAATGTGTGCAAATTAGTACATGGTGATCTATCAGAGTTCAATATAATGTATCACAATGGAGAAGTTTGTATAATTGACGTTTCACAGTCTGTGGAGCATGATCATCCTCGTGCCTTTGATTTCTTAAGGTCTGATTGCAAGAATATAACAGATTTTTTTCAAAAGAAAGGAGTAGCAACAATGACAGTTAAGGAATTATTTATTTTCACAACAGATCCTTCAATAAATGAAGAAAACATGGAGGAATGCCTTGATAAATTGTCAGAACTTGCTTCTGAAAGGACCGAAATGACTTCTTCTGAACAGGTATTTTTGCTGATTTATTATTTATAAATGTATTGTAATACTATTTTTTTAGATTGAAGAAGAAGTTTTCCAAAAAGCTTATATTCCAAAGAGATTAACTGAAGTTATTGATTTTGAAAGGGATATAAGAAAGGCAAAATCTGGTGAAGGGGAAGAGTTGATTTACAAAACTGTAGTAGGTTTGAAATCAGACTTAAGTGGCACAATACAACAACCTGAGATATTAGAAAATGAAGAGAGTTCAGAGGAGGAAGAGTCTGAAGGAAGTGATTCAGAGGAAGGTGAGAAAAAAAGTGGTTTTGTTGATTCATCTAGACCCAAAGATGAAACTGCTGAAGAGAAGAAAAACAGGAAAAAAGCTGTTAAAGAAGCAAAAGCTGAGAAGAGGAAAGTAAAAATCAAGAAACATATTAAGAAGAGAAATATGAAGAAGTAACTTAATGATAAAGCTGTGATTTCTTTAATGAAATATTTAAAAATAAATAATTATTTATAATTTGCCTTAGTTATTTATCCAGTATGTAACATTTTATTGTGTCTCTTTTTTATGCCTCCTTGATCACTTCAATTGTGGATTATGTATTTATTAGATCTCTAGATCTCACAAACAGCCAGATCTATACTAAATTCTGCCATTTTGTTAATAAATATATAATTTTGTTTAGTACAATCAGGCATTTAAACCATCTACATTAAGCAATTGGGAAGTACCAAAAAATTTCAATCACAGGCCTTCACAACGTGAAGGTTGTACGAGTCCAATCGCAAATTCGAGGGGTCATTTATTACCAGGAATTAAGAAAAGCAAAGATAATCAATGGGCGTCCTATCTAACTGCTTGGGACTTTCCTAAGAAAATATCTAAAAAAGTTGGTAAGTCAAATAAAAATAATAACTGCAAATTGCCTAATACTTTAACTTCGGCAGCTTATGAAATAAATGGTTTAAGAAAAAATGATGAAATAAAGCCGTTCCCAAGAAAGAAACACGAAATTATTCAAGATATTGTTAACAATGCAGAAACTACTGTTATTCCTGATCCAATTTTTAAGGATGAGGTAAGTTTATATCATATTTCATGCTCATATTTTCAACTAATACAATCCACAGGAAAACAAGAAAGTCGAACTAGAACCAGTCCCTTATGTACCAGGAGATCTAACGAACGAAAAGGATCAACCGCCCAGTCACAAAGAATTGGACAAAGAACGTTTCCACAAAACCGAAACCATTAAGGTGCAAGGCTTTCCAAAAACCACCACAGAAGATTTCACTCGAGAAAATCCTCCACCTGAGATTGACCTAACTAAAGGAGCCGAAGAAATGTACGAAAAACATAGAGAAATGATGTGCAGAACATGCCCAATGGCCGAACACACTAAAAGTTACAAAATTGGCTCACCAATATTGGCAGCGATTTCAAATTTCAGTCTGGCCAAGAAACTTCACAAGGAAAACTTGGAACACGAACCTCTGCCAGACACCATAGCTCATAAAATGTATCGCAAATTGCAAATGCAACGGAACGGCATAGACCCAGGATTAGCAATTGACGCAGAAAACCAAGTGACAGGCATAGGTTGGAAGGAACATGGGGCGTACGGTCCAACTAGATGCACGAAAATGCGCGTGTTCAGACCGAAGACTTGCATCCACAACAAAATCATCAATGAACACGAAAATAGACCTAGCAGTGTTAGTAGCTTCGATAGGAAATGGCGCTTCATAAGGCAAAGTAAAGTATCGCCGATAGACTTGGCAATTTGCTGGGACTTGAGTCCTGAAAACCCCGACGATGAACCAGTTAGACCAAAACACATCGACGGATCAAACGGGTCTGAAGCGCCAGCAGTTTTCACCCTGGTACACACGCCAAAGGAAAACGATCTAGGGGTAATTAAAGAGCCGAAATGTGATGGAATACACGGCTGTGGACCTTTGTTTGAGCACAGGAACGAATGCGACGACATTAAGAATAATTTCTTTGAGAGACCCAAAACAAGTTCGGAAAAAAGCAGTAAGTCGAGCTCTGCTTCGAGCAAGAAACGCGCAAAAAGTGCCACGAATTTAATTGATGAAGAAATTGCATCAGAATCATCACAAAAATCTTTTCATAAAAGTGTGCCAGATTTAAAGGCTATAAAAGACATACAAGCCGAATGCAAGGATTGTTCAAAGCCTGTTAAAAAGAAAAAGAACAAATACTGCCAAGCCTGTCAAAAGAAACCAGTTCCGTGGAAAGAGAACAAGCCCAAAAACGAATTCAAAATGGCTTTTAAGGCTGGTTTGGCTCACAAAGTAAGTAATCGACCAATTGTAAAAATTTTAAGAGTTCCTCTGCAAAAAGATCCATGCCGTTTAAAGGCGTATAAAATCGATAGTTTAGCAGCACCTTTTTCTTTGCAGAATCGGAAAAGAGTGGATTACCCGGACCATTGGCGCTTGGCGAGTGTTTATCAACAGTCGTACAAGCCCATCGAATTAAGAAAGAGACCGTTATTAGCAACCGTATATAATTAAATATGATATTACTGTTTAAAAATCTTCAGCTTTTATTAAACATTAATTATTTTTTAAATAACACTATATTCACAACATTTATGAGCACTCTTGTATACGACTTTAAATAGTAATATCAATAAATTTATACTTTCTTTTTTGACTATGTGTTGTCTACGTTTGTTACAGTCTCTTCTTTAATATTTCCTTTATGTGTAAGTAAGAAACAATTTGTGATTGTAAATGATTTAATCAACTTGGATTTATAGTACACTTATTACATATCACAATTAAATAAATTTAAATGCGTAGTCTTTGTTCTTATACTATATTATTATATTATGTTATTATATTATTAAGTGCATGTTTAATGTTGAATCATATGTTTTATTTAGGGAGTAGTTTTTCAAAATTGTTATTGTTGAAACATGTTTTCGTTCAAACATGATTGTAGAATTATGCAAAAAATTGTTTAATATTTTAAAATTTATAAGCATTTTATCTATAGGTGTATTTAATACATTTTTATTAACAATTTGATGATAAATATTTATGATTTCGAAAATTAGTTAATGCTGTTTCTGTTATTTCTTTTCTATTTTGTTGAAAAAGATGTCTTATTCTAAATTTCTTTCTTGAATATTAAAAATATTGTTAAATGTATATTGTTCATATTTTAGTATTAAAATTGGAAATATTATTAACTTTTAATTAGGAAGTTATAATAACATAATTATACAAAATTATGTTCATTAAGTATAATTTATCTTAATTTTCGTGTTAATAAAAAAAGGAAAAAAAAAGATTGTTACTGTTATTAAGAATCATTTATTGTTTGAACATGTACACACTTATTTGAAAGTATTATACCACAAGATCTCAAGAATTATTTAGCATAATTAAAGGTCAAAAACATCAATGATTGTGAATCATTTTGTTTTTTCCTAATTATATCCAATTGAAATTATACAAAATATTATGTAACCAACATAATACCACAGAGTATAATTATTCTGTGATAATATAATTACTTCGAACTCGAACGCTCAGGTTTTTCTTACAAACAAATCTAGACCCTTTATAAGGTTCCTTTTGTGCAAACTATAACCAATACTTTCCTTTCGTTTATGCTAAGGCATTAATTTCGTGTACTCCACAAAAAATGGACTCTTTTTTACAGTGTCCCAGACCTTTGTACAGTAAACCAGCCAAGTTTTTTCCGTTAACTGTACGTGTGTAAGAGCGTTTCTTGTCGAACCCAAAATGTTACTTTTTAACTTTTTGAAAAGTTCTTCTATTGAGGGATGTCCATTATAAACCAATTCTAAAAATTATAATATTAACAAATAAACAATGATATTTTTTTGAATTCAATATTATACTTGTATATGGGTCAATGTCAGGTATTAAAAATAAATTAATTGGAGCCCCACAGCTCTCTGGATTGAGGTAATTGATAATCCGTCCAGTTCCTAATCCCATGTGAGTGTCTATATGTAATTTAGTTTTGCTGAATAACTCTCTGTATATCTAGAAATATAATAAAATATTACTTTTGAAAGAAGTAAATAAATCACATTTCACCTTTTGCATTGATTTAAATTTACTAGGAGAGAAATCTTCCAGTTGAGCCTTATTGTGAATGAGTAACAGATTTGGAAAATGCTCAGTCAATTCATCCTCAGGATTAGAAATTGTTGGCTTAAGCATTTCAGCACTTTGCAGAAATCTCACTACATTGCAGTCAAAGAACCAATCTTGTACTACTATCAACACATGGCAAACTGACATTAAAAATGCAGCAAGTTGCAGCCCTTGAATTTCACCACTGTTTTCAATTGGTATAAACTCACTGACCAAACTTGTTCGCTTATTTTCATGTTTGATAAGGTCTTCCAGAACTGCCACAGAGTTGAATGGCTGGCAGTCCAACAAAATCACCTATAAACAATATTTGGTAGATAAATATTATTAATTACATTTTTTAAATATATGTAATTTTTCTATTGTAAATAAATGCCTTAAATTGTAATAAACAAGTTAAATATTTATATATTTTACCCTATTTGAAGTAATAAATATATCAACTCCATGAGTTGCATTAACATTGTTTTCTAAGTCACTTTCAGATTGTACTTTAAATATTTCATTGTCATCTTCTGCAAATGAGTGATCTGAAAATTCTTCACATTCACTCAGGTTTATGTTATTTTTAAATATTGATTTCTTGAATTCTTCAGTTACACTCTTTTGAGACAAGAAATTCATTATTGTTGATTTTCCTACTCCATGTGTGCCTATTACTCCAACTACTAGAAAGTCATTGTTTTCTTGCAGATACTCCTGTATGCTTTCATTGCATAACACACCATCCTCTAGGAGTTTCTCAGATTTTGTCATTATTTTAGGAGCAGCTACAGCTGAAATAATAATATCAGAAATAATAGTGGATTATAATAGTAATACTTACGTTCTGGATCCTTTGGAACTGAAGGAATTAAAGTAACAGAAGGTTCAGAATCTTTTTTATTGCGTTTCGGTGAGGCACCAGCCTCATCATGTGGTTCTCTTGTTTTTAATAAAATAGTAGGTTGTTTAATTTTTGTATCTGCAGATATGTCTTTGGAATCTTTTTCGTATTTAGACCCACCGTAACTGTCTGATTTATTATTGAAAATTCCTCTTCCAAAACTTTGATCCTGCAACATATATGTAGAAAAATGTAATGTGAACATATTAGAGTAATTACCCTTTGGAATAATTTCTTCTTGTGATATTTTCCCCGTTCCGACATTTTATAATGTATTGTAAGTTTATTTGTTGTTCTGATATTTATTGTTGTTAAATATGTCAGGTTAATCTTCCTCCTCTATATATTTAAATTTGAGGTTACGATAATAATAGAATTAAACAAAATGTAATAAAAAAAATATTGGATAATATTAAAATAATTGTATTGTTGAAAATATCCAAACATCATCTTATTATTAACAATATTTTATACATCCATTATTAAAAATTGACTTCTGCTTAAGTATAAAAACCATCGTAAAAACAATATTTAATACGCATATTTCAAAAACTATTTATTTTATATGGCAAATATAAATATTTTTTTATCACATATCCGTTACTTTTCGTATCTTGGCCTAAAAACTCACATTTTAAGGTTATGTCTGATCAGAAAATTGCGGCAACTATGTATTTAAATTTAACAATTTATCGTTATTAATAAGTTTTAATTAAACGTTGAGATTTAAACATGCCACAAAATAAACGTTTAGCCATTTGTATGTCCGATAAGAAACTGCAAAAGCTAAATTTAAAGGAATTTGGTGAAATTTGTAACAAACATGGATTTGATGTATTTAAAGTGAGTATGTAAGTATACTTGATGACTAAAATACTTAGTGTCAATTATTCTAGTTGGATCTAGATGATAATATAGAGAAGCAAGAACCTTTTTGTGTGCTTCTGCACAAGTTAACTGACACAATAGTTGCAGCAAATGAAGGTGATCTCAAGGTTCGTACCCAAGTATAAAATTGCTGTGTATCTTATATTTACAAATTTGTAAATTTTAGCAAAGGTATATGTTAACTAACATTGAAAACTACATAGAGGAACATCCTGGTTTGAAAGTAATAGACCCATTACCAAGTCTTCGTAATCTGCTAGATAGATACATAACATATAGTATAATAAATTCAACTAATTTGCATTTAAATAATGTGTTTACACCAAATTTTTGCGTATTAAAATCCCCCGACCTTTCGGTCATTAAAGATCAATTAAAAAAGTCAAATATAACATATCCATTTTTATGCAAGGCTGTACAAGGACATGGCTCTGAAATATCACATCAAATGTCCATTATATTTAATGAGGATGGCCTTAAAAATTGTAGAATTCCGTCAGTGGTTCAAAGTTTTATAAGACACAATGCCGTTTTGTATAAAATATTTACTGTAGGTGATAAACATTCCTGTGTGGAGAGACCTTCATTGAAAAATTACAAAGCTTGTGATAGTGAAACTATATTTTTTGATAGTGCGGTCGTTTCAAAAGCCGGCTCTCAAAGTGAATTGTCAATACTTGATCCAGAGGAAATGATTTGTAAAGTACAACCTAATCCTGAAATTATAGATATAATTTCAGAGAGTCTGAGGAAAGCTTTTGAAATGGATTTGTTAGGAATAGATGTGATTATTGAAAAAGACTCAGGGAAGTATTGGATCATTGATGTAAATGCATTTCCAGGTTTGTAAATTAAGATTCTTACGAAATTCTGGACACAGATGATTTTTTGCAGGATACGACGGGTTTCCGAATTTTTATGAATGTTTGATTGAATGCGTTAAAAAGAAATTGTGATACAAAATAGAAACTTGAAAACTGCCAAATAGCCACTTGCTCAACAGATTCTGTATTGATTTCTGGTCATCTGTAAAGTAAAATAGAACAAGTGAATGAACCAAAAAAGATTTTTATAAGATATTATAAAGGTGCCTATTTCCTCATTATTGTTTTAGAAAAAATAAAATTATTGAAAATTATAATCGAATCATTGTACTCCATCACCACCAACCACAATTCCTAAATGCTTCTTCAACAATAGAATATTTTCACAATTTATTGAGCATTGTCAATAAAAGTGTAACAATAAATTAAATCATTATTTTACTTTCTATTTCCACAGGAAATTTATTTAATATATTAATAATAATTTATCTTGATATTAATCATTTTGAAACAAATTCGATATTTTCCATATACAGGACTTAAAATATTAGTAAAAAAAAACAAATGGAAAAGAAAAATTATAAATTATCTTATAACGAAGACGATTTTAACAAAATAAATAGAGGATTAAAACGTCACATTTAAGCAAACAGTGATACACATTTATATGTAAAAACTAAATAACAAAGTAGATTTAACATCATACAGATTTACACAATGTTAAACCAAGTTTTGCCGAATGCTTATATCTTTTTATAGGTATGGGTATTCTGGATTTGCCCCTAATTATCCTGTCGAATTGACGTTTGGCTGTATTAGAAAACTAGAAAACAAAAATTTAAATTATATATCAATTTCAAATTAAGATTAGTACCTCAACATTCGATTCGCTTTCTATAAAACATTGTACATATTTACTTTTCTGCAAGGGCTTATCCATAATGGGATAATCTTCGTTATTCGTTTGCACACTTTTCGTAGACTTTGTTACTTTTATTAAATTTTTCATACAAGTTTTTGAATCTAAAAAGTGTAATTGACAGAAATGTATAAAAAAACATTTATATACATACTATTTGACACCGTCTCGCAGTTGGTCCAATTGTCTCCAATAGATGACGAATCTGGGTAGTCTCTGATCATTCTCTTAGTCGTAAACAATTCGTAGCTGTATTTTCTATGTATTGCTTTAAAAATATTACCATCAGAAATAATGCCGGAGTACTCCCAAAATGAGTTAGATAATGCCATCTCACTTTGCGGTTTGCGTTTGGGACGAAGAGCTTTTCTGTAACGAATTATATATTTCACACCTTGGTTCGTTAATTCAGTGTTTACTAAATTTGTTTTGGTATATACTGGCCTAGATGATTCTTCTTTAATTTCTTCTGTGGTACAGTTCTCTACATAACTGTTTCTACTCATAAATGTCTTTGAATATTCGGAAACATACGAAGTTGTCGACATAAATGGGTCTGTTTCAGAAAAATAACCGTACGATTTATTTATTTTCACAGAATTAAAGGGTTGCCCACTTAATATGTCATCAACATAATTGCTTAGAGACGCCTCAATTCTTTTAACTCGAGTCATCTTTTTGTTTATCCTTTTAATGTCTTTCGATACGTGCTGTCTTGCATTCTTTAGTTGATTAATAACGTGATCAGGAGATGTTCTTTTTATAAACACATTTAAACGTCTGTCATTTGTACACAATTCTTGGATTGTGGATTCTTTGTCTTTGTGTATTCTATCTAGCACTCCCTTCAATATGAGCAGCTCATTAATACGACTGAATAAATGTCGCTGTAAATGGACTTTTGCTCTATGTATTTTCATGGATAAATTAAATACTTCATACTTTATGTCGTCAGTGGGACAATTATGCTTCATCTAGAAAATTAGAAATTATTTCAGTCTTGTATCAGAAGAGAAAATACTACCTTTGAATTATAATTGTGATCGGGGACGTGTTTTTCTATTTCAGTTGCCCTCTTGACAATTTGTTCAATGTATTTCTTTATTAACAAATTTCTCGAGTAGTCCGATATACCACCATTATTAAATTCATCAGGTTTATTCAAATTTCTTAGTATATTTATAAAGATAAATATGATTTCATTATTAATAAGCAAGTTCATATATTTGTTAGGAATTAATTTTCCTGTTGTTTCAACTGAAGTCTCTACGTTTTTAGTTTGTGCATCGTTAGATGACCTTTTAAGTAATAAGATCGGCACAATTCCTTCTTTGAACTGTTTTGATGTAATAACATTGTTCAAAAATTGATTCTTGTACATTAGTATGGCAATTTTCAGTGTATCATTCATTAATTCGTTCTGATATTGCAATAATTTATCCAGATCGCTAGTATCTTCTATTGTGTGCTGTTTGCTCTCTTTGCAGTTTGTGCTAGTTAAAATTAAGACATTCTTAGAGTTCATTTCATAATCGTGCATTTGATTCAAAATTGATGACACTATTGTTTTCTGAATGTCATTCAAGAAGATAATTTGGGCATCCGAACAGCTTCGTGTTGAAGGGCCTTGATTTAACATAGTGAATTGGTTGGTAATTTAGCCCAAATTTATTTAAAAACTGCTACATGTCAATTTTTGACACTCAAAAATTAATTTGATCATTTCAACATAACATTTAAAACATGTGAATAGTATTTATACGATGTCAGCTTACATCTTTAATCCGTAATGAAACACGATTTATAGTTAACATTTATTATCAAACATTTTCTAATATATCTTTAAATAAAATACAATTCAACCTTCAACAAAATTACATAGTATATTGCCGGGCACCTCTTCTTTTAGAAACACTAAATGTACAAATCAGTAATATTAATTTATGGAAAGAAATGTTCAAATATTGTTGTTGGTGGCTAAACTAGTCCAGTGACAGCACAAAACATTTTACATTGGTCCTCATATCCACCGATATTATAGCATATACACTCTCTAGTTTTATCGTAAATTATCTGATGCAAAATTAAATGAACAAATAAATAATAAATAATGGCAGTTTTTAATACAGTACCTCCTCAATTGGGTACACATATATATTTAATTAGTCTGTTAGTCGTAAAATTATTCTAAAAGAAGCTCACTAAATATAGTTTAATCTAACAGGGTTCTAAATCGTAAGTGCTCCAGCCAACCCACTTAAATTTTCTACTTGACATTCAAATTTTGTATTCGATTCGTTCTGGACAGATATGAGTACCAATAAAACATATTGATAGTAATAAACAACAATGGAAAAAATATCCTGGACGCTCGGTCGATCTTTGAGACAGAATTGAACCGCGGAGTACGTCTTTTCTTACGATGGTGCTTCGATCGGTTCGGATATGGAGGTTTGTTTGCAGAAATCGCAGGTTCTGGTCCCGAGATGTAATTAGAGTTGGTCTCGGATTTGCCAATACAGGCGGACAATGTCGACCACGAAGAACGTCTGGCTGGAGCCAATGGTATCGTGCAGGCTGACAGGGGAATTACCTCCAACAGGTGGTCGTTGGTGTGATAGCTGGCGTAGGGCAAAGCTGTGCTATTCTTTCTTGTACTGGATCCGGATATCTATAACTTCAAAATGTTTGCACGTGCGATTTGATAAAGATAAATTTTTACCGTCGGCGTGTGAACTTCCTTTTCGACCGGGACCCAATCTTCTTCGTCGCTACTGGAGTCGGAGTTGAAGTCAGAGCTGAAGTAGCATTCACCTGAACCGTACTTGGTAAAGTAATGAACCACTGCAAACTAATATAAAATTTGTATGTACTACTTCCCAGTAATTAAAAAAAGTAATACCTGGATAATTGTAGCAAAGATAAAAGAAAATGACAGGAATACAAAAAAGTCTAAAGCTGTGGGATACGGAACTTTTGGTAGATCTGTTCTCGCTTCCAGTCCAAGAAATGTCATCGTGAGAACCGTTGTTATACCTAAAATACATACATGTAACTATGTTTTTCGAATTGGTTAATGAATTACCTAAAGAGACTCTGTCAGCTGTTGCTTCCCGGTTTAACCAAAAAGATACCCAGGATAATACCACCAGTAACACACAAGGGCCATAAACTTGTATTAGAAAGTTCCCCATGTGTCTTTGAAGATGGAAACTAACCAAAAGCATCGAATATTCAGCTATAACAATGAAAATATATTAAGTATAAAGATTGATTTTACTATAAAATGTCTTAAATGTTTGAATTCATTGTACCTCGTGTATAAAATCAATAATTTTTGTTATAAGGGTGTTTATGTGTGAGGTAATTTCAAACTTGTATGCTCTGCCAAATAGGTATAATTTTGAGTAAGATCTTGTGGTGCTGCATCTTAGACTTTACTAAGTAGATTTCAATAAAGGCGAGGATTGTGGTTTCGTAATATCCTATTTCAAGTTTATAAGGATATTAGCTGTAAGGACATTAATGGGGTTAACTGTAATACTATTGACGTAATTATAGCCGACAAGCTGCTTAAATAATATACCTGTAGGTGCTGGAAATTTCATTTTGCAAATTCCCTTCACTTTTGCACTAACTAAATTTTGTTTAATGATAGGGAATCTAATTCTTTTATGTGAATGGTGGAGTGTAAACCTTACTAAGGTGAATAGGAGTGTTGATGCTAGGGCGATAACCTGTTAGGGTATCGCTGTTCGGCAACGTATCCGTGTTGTTTGCTGCGGGAGTTGCGATCAAGTCGAACTGTGACAGTTTCATGTCTTCTGCGATTGCCACCTGACGATGCTGGTTCCATTTATATATTACGTCCTGGTTTGTGTATCCAACTAAAATATGATTATTAAAGCCAATTAGTATATTTCAGTTGAAAACGGAAGTCGTATTTCATTAAATAAAAAATGCACATCTAAAGAATAAATGAATTACATATATTTGTTTTTTAATTCAAAAGAAAATATGAACGAAACAAACTAAATTTATACAGGTAAAGGAAGGTTCAAAGAGTTATATTTTTTGATAAAAACTTCATGCGGGTCCTTTATATACGACTCCCACGATTTGAAAATATGTAGACGAACTGAGATTACGTTCTCATGAAAATAGTATTTTTTACAGAATACAACTATAATTTTGATATAATATTATTATGGCTGTTAAAAATTTGAATTAAATACATTTTTCGTTTTAAATATTGTAAAAATTAATATTGTTGTGACAATGTCGCTTTAAGGATACATAAATGCACATGTTTGTAAAAACCTACAGCCCCGTCATAATTTGTTCTTAAGAAGTGTCCTAAGATGAGACAGATGCAATTTAAATTGCGTTTGCTGAATTCCTCTCACAATTTTTCCTAGCGTAGGGCTACGATTGAAATTTCCTTACGGAAATTTGCCATCAGTTCAATTTGTCGGAAAATATTAGTTTTGTGCTTGCAAATTACACGCGCTCTTCCGTGTCCTTTGTACAGCGTCGACTTAAAACCAATGAAACAGCTTCGCCAGTTTTATTATGGCTGCATCGGGCGCAAAACTCGTTTCAGATACAGCTTGTCGTACGGAAATTTATCTTATACTGAACAACGATGTAGATTATAATTTGCTAACCTTCATTTTTGTATTTAAGCGATGTGACTGCGATGAGAACGGTGCACAAAGGGACTGGGACTTTTTATTCGCTCCCGAAGGACGCATGCATGAGCGGAAACGTCTACTCCCGGGGATTCACTTAATAAGATATCGAAGCTCGATTTTAATCACCGAATATATTTGTGCAACGCTCTTTGTACTTTTCTTAAAGATTATTATATCGTGAGGTTTAAATTACTTTGTTCCCGTATCGTGTACTTTAATTCAATTCAGACAATAAAGATTTATTACCTTAAACTATGTAACGAGCAGATAATGATTTTATAGACGTGCATGACAACAATCATGTTTTTATGCTTTATTGCCAATAAAATTTATATTAGCCATAATTTTTATTACAGTTTTCTTCCTGTAACGATCAAAAGTTTATTTCAACTATGGCTTTATTTTTGGATTATGTGTTAATTTTGTTTGTCTATTTTAGGATTATTATAGTGCAATAAAAAAATGAATTGGGCAAAATTATTTGATTTGTCATAGTATTTATCTATATACTATATATAAATATTTAAATTTTATTAAATTATTGTTAAATATGAATATTACAAGCCGTATTAAATGTGAATGATAGTTTGTGAAAAAAATCATTTTCCATATATATATATATATATATATATATATATATATATATATATTATCCAAATTCAATTGAATATTTTAATTAAGGTTTTTGTTTCGGATTCACCATTTTTACGACTTCTGTTTAAAATGGCGAATGCGCACAAATCCAATAATTAGTTACTATTAAACAAATTCTAAGAATAAGTTGATTATATTAAAAGTAATTTATTTTATCCGCTGTTAGATCCATTTTTAACAGGTACTATTTAAATTTTTTTAATCAAACAGTGAAGTAACCTTTAACATGCTATAAAAAATATGATTTTGATGTTTAATAAATGTTTAAACACAGTGAATGCGCAAACAAATTGTATAATTACAACTACATTCAAAAGGCAATTAATTTTATGTTTTCAAATATCTTATCCTAATTCATTTGAATATTTTAATTAAGTTTTTTGTGTCGCATCCACCATTTTTACAACTGTTGTTAAAAATGGCGAATGCGCAACTAGTCCAATAATTAGTTACTATTAACACAAATTCTAAGAATAAGTTGATTATATTAAAAGTAATTTATTTTATCCGCTGTTAGATCCATTTTTAACAGGTACTATTTAAATTTTTTTTATTCAAACAGTGAAGTAACATTTAACATACTATAAAAAATATGATTTTGGTGTTTAATAAATGTTTAAATATCGTGAATGCACAAACAAATTGTATAATTACTATTACATCCAAAAGGCAATTAATTTTATGTTTTCAAATATCTTATCCTAATTTATTTGAATGTTTTAATTAAATTTTTTGTTTCGCATCCACCATTTTTACAACTGTTGTTAAAAATGGCGAATGCGCAACTAGTCCAATATGTAATTGTAGTTTAATAACTGGTCTAGTTCCAAATATGTTGAATGAGGATTTTCTACGCAATTGTCTAATTTCTTAGTTGGTATAGGTTTCGGAAAGACCTTCACGTTCTTTAGCTTCACTTTCACAACACTCTTTAAATGTGTTATTAAAATTAATTTTTAAACTCATGCCAATTTTCACAAATACACCATTTTTGACAAAAAAAAAAAAGTTTTAAATGCAATGAGGTAAAAAGTAAATAGCATAGTCAGAAGGGATGTAAAATAAAAGATATACAGTTTATTAATACAAAAAATAATAATTTTTCTAAATACTTACAAGATCCAAATTTAAGTGGACATCTCTGAATATCCATAGGGAAATCCTCTAAATTCATCGGACATCCTGCTTTGATGGTCAGCCTGCAAAAACTTCTCTTTGAAAACTAATCTCAAAGGTAAAATGTCACTGATTGTCTGTGATTAATTAGTGGAACACACAAACACATAATTAAATGTTAAATTTTAACGAATCCATTTATCTGTAAAACAAGCGGATTAAGATAAATTAGTCGAGTCCAACATATAAACTGTTCGTGTGGCATATTGCTAATTAGTATTCTAATTGGTAATTGTTCGAGTTTAGATCAATTTAAACAAGTCCCAATGAATATTTCAACGGGAATAATCATAATTCATTATGTTTGAATCTGTCTTCTGTCAAATGTTCGTTGTGCAAATGTTATTGTAATTTATTGATCATGCATATTTTAAGCATTAGAATAATTATTGCAAATATATACACAGATTTTTCCTAGAAAATTTGGAATATTTTCTTAATTGAAAATCAAACTGGACAGGAAATTTATCGGCGCATCAAACTGCCAATATTGAGTCCTAACAAGATTTTTGTTGACTTGAAACACGTCAACATATCATACATCAATCCATTATGTACGGACAGACGTGCATCCAGAATTGCAGTTAAATGAAACGTGCTGCAGGATACAATACCGATTCGCGCTTTGATGTCTGATCGTAAATTGTTCGACGCATTGTGCACAAACAAATATTAATTGCGTACTGATAATAATTGCGTTCCATTCACTAATACTTCACTCAATTAAACGTCTTTTGTGCGTTCATTAAATTTGGCGTTTTAACCGAACATTTGCGTTAAATCCATTTCAAAATTGAGTGAGCGTTTCGAGTCAGTGTTACACGATTGCGGATTATTGAAATTTCTGTTTTCCCACATTTGTATTTAATATCGGATCATCGGAATCGTTTTCGTATCCAAATACGTATGTAATTCCTTTATTTTATGCCCGGTTGGCCCGGGTGCCGTCTCCGGCACGGCATTTCATTCGGTGCACGTTCCATAAATCCAGAGCGGGGGGGGGGTGAAAAAAGTGCCGCCGATATCGTTCATTGTAATCCGACTGCGGTGGGTCCCCCGCGTTCCGTGTACGCACCATAAACAGCAATTGAACGAAATCCGGTGTCAATGGCGGGCCACGAGACGTCCGTTATTCCATTCCTTAATGGAATGCCGGTTAGACCGATTCAATGGAATTCTACTTCTATGGGGAATTAGGGATATCGATGTTTTTTTGCTTTTATTTGCGGAACTGGGGTTGATTGCCAAATATTTATCAGACACTCAATGAAAATACAAGAATTAGGTGATTGTTATAACTTTAAAATGATTTAGTTTCATAGTTTATATCGTATTCTCTTATTGATTTTCCTAAAATTTTTTTTTATTTTTGTTTAGATATTTTAAAATATTCGTAACTCTCAAATTTTATAATTATATATATATATATATATATATATATATATATATACAGTACAAAAAATAGACATCATGTGCAATATCCCACCATGGGATAAACTTCTACTGTCTCTGTCATGCATGATGTCTCTCTCTAAATTCAGACGGGCCTAACGCTTTTCCTACTGTATATATGGTTAAAGTGGTAGTTACTATTATAGCAAATTCTATATTCATTCATTACTAAAGCTAATTCTATATATTTATTTTCTATAAAATATTACATATATTTTTCTGAATTGAGCTGGACATATAGTTCTAGTCAAATAAAAACATATGCATATAGGATGTTATCAAGGAACCATATTTTTGTCAGATAGTGTATCCTATAATTTACTGATATCACACTTGAGTTTAAACATAATCCGTTTTATATAATTTTTATGATTTTTATTTATTTATTGAACAGTCAAAGGTACAGCAATACCAATAAACAGTTTTAATCTGTTTTTAGTAGCTGATAAAAGATAATTAATAAATATTGTTTCTAATTTCATGTACTAATTTAAAAATAAAAATGAATTTAGAATTTATTTCTTAAAAATAAATTTGTTGTTTTATTTATGACTGGTATTGTAAATATTCTAAAAAGTTACTATAATAAGGATGAACGGAATTTTTTAAAGAATATGTTTAGATTGACCAGTTGCATAGTAGTCTCAGCAATAAGAAAGAAAATAATAAACATTATAGATACTGGCATCAAATTCAAACACTACTCAATTTTTAAATATATTTCAATAAGTTACTGTAATTGTGACCACCACTTTACATTTGAGTATTTGAAGTATTTTTAGAATAAAGATATTCCTTTTTTCTTATAATTTTTTAAATATTAAGAATTTTATGAACTTTTCCAAATATGTATTTAGATTTCTTAAATTTTATATAATATAACTAGAACCATAATTTGATAGAATAAAGAAAATGATTAACAAGGCAAGAGTTATAAAAAATGTATGTGTGTACATTTGCCACATTTTTTATTTTAATTTTCTTGCCATATCTCTTAAAACAAAGTGATGGTAATAAGTTAAAACATTAAAAAAGATAAAATTTTATAATTTGCTTGTAAAGAATTCGATGAACTTCAGAATCAAAGGAAATTTTTTCTTTGATATGTCTTCTATATTTTATATTTACTTTACGTCAGCCGTTAGGGACACCACTCTACAAAATTGACCAGAATATAAATTTTTGTTATTTTGTGATTTTTTATTATAAATAATTTTGTTTTAGTTTAGTGTTTCTTTTACTTTTAATAATAGACACAAAAAATATAACTGACTGAAATTCAAAAAATTCTAAAGAGAATATGATAATTTATGCCTGAAAACTAAAAAAAAATAACTACTTGTTTATTGTAATTTTTAATCTTTTTAGAATATGAGCATCTTTTATTTATAATAACGTAGAAATTTAATATTCCATTTTTCATTTGATTTCTTCAATTTAGAACAACCCCATTTAAATTTTTTTAGATAGATTTTTCAATTACATATAAAATATGTTAACTTTTGGTAGTTCAGAAATGGTTATTAATTTTTATTAAAATATAATAAAATATTTTAATAAATGTTGTCTAAATAAGTCGATAATATACCTAAAATAAAATGAATGAAATCACTTTGTGACAATACACAAGGGACAAATTAAACGCAGACTTGATTCAATTAAGATAACGTCATGCCCCAAAAAATGTACAATAATGAAATTAGGAACGTACTTTTATAAATCACAATCAGAAAAACGTCATTTATTCCAGCATCTCGAAATTAAATTTAATTATTTTTTATACATGCTCCATTATAATGAATACAATTAGACTCAGGCTGATATATCTGGATGCGAAAACATCCAAAAGTTTCAAGTTCATATTTAATTACAAAGTTAGATTAACAGCGTATTCAATCCCCAGCGAATTTGCATAGTTTCACTTGTACACCTGTAAGTGGTAGATGCAAAATAATAATTGACATCCAATTAATTACTGCTATAAACCTAAGCAAAAGCGTCTCTTCAACTGCCAACATTTAATTGATTTCATTCATCAGTGTTTTCTTGATAGAATTTTAAAGACAAACGTTGATTATTTAGTTTACGACACAATAAATGTGATGCTGTTTTTACATAGTATTATATATTAACAAAATTACTTAATAACGGTATAAGTTTGTGAGTGACTGTTTTATGCAGATTATTTTAATTAATTAAAATAATCCTTTTATATTATAATTATTTATAGTGATTTTAAATTTATATAATTTAAATAGTAAAAAAATACCTTGATGAATAAAGTACTCTTCCATCTTGGTACAACCTAACGAATTTGTTTGGCGTGGTGATGGTGTGAAGATAAGACTGCTTCCCATTATAGAAATAAGTATCCGGCTTCCAGATCCTGGCCAACATCGATATACTTAAAGCTAGAGTATCACTCGAGTTTCCGGAGAACGCCAGTCTCCTGTCGATCCAGGATTGTCGGAAGTAACAGTCCATGGAGTAGGTCTGGAAAAATTGATGAATGCTGTTAATAAATTTCGATGCTGACAAGCTATTTTAATTGCGATCAAACTAATTTACTGCCTTTTATTTGCGCAACGATATTATTTTATATTGAGAGATTTATTAGCCAAAACATATTGACGCGTTGGCTTTATTATTTTGTATTTAATCGAATATATAGTTATATGACATGCTCTTTATTTAGATAACAGCTCTGTAAAGGACAGTCGATGAATAAAACTGTTCAAAAGGATGTCTTTGTCTTGGTGTATCAGTTTGTGCTTTAATTAATGTGGAAGCGTTCCAAATTTAAATAGATTTATGTAAACAGTCCATAAGAGCACGTAATTTGCAACGTGATTTAGATTAGTATTGATTAAATTTATTTACAAATATTAAATTGTAATTATCATATATATTATAAGTATATATATATATATATATATATATATATATATATATATATATATATATATATATATATATATATATTAGATTTTTGATATTATTGATTTAAATGATTTCATTCATCAGTGTTTTCTTGATAGAATTTTGAAGACAAACGTTGATTATTTAGTTTACGATGCAATAATTGTGAGGCTGATTTTACATAGTATTATATATTAACCAAATTAAATCACATAAGTATAAATAAAACTGTATAATATTGCGTTCCAAATTTAAATAGATTTATGTAAACAGTCCATAAGAGCACGTAATTTGCAACGTGATTTAGATTAGTGTTGATTAAATTTATTTACAAATATTAAATTGTAATTATCATATATATTATAAGTATATATATTAGATTTTTGATATTATTTATATTATATAAATTACTTTCGCTAAGAAAATTCGCAAACAAATAATTAATCAATCTTTTAGTCCCTTTACAATAATAAATCAATAATAATAACAAAATAAGTGAATTAATAAAAATCCATTATTATCTAGACCTTTTATCATATACAATTTCACATTAACACAATATGTACGAAACAACAGAAAGACAGAAACAGTTACAATACAATAAAGGAAATAACGTCGTAGCAGCCAAAACCGCCACCAATTAAACGGTGTAAAACAGACAGTGCGTTGCGGTTAGCCGCGACTCATCCGACACACGAGGACGATTAGTGATTTTATCTTACCATGTCCACCTCGGAGATGGGTCCCATGCTCCTGACCATGATGTCAACCTCGACGACGGCCGGCGGACCTGCGGACAATCGGTCTGATTCTATCTGGAGTTACGGTGCAACGATCCGGACGATAATGTCCAGGACTTGGCTAATTGGAGTTTAATTCGGTGGATATGGGGGTAGTGATTTGGGATAATTGCGGGAACTGGCTCTGAGATAATTTGCACGTCATGATTAAACAAATTCTATTGGAGTTTTTGACATTTGTTTTGCGGTGAATTACTTCAAATTAATTACAGTATAATTTACGATAACAAGTCAAAGTAACAATGAGTTTACTTTTTTATTTTTTATAACAACTATGTTGTAATTAGTCTTCAGGTACGTTCTGCAAACTTACATATTCAATTTATGTTAACAAACATTTTAATTATAATACACATATAAGTATATAGTTTTTTATTGATATTTAGATTTAAATTATACATTTACAATGTATAATATTAATAATTATTTTATTTAATAATCATGTTTTGTAATAGTTTTAAAATTTTTAGATATTAAATTAATCAGAGTACGAAACAATTTAATTAAATATATTAAGCATCTTGAATAATTAATTATTAACTCTATTAACTTTAATTTTGTTTGCAGAAATACCTAGTTCTAATTTTGTAATTCCAATAAAGAGAAATTTATTAATGATAATTTTATATTAGCATAAATTAATGTAGTGACGTTCAATATGCGTCTTCATCATAATTGTAACATTGAGTCTCGATTAAAATAATGGTGAATGCGTTTAAAATAAATAAAGGTGTTTTTCTAAAATGGGTGATCAAAATTTGGGAGTAGCTATGTCCGATAATAAAGAAAATTTACATATATTTTTTTTTTAATTTCTCCTGAAGAAAAACAGCCCTTAACTTTAAATTTCTCAACCTTTGACCCAATCGTGTTAAATTTCGTACGTATTATTTTAAAATATATACAATTAATGTAAAAGTAAACTTGTTCTATAATCATACAGTAGTTTAGATTCTGGGAAGTTCTTCTCTTTCCTTCGTCCTATTTTCTACACCGCTGATTTTTTTAAACTATTGAGCTTTTCATATTCTTTGCACAATTTAGAAAAAAAGGTTTTCTTAATTTCGATTAACACAATTTTTTAGATAATTTAGTTTAAATATTTATATTAACCTGGTAGCTCACTCACTATTAATTATTGAATTTTAATTTATTTCAAGAAAAAATAAAGTTAATTAAATATTAAGATTTTTAAAAACAATAATAAATATTTTAATAATACTGGCAAAGTTTTGCTTAGTGAAATTCAATATTTTCGATTATTATTTTCCAAAGAAGAAATATAATATTTATGTAGTATATTTTCATAGTATAATAGTATATAAATAATATATTTTACCCAAATTAAGTAATACCGTACCAATTTATTTTTCGCTTTCATCTCTAATGGAATATAATCGAATTCGGGTCCCTTATTAGTGAAATCGGCAGACAAAACAAACATCGAGTGCCGATTGAATGCTCCATTAAGTTATAAATAATTGAGTATTAATGAATAATCGATTCCGCGATCCGGTTGTTGACTCGAGTGCGAGAAGTTTATTGCCTTATCAATTATCGTTATCTCCCATTAATCGGACCCAAATCTGTTGCGGATTTGAGGTCAATAATACAAATACGTTAATTGAGCCATTTGATGTTTTCGTGTTGTACCAGTTAAAACATATTTACCACCAAAATCTGGCCTGACACTGTTGTCGTATCCACTAAGAAGATTATCCAGGAGATTGGAAATGTTCTGGTGGTTGTTGCTTTGCGGTGGTTTCGACGTTGATGATTTCAGCGAGATCTCCGAACTGCGGTGTAACATTTGCAGGAACAATATTATACTTAAAGTGACTTGGACCAGCATCCTTATCTGCAACAAAATTTATTTATGTAATTTTTTTGGTTAATAGGTTTTATGTTACTACGATGGACGTCAAAAGGATTATTGATGATGTAGTCTTGAGTTTAAGGAGCAAAAAATGTTTGATGAATGCTCAACAAGGGTTTCTGGGTCTTGCTTTAGGATATTAAGACATATAACTAATATTTTATGGTGATGTCTCTCTCTTTTATCTTTAAATATAACTTAATTTTGTTAAAAATCATTAAATTAAATATTATAAATATATATAAGACTATGAAACTGTGTAACTACAAAACTAGGTTGTCAGGAAATAGTAATGCCAACGAAAAGTCAATCAAATACTTATCTATTTCAAAATTTATCTTACAACTTCAATAACCTACATACAGTCTAATTCCTTTTTCCGCTTACATCGACATTCGAAAGTATCCATTTCAATTACCACGACATCAAACACGGCTCAATTTGCAGTCGATAAAACGTCCCGAAATTTGCAAATCAAAAAGATACAAGTGCAACTCAAAACAAAAAATCTGTCACCGTGTCCTTCAATTTGATACATATTTATATGCGCATATGTATCGCATTTGATTACAAGCCCAGAGTCCCCAGACGCACCGGGTACCGAATCCCATTAAAATTCTTGATGGACCACCATTCTTTACCTTGCAAACTATTAACTGGATCCCAAGATTAATTCGCCCGTTGAATATGTAATATGGCTTTGTTTAAATGTACTGCACCGACCTGTTTTTAGTTAATGAATTGGTTTGGCCTTTCTATTGCCTGGAGGAATACAAAGAATCGTTTAGCATAAATTATGCGCGTGTTTTAATTTTTATTGCAGCACATTCTTTCTTGTATACAAGGAGTAAACGTTATTTGAAATTGAATAGTTAAGTCAATTTTAAATTAGTAAAATTAATTTCTTATTACTTTTTTATTATTTGTTTTAATCTCAAAATTAATGTTGATAAATTTCATATCGGTTACTAATTAACTTATTGGCATCAAGTTGATTCATTAAAGTATTAATCACAGAACTTTAGCAAAATTAGTTACCCTTAGAAAATGACACGAATATTAATACCAATAAATTCTAACATTCCCTTCTTAATTAGAAAATATTAACTAAACATTAGATGCTTTCACCTAAGTAGATTCCTGTTGAGAAAGGTTTTACGAAGACGAAATAAACGGAGGGTGAAAAACTGCAAAGTAATTGTGTAATTTCTACAAGCTATACAATTTAGAAGCTAATTATCTCACTGATGACTATTAGAAAAACGCATGGGACCTGAACACCCTTCAAAACAGCTGACCGAAGTAGAAAATGCGAAGAAAGGGAAACTTTTAATTATTTCAATCTACCATCCCTTTAAGCAACTTAGTTATTTGTATTTTGTTTGAAATACACACAAATTTATTAACTCTTGCAACATATGCGCTACTTCACGCTGATACTGATATAACAGCGGCATAAACGGATTATTCCGATCCGCACAAATATGACTGCCGTGCAAAAGTTTCCGAACTGGGCTGGATCCACCAAATCCGGCAACAGATATAAAATTCGTTTAAAAACTAGTTAGTGGATGATCAAATGCGGTGAACCCATGAATCCCGTTTTGATACACTGTGACAAAACTTTTATAAACGTTTAACCATTCAAATGATATGTGCTAAATTACTTTTTAATTGCTTACTCATATACAAAATTGTTTTTTACCACTATAATAGAAAATTCTATTGGTTGGTTGGTTTCTGATATATTTGAAAATAGAAAAGGAGAAGTTAAAATAGGCTAAAAATGTTATATTGATTAACATTAATTTTTTTAGAGTTACACTATTCGCGGATTAAAAAAATGCGACCCAATTTCTGTATTCGCGACTAAAGATTTCTTTATTCGCGGATCTAAATCTGAACATCGGTACAATATCCTTTCTAAACGCGTCGCCAAATGGACTAATAAAAAAGTAGAATATTAAAAGTAATTTATTTTATCCGCTGTTAGATCCATTTTTAACAGGCACTATTTAAATTTTTTTAATTAATCAGAAAAGTAACATTTAAAATACTATAAAAAATATGATTTTGATGTTTAATATATGTTTAAACATCGTGAATGCGCAAACAAATTGTATAATTACAACTACATCCAAAAGGCAATTAATTTTATGTTTTCAAATAACTTATCCTAATTCATTTGAATATTTTAATTAAGTTTTTTGTTTCGCATCCACCATTTTTACAAATGTTGTTAAAAATGGCGAATGCGCCACCAATCCAATAATTAGTTACTATTAAACAAATTCTAATAATAAGTTGATTATATTAAAAGTAATTTATTTTACCCGCTGTTAGATCCATTTTTAACAGGTACTATTTAATTTTTTTTAATTAATCAGTAAAGTAACCTTTAAAATACTATAAAAAATATGATTTTGATGTTTAATATATGTTTAAACATCGTGAATGCGCAAACAAATTGAATAATTACAACTACATCCAAAAGGCAATTAATTTTATGTTTTCAAATATCTCATCCTAATTCATTTGAATATTTTAATTAAGTTTTTTGCTTCGCATCCACCATTTTTACAACTGTTGTTAAAATGGCGAATGCGCAACCAGTCCAATACATATTATATTTATAAAATAAATAGTATTAGTTTTTATTCGTTAATTATTATAAATAAGATTTATTTAGCAACGAGGAAGAATGCTAAAGGCACAATTAACTTCAGTATTGACGTTTTAAATCTTCAGAATTTCATTTCTTTCGTAAATGATTGAACTAAGAAAAACATAAAAAATAGTCACATGGTGAAATATTTGAACCACATGGTAGATAAGGTAAAATTGAAAATTTATTCAGAAAAATTATGAATCAGAAATGTACATTATTTTAAATTTAGTTTTAATTTGATTGATGGCAAATCTAATAATGGAAATTTATGTATTAAATAGTTCTATTTATCAAGTTAAAATCTATCCAATAAAGTCATGTCGAGATTGGAGCAAAAAATGATATTTGACTCTTCTGAAAATATATGAATATTGACAAGAAAATCTTTTCGCCTTGACTGAATTTTTTATAGAAGCCGCAAAAATTAAATTTGACCACTGATAAACGGGTAAATTCAAAAGTGGAACGTCAAATTTCCAAATGGACTCGCAGCTATGTCAACACTTCATCGTACCTTCGCAGCAAACTGAATCGGTTGCAAACAAACACGAACTATTATTTTAACCAGCCAAAAGTTAATTATTCGTTCATTAAAACTTCTGACTGGCCGTGGGGAGATTCGAGGCTCATTCGTTTTTCGGTGTCTTTGATGTCGGATAATGCATTATGGATAACGAGGGCGCATCAGCATCCAACCCCAGCCGTGTAACGCAACGATATGACGGCAAGCCTTCCGCCAAATTACTGGTCCATCGGTGATGACACCCGTTCCTTCGTAAAAATCGCTCGATCAACCGGTGAATTACGACGACACGAGTGCCGCTTAGTTCCGACTTTTCGGTGGTCGTTAAGATTAGAGGGTTAAAAAAATTACATTGTCCTCATTAGTTCGCTGTGTCATTAATGGACGGTCTTTAAAATGTGTGACGTGTGATATGGACAACTTGGGCACAGTTTCGAAACGTTCATTTAAATTCGTTTTTAATCTTTTACCAGTTGTCAGTCATAGAAGGGGAAATAAAGTATTTTCAGACGGCGACTATTTAATCTGTTGGATCTAATTTCATTCTGAAACGAAACTAATGAAAAATCTGTAATTCTTACACCGTTAAATTGGATATTTCGCAACGTCAAACTTTACAAACGATGTGCAATAATTTTATTTCGTTTTTCTTGGCAAATTCGTTTTTTTTTCATGTTGTAACAAATTTGGAATTACTGAAATTTGTCCAAAACTAATCCTATTGACACAAACTGTGCAATAAAACTTTTAAATAACATTATGTTTATAAAATATGCAAAAATTTAAATATAAAATAGTATTAAATTTTTATCTATGCTCCACAGCCTCAAAATAACTAAATAATCCTAGAAGCGGTGCATTTTCCATTTCTATATTAATATGTTATCGACCCTAACTTGTTTCAGATAGGAAACTCGATTACGTAAGTAGATTTAAGTTGGGACTTCTAAACAATCCAGTGATAGAAATTACTCAGCAAAATATCCGGGTATATAACAGGCTTTGTGATAAGATGTCTATACATATCCTCTATCTAATTTCCATAATAATTTATGGATGATGTATGCATTACCAATTTGAACAATCAAATCAAATTATAAGTTAATTTTATCATTAAAATTAATATTTTCTGTAATTTATATAATTTTATTATATTAAACTATATATAATAACAATAAATTTGAATTATTTAGTATGAATTACTGCACCTATGAAAAAATATTGATTATGTATTTATTTGAGAAATAAAATATAAAATTAACTTATTTTTGTATTATTTGTTGTAATAAAGATTTAAATGCTATTTTTTATTTTCATAAGTACTTTTATTAATTTAATAATTGCTTTTAAATTTATAAAATAAAACATAATTTGAAAATATTTATTCTTTCTATTCTTAAATTTGTTGTTGTTATGGCAAATGTCTAATAATTTTTTTATTAATGAAAATGTATTAGTCAAAATAATTCAAAATTTGTTTTTAATTGATTTGTTCATTATAATATTTTTTAAAAATATTTAATATTTGTTTATTAAGAAAACTAAGATTTATTTTAGTCATTGAAGGTTAAAATATTTTATATTCATTTCGGGCCACCATGTATATTTATTTGTCAAATTTATGTTAATTTAATTAATGCACTGAAAATTTAACATTTTGGTCCCCATTTCCGCAATGAATTACAGCATCTTTAGAAACCCATGGATACCATGAACCCACTACGCCCCATCACCAGCTAGATTCAAAACGCGTTTTATTAAATTCTAAGACGAACCCATTAAATTTAATTACAATTGCCCAAATTATATTCAGACACGGCAACTGTTTTCATCGACCCCTTCCGGATGCTGTATGATTGCTACGTGATTTGGACCATTTTAATGCTATGCGCCATGAAATAATTACAACAAGATAATAACTGGACCGCTGCCAAAGATATTTAGGACAGGTATTGTTTCAAGCGGCGATTCTATCGAACGTGTTTTTCGACGCGTTGTTTATCTGAATTTTGTTTCGCGTTCGATGTTGCAGAGATAAAATACAAAAAGAATTTGCATGTTTTATTCGAGGTGTTCAATGCTTAAGCAATTTAGCCCACGGTTTCGGGCTGTTAATCCGTGAATTGTCTGCTTAAGTTTTGTTCCTTGGATTTCTTTTACGATGTCGCTCGTTTGTTCCCCGCCTGTCTTTTTCACGTCCATTCGTTCCACGAGGAACTATGAAAAAGATGAATTTCCTCAACCGAGTGGCGCTTTGTTCGAAATTATATTGTGCAGTTTTATGGTAATTAGGTTTTAATAACGCATTATCATAACACGTTCGCCATAAATTTCCACTCTTTTATCTTAAGCTATGTGGAAATCCCTAATACCCCTATGAATATGCAAGGACAATTCGTCGTCGAGTTTTTTAAACAAGATTAGCCACAAAACATTGGTTGGTACACGAATCGCAATTAAGTACATGAGAGTAGTTCGCAGAATGCACATATAACAAGTCGAACATCAAAGAACCCTAAACAACCGCAAAATTCACATTGAATTTCATAACCAGACGTAATTAATTCGTAGTATTCCAAGTTTCCAGCGAAAGTGCGGTGCGATCGGAAAGTTTTCGCTTCTTTCCGTCTGGATTTGAGGTAAACGAAGAATTTTCTACGGTATAAATGCGACGTGTGTTATTTATGAGTTGGAAATCGATGGCATTGTGTATTATGTATAAGTACGAAAGAAACACATAAACCCACTTTAGACAAGTTTTTATGAAAAGCTTATCGTTGAAAAATTAATTTATGAGTTGTTAAAGATGTTTAAGGTAAAGGATTTTAAATTTAACATAACCTGCAGACTTTAGTAAACAATCATAAACGTTTATATTCTATTAAAATTATTTTTCAAAATAATATATGTAAAGTGTTTATGAAAGTAATTTAGATTACTCAAAAAATATTTGTTTTTAAATTAGTTCATTCATTATTGGCTTAAAAGACAAAGAAGAAATTGTTGGAGGTCGTGGTATTAGAAGTTTACAAAATCTCTTTGTGAGTACTCATGGAGTTTCTAAGTAGAGGCAGAACTTTCATTTGACGAAATTGCCAATCAGATGAACTGGACCCGCAGGAGATTCTGGTTGCTGTGGCGGGGCCTTTTGTATCACTGTCAGATTGTGTTTCTTCTCATAGATTATCGAACTGAAAAGTTGGAGTGGTGAAGATAATAACATCTTTATAGTATGGAATGTAATAAAATTGTCTTCAATCATGAGTTGCTCTTTTGTTTGGCTATTAGAGTCAATTTGCTTCAGTTTTCCAACAGAATGATCCTAAACCTTGGTTAATTTGAAGTGTTTCTGCCATTCTCACATAAATTTTTTGCCACTGTCGATCAGACATTCGGACTTATAACAAAAACTAAAAGAAGCTGGTCTCTATGGTAGAAAATTAGCAAAGAAGCCCTTCATTTCTACAAAAAATAGAGCGGCGAGACTCTATTCTTTTGCAAGAGAACAAAATAATAATGACAAGTTGTTTTTAATTTTGGGTAAATACTTTCAATTTGAACTTAATTGTAAATGTAAATAATTTATTTCATAAAATAATTTAAGAGTTTTAGTTTATATCGGTTAAATCAATTAATTTAATATTTATTTATATTAATTCAATGTTTATTGTAAGCTTTAAATATTTTAATATATTAAAGATATCAAATTAATTAATACATTATTTTTTTACATTAATCAAAAGTTATTTTTCTATTTTAAATGAATATTTCGTAGAACACGTTTAATAAAATAAAAGTTTTATATCCACCACTTGTACCATATTGAATTTCAGCAGCAGTAAACCTAAAACTATGAAACAAACTACATCAGTTTAGTGTCTACACAATGATAGTTTTGGTTTTCATTGAACTGTAGGAAAGTTTCATTCCTTGCACTATATAAAATTTTATATTACCACTTTGAACTCCAAACTTACACTTGCTACAGAATTCCAACAACTCCACTCGTTAATTCGTACATGGGCTATTTTATTTATTATTTATTTAGTTATAACACCCCGGTATTTAATTGTATATTAAAACTTTATTTATTAGTTTACACAATTATTTGTATACAAGTTGAACAAAAAAAGTCTGTTAGAAGAACCCTTTTGATGAAAGATAATTGTGCGAAGGAGTATTAACATGGGAAATCCAAGCAACAAAAGTCGAGTGGTCGATCCGTCAAATATTTGGAATCGAACCGTGATGTTTTCAGTTTGGCCCCGGATATTCAAGATTGCCTTATTTGCAGAAAACTCAACGGGCGTATGCAGTTAGCGATCTGATTGAAGTGGTTTACACTGTAACAGTTACTAATGCAGGCACATGGCAACACCTTCGGCTATTTATTGGAAATCGTGACACAGCAAACTACTTCGCCATTCCACCCCCTTGGCAGATCTGGTATTTAATAGAGCACCGCGTAGGCCCCGGATCGTCTGGCCCCCGGGACTTAAGACAATCGTTTTATTCGCTAAATGAGGCCAAAGTACTTTTATATGTTCCCGCTAAATGTCTCGATTTCCGGTCCATGAATTACTTAGCCAATCAACCTTGAATATAATACTGATAAAAATAAGATTCACTGAAATGATTTTAAATAATTAATTAAAGGCAATTTACACATTCTAAATAGTTCGATGTTATAAATTTTTCTTAAAATTTGTGAGCAATTTTGAAATTTTCATTTGTCTTGATAAAAGTGAACTTTTAAGTATCCATATCATTGTGAGATTGTGAGTTATAGAGTATGTTTGATAACAACAAAACGGCAACATAATTGTTTATTTGTGGGTTATAATATGTATTGGACTGGTTGCGCATTCGCCATTTTTAACAACAGTTGTAAAAATGGCGACACAAAAAACTTAATTAAAATATTCAAATGAATTAGGATAAGACATTTGAAAACATAACATTAATTGCCTTTTGGATGTAGTTGTAATTATAAAATTTGTTTGCGTATTTACGATATTTAAACATTTATTAAACATCATAACCATATTTTTTATAGTATTTTAAAGGTTACTTTACTGAAACTTAATTAAAATATTCAAATGAATTAGGATAAGATATTTGAAAATATAAAATTAATTCTTAACTTCTAAACATCTTTTTTTCAAATATTTCAGTAGTTTTTGAATATAATTGTTCCATATTTCTTTCCACTGGTTTGGAATTTTGTTGAGTTCACTGAAATTTGACAGTCTTATTAAATGGATTTTCCGGTCAATTACATTCAAGACTTTCAACTAGATTGAACTCTGGGCTTTGTGCTGGTCAAAATGTTATACCTACACATTTGGAAACGAACCATTCTTTTAATAACTTAGACGTGTGTTTTGGATCGTGACGATAAATGAAACAATCCATTATCCCGTCTATCGATAACAAGAGGGCCAATGCCAAACCCAGAAAAAGACCTTAAATGATAACCCATCCTTCACCATGTTCCACACATTGGTGTTCTCACCCATGAAATGCCATCAGATTTGAATAACTAGACTTCCATCGAAAAACAAAATTGTTTTCCATTGTCCAATTGTCCAGTTCAATATATAAAATTAAACAAACTATTTAATTTTTCAGGTCGATTTTAGGTGAAGTGCCAAAAAAATAATAATTATAACAAATATTAAGGAAACTTATTTGTTAAAAATTAAATTACATATTTATGTATAAAAAACAGAAGAAAAAATAAAAATATGCATTTCATAATCTGAATTAAGTTAATTTTAATTGAATATTTTACATGGTATTTTTAAAAAAATATTAGACAAATTAATTTTATTGAAACGTGGATTTATTTGAAATGTAAAATTTATTTGAAATTTGAATATAACCAAAAAATAATTAATATTTTCATGGAGATGCATTTTATAAACAAAAAATATAAATAAAAATGGTTATTTCATGATCTAAAGTTTATTTTAATTGAATATGTTACAAATATGATTCTGCTACATCAAATATGAATTCATAATTAATTAAAAATGTTAAAACATATTAAACAAAACAAAATAATTTCAAGATATTTAAGCTATTCTAATTTAATATCAATTATAAAATTTTAGAGTTGATTTCACAAACATGTATTGATTTTTAATCATATATTTTTAATTAAATATATGTATGAAATGGATGTTTCGTAACTAATTTACGAATGAAATATAAAATTGTTATTCACTTCTAAAATTTATCTACGAAAAGTTAAAAACTATTTAAATATGAAACTTCAATAAAAATCATCAAGTCAAAAGATTCCAGTTATAAAATTGTTTGTAATCGAATTTAAATTTTGCTCTTCTAATTACTGCACCGGTTTGAATTAAGTCGCCTGATTTCATTCCAACTAAATGAACCGAAAAGTTAAAAACTCTTCCATATTTAATGGGCATTGAGCCTGGCACGATAAAAACTTATTTAAAATTCATTGTCTATAAACAAAAAAATGTTAAAGCCTATCACTAATCCACCTCTTATTGTGTCATTCCATTCATTTTAGTATACTGAAATTATTTTGATTCGTCCCCTTCTATTATAAGTATCGATTCGCACTGATTTAGGGCCTCTTGATACCTCTTTACGTTGGGGGAATAATAAAACTCTATTGGGGGGCAAAAAATTACGATGTAATTAGATCTCGGCTCACCACCAAAAATTTAACAAGCCCAAAAGATATCACAGTCTGGTTGACGTTCACGGTTTTACCTAATAACATTGATAATGCTCAACAGAGAAAGTTAATTTGCGAAACACTCGATTCGTTGAGATCCTCAAATGATTTGTCTGTGGTTGCGGAAAGTTATCCGATAGGTGTATTACGTAAGAGAAACGAACTCAGAATTTTAAGTTGGAGAATTATCTAGGACAACCTTTAATGCTTTAAGCCGTTTTGTTTGTCTGTTCGATTTTCTAACAAGTCACTTAAAATATTGCGCAAGAGGATTCCGTATTCGTATTTATCCGCTCGACATGTGAATACAAATTGAGACGTCATATGTAATCAAATTTAATAAAGGCAAAATTGCATCGTAACGTCTCCTAATTTGCATCACAAAATCCATGAAGACGGCCGAAATGACCACGACAGTATGTAGTCAATCGAAATTTGAACGAATCGGCTTCAGTTAACATCATGACGGGAAAATTTGTTTGTTACATCGAAATGATGGACATAACGTAACGGACTTGCACATGAATTATGAAACTTTGATGACATTTATCGTGTGTTATTCATTTGTACCGGATAAATAATTCCACAAGGATTACTCCATTCGAAATCAAAAACAATGGAAATGTGTACGCGTTCACTCAATAACTAACTAACAATTCATCGAACTGATTTCATAAAGCATTAAAAAGGTTTTACAAATTTAATTTAACTGAGCTTTTGTCATATTTTTAATTTGTAAATTATATATATATATATATATATATATATATATATATATATATATGGAATGAAATTGATTGGAAAATCCATGAAAAATGACTGTCAAATTTGAATGAACTCTACGAAGAAGTTCAAAATCAATGGAAATGAATATTGACCGATTATATTGAAAAGCTACTGAAATTAATGAATTTTTTTGAAATATTAATCAACACCTAACTAAGCCTAATATTACCGTATTGTTGTTATCAAACATACTGCATAACTGACAATAATATGGATATTTAAACGTAAACTTTTAACAAGACACATGAAAATTTCTGATTAAGTTAATATTGTTTTGTAAAATTTTAATAATATCGATATACATCAAATGAAATTTAACAACATTCAGTTTATTTACAATGAATTTAAACTGAACTAATAAAAACTATATTTGAAATTACAAAATTACATTTAAGCACATTAATTAATTTTTGTTGTGGCATATTTAATTTATTTGCATTTAATCCATATTATGAAAGTCAAAATTATATTATAAAATGTAAATTTAAATTTTTAGTTTATATTCATTAATGCAAAATAATTTTAAATTATTATAAAAAAATATAATTTTTAACTTTCCCAGTTGTCAGCAAAACAAAATTTATAACTAAATTTTAAAATATAAGATTATAAAAGTAAATTTAAATTTTATTTAATACATTTACATAATATGTTTAAAGAATAATAAAGCAATTGTTGTTTTGTAAAACAATAATATTATCTATACATGTGTAATCAAATTAATTTCTAAACAAATCTAATAAACAATCTTAACACATGTCCATAAAATATGAAATTATGTAATAGTACATTAATTCGATGTATCCTAAAATTAAATTAATTTCTATTCTAATCTATAAATTTCCAATAAAACATACTCAATTTTCATAAAGTCCTTCGTTAACATTACAAAAAACAGAACAACACATACTTACAAAGTAACCACAATAAGCAATAAAAAAAAATAAAATGATTATGTTTTATTTCTCTACATATAATACAAATATTTCAAACAGTGATACAAATATAAAGATTTTAAATAATGTAGTCAGAATATTGGCTTTGATAAACTGCAACTAAGTATAGTAATATGAAACGAGAGATAAAATTTAATTAAATTAAAACATTTTAAATTAATGAATAAATACAAGTACCCAGTAAATATTTAAAATTCTGAAATGTTTCTATACCTTTTTCATTTCTCTTTTATAAAATAAATTACAATTTCATGAATACTGAACTAATTAACATAGTTTAATTTTTTTTTATAAACGTTTTAAATTTATTTTTCAATAACAACATATTATTAAATTAATTTAAATAAGTGTTAAGATATCTAACAATTATATAAGTTTCAATTTTATAAGAAAGTAAAAAATATTTCTGAATTCGAAGAAAAATACAAACAATCCAAATATATATATATATATATATATATATATATATATATATATATATATATATATATATTAAATTAATTATTAATTATATGGAATATTAATTTTGAATATTTTAAGAATGGTTAATAAGTGAAATATGTTTGCAAAGGTTTAACATAAACAAAAAAGAATCTTAACCATAACCTTAAATTTAGAAAAAAAATATAAGAGTATTTTGCATTATTAAAAATGTTGAGAATATTCAAATTTTCAAATCAAACTTGCACCAAATATAAATATAAAGTTTAATATATTATTAAATTGCAGAATGTAAAAATGACAATAAAAAGTTTTAAAAAAATATTATTGATTATATCAAATCATTAGAATAAAAATATGTATAAATTTTAGTAATTGTTAAAACAATGCTTCCAATTAAATAACGAAAGATCACTTTAAATATAGCAAAAAAATTGCTACTTTATTCATACTTGTCAAATTTCTTAGATTGTTTAATTTTAATATAACTTGGCCTAATCTCACTCAAACTAATAAGTCACAGCATTTTTCTTCAAATTGTTCATTTTTAACAGCCATCTCTGTCATCTTTATGCAAATAAGTCTCTCGTCCTTTATTGTTCACCTTGATCATTTCCTCTCATTGTTTTCCGGTTAATACTCTTCAGTTAGACTTTTTAAAAGGTTTAGAATTTATCGCTAGATTTATCTAAATCTCCCCCCAAAAACACGCACAATAAACGGAAGACACAACTTAAGAGTATTAAAACAGGTGTCCAGTAAGATTAGATTTGATCCAGACATCCGGTTTTATGTCTCGCACCTAAATTTTTATCCGGCTTTATATATTTCAAAGAATCACTTCCATTCGAGTGGTCTAAACTTTGAAGTTGAAAAAAATTGCGGAAAGCAATTAAAATCCGTAATTAATACTATTATAAGGGCAAGGTTAAAAATATCTTGAGGGCCCAATTCTGATGAGTGGCATGAATTAGAGGAAGAACTTCATCCTCTCGAAAGATTTCAAGGGTTTTGATATTTAGGATTATATTAGGAATGAGAAGAGTTTAAAAAATGTTTTGGTTAATCATTATCCAGTATAGAAACAACATTTAAGGATACACGTCGTATTAAAGGTAAGAAATTATTACCGGGCAACTTCTCATTGTAATCTGTCATCTATGAAAGTTTGTTGAACAGGTTTAATTTATATGTTCCACAATTTCCTTTAATTTTACTCGAATCCAGGATACTTCCATACAAGTTTACGGCTCGTCGCGACGCGTCGGTAAAATAAACCCACACATAGACAGATTTAAACCAGGTAAATTGTTTGAATTATTACCCCATCACTTTCTTATGTACGTTTGGCTTTTATCTTCAAAATCCATAAATAATTCAGCACATATCTGGAAACCAAGATTAAATTTGTTGCGTCTTGTGATCCAGAACGCGAAAATTACGGTTAAAATTGCCTTTTATCCGGTTTCATAACTGAAAATTCATCTCCACCTCCAACATGTGAAATAATAGGTGTGAGCTCTTTTTTTTATAAATGATCCGATAGTCCTGCTGATGTGCCTCTTGTCTACCCATGAGAAATTGCTGTTTTATCGTTTTTCACATTACCATCATTTATTTTGGAAAGCCGTTTCTGGGAACACGTGTAAAGTTGGTTGCGAAATCTAATAAATAATTTCCAGGGGGAGGATAATTAACAGTATTTTTTTTGCCGGCAAATGTGGCGATAATCTGGTAGATTTACTGGCCCAATTTTTCAGTTGGAGCGTGTCCCTGTACTTTTATTACTATAATACGGTGTTTAATTTCTGAATTATCTCTGGTCTTTGATATAACATCCTCTTCGAATGAATTATAACCCGGAATTTCCATGTAATACCAAGAAAAAAAACCAGCTGCAAGAATTGTAACCGGAGCGCAATTTCTCGAAATTTATAACGTAATAGGGAGAATACCTAGAGAGTAAGACGTGAATGCATGTTCTGGTTTTACGGTCAGCGGGGCTCAAACCGTATTCCATCAATCTGGCAAATTGCAAACAGATTTGATAAAGTGGCTACATGAATTAGATGGCTAATAAGCCAATAAATTAGATATTCCACATTCAATCTACCTTCTATATTAACTAAACCAATTAAAAAAGAACATATTATTCTCACCTTTTTAAATTTTGATCAAAATTTGATAAAATATATTCCTGAATTTTTTGTGGATGTTTGAAGGAAATTAAAGTGAATATTAATTCTGAAATATCTCAAAAATGGATGGATAGTCAAAAATAATCAACAGTACTTTTCTTCTTGTAATTTGTGCAAAGAATAATATAGTTGGTACGCTTTTGAGAGATTCTTGAGGTATTTTCTACACCACTGAATATATTTAAGACTATTAAGCTTTTCATATAGTCTACGTAAATTGGGGGAAAAAAGGTATTCTTAATTAAATTGGATTATCGCAGCCGTTTTTGAGTTATTTCAGATTTAATGTTCACATTAATTTTCTTCAAATATTAAAACTGAAATATCTTAAAAACTACTGTGTTAGTTAATATAAATTAAGAGTACCATTTTTCTTCTAAATTGTGCAAAAAATATAAAAAACTTAATAGTTTAAAAATGTATTCAGTGGCGTAGAAAATAAGGCGAGAAAAAGAAAAAGACCTTCCAGAATCTACGTCACTGTTTTAACTACTCCTAAATTTTGACCACCCATTTTAGAAATGTCCCATTCACCATTATTTTAATTGAGGAATGAAAACAGAATTATTATAATAAATAATTTATTATTATTATTCAATAATTAAAATATTAAAATAAATTTCTTGCTTTATTAGAATGTTTGCATTAAAAATTTCAACTAGATATTTCTGTATTCAAAATTAAATTGGATTAATAATTAATTATCCAAGATGCTCAAGAAATTTAATTAAATTATTTCGTACTCTGATTAATTTAATATCTAAAAATCTTTAGTTTATAAGTTTACAGTAAACAATTTTTAATTATGTTTCTAAAATATTTTCTCATATCAATTTAAAATTTTAAAAATTTGTATACTCCTTTTTGAATAATGGGTGGAGAATGATAAAACTAGTGGATCAGTTTCTAACTTTAATAAGTCTTAAATCAAAATAATTAAAATTTTAAAAACTAATAACTATAACATTTTTACTGCTGATTATAATTCCTGCTAATATAACTTTTATTATTATTTAATATATTTATTATAAATGCTAGTTAAAAATATTTGTTTAATAGGTAGAAAATAGTTGATAAATCCATAATCTGGAAAAATGTAGAAATTAAAAATATATATATTTTTAAGCTAAAAAAATTGAAATAAATAATTAATTGAAATGTGTTTTTTGTTTTCAAGTTCAGTCATTTTTTTTTAGAAAAGAAAAATGTATGAAAATAATAAAATTGAAAAATTAATTAAAGAATAAAATGCACAAAAAAATCGTGACAAATTTAGTTGGCTTTTATTCAATACATCTATTATTAAATAAAGTTTTCGTGCTCATTTCTGAAATAAGTTATGTTGAGGAAATTTAAAACTTAACTGTCCTATTCATATTTTCTTATTGTATTTTGGCACAACTCACTGTTTTGTTCTCTACGAAATACAGCAAAACAATTTCTCTTTACATCGTGTAGAAGTCAATTAAAACCTGCAGGAAATGTTTTATTTCTCTGTAATAAGTTTCTGGAATCCAGTTTTTCAGTAAGAAAATAATTCCTGTTGACATCAAAACCAAAACCTAATTACCATTAGATTTTTCCTTTTGCCCGTGTGAGTCCATTAAAACCGGATAATTTTAAAACATATCTTAATACAAATTTATTCTCTCGGAAGTAACTGAACATGATACTATAATCCCTTGATGTATCGCTTGTGCTAGAAGCAAAATTCCAAAAATTATCACCCTACCCTAAAAGAATTAATCCCTGCTTAAAACAGTCTACGAAAATAATTATTAGTTTTAAAACCTGAAAGAAAACCAATCCTGCCAAAGCCGTTATAAACATAATGAGAAAATCAATGGCTTTGTTCCAAGATTCATTTTTTCATGTTATATAGCAGCTACTTTTTACCTGATAAGTATCTTAAAGTGGTCTAACTTTTAAATTAAAGTCGCTTTAAAGCTCAATGGCAAGTGGTTTCCAATAATTTTCAACCTTGCGCCTCCGGGGGTAGAAGTATATATATACGGATTTTAAAACTTTCGCTGTATCGGTATTCAATTTAAATTCTTACAGTTAGTGCACAATCCGAGCCTTAAAGTTGAACCAAGTGATATACACACCCTTCACGTCGTAAGACAAAATATCGAAATCAGCCTTTTATATTCCTTTTACCAAGGTCAATTTTAAGTTCATGTTCAACAAGGTTAATTAATTCTGAAAGAAACGATTTGTATGGAATAATATAGAAAGATTTTGGCTATTCAAAATTCAATTTGGGACAATGCTCTTCCTACAGTTGGTCTGGCAAGAAAACATTTTACCATATTGAAGGATGATTTATTGAATTATTATATCATATCCTTTTTTACCAACCAGATTATGTTTGTAAATATTATTCATGTACATATTTAAAGAAACATAATAAAATAAAATGGGTTTATTAAGGTATAACTTTTGCTTTAAAGTTCTGTTTTAAATTATATAATAAAGGTTATAAATGAGTTCAGTAATGTTGTAAAGAAGTTAAGTTAATTATTAAGATTCTCAAAATGCAATGTTGAGTTTTAATACATTTTTTGTCGAATTTTATCGAATACATTACATTTAAAGCATCACATTATGAACAGAAATGTATTGGGTTAATATTTACCCCTGCCCTGCTTTGTTAAAACACCCTACATTATAAATGAATACATATTTTTAATAATATATTATTCTTTATTGTCTATAATTCATAAATTTGGTAATTTTACCTTTACAGATTCCGGACACATGTCATAAAGCTGGCTGCTTTATCATTTTGAGCATAGAATAATCGGCCAAAATGTTTTAAAATAATTCTGGCAAATATTATATAATTTTAAAACAATTATCACATTTTTATTAAAATTGATAATCCTATTGTCCACTGCCAAGAGTGTTTTATTTTTTTTAGACATTAATGCATCAGAAAAGAACTTAATGCAACAAAGTTTAACGGATTAATATAACAAGATCAATGTGTGATTTACTGTCATATAATCTTGTTCTACTCAGGGAAATGGCAAATCCAATTAACTTTGCGGTCCTAGGAGATATTCAAAATTCAATTTAGAACAATGACTTTCCCACCATATTTCTGACAAAACAAAATTTTCGTAAATTAGACACTGATTTATAATATTCTAGTTATCTTAAATTGTTATCTTCTTTAATGTAGTAGAAAGATTACAAAAAACACTTTAGTTCCACGAATTAAATCTGAAATATTGAAACTTGATCAGATACTTTCATTGCTTCAAATGTTCCTTATTTTTTTAAAAATCGACCTTTAGGGAACTTTGAACTTTGTCCTTATAATAGTATTAATTGCAGATTTCAGGAAGTTTGCGTCACTTGAAATAAATTGGATTTAAAATATCCATCATGTGACTAGTCCGGAAAAACTTATGCCGGATCAAATCTAACATTATCGGACACCTGTTTTATCATCTTAGTCCTTAATATTAATCTCGTTTTAATACCATAATAATTTAATTTAGTTTGGAGTTGAATATTTTATAAAAGAAATTGTGTAATTTCTTTGAGAATTTATTACTGATCTCCTCTCAGATTTATTGAAACTTGACCATTAAAGGGAGTAAAATAAGAAAATAACAAACAAATTTTAAAATAAAAACATCATTAATAATAAACGGAAAGATATCCGGATTCGTGTCAACAATAACACAGATTATCGATGGAATAATCCCCGCGGAATTATTTATGGGTTACCGATGAATATCGGATGATGTGATGTCAAATTCGTCACATCATCTCGATGCACTATTCAAATTGGACCGTAATCCATAGTTAACAGAAGTTAGTTTGTTCAACCGATTGTTACTGAGTGTCTGGTAAGGCCATTTAGAATTTAAATACATCCCCCAAATTGACGGTCAATATTTGGTGGTATTTTAAGATTTCATCTATGTAAATTATGCATCCGTTTATGCCAAATCATATAAATCTGTCAGAGTATTTAATGCATGTAGCAGATGAGATTGGGGTTTAAATTACTAATTTGTTTATCGTCAATTATTGTGTTAATAAATTAGTTTTATAATTTGAATATAAAGATTTAATATAATATAATATATACTGTGACTGTCATACTGTCATTATTATGGCAACTTTTTAAAATGTTAAATTTTCTAGCCCTAATTTTTTTATTTAATGTGAACTGAAATTGAAGGATAACTTTTCTTATATGGCAGTTCCACTTTCACCGATGATTAAATAATTATAATAAGCAAAAGATTGCTATTAAATAATCGATTTAAATTCACAGAGAGCATTGAAAGTCCATAAAGTAATAATCCAGATATTTTTCCATATAACTATCATTTATTTTTCCCACCGTCTAATTTTGGTGAGATCAAATTTCCAATAACTTCTCTTGAAATATATTTGCTTGAGAAAAAATTGTTTATGCTGGTGCTGATTAGTTTGTTCAATAAAAGTTCTTTTAAAGTTATGTGATTTTAAAATAAATTGCTTTTCCAGAATTCCAATATAAACAGCAAGTCAGATTTTCCAATTACATAAACCACCTAAATAATCAGATACGTGTCTGTGTTCACACAGACAAATCGTTTAGTTCGAAATACACATTCAATTCACAGTTTGTCAAGAGGTTCACAAATGGAGTTATTCCAGCGAATCTTCGTTAATAACTTAATATAAAGGGATAAAATTAAGGTAAAGCTTTTGAATAACAGGTGGCGATATGCCAACTCGAAATCTACAGCACGATATACATTTAAATTTCCGCGTTAAAATGATCCTCTGGAAGCTGGATCTCGATGGATTAATTTAAATAGAAAAAAAACTTTAATTGAATTTTCATACAGACCGCAATAATTCGGGTTTAAGTCAACATTTCGTTGCAAATTGGTTTCGTAAATTGCGTCGATTTGAATTAACCTTAACGGTTACTTTTCAGTCGTCCAAGACCATTTACTAGAAATTTAATAGTGAAATTTTTGGAAGCAGCCAAAGGCCGCGTTCCACAAACAAACCCGCAAAGACAAAAGTATTTTAATCCGGTTAGAGAAACTTTGAAGAGCCGGACGGAATAAATTCACAGTCGGATGTGCGAGCGACCGTGAGTGAAATAAATAAAATAAAATAAAACGCCGAGCCGGGTATTTAAATGAAACTTTGTTATTAGCATTCGTTGCAAAACAACAACAGCGACAACAACATCAAGAAACAACGTAAAAAGCTCACCCAATTCCAATGCAACTTACCGATGGTAATGCGTTAAACTAAGAAAAAAAGTATCGGTAATTGGTTCGTTGCCTTCGGAATTGAACTCGACGGTCCCGCGACGCACTTACATGGTCGACGCGAACGCACGCGCCCGTTCCCTACGAACGGGGGGTTGTTTATGCGAATTTATCTATATTAGACGCGCTACTGAAGAGATTTCGCACATAGGTCCGTCGGATTTATGAAGTCGAGGGCGCAAAAGTGGAGCGCGCGCAAATCTTCGGCGTACAACGATACCTTCGCATGGCACGGACGGAACGCCGGCTGATTTAATGTTTTTGACATGTTCGGTTCCGTATGCGTCTTATCCATCTTTTTTTATTGGAACTGTGTTTATGAGACTAGGTCACAGTCATCGTGTTAAGTAAAATTTTAATCGAACTCTGTGGTATTATGTGGGACTGTATTTGATTCTTAAATTTGTCGATTAAGACAAAATATGCAAATACCATGAATACCTTCCCAATAATATATACAACAATAAAGATTTCAGTAAAAACTTGTAACAAAAACATTACCGTTCAATCCAATAATTTAATAGAAAATATGGAAATACTAAAAAATAGTTTCAAACTGTAATTTATAAAAGATTTTTTTTGTAAAATGATAGATTCTCTTATATAATATAAACATTGTCATTTTTCTTTTTAAGGCTTTTTTCTTTTCTATTGTATGAATACTTGTGATTGAGTTTTTCTTTATTTTTATAATTCCGTAAATAATTTATTGACTTTTACATTTAAATTAAAATTATTATTTTTGGTCTAACATATATATCCCTCTCAGTTTTTATCGATTTATCGATTTTATCGATGTCTGTAAATAGTCTGTAAATAAAGTATAGTATTTTTTATTTAGCAGTTGTTACCTAACAAATTAAAAAACGAAACAATTTTATTCAAGTTGATAATTATTAATCTACACAATCTAAGCTCAAACATGACAACTGGAGAGGTATAAATTAGATATTTCTTTAAAACATATAGAATATTGAAACATTTCTCAAATATTAGGTATAAATTGTAACGATAATATTTTTCTATGAATTTATTAATTAGTCATTTTTCTGTTTAAGACTTTTTTCTTTTCTGTTGTATGAATGCTTGTGATTGAGTTTTTCTTCATTTTTATATTTCCATAAATAATTTATTGATTTTTACATTTAAATTAAAATTCTTATTTTTTTATTTAACATATATATTCCTCTCAGTTTCTATCACTTATACTATGTCTGTAAATAAAGTATAGCATTTTTCTATTTAGCAGTTGTTACCTAACAAATTAAAAAACGTAACAATTTTATTCAAGTTGATAATTATTAATCTACACAATCTAAGCTCAAACATGACAACTAGAGAGGTATAAATTAGATATTTCTTTAAAACATATAGAATATTGAAACATTTGTGAAATTTTAGGTATAAATTGTAAAGATAATATTTTTCTATAAATTTATTAATTTATGATTTTTCTGTTTAAGACTTCTTTGTTTTCTGTTGTATAAATGCTTGTGATTGAGTTTTTCTTTATTTTTATATTTCCATAAATAATTTATTGATTATTACATTTAAATTAAAATTATTATTTTTGGTCTAACATATATATCCCTCTCAGTTTTTATCGATTTATCGATTTTATCGATGTCTGTAAATAGTCTGTAAATAAAGTATAATATTTTCTATTTAGCAGTTGTTACTTAACAAATTAAAAAACGTAACAATTTTATTCAAGTTGATAATTATTAATCTACACAATCTAAGCTCAAACATGACAACTGGAGAGGTATAAATTAGATATTTCTTTAAAACATATAGAATATTGAAACATTTCTCAAATATTAGGTATAAATTGTAACGATAATATTTTTCTATGAATTTATTAATTAGTCATTTTTCTGTTTAAGACTTTTTTCTTTTCTGTTGTATGAATGCTTGTGATTGAGTTTTTCTTCATTTTTATATTTCCATAAATAATTTATTGATTTTTACATTTAAATTAAAATTCTTATTTTTTTATTTAACATATATATTCCTCTCAGTTTCTATCACTTATACTATGTCTGTAAATAAAGTATAGCATTTTTCTATTTAGCAGTTGTTACCTAACAAATTAAAAAACGTAACAATTTTATTCAAGTTGATAATTATTAATCTACACAATCTAAGCTCAAACATGACAACTAGAGAGGCATAAATTAGATATTTCTTTAAAACATATAGAATATTGAAACATTTGTCAAATTTTAGGTATAAATTGTAAAGATAATATTTTTCTATAAATTTATTAATTTATGATTTTTCTGTTTAAGACTTCTTTGTTTTCTGTTGTATAAATGCTTGTGATTGAGTTTTTCTTTATTTTTATATTTCCATAAATAATTTATTGATTATTACATTTAAATTAAAATTATTATTTTTTTATTTAACATATATATCCCTCTCAGTTTCTATCACTTATACTATGTCTGTAAATAAAGTATAGCATTTTTCTATTTAGCAGTTGTTACCTAACAAATTAAAAAACGTAACAATTTTATTCAAGTTGATAATTATTAATCTACACAATCTAAGCTCAAACATGACAACTGGAGAGGTATAAATTAGATATTTCTTTAAAACATATAGAATATTGAAACATTTCTCAAATATTAGGTATAAATTGTAACGATAATATTTTTCTATGAATTTATTAATTAGTCATTTTTCTGTTTAAGACTTTTTTCTTTTCTGTTGTATGAATGCTTGTGATTGAGTTTTTCTTCACCTTTATATTTCTGTAAATAATTTATTGATTTTTACATTTAAATTAAAATTCTTATTTTTTTATTTAACATATATATCCCTCTCAGTTTCTATCACTTATACTATGTCTGTAAATAAAGTATAGCATTTTTCTATTTAGCAGTTGTTACCTAACAAATTAAAAAACGTAACAATTTTATTCAAGTTGATAATTATTAATCTACACAATCTAAGCTCAAACATGACAACTAGAGAGGTATAAATTAGATATTTTTTTAAAACATATAGAATATTGAAACATTTCTCAAATATTAGGTATAAATTGTAAAGATAATATTTTTCTATAAATTTATTAATTTATGATTTTTCTGTTTAAGACTTTTTTTCTTTTCTATTATATGAATGCTTGTGATTGAGTTTTTCTTTATTTTTATATTTCCATAAATAATTTATTGATTATTACATTTAAATTAAAATTCTTATTTTTGGTCTAACATATATATACATATATCCCTCTCAGTTTCTATCACTTATACTATGTCTGTAAATATTCTGTAAATAAAGTATAATGTTTTTCTATTTAGCAGTTGTTACCTTATAAATTGAAAAACGTAACAACTTTATTAAAGTTGATAATTAATAATTTACACAATATAAGCTCAAACATGACAACTAGAGAGGCATAAATTAGATATTTCTTTAAAACATATAGAATATTGAAACATTTGTCAAATATTAGGTATAAATTGTAAAGATAATATTTTTCTATAAATTTATTAATTTATGATTTTTCTGTTTAAGATTTTTTTTCTTTTCTATTGTATGAATGCTTGTGATTGAGTTTTTCTTTATTCTTATATTTCCATAAATAATTTATTGATTATTATATTTAAATTAAAATTCTTATTTTTGGTCTAAGATATATATATCCCTCTCAGTTTCTATCACTTATACTATGTCTGTAAATATTCTGTAAATAAAGTATAGTATTTTTCTATTTAGCAGTTGTTACCTAATAAATTGAAAAACGTAACAACTTTATTAAAGTTGATAATTATTAATTTACACAATATAAGCTCAAACATGACAACTAGAGAGGCATAAATTAGATATTTCTTTAAAACATATAGAATATTGAAACATTTCTCAAATATTAGGTATAAATTGTAAAAATAATATTTTTCTATAAATTTATTAATTTGTTTATCTAATTCATCACATTTTGATTTTGCTGTTCAAATTCCTGCGTGTTTCTTAATCAATAAAATGTTATATGATTACCACAGAATATTGTTTATTCTTGTATTTTTATTAGATCTTTATTTCGTATAAAAACAATTTTATCTAATCTGACAAATGATAATTTATTAATTTTATTAAAAATTTAAATAAATTATCAATTGAAAAATAAAAAAAATACTTAATATTCAGTGGCAATTGCTATTTTAACATATTTAATGAGCTTGACAAAGGTTAATTAATTGTTATTAACATTAAAGAATAATTAATAGTAAATATTTAACAAATAATGAAACATTTAATAAAGAAAGTCACAATTGAAAATTGTATAAAAATATTTGAAAATTAGTAAGCAAATTTTAATGCGAGCGTGAGAATTTTTTTTGGTTAAATTTATATAAGTGTTTGGAATTCGTAATGTATCTCGGGGAATACCCAGGCGTGTGACCCAGTCACTACACCGTAGAAAGTTTATTGGTGTTTAATTTGGTCCGCGGACGCATTTGCATCCGAGAGGGCTCCTCAGCGAGAATTTATTTTGCCTGATATTGCGATAGGGGCAAACAACTAAGCCGTGTTAGCTATTACGACACATTTTTTACTAACTGCACATCGTTATTAGACACATAAATTCAATTGAATCAGTTGAAGTTCAAGAAAATTTAAGTGTTTGTCTGTATGTAAGGCTATTTGGTTTAACACGTCTTAATTTTTTTGGCTCTGAACTGATTAAGTTTCTTTTCTATAGAATAAAAACTGTAGCTAGACGATGAAAACGCACTAAATATAGTTTTAGACAACATAAAACTTCGCAAGTAGGGCAATATTCTGCACAGAAAGTTGCAGGATCATCAGTCTCATAAAAACAAATACCTCGAGGTGACAATAAGAGGAGACAATCAATGCCAGGACAAAAAATTAATATAGTTCTTCCAACAAAATTGATAAAATTACTCACGGTCCTTCATTACGTTAATATTTAATGTTACGATTCAGTGGCTGAGACACCCTTATAAAATGTCATCACAAGTTGTATATGAGATGCTAAAGTGTTAATGTTGTGTCTAGACTACATTCAATAAAATGTAACAATGCCCTTGCTGCCAAATTAAACATTCATATTCTTCACTGATTGACGAGCTTTTTATTGGAGATTCAATATTGACAATCAGAAGACGTTCGTTAGAGGCAGAGCAAAAATACGTTTATTTATATTTCACATTTACATTTCTGTAACACGTAATACAAAAGTACTGATGTGAACGTAGGAAATGTAGTCTGAAACACTAATTACTAAGGATTTGATACAACACATAATGATATACTTTTACAGTATGATTGATATTTGTAAAATGAAACTTTCTAACAAAAAGCTACAAAGAATACATCAAAACTCATTTCAATACATCCTTCCTCATAATCACCAGTCAGCATCAACATAACTGTACCTACTCATGTTTTACTATCGTCGTCTGAAAAGCTTTATATCTTTTTTGTTTTAGATGAATGTCACATGATACAAATAATAACCCGAAGGAGATTTGTGAAATAAATAGCTAGGGGATTCCATTTCTAAATAAAAACACTTTGTCATGGAAAAGCTCAAGTCTTTATGTATCGACTCCGTTCTTAAACGTCACGTCTTTAGTTATACATTCATTCATTGGTATGACGTGACGTTTCAATTTTCCTACAAATATTGTTTTTAAGAGTTTTACATTTTTCTTTAACATTCTCTTGACTCTCGACGATAACATTTCTTTCCTTATTTATCAAAATACTGATGTAAACAACGAAATAACTAGTATGGGTGTAACAAAAAAGATAATGACGACAAAAAAAAATAATGAAAGGTTTGATTAATGCAGGATTTAATCTTTCGGTCATAGTTAACTTGAAGTTAACCTAGATATTGGCTAAAGATCCAATACGCCGATAACAAATGAGTAAATAACTTAAGGTACAATTTTGTATAAAGTAATTTTTCCAGCCATTATCGGAGTTATTTAGGTCTAGGTTAAAGCGTAGTGGTGCACGCTCAAACGAGGGAACGGAGAGGCTTAAGATTATCAAGAACCCTTCAATTTCATGTTCATCAGCGTTATTCAAATCCCCCAAGTTCTTTCATTTTTTGTCAATTTGAAATTATACGAAATATAAACTCAATCATGTTTTGTCCGATAACAATCGGTTTCGTTATACCGAAGTTTAGCATTTGAATTATCATAATATTCGTGGAAGTTTGTTGGTAGATCAGAGATAATTCCCTTCAAGTGTTGTTTAATGAACAGATTAAATAATAGTTTATTTCTTTGATTTGGAATAAATTGTGACTATAAAATTGGACTGAGTAATTTTAGTTGTACAGCAGTGGTCATGATGTTAGTAACTTTTTAAAATGTTAAATATTTTAGCTGCGACGATAATTTAACCTGTTATACTAATTTACCTGAATTGGTATATTTTAAATAACAAAAAAACTAAACATCTTCTAAAGCACATAAAATTGATAAAATATGATAATTAAATAAAACACTTTAATATAATAGAATTCTTTAATTATTTTTGTAAAATAGTACAATAAATTAAATATTAGATCTAGATTACACATTAACAAATCAATAATTTGTATCAAAATCGCCTAAACTATTTACAACACAATTTTTGTACAAACAAAAGACGCCAACATGAGACACTTGGAGACTCATAAAGTTGCCAAAGAGCTGATCATCATCGTTTAACCTATGACACTGGGTGCTTGGCAAGAAGTGTCCGAACAGTCCAGCCACGGATTCCAAGTGTACTTGTAGAGTTTCGGATCGTCCCCTTCGATGTCGATCTCCTGGTCCAGTTGCGGCACCAGTCCTTGTCGGTAATCGACCAGGGCCCGTTTCATGCGTCGCACGACGCTGGGAAAGAACTTCGCCAGATCGTTTTCCTCGCAGGGATCGCTCGGTATGTCGTACAAACAAACTGCACCACCTGACAAATAATGACTGTTATTAGTAGACGAGGAAACGGTTTATTTTAATGTTCGAAAGTTACAGTTTTAAACGCTTCACTTAGTTTTAATAGACCAACCCAACAATCATTTGAATATGGCACGATAATATCCCCGTTCGAGTTGAAACGTTAAATTCGATGTTTCTTCGAAAAGACTTACTGGCTGGATCGCAGGGGTTTTTCTTCGCCTTAGGGCCGAGACACCGTAGCGTTGATGTGCGTCTTAGTCCCTCGTACTCCAATTCGGTGAGGGGTGTGTAATTGACCTTCCTAATAACCCTTCCCGCAGGACTGTCGTAAATCGCGCTGCCGTTGTAAGAAGGCTCCTCTATGTTTTCCAAAACCGTGTCCCCGTAATATTCGTTGTACGTTCCGTTCTGGCTCGTTCCTAAAATAATACAATAAATTTGGAACGAACGATATATTTGACAGTTTGAGTTATTGTAGTGTTAAAGTGGCAACGTAGATGCAAATAATCTTCGGGAAGGTGAACGGAATGGAAATCAACAAAAAAAGTATATTTATTTTTCATTTGATTAAACCCAAAGAAGTTCGTGTTTGTGCATGGCGCGAGAACTGTCCTGGAGCGTGAAAATTTCCAGATAAAAATAAAAACTGGAGTTATGTGGTAAACTTTGCCGGCGCATAGTAAATGCGAGGTAAATGTTCATGTCGTAATTTAAAAATGCAATGTGAATATGTTTTAAATAAATAATTAGACATGTAACACATCTGTATTTAATTTTTTTTTATTTTGTTTTATAACTAAGTTTTAAAATTTAATAATATTCAAGGAGTTTCTAAAATGGGTGGTCAAAATTTGGGATCAGTCAGAAAACATCCAGTAATTAAGAAAATCTAAATATATTTTTTTTCTGAAGTTTCTTCTGAAGAAAATTAGCCCCTCAAATTTAAAATTCAAAAAATATTTTGTTCTTATATTTCCGTAATCTTTGGTACAATTGTGTTTAAATTTGATATGTATTATCCCAAAATACATGCCTACAATTCAATATAATAAACTTGTCCAATATTGTTGCTGTGGCGGAGATTCTGGGAGATTCTCTTTTCTTCTTAAAACCATCTAGCATTTCATATTCTTTGCACAATTTGGAAGAATAAATATGTTATACTCTTGATTAATTTTGATGTTGCCGTCTTTGACATATTTCTGATTTAATGTTCCCTTTAATTTTTCTCTTGAAAAATCTTAAAAACGCCATTGATAATCAATAGTAATCAAGAGTATAATTTTTATTCTAAATTGGACAAAGAATATATGAAAAGCTTAATAGTTTTAAATAATATTCAGTGGCGAAGAAAATAGGTCGAGAAAAAGAGGACCACAGTACGAACGCCACTTAATCATTATGGAAAATGTTCATTACATTGAATTGTGGATAAATACTTTAAGAAAATTGACATTAAATGTAAACAAGATTGTACCAAAGTTTACAAAAATATAAGCAAAAAAAAAACAATTTTTGAAATATAAATTTAAGAAGCTGTATTTTCTGTCAATTTGTCTCAATTTTTTTTTAATTAATTCTATTAACATATTAACATATTTTGTCCCACAGTCTAAAATTAGTTTAGTTGGTTTAAGACATCATCTGTTACAAATTATTACAAAAGTTATTTAATAAATCAATTTTGCTAATAATAATTAATCATGAACAACTTACGTCCAATAATGAAGAAAATCTAAATAAAATTTGTTTTTAAAGTTTTCCTCAAGAAAATAAAGCCCGTCAAATTTAAATTTCACTTTTTTTTTTTCATATTTCCGTAACCTTTTAAATTTGGTATATATTATTCTAGATTATATCATATAGATAAACTCTTTTCATAATGATGCAGATTCTAGGAGCTTCTCCTTTTTTTACCTTATTTTCTTCGCCACTGAATATTTTTTTAAAATTATTAACCTCTTCATATTCTTTGCATAATTAATTTTGACTATTCAACTATTTTGAGTTATTTTAGATTCATGTTTGAAAAAAATTAAAATAAACATTAAAAATGGTTGTCATAATCAAAATTAATTAAGAGTATATTTTTCCTCCTTCTTATTTCAGGAACACCTTGTGTAACATCAATGAGATATTGCAATAAGTTTTTATCTTTAAAGAAGCTTATCTGGCAAAAATGTGAAACTAGTAATTAAATAATTAATTAGTAAATTAATAATAAATATTATTACACAAATATACACATATTAATTAAATTAAATTGTGTTGTTTTAACAAGAATTTTAAGACATGACCTTTACGTTAGATGGTTTTTAAAGATGAAAACTAGTCGCAAATAAAGACAAGGTTACAGGGAAGTACTTTGAACTTGTTATTCGTGACATGTGAACCCTTGTTAAAAATGAAGTATGTATAAAAACTTATAGAAAATTTGAAATTGGGTGGAGAGTAAAATTCTTATCACTGATGTAATTATACATCGAAATATTTAAAGTTGGTTATAAATAATATTACATTTTAAAATAAATTATTGATTTTCGTATTTACTTCAAGTAAGTATAAAAGCAAGTCTAACATAGTACCTAATACTGTTGATTTAATGTTATTAACTCAGAAATGTTGCATCTGAGCCTCATCCACTTTGAATATCAATTATTTTGAGTGCAAGATTTAATGCACGACCTTCTCGATATGCGTACAAACCCACAATTGACTCATTATCGGTTTCCGTGTGAGTTGGCCGGAGTTCGGCAAGTATTTTCATTGGGAAATGAACTGAACCGAACTTACCGACAATTAATTTCCAGTTGTAGAACCGGAGCGCCGCATTCCTCGTTTTCTCATCTATATTAATTAATATGTCGTTCCTCGGCGATGGCAAATCGTATACCTGGAATAAAATTGTAAATAGTTATCATTTGTTTCATCATCTAATGTAGATTTTAAATACTGCAATCGTGCAGTTGCGACAGTTTAATTTCGTTTCCGAACGGATAAATGAGATAATTCCTGAAGAGTTACTGTGCAAATCTGCAAGTGAGTCAGGACCAAATGCAATTCCATGTTCCGTAATTACAGTTATGCATAATTCGAACGCATTGTCTAATTTAATTGTTATAAATTGTAAGACTTACTAGACTGGACCATTGATCTATGCCATCCAGATCTGGATCTATGGCTCCAATGTCTCCACCAGCTGCCGAATACAAAGTGGGCAACCAGTCGGTTATATGCACCAAATCGGATGATACCCTGGCTGATTGTACCAAAAGGGGGCTCCAAATAAAGGCTGTTCCACGTATGCCTGTAAAATCGCAAATTGGTAGTTGTTTGCTAATATCTGAAGACAAACATCCATCGTATAATATTGGACTGGTCACGTACTGGGACGAGCGTTGTTTAAGTTTGAATTAGTTAGTAATTAGTTCTAATTAATGGATAAATACAGAGGAAATATATTACAGCTGCGCAATATATGATTAATTTAAGTTCAAGAATGACCACCACTTCTTTATACTAAACAACAATAAACCGCATTCACGTCATAAAATATAACTTTGTGAAATTACGTAAATCATATCCTAATAGCTGGATTCCATACTAAAACATATTGTCTGTAACTTCAATATTGCTTCTCTAGGAATCCAATTAAACCAATTAAGTAACACAAGTTTGTCGTCAAACAAACTATCTGTGTATATTAAAGGAAAACAGAAACGTTACCTCCTTCGAATAGCGTGTTTTTGATCCCTCGAAGTGGGTAGTTGCTGCCCCAGTTTCGGTATGATCCTAAAGTGGGGGCGCCGTTGTCGGTCATGAATACAATGACCGTGTTTTGTAGCATTCCTTTGCCATCGAGAGCTTCAACAATTGATCCTATGCTGTCGTCCATTTTTGATACCATTGCTGCAATTAATGTTGGTTTTATTTTATCATGTTTAAAATGTCGAAGTCGTGTTTGTGTTTAAATATTATTTGCGTTTACATTTTTGATGTTGGACACAAAAGTTCAAGAAATGTATTCAGTTTCGTCAAATATTGAAGTGTTCAAATGTGTAAATATGGGTAGAAATAAATATTTATAAGAAGTCTTGAAGTAACGATTCGTAGATTTTCATAGTAATTTAAGCATTAGTCAAGGAACTTTTTCAGAAATTTGAAACATGTGAAAACACGTATACATTTGTGTTGTTCTCAAAAAACAAATCTAAACGTTGATAAACGCTTCAGACAGATATTAGTGAAGTAATATTCATTTTTTTTTTACTCGTTTAAAGCCTACTGAAACATTTTTATTATTATGATTCATACATTTAACAAACATTAATTAGTTATTTCCTGTGATTTTCATAAAAACATTCATTCAAAAACATTCAATACAACCAATCCGATCTCGGATTTGTCGAAAACTGATGCAAATCGAAGTTTGCCAAGTCATCAGTCACATCCATAAATTTCTGACAGTTCATTATCAGTTATACATCTGTACACGTTCTACTACTTTTAGCTGGCTTTATTATATTTGATTTACCTACATTACCAACATGGAGTGATGTGTTCAAACCTGCAAAAACTTTTTGTGATTCATCCCCATCCATTTCCTTAATTATTTGTTCTTCCACTCCAATAAAAATGGTAGTGGTAAAGATTTATTTAGACATATACTGTTATCTTGTAGCTGCCATACAAATACATTCCTTGTCAACCAATTATCACCGTTTCATAAATAGAAAATGTTATTTCCAGCGAATTACAAAAAAAAAAAAACACGACTTTACCTGCGTAGGTTCGTCTGTTAGCGTCGGCGATGTGCTTGAACTTGTTGACGGTTTCTTGAGGCGCTTCGAGGGGTTTCCCCTGGTTACTGGCGTGGACCGCGTTGTAGGCGACCGTCATGAACAGCGGCTTATTAACGTCGTTATTCTCGATCGTATTTATCGCATATTCGGTAAACAAGTCGGTCGAATACTTGCCGACTTCCTCGAAGGCCGCTTCGCCGTCCCTACGCAAATCGAATCCGGTCCAGTCTCTGTCGTTGTACTGGAAAAATAAACGGAAATGCGGTATGTCAATTGCAAATGTCTTGCGAGTCCGTTATTTGCGTAACGTTTTCTTTATGTCGGTGACGAAAACAGTTTTGTATGTCATCGGTACTTATTGTTAGACATTTCGATTTATATTGCACGCCAAGATGGAAGTACAATGGAAAACAAATTACTTTCTGTTCGAAAAATTTAATATTAACGTCTTCTGCGGCACGCTTTAATTCTAAATGAAACTTAAAAAAGTTTTTGATGGCCACATAAAACGAACAAGTTCTTAAAGAGATATGGAACAGTAGGATATTTTTGGGGGATTTTCTGGGGGTTGAAAGTGGGACTTAACCTTAATACCTACGTTCCAAGTTGATAAATAATCATAGTAGCTGATGAAGCCGTTGTAGAAGCCGAAATGGTGGTCGTAGCCACGAGCGATCGGCGTCTCGTTCCAGCGTGAGTAGCCCAAATGCCATTTTCCCACCAGATGTGTCGAATATCCTAAATCCTGCAAAACGAAACGCGAGTTACAATGGGTGGAAGGGAGTATATTGTTAACAACGACAAAATCCATCAATTATGTAAATCGGGGATAATCCCTAAACATTTTTTTAATATATACACACAATTTATATAATATCAATCTATCTTTGTTTAAATAATGTTTACTAAATATAGAACCTTTTGCTTAATTTATTGCACTTATAAGTGATATGTTTAAAATATAAAAGGCATTCTTTTAGTGATAATTCTAAATCTTTATTTCCGGAATGTCCAAAATCAACTAAATAATTTACTTACTCATTAAAAACATTGAAAAAACTTAAAATATATTAACTGTTATAATTTTGCATATATTATTACTATACATTCAAGATGAAATTGTCGCAAGGTGCAAAATAAATGCATATATTTGAATATTTAATGTAGCATATACACTTTAAAATATTTTGTACATTTTATTTGCATTAATTAAATATTTATCTACTACTTTTTCAGATAACATAATAAAATTGCTTGGCGTATATATTTATAACATAAAATAAAAATAGCCAAGAAAATTTGTTTGTCCATGCAAAACCTTGAATTATTTTAAATCATATTCAATATCAATAATTTTAAAGGCTATTTTAAACCCCAATAATTTATTGTCCAATTTATTAGGAACAATCAGTATATTATAAGTATATACCAATTTTTCATCAGTGTAGGCAACATGTTTATTTTAAGGTTAGGTTATTTTAAATGTGTAACCTACATACTGGTAAAGACATTTTGTTTATTTAAGTTGGTAGACCAAAAATAACCAGAAAATTGGCAAAAATATGTTATTTAGAGAAACAAATAAAACAAAAATCATATTGCTAACTTCAAAATTCATTCTCTGGAATCAGATCAGAACTCAAGTTTTATTAACTTACCTTGAAATATTGCGGCATAAGTTTACCATCTGGCAGTGCCCTCTTCTCGGCCGCCATCAGCGGTTCACCTTGCATCCCTGCGAGAATCGTTTTTTACATTAGATATCGCTTTACGCTCTTACCGTATCGATTAACACTTTCAAACGCCACTTAAATACCTTTTAAATATGCCCCCGTCATAATGAAATCAATTTCCTTCGTCGCGGTTCCAAATCGCAGATTAAGAAACGGTGATTGCCGTTGAGAATGTTAATCGGAGATCAATTTATATATTTTAATATCTCGGGAGTTGGAAAAAGTTTTCTTATAATTTGTAAAATTAATTTTTACTTATTATTTATTCATATTTAAACGTTTTTAATAAACTCTCGTGTATTTGAAGAGTTTAATAAATTTAACAAAATTGAGGATTTTGGAGTTCATAAAGATCAAAGTAATGTATAGAATTTATTAGTAGTAAGTAAATAAGAATAAAAGTAGAAAAATTTAATAAAAAATAGCATCATAAATGTTAAGTTATCATTTATATTTATATATTCATTTACTTCTTTAAAAATATTAGTAATAAATAAATAAAAAATATAGCAAAAAATTAAAAAAGAATTTTAATAAAGAAGGATATACAGATAGAATTTTAAGGAATCAAATATTTTTAAAGAAATTAAATAATTTAAATAAACTAATCTAATCTCCAATCTGTATTTAAAGAATTTTAGTATCATAAAGATTCAAATAAAATATAAGAAATGCCAATTAAAAAATATTTAAAAAACTGAATAAATAAAGATTCTAATTAGTTAACAAAAAAGATAAAAAAACTGATTCTGAATAACCAACAGAGTGTTAAAGAATTTGAATCTGTAGAATATGAAGTATTATTTTACAAAATCTTTTTTTGTAATATTAAGGTACAACAAAAAGAAATTTTAAAAAATACGGAAGAGTTTAAGAAATTTTAACAATTAAAGGGATCTGGAGAAAAGAAGTTTCATTACTTACTATTTTACTATATTAAATTTATTTATGTATTAATTGTAAATTCATAAAAAACAGGTTGATCAATTTGTATGTGCAAGAATGGCAAGAATTTAAAAACACTAATTGGATTAAATTTACGTTCTTCAAAAACAAATTTTTAAAAATAATACACAGAAATTGAAGAATCTGTGACGTCAAATTAAGTTAAAACTAATGAATAACAATGTTTATTAATGACTCTGTTTACATTTTATTGGCCGAAATAATTAAATCACATTTTTAAAATATTCCCATACCAATTAACCAAAGCATGTCAGAATAATTATAAAACCGCGGTTCGCAGTGAACTGTTGATTTTGCATGACAGAGTATAATGTAGTTATATATTCTATGCGTCTGATATAAATCTATTTATGCGATTAATTTAATAAGCATTTTGAGCTTGTCCAAAAATAGGAAATTTTATGCCCACCAGTGATGTCATAGACTTATATAAAAAAACTGACCTACACTACCAATTAAAGTGTTATAATAAAATATGTTAATTAATGCGATATCTGTTAATTAACCTGAGATATAAGAAGTTGAGACATCAAGAACTTGAATTTATTATAATATCCTGTTAGTTATTAATTAATTATTGCCGATAATAATCGTTTTTTGTCTTCGTACATCCCATGCCAATGATCGCGTGTTAACAATAAAAAAAAATTTGAACTATTTACCCAATCTCATGGGATATTTGCCGGTCAATAAGGCCGTCCTCGACGGCGTGCATGTTGATTGTACATAATGACTGTTCAATATTATCCCGTTGTAGGCTAATGCGTCGATATTCGGTGTCGGAATTTGATTGCCACCATGAAATCCCACATCATTCCAACCCTGAAACAAAAATAGTCATCAATAAACAATATCTATTGTATGCATATTAATTAAACTTTCGAAATTATTTCATGCGTATCCAAATGTTTATTTATCAAATCTAATTAATAAGATGTAAATTAATCCACATTGTTAATTTGTATTGTTTACTTTACATTCCGTTTAACAAATGTCAAACAATTAATCGTCGAGTGTTTTTGACGTTTCAACTTTGCCAAAATTAAAAACAAGAATACCGCCTATTTTCCCGTTTAATTAATTTTTAATTTACTTCCGGTTCGATCATTTGTGCATTTTATGTTAAACCATGATTTGCCCTGATTAAACTTTAAGTGGTTTCTAAAAGAGCACTTTTGTTATATTGTTTACAAATTGATCAAGTGTAAGTCGTCATTAAATTTCGTGTTGTTGAATTAATTTACCGCCTGAACAGGTTATATTATAAGGCTTTATTAAATAAAAAATTTGTTTGGTTGTTTACTCGTTTATAATGTATTTATCAAAGGACCCTCCCCCTATTCGATCATTATGTAGACATCAAATAATGCCAACGATTCAGAAATGTTACATAAAAATACAAACAATACTTTGTTTGATTAGATTTTAATGATATATTAAAAATGGTTTAATGTGTGAAAATGTATGTTGTGCAAACTGATTATAATGCCTTTAAACCAGAAGATAAAATATAAATTAGAAATTATATGGTAGAGTCAAAGAAATTATTATGAAAATTTTAATAAGAGTTTATAATTAAATTTTGAAATTGTAGTGTAAAATCTAGACAACAAAAATGCACTAAGATTATAAGACAAACATACGACATAATAGATTTTAACTCATGTGAACACAGTTGAGTAATTTAACATTAATAACCACATTATTAATTTTTCCACATTTCAACTAAGTTTTATCTCAATATTATATTATTATTAATTAAACCATTTAGACTTGTTTACATTGTGTTAAAATTACCTGAAAAACCACAAATTAATAATTTCTAGCAATTATAATCATTAGATGGTGGATTTCAACGCGGTTGCTGTATTGACTGGCATTCTTTTCTGATAGGTTCATTCATCAGATCCGTGTTTTGAGAAATGACTTCCTTAGAACAAGTTTTTCAATGAATAATACATTATCTAAAACCACAATGTTGCTACTCGAGTTTAATAAGTGCAATTAAATTCGTTTAAGGTCATATAAAATTATTTATTTTATTTTTTAACTGGTTAAAATATTAATAACAATATTAGTTAATGATATTTTAATTCCATGAAAGCGTATTTTAGTTATTTTTTTAATTTGTATGTAGCACTTTAAATTAGTTAAGGTCTTTGAGCTAATTAAAATAATGTCTAGGAGTATAATAGTAAAATAAAAGTTTTTATATTATTATGTAATAAATTAAATATAATTAAATTTAAAACAATATTTAATTAATGTTAATATGTTTATCAATTCATATAATTATAAATATTAATAATTTTCATATTTGGAAACATTTAGTTGAGTTTTCAATTGTTTACAATTCATTATTATAGAAATGCACTGATGTGTAATATATTAAATCTTGTATATTTCAATATTATAACAATATATGATGAAGTTAATAAAATTTTATACCAAATTGGTATTAATTACGCAGATATACAAAAAACGAAAAAATTATTTGCCAGGATAGATTTTAATAAATATTAATTATTGTTAAAATTGAGGTTATTCTAATTTAAATTTTTTAGCAGTTTTGTATAAATATTACTTGTGATCAACGCCCCAAGTACTTGACAGTAGTTTCAATTCACGGGTTTGATTGTCATATGATTACAAGACTTAATAGTTTAGTTTTCTAGTTTAGTTTTATAGTTTCGAAGTCTCATAGTTTCATTGTTTCATAGTTTCATAGTTTCATAGTTTCATAGTTTCATAGTTTCATAGTTTCATAATTTCATAGTTTCATAGTTTCATAGTTTCATAGTTTCATAGTTTCATAGTTTCATAGTTTCATAGTTTCATAGTTTCATAGTTTCATAGTTTCATAGTTTCATAGTTTCATAGTTTCATAGTTTCATAGTTTCATAGTTTCATAGTTTCATAGTTTCATAGTTTCATAGTTTCATAGTTTCATAGTTTCATAGTTTCATAGTTTCAAAGTTTCATAGTTTCATAGTTTCATAGTTTCATAGTTTCATAGTTTCATAGTTTCATAGTTTCATAGTTTCATAGTTTCATAGTTTCATAGTTTCATAGTTTCATAGTTTCATAGTTTCATAGTTTCATAGTTTCATAGTTTCATAGTTTCATAGTTTCATAGTTTCATAGTTTCATAGTTTCATAGTTTCATAGTTTCATAGTTTCATAGTTTCATAGTTTCATAGTTTCATAGTTTCATAGTTTCATAGTTTCATAGTTTCATAGTTTCATAGTTTCATAGTTTCATAGTTTCATAGTTTCATAGTTTCATAGTTTCATAGTTTCATAGTTTCATAGTTTCATAGTTTCATAGTTTCATAGTTTCATAGTTTCATAGTCCCACAGCTTCATAGTTTATTTCATAGAATATTTTCTTTAATTAGTATACTGAATATGCTATATCTAACATATTCAATTAATATTCAAACATCTCTCATCAGTATCCCGTTCCATGCAACTGGACATGTCAAGAACCGGCTCCACTTCGTTTTATATCTTATTAAAAGAATAAAATAAAAGCAAAGATGCATATTATATTTTCTATAAATTGAATTTTATACAATATTAGTTTAGATTTATACTTATATATTAAAATATTGCACCACAAAAATGTTTTTTTTTACATTTTTGAAAACAAAAATGTGAAGGAAACGTTAAAAATTGAGTATTAAACGGTAAACAACAATTTAATAACAAAGTCTATATAATATTATAATACAATAGTTACATACGAGATCATCGGCAATAATCAATAAAATGTTGGGCTGATCGGCAGCGTTAGTCCTATCACAAACGTAACAAACACAAACAAACAGAACCGTCTGAAACCACATAATAATAATTATTTAAAAAATTCGCGTGCGAAACGTGAACAGCGAAAAAGCGAACCGGTGACTAACTGGATGAGGATAAGACACTGTTAATTTATAACATAACCAATTAATCCCCGATGGCGGAATATCTCGGCATCATCACGGTCGTCTTATTAACATACTTAACTACCTATGAAGTTCGTTGGTTTCGAACAATAACGTGGGTTATTGTTGAAATTTCAATTCGCGAACACCTCTCGGTGGGATGTTGTAAAATAAAGCACACAAAACGTGTAATTAGCGTACGAGTGCGTTTTGAATTATTGTAAAAATGTGTTACGGACGTATGAAATATGCAATGGCAGGCGGCCTGTTTGTTTCAACAACCGGATCTCTCCGTCTTAGAAAATTACTCTTTTTTTGAAGATTGTCTAGAAGATTACTCATATAACCCTTAATTTTCGCACATCAACAAGTGTTAAAATGCTGATTTATTAATGCATTGTTCAAGTAATTTATGTTAGTTTTTATCTTGTTTATGTACAGGTTTGTAATGACTTATAATAGTACTAAATTTTGGTTACTCAGCCGTTTTAATTTTTATTTATATAATATTTGCATTAAGGTTCATCTTGTCAATATAATTAGTATGTATTACAAGAATATTCTTATTAAATATCTTCATGAGAACCAATATAACTTGAAGGTTTTAGAAAAACACATAAACACTCAAAAGTTTTTAATTAAAACTTAATAATCAATAATATTAGATTAGGAAAAATTATTTTATGTTGTTAATTCATCATTAAAAAGACAAAAGAAATGTGATTATCTCGAATAATTAGGAACCCCTGATGTATAAAAAATAATAACTAGGAATAGCAATAAAATAGAAAAACAAAGACTAAAGAACGATTAAAGGCTTTAGGAAAAAAATTATAGTCCTATTATTTTTATGTTTTATCTGAATCTGAATCTGAATGGAGCTTACAGGTTACAAATAGATGTAAATAAAATGGCTATGCCATTGCCTCTTCCAAAACACAACAGTTTTTGGGTTATTAATTTTTTTCCAAAAATTTTGATAAATGATAACCGAAATGTCTGTAAAGTCCATTCTTGGCATACACGTTAACCAATAATTATTTTCAATGGAACATCATTAATGATATAAATGGTTCTGGCAGTTCAGTTTCAGGTGCCCAGAATTTTTTTATCGTTTCTCATAATGCTGATTCTGTTAAAAAAGTATTATTTTAAATATTATGTTAACATTGAACATGAAAATTAGTTTTATTAATGTCTGTTTAAAGACATTTAAAAAGAATATAAGTTGTTGAATTAACTTTAAAATTAATTGAATGATAATGATATGATTTAATATCTAATTTATTAGATAATTACGAACCATTCAACATTTTTCTTGCTAAATTGCACGGAAAAAATCATCTGAATACCAGATTTTCCTAAACAATCCACTTCCGCAAGATTGCAGAATTAATAATACACCTGTAGAACAGATAGACAAATAGCTTATCTAAAACCGACATAATTATCGTTATTTATAGTATTTCTAATTTATTTTATTACTCTAATCGAAAATCTTGAACGCCATTAACAATGGAAATATCTTACAATTATTGATAGTATCCAATTAGGTCATGTAAATTGTATAATTAAGCTGCACAAAAGCCGCATAAAAAATACATAATTGCGTATAAAAATGTATCTGATTTGCAATTTAGATGCATATTTAAATGTTGGCACTATCAGCGAATGCAGTTTAAACTAATAGGGACTGGGAATATGAGATTATATAAAAATGAACTCATTTCATTTTTATAATTGCGTTTAAAATATGACAAGATTCAGTTTGAAATGAATCGAGATAATTTTCTAGTAGGTGTTCGGAAACTTCTGACTAATTTGTTTTCCTGGTCGTGTTTACTGAAAAGGTTTTGATTACTGAAAATTTGTTCCTCATGATTATTTTTAGTAATATAAGTGTTACTGAGTCAAACTAACTAAATTGATTTACGCCATATTATAAGATAATTTATTTATATAGTTTATATTTTATTTTTATTTCATATTTGAAACTATTGTTTATTTTTCACATAAATTATAATTAGACTTTTTTTCTAATATCAGTACCAATTTTTAAATCCTTACAATAGATAGTAAAATGTTTACAATGTTATTTATTTCGTTAATTGTACACGGAAGTAAATAAATTTTTCTTCATCACACATGGTTGATTCAACGATTACAACAACATACTCTTCCAGATCATAATCTGATATTCTGGTAGCTGTCTCATGGTCGATTTGCTCGGATAACCAACCATTCTTTGTCACTTGTTTTTTTCTCGACATTGACGAACAATTAATAATATGCTGGAATTTTATTATTTTAGCTAATTTATAAATTACAATGCTTATTTTATAATACTGTTAAGAATAAGGGAAGTTTTAACGGGGTCAAAATAATTTAATGTACAATGAAGTATTTCTCATTCGTCTACTCATGAGTGACATTGCTTGAAATTTTCAGGGGAAAATTTAAATATTTTAGGCCACATATTCAGTAACGTCAATTAGCCGAGTTTGCGAACGGATTTTAATGCTTATTGATTTTTACTGGTTACAAACATTAAAACACAGCTATTTGACAAAATTAAAATTTAAATTAATATGTATTAGAACTTTAGGACCGTCTAGTTGTACAATCATCTGCCCAAATTGGCTGATAATAGCAGTAACGGCTTGTTTGAGTTTGGTGATCCACATTATACAGATAACAAAAAAAAGTAAAAACAATATTTTATTTTTTTTACACATAATTAACAACATATAATTCATATATGTTGCTTGTTGTTGGTTTTACAACATATGTTCCTTCTATCTTTGTTTAAATATTAAGTTTTATTTCATTTTAATAGAATAAAAACATAAAATGTATTTTTTAATATTAATGAGATGTCAATAAAATCATTTTCATAAGTGTTTTGGTGGTGGTTCAATTATGGTGTGGGAATCCTTCTATTCTTCTGGGGAAGGCCTCAATCTGACTTATGTACAGAGATATGTTTTAAAAATTTGCTTCCATATATTGTTGAATTGATGCTCTTAATGAATATGTCTCAACATGAAAACGAAACCAAACACAAATCCAAAATTGTGGTTTAAAGATCGATGTTTTGTCGTGTACGTTCCAATTTCTAATCATCAACGCTATAGAAACCATGGGGATTTAAAAAATGAACACAAATAATTACTTTAAAAGCTTAATTGTGTTTAACTATTAGAAAAAAACTCTTTTTTTATTGATTTAATGTTCTTCTATAAATTATTTACCGATTTCTGCTATTCATTGTTTTTAATTTTTGTCTAAACTCTCACCGGATCCATTTTTTTCACTCCCGCAATCAAAACAGATAATCTATTTATGTAATATTTATTTAAAACAATCACCGCGAAGATATATAAATAAAACATAATTTCGTTCGTGTTTTTAATAATTTGGAATTCCCTTTCATCATTATTATTATTATTATTAACCTTGCACGAATGGTGTTAGTATATCGTGTTCCTCTGACCTCTATGCTACACCTTTGATTGTAATAAACAATTTTCAATTCGCTTTTGGTTTATAAAGGAAAACAAACTCAACAAAAGTGTATAATTTTACAATAAATCACGGATTTTCGGATGTATTTCAGTTTGAGCAAGGTCGAGAAATTGGAAGAACCTTTCTGGTTCGCTGGCTCTTTGTACTTCCTAAATGTGTCGTGGTTACTATCTGTGAAATAGGCAGACAGTCTGTTATCTCGAATGCAAATCTCTTGATGATTAAGTTATTTATTTTATTATGTGTTAGCAATTATTTTATTATGTCTGAGACTCTTTATCCTCAGCAGTGCAGACCTGTTGTCCTATAGGCAATTCGCAGATCTCAATTGTAATCTGAGTTGCATATACTCCTTTAAACAATTTTAAATTATTCAAATTATTAATTAAAATACGAGACAGTTCGGTAATTCCAGATCACACTATTAAAAAAAATACGTGAATTAATGAATCGTAACCACTAAAAACACATATTTTATTTATAGTTTTTTCATCACTTTAAATAATTAGTTTGTATAATTATACGAGTAATTAAAATTATTTTTATACTTTTAAGAGATTAATTAGTTGGGGAAGTTTATTTTTTTGCAAGTTAATTTATTTTATAAATAGATATGTAAATTAAATTTGGGACCCTGAAATTTCTGAGTTAAAATATTAAGACATTGACCATAAATTGTGTTATTATCAAACATACAATTAACTGTTCATTGCCAATTTAGATTATAAACATGCATGCATAATTGTCGATGTTAAGAGAATTCTAACATGCGAGGTATTATATTCTTATAGATAAAAATATTATAATACCTCTGTCGTTAGTTGTGAAGGTAATACGTAAAAATGTGATGCAATACTTGGTCAAATATAAAAAATGTAAAGCAATAAATTGTCAAGTTTAATGTTATTAAAAAAATTAATTAAAAGGGAGGTAATTGTCCTTGTATTTGCTGTTGCACTTCTTTGCAGACATGTTAGCTGGTCTTCCCCAGTTATTTATAGAAATACGAAGAGAAAACATCCGTTGTGATTTCAGTTCGTTACTCTATTTATTTTATGTAAATTCCAAAAAGTAATAATGCAGCAACACTAACATGTCTGAGAGAAAAATTAACAAATAGCTCGTAGTGGATTTAATAATTCACTCAAGCAACAATCAGGATCTGTGCTGTTACTTCGCCTAGAATCGTAATTATAATAATAAATTTAAAGCATGTAGTTAAGTTAACCTTTCAGGGTCATCGAGAAAAAAGGGGAGCTTATGTCATGACTAAATATGTAAGTTAATAAGGAAGAAAAATATAGAATGTCTAGTCGAAGAATTTTAACTGTTTAATTTGCAGTACTTTATAATATTGCCTTTCTGATTAGAGTAGTTGTCATTATAATAGCAATTTAACTACTTATATTTTTATTCTATAAAATGATATTTTTCTAAATTCAGCTGTTGTTAACACACATTTATTAAGAGCATCATATCTTCAATATGATAACATAATTCAAATCCCACCATGTTTCACTGTGTGTATAACAAAATTTTTGTGTAATTTTCTCCTTGTAGGATGTTTAACATAAGCAGAGTCATCTTATTATTTTAATTTAGATCTGTTACTAAAAACTACCCGTCCTAAGTGTTATGTAGCCCAGTAAATACGATCCCAAGCAAGTCAAAATTATACATTTTTTGTATAAACTAAGGTTCTTCATGTAGGTCTGGGGTAAAACAAACTCCCATTCATTAAACATTTTCTCACATTGTTTGAACTAATTTCTGCAAGGCCCACTTTTTTCAAGTTGGATTTAATTTCAGTTGACGATAATGCTTTTTACAGTGATAATTCCAATTATTGATTTTTTTTAATAGCTACCACTTGACCAGTTTCTTTAAATTTTTTAATAATACGAAAAACGATTAACTTATTTAGCTGTAAATTCTTTGTCATCTCTTCTTGTTTCTCTCGGTCTTGGTAAGTTATAATGAGTTATAATTTTTTTTACGGTTTCACTTACGTCCAATAATGATTATAATACGTAAAAGACACTAGTAAATAACCTATTTAAATTCATAGAGAGCAATGAAAGACCACAAAGGAATAAATTTTTATAATTTTATTCAGTGAAGAATAAAAATGTACGCAAGTGTTTAAAGAATAAAATTAGATTGATCAATTGGATAGTAGATACAACAGTAATTGAAAAAACAATAAATATAAGTACTGGTATCCAATTCAATTTTTAATACATTTTACTTTAGTTGCTACAATTATTACCACTACTGTATATTCTTCTGACTTATTTACGTTCAAAACTTCCCTAATAAATTTTTGACCCTTTAGAAAATGTATTCTATTTACCAATAATTTTCAATTATAAATATATATAATATTACCGTTTAAATTGTGTAATTTTTAGAAACCTAAATTACTTATATCCCAAATATAAACAATAAACAAAAAATATTTAGTAATGGAAAAATAAGTACATAAAATTATCTAATTGTTTAATTGGATAAGGTCCTTCACAAAAGGTTGTGAATTATTTTTTTTATTTCATTGACATTCAAACATTTATTTACAGAGTTTTTTCACAACATTTTAATTATTTACTACGATAATCTATAGAAATTAACATTTCATGTAATTAATTTTACGCAGTAATAAAACGGGAGTAAATTTATTAATATAATAAATTATAAAATCAAATGTAATTGTTCCACGTGGAAATTGTGTTTATTTCAGAAATGTTTAATCAATAATAGCCGTTAATTATTATAATTATATTTTAGTTTGTTGTGGTGTGATTGAATAAAACAAAACGAACATTATAATAAAATTTAATTTATGCACTCAAAAAAGTAGTCGCTCCCCGTTTTTTCACAAAAAACTAATAAAATTCAATGCTTGAGCCTAGTATAATTTTATATAAAAAATGTCATTAGAATTGGTCAAGGATATATCTAATTACTGACTGGCTGTTAATCAACTTATTGTGTCTGAAATTAATCTCATAAACACCATTCGAAATCTAACATCTAGTCGATTGCTTTGCTACTTCAGTCATCCCTAAACAAATTTTGATTCTCCCTAAAACCCAAACCGTTCCAAAATTCTGACGTGTCTAAATCCACTTCGGTCTTCATCTCTAACTTCGTTGGTGAAATGATCTCCAAATATTTGATTTCGTCTCCTTCCGTCGGTTCCCAGACTGCATCATTAAATTTGGGCAAGCTGCAAGTGCACAAATAAATAGTTATCATAAACAATTCTTGCCTTTAATAAATACATCACCTATCGGACGCGTATGACACGAGCATGCTTTGAAACTGCTCCATCATTAACAAGTCGTTCTTTGTCGGCTTCGTTTTGGAAGCGTTGGGAAACATGAATCTGGTATCGCTTCCTTGTGATACTGTAAAAAATGGGTTTAATTTTGGTAAAGCGAAAAGTAATTAAACAGGTTACCTTGACCGCCAACTGTTGCGTATTGGAATCGGTAATAGTAAACGTTTGATTTGGATCGTTTTGATTGTATCCTGACCGCGGTTTCCGTGTCCACCACAAAGAATCGGTCTCCAATCATCTGTAGAAAAAAATTAATGTGCTTGGTTTGACGTGTGTTATTAAAGAGATATTTTATACCTGCGCCAAAATTTTGCCGTTGATTACCGGAACGTTTAGTTTGTTTATGTAAAAGTTGTAGATTTCTCCGGAAACATGGTTCCATTTGTTATTTGCGATGGAGTGTCTGAAGTCAAAAATTATTGGTGCTGACATTTTCCACAACATTTTTATTCGACTCATGTGTACACCTGGAAAACAATAAATATTTTATTTAAACACATTTGACATGTATAATAAATAACAAAACTAATTTAAACTTATTTATTTGCTGTAAATTAATTTTGTCAGACATTAATCATGACGTTAATTTTAAACATGTTATTAACTATTTGTAAGAGAAAGTTAAGTCTTCTAAAGTCTGGCTGAAAATATGTATAAAAACAATATTGAAATATCCAAAATAAAATTTATTATAACAAAAAAGGTTTTAATAATTGAGGATACAAATGGGCATCAAAAAGTTTGTTACCAAACACAATTTTCATTTTAAATTTTAATTACATGTTTATAAATTTGTTTAAAAGTTTTCAGTTATATCAAAAAAAAAAAACAATAATAATTATTAATTAAAAATGTTATATTCAACAAAAATTTTAAATTGCGAAAACGCCTCAATTTATATTATGATTGAAAAATGAATATTAACTAACATAATTTGACAAATAATTGATATCATAATTTATTTTAATATTGTTAAAATACAACAAATATATTCGAAAATATAAATATTCAATTAATCAGTCAAAAAGTCATGTAATTAAAGTAATAATGACTATTTATAATAAATAAAATAATAAATAATAATAATTAAGTACTATCAATTCTAGAAATCCCCATTTTTTGCGAATAAAAAGTAAACATGCAACTAAAAGTTAATGTTTAATATAATATCTTTTTTGTTTAAGCTACAATAAAAGTTAATTAGATTAAATTAAAGATCGATTAATCATGTTAATTATATTTACATACAGTGGGGGTACAAAATATGGAATAAATTTTAATTTATTTTTCATTTTATTAATTTTATTCATATATGTTTTCTTGTTTCTGCAAAAACAATTTTTTATTAAAATACATTTAAATAAAAAAATAGTCATGGAATTAAGTATAGAATATCGTATACCCATCGAAAAGTGTTTGATCCCACTGAATTTTGAGGGAGACATTTTATGTGACAGAGACAGTAAAGGTCTCTCACTATATGCCAAACTTGCAAATTAACTGTCTCTGTCTTGCTTGACGTCTCTCTCAAATTGCAGTCGGATTAAACGCTTTTCTATCAGTATACGAGATACGTATGTTTGCCCATTTTTCTTGTACAACATGTCACAAACTTTGTTGGTGATGTTTTTTGTTAGATTTTTAAGATTCCTTTGAGAGACAACCTTGACTAATTCTTAAATTTTACGAAATCTGACGTTGATGTAGTCCATCGCTATGAAAATGTACGATTCGTTTTTTGAAGTCTGTAATAAATCAATTTCCTAAAATTATTTCAAACTTTTGACCACCACTGCATGTGTGTGTAAACATTGATCGACTTAGGTTTTTGAATTCGAAATTATCAACAAAAATGGCTCTAACCTAAAAAACCAAACATGTCCTCTAAATAATCAAACCTATTACTTTTGACAAACTCGGCTCCTTCATCCGCAACATTGGATACAACCCAAGGAACGTCCGCAAACTCTCCTTTCAACAAAAGACGATACGGATGATCGTGCAAGAAGGTCGTTTCCGTAACTACTTTCTCAACCACCGGCCCAAACGGAGCAATCGACATTTGCGACTGGAAAACCCTCGTTTTTTCAGTGAGAACTTCCGCCGATTTTCCTCTCAAACACTCCAACATTTGATCCGATATCGGACAATCCAAAATAATGGCCAGCTTTTTCGCTTTAGCACCGGGTTCTTTCTGCAAGGCCCAATGATTTAAGGCCGTTCCACTTTGGGAAATTCCTCTGTGAAATAAATTTCGGGACAAGGGAGAGAAGTAGTGTAAATGAACTGCCGCAGCCCCCGATTCCAAGCCGGTTAACGTCACCGACATTGGATTTCCGCCGAACGAATTGATGTTGTCTTGTATCCATTGGAGGGCGAGTACCTGGTCTTTCAGCCCAAAATTTCCCGGTATCAGTTCATCTTCTGTGCTTAAGAAACCTAGTATTCCTAGTCGGAAGTTGATCGTTACAAGGATTATGCCTGTGTCAAGTAAAAAATATGGACTAACATAACTGTTGGAACTTTCAGTTGAAAAACCACCTCCATGAATATGAACTACAACATCCAAATTGGTTCTGGCATGCCTTTTAGGACTTGGAGTGTAAACGTTTAGGTGTAAACAATCTTCTGTCCCTAAAATAAGAATATTATAAGTTGTATCAATTGCTTATTTTTTCCTTTTATTAATATACATCTAAAATGAAAGGCATGTTGTGCAAAGTCAGAAGTTCATTAGTGAGTTTTACACTTAGATTTCAAGACCAAGAGATAATAATTGTTCAATCAATCAATTTCTTTGCATAAAAACGGAACTAAACAAATACAACAAACATGTCCGTGCACAAACCCTGACTTTTCACCGATCCCCTCAGGATTGAGGGCACCAATATATTCACTGGCTTAATTAATAACATTATGCATTTCTATGCTCCAATGATCATACGTATTGTTGTTCTCTCGTACTTGAGGTTGATTTTGACCTCTAATTTATCGTAGGTACGAATAAAATATGGTTTATAATTGAAAAAAATGGCTTGTTGCTTTTACTTACCAATGACAGTATTACTTTGCGACAGTTGTACGCACGTTGTTGTTTTTGGTTTCAGGATTTCCGACCATTCCTGGGCAGGAAGTGGGTCCTTTAATTAATAAAAAATGTGAGATTATCAATTAATTAGACATGAAAGGACTAAACGGGGTGACCTTGAGTTTTATTTCACTGCAGCATAAATTGTTTATGTAAAAAATTGATTTATTGGTTTTGTCACGTTTATAGCCGTAAAAAATATAAAAATGAAAAGCATTTAAAGTTGGTTATAAAAGAATAGGTGATATAAAAAAACTCATTATGACTTTGAGTTATATAAATGTATTAATAAAAAGTGTTGTATAAATTTGCTGTAAATATTTTATTAATTATTAAAATTCAATCATTCTAAAATTAAATAAGTCTGATGTGAATGTACAATAGCAGCCACTTAAAATATTTTATATCGAAGTAAAAACATACCCTAAATCTCAAATCTCCAATCGGTGGCTGTGCATAAGGGATGCCCTCAAAGGCCACATACTCTTTGCCACTGAAAGAACTTCTTAGTTCACCTTGAACTCTCCCCAATTTCGTAGCAACTATCGGGGAATCGTCCCAGCACGAAACTAAAGAAAAATTATTTTTCCTCAAAATTGAAAACAAATTATCCTTTTTACCTTGCAAACACAGAACGACGAAGTTGGTCAACATGACTTAAATGTTGTGACCTAATACCGACAATGGTATTGTATTATTTTCAATCCAATGTTATTTAAGAATAACGTACCATTAATGGTTATTAAACGTATTACTGCTATTAACCTCTTCCTATGTATTTTATTAAAATTATTTTCGTCCAAGATGTACTCGAACTTTTGAATTTAATTAATATTATTACGATTGTGACTCAGATAATTCGGAGAAACAATTTTACGGACACTGATGACATGACTAATTACTTTGGTTCTCGTTTTACAAGTTTTCTTGTTCATTATATACCATATAAATAAAGTACAGAACTTTTTTATTACATTTTGAAGAAACATTCTATATGGGGAATGTAACATAACACAAGAGATTGTCAGATATGATTAGTTACTGTTTAAAAATCAATTAATACAATTAACATAGATGTAATTTGTGTTATTATATATCTAATTAAAATCAACTTAATTAAAAAGCTTGTGAATTTACATAAAACACGCGTTTCTTACTCACCACATTAGAATCTTTGATTACAAAGTCATCTTTCTCTAGATCAATTAAAATAAATTGTAGTAATTTGTTAAATATGAAAAAAGATTTTAGCTTCAAATGAAAGAGTTTAGTAGCTTAAATATGGTTTCATAAATATTGAAACAACTATTTACAGTTACTTATTTGTTATTTATTATGTATAAACAGCAAGTTACAACAGATATTCAACAGCCCTCCTTTTAGTTCTAAACAGACACAAAAGATTTTTGAACTCTTTCTTAGGTCCAAACATTGATTTGTATTTGTTTCTCTGTATTTTCGATGCTCTCGAAGCTTTCGAGTGGACTATCTTTAACAAAAAAAGAAATTTAAGGTGTTTAAATCAGGTGATTTTGCAGGTCTTAATATATTTGTTTATTTAATTAATTAACTGTAAAAAATCATTTCAGTTAACATCTCATCCATCTCCCAGAATGCCAATCGTCTTTGTTGAGGAAGAAGATTTAAAGCAGCTACTCATGTTATTCAAACAAACATCGTATCTCTACTGTCATTCTCCTAACACTCATCTCCATCTATAATATTATAGAATTTATTCTTCTGCTCTAAGAATAGATGCAGATCTTGGCCTTCCAGATAAATAGCAGTGTTAAGTAAATCTTCAAAGATCAAAGAAATGGCAGGAGAATTATATAATTTGTATATAATAGACATTTATCACTTCAATTGGTCTATGTACAAGTGTATTCAAATTAGAATAATATATATTTATTAGTCGATTGTTTTGGATATATCGACGATCATCTTAAAAATTTAAAAACACATTTCAAGTTTTTTTTCAGGACCACTTTTTCTACGTAATTAGGAGCTTCTGTGATGTAACACCTCCTTTATGACCCATCGATAAGACGACGGATCTTGTGAAGATAATTTAAAATATTTGTTTGTTGCTGAACATGACCCGCAGGTGTTTTTCCTTGTTTCCGAATAAATAAAAATTTCAACAAAAAATCTATTTGCTTAATTGTCATTAACAATTAAGACGACCTTGCCTGAGTTTATTCTACCATAAAAACCTTTGTGCTCCGCTTTCAATGATTTCAAGAAATTTAAGAGACGAGGAAGACGGAAATAATTGTCACAAACGTTAGAAAATGTATTTCCTATTGGACGTTGTAAACGTATCTATTACTAAACGTGTAGGTTTGGACGGCCTTCATTATTCCGCAACACTTTTATTTTGTTTTAGATCCTTTTCGGTCTGCTTTTTTTTTTGCTTTGCTTTTGAACGTGTAATTTTGGTCATACGTGTGAAGAACGGATTTTCGGACAAACCATGACCTGTCTAAATAACTTGTTTTGGCCCGCCCCGGCGGATCAGCCTTGACAGTCAAACTTAACATGCTGAGATATTTGCACCGTCAAAACTGGATTTTGGTTATTTTATTTTTTTTTTTGCTTGGTCAATTTTGATGTAAATTTTGTAATAACGTTAAATAATTCGCTGTTCTATTTATGTTCAAAGTGAACAGGTTTTTGATTTATCAATGACTACACGTGTAGAAAGTTAAATTATTATTAAACATGGCCTGTCAAAAACGAATTATTAAAAATAGATAGTGGAAAGGATTACACTGTGTTTTTTATTGAGATTTTGGCTATGCAAAATAACATATAAGGTCACTGACTTTTATTAATTGGTTTACATTGTTTTATTTTGAAAGCTCTTAAAGCACTTGGCAATGCGGTTTTTTTAAATTATTATATATGTTTTGAAAGTTTTTTTATTTGACTATTTTTCCTGTGAAATCAAAGGCGTAAATGAGTTTGTGAAAGTCCCAAATCGCAATAACAAAATTTTCCAAACATATCCAAAACAGATGTATCAATAATTAAGTTAATGTTAATAAAAACTGGTTTATAGTGTGACTAATGAAAGTTTTCGTAGGCAAAGGAAGAACCGTATTCTAGTAAAAAAATTGTGGTTTTGTTGATTTGGAATCCCCAATCATTAGGTTATGTTTATTATTTTCTGAATTTGCATATTTGTGAATTTAACACTGATTTTAACTAGTTATAATCTACGTGACGTTCTACTCCTTGATTTTAATTAAAGAAAAAACATGCAATTTTTATTTATATAACCTGGCATTTTTATTTACAATTTAATTAGAAATATCAAAGGATCAAATAAATTATAATTATAAAAATAATTACTTGTTTTTTACTGTTAAAATATATTGTTTATAAAAAATAAAATTAATCAGTTTTTATATTCATTTAATGTAACAAAAAATAATTAATGGGTCGTTAAAGACATAAAAAATATCTAAAAAATAAGATAAAGAACATGATAGAGATAATTGTCTCTTAAAATGGGGTTATTAAACTATTTTTTTTTTTAACACTTATATACAGAATCTTACAAAATTAGAGCGAAAAACACATATAACCACATTAACGAAAAAAAAAAAAAATGAAACCAAAAAGTAACAAATTTTATCACGACAAAATGTTTTATAGTTTAAAAACTAAACTTTTTATTTAATATAGATGGCCGATCTAATTTTGTTAGATACTGTATATATATATATATATATATATATATATATATATATATATATATATATATATATATATATATATATAGGAAATCAAGATAAATAATTAAAATTAAAATTAAATGTTTCAATATGTTGTAGTAATAGTAAATAAAAGTATGTTATCAATTTGTTGAATAGTTTATTCTAAAGTATCACGATAATAAATTATTTAAAGTTTCCGTTAATTTAATTAATACGAATGAGACAACTCAAGCAGCAAACGTAGGCGGTCTTTGCGTAGAACTTGATACTTTGAGAAAGGGAAGTGGAACAGAACAGTCACAAAAATACAGCACCAATATTCAGAAAGTTTTCTATATAAGTAATATTATTTTTACATTACACATTTAAAAATTAAAATTTACTTTCTTATTCAGAGTTTTTATTAAAAATATATAATAAAATCCTTAATTTATTTATTAATAGCATGAACCCAGTTAAACAAAATATTTCCATAACAAATTTTCCACATAAAACCACAACAAATTTACATATGCGTATTTTTAATAAATTTTTAGTTCTAAATCACTGCCGGTTTTACAAATACTAATTGTCGACTTCCAACCTTTGTGGTTAATGGTTTTTCCATAGAAATTAAAACCATGAACTTTTCTACATGTTTTTATTTCTGTTCTAAATAAAAAAATTGTTACCACATATAAATAATTAAAAACTAATTAATTTATTTAATTTTATTGCTTAAATATTAAAATTACATTTATATATATATATATATATATATATATATATATATATATATAATCTAAAATAACTGAATTAGTTGCAATTTGTCTGATGGAAAATTTAATATTTTCAGAGTTCTCATATTGATAAGATAAATTTAAATATTCAGTAGTTTTCTAAACTAATATATAATCTATTAATTATAATATCTTTAATGCGCAACTTTGACGTTACAAAATTTGTGAATCATGTTGGTAAATTACCTCTATAGCTCCAATCAAAAATTATATAACTGACAGTATTTAACAAGTACCTACAAAATTAAACATTTCAAATACTGGTAATGTTTTACAATAACATTGAACTTATTGTTAGAATAAATAATCTAAGAATGATATTAAAATTTGACATATATGTCGATTAGAGAAAAAATTAAATATGTGCATTTCTTAATAATTGATATCTTGTAAACATTTAACATGAAATGTGGGATATGCGTCAGAACTGGATTCACCGTCTTAATCAAGAATTTATTCAAGTTACAAAATATTGAGCAACAGAAACACATTAACATTTTCGTCGATTTTTCATACCTTTTATTTATAAGTACACGTGAGTATTGTGACGTATCAGACTGATCCTTGCAAACCTTGGAACACTTTTCGAATTGGGGACTTTTTGCAAATTCCCAAATTATTAAATTTTTATTTGATTTATTCACGGCGTACAGTAATGGTTATTATTAACCCTAACTCTTCTATTTACTTAGTAATTTATAGTATATTTTAATAAGTTGTTTTAAGAATGGCCATCACTATATATAAATTAAGAGGTAAATTAATTATTGCAATTTGGAATGATTTATTGATTTTCATCTTAAAGTACTTATGTAATATAGGAAGATTTTCAAATTTACTCCGTTCTTGTTCTTAGCTAGGACTAGGACAAGAATTTTATAACATGATTTGAAGATTCATTAATTACAAATTATTCCATCTAATTAGAAATTGGGTAAGGTATTGAAATTCACATTTGTTTCTTCGGCTATATTATGTTGAAGAAACTAAATTTTTCAAAATCTAATTCTTAGAAGATAAATCAAAATATTTATACAGATTAATTAATTATCGAAACCATTTTTAGTTTAGATATTTTAGTATATGCAATCTGTATACGTTTGTAAACAAACAAAACAAAAATTGTTAATATTAAAAGTTACCAGAAAAATACTATTTGTTCTTCTTCTTCTATCTTTTAGCAATATAATGGCTAACTAAAAATTAAAAAATAAATTGGTCAATTTCTATATTAACCTTACCAATTGAAGATCTCAAAATTGGACAATAAAATAAATAATATATAATTATTATTAAAAGATTAGAAATTTTTAAAATTTAAAAAAATTATTTTATGATGTATTTAAGGTTTTAAAATTTTAAATGTCTTATGTTTTGCTGGAAATATATTTTAATATTTTTTAATTGCAATCAAATTTATTAATATAAACTGTTGCAATTTGGAATTTTTTTAATCTTTAGAAAGAATGTTATTTGCCAATAGCCAATAATTATGAATTGTAGTCAGATTACAAGTTTTCGGTTTATTATGCAATCAAAAAGGAAACAGATTTTAATTGTTCTTATTTAATGCCTATAATTTAATTGTAATCAATACAAACTACGACTGCATTCTCAAATTTGCATGCAATTAAAATCCCGTTTTTTATTAACAACCTTTCAACAATTGATCGCACACTGATTTATTACCATATCCTTGTTAAATTGCTCTTTAAATGCAGAACAACTTTTTCTCATTGCACAATCCAATTTTAAAGTAAATCAATCCAAAAAACTAGTTAAGTGAAATGCGGCACGCACGCAACAAAAATGCATTTTAAACAAAACAAAACTGCGCTGCTGCAGCAGCGGAAATTTCACCGGAGAATCCCCGAGATCAAGATCCGAGGACCGTGTGACGTCACGCCGAATGTCCGGCGATTCCAATGACGTAGCGGCGACCAGGAGAAGTGTTTCTGCACTCCCCCACCTGGGGTCCAGCAAACCGTGGCCGATCTGTATAAAATCATTTTTCCAACCCATTGACTGCTCAAATCAGATCCTTTGGGTGGCGAAGGAACCACTGCTGGGATCTCAAAGTGGTGTGTCGGTTCTTCTCCTAGAAAGTTCGTGTACTGAACAATTTAACATGTGGCACCTCAGATTGTTGGCCCTTGGATTAGTGTTCAGTTTTGGCTGTGCGGAACAGAAGAAGCCCAACATCATTGTCATCGTTGCCGACGATTTGGTGAGTTTTTTTCTATCGAGAAGTTTCAAAAATTATGAAATCATGGACATTATTTTTTCAATATTTTAAAATTTCAAAATTTAAAAATGTTTTGCCACAATCGTTATTTTAATTAAAATTTGATATTTAAGACAAATTTCTTTTCTGTTATAGTTTATTAGACTGAGGAAAAAATTAATCAAATTAATTAAAAATCAGAAAATAATATTTTGACATGTATTTCATATTCTTTAATAAACATACCCAATTTTGCCTTGAAATTGGTAAACAATAACATTTTTTTTGCACCAATTATCCCAGTATAAGTGATGAGTAATATTGCATTCACATTAAACATTAAAAAGTCAATGTCGAAAATTAATTTCCATTCATTTAATTTTAATTAAATTTATATAGATGTTATAAGGGAGCAAATTTATTTTCTAAATTTTTTGGAACACTACAATAGAGAAAGTTTTCAGTCATTTAATCATTTTTCCACACTTCTATTTAATTAAGTAAAAAATTACTTAAAGGAGCGTACTAACCCCTTATTTTCTCTTGGTCATGATCGTTTGTGGTGAAAGGTGTGCCAGTTAACGATCCTTTTCCATAGAAAACGACCATCCCGATTAACACGTTTATGACAAATAGTAAGATAATATGTTCGTGAATTGAATAATGCACATTACAATTTTAATTGGTATTATTATTTATTACGTGCAACCGTTCCTTCCAGTTGCCGACCTTGATCGCAGTTTTGCATTGATCTTGATCACAATTCAATACCTCCGGTAATTGTTGTTTGGTACCGTCAATGAACCTGTCCCTTGAAATCCATCTCAATGCACCATTTTGATAAGGAAATATGTTTCAGGGTTGGAACGATGTCGGTTTCCACGGCAGTGATGAAATCCCTACGCCGAACATCGACGCTTTGGCCTACAACGGCGTGATACTCAACAGTCATTACACTCAGGCGCTCTGCACACCATCAAGAGCCGCATTCTTAACTGGGAAATACCCAATCCATTTAGGTTTGTAAATTTGTATCTTCCTTTTTTTCACGTATCGCTGAACCTTTTATGTAGAACGAATTCCGAATTGTTGGTTTATGTAAAGGATTTCTCTTCTGACATTTAATTATTATGATTTTAAGCGATTTGCCACACGCGGAAGGTTCAAAGAAAGGAAAAAAGAGTTCATGGTACAAATTTCAGAGCGATAACATCAAGTTACATAAAACTAATTTTAATTTAGTAAAATGGCAATTGAAAGTGCTAATGACGTAGGAGCATTTCAGTGATTACGCACTTGCGTGCGTAGAAAATTTCATAACTAATGTAAGGTTTCGATACAACAATACTGCCATGTTTCTAATATTTCCAATTTCTGGTCTACAATTGCTACAATTTTTATAATTGTAACACATTATTATTTAAATATTTATTGATTACTTTTTCAATATTGATTACATTAAAATTACCAGCATAATATTATGAATCAACTGATAATTTTAATTAAATCTTGTAATAATTGTATTCCCGTTTGCTAAAGAAGTATTTTATAAAACCTGTTTCACATAACAATTCTTAAAAAAGTATATATTCAGTCAAAATTTTTTCTAATGTACATAAGTGAACAATACAACCACCAACTGTAATGAGATAGCCTTGGATTTGTATCCTGTTAGAGATTTTTTGTTTCGTTTTAACTGCAAGATGTTTTAAATATCACGTATTGTTGTACGTTTTGTTGCTCTATTAAACTAGAGGCATTCACATTTTTTTGTCATGCACAACCTTGCAATCATAGACGTGCAGTTTCCTTTATTTAACTGGCATTATTATTTGCAGGGATGCAACACATTGTCATTTTGGAACCAGAACCTTGGGGACTTCCCCTTAACGAAACGCTTCTACCTCAACATTTGAAAAACAACGGCTACAAGACACACGCTATTGGAAAGTGGCATCTGGGTTTCTTCAAAAAGGAGTACACCCCAACGTACAGAGGATTTGATTCTCACTTTGGTTATTGGCAAGGACTTCAAGACTATTACAAACATACAGTTCACTCTTCGGTAAGTTGTATAACAACAACAATGATAACTTCAATATGACATAATATCTTTGTTTGCAGTTTACTTCTGAATATGGTTATGACATGCGTAGAAACATGACAGTAGACTGGGACGCCCAAGGGAAATACTCCACAACGTTGTTCACCGAAGAAGCAGTGAAACTCATTAAGGAACACAACACTGACGATCCGATGTTCATGTATTTGGCCCACTTGGCTCCACATTCAGGCAACGACGACGATCCACTTCAAGCACCTGACGAAGAAATAGCGAAATTTTCTTACATCCAAGATCCAGAAAGAAGAATTTATGCTGCCATGGTTTCAATGCTGGATAAGAGTGTTGGATCAGTGGTGGCGGCTTTGAGAGAGAAACATATGCTGGAGAATTCCATTATTGTTTTCATGTCAGACAACGGTGCACAACCTGAAGGCATTCACGCCAATCATGGTTCTAACTATCCATTAAGAGGAGTCAAGGACTCAGGTTGGGATGGTTCTCTCAGAAATGTTGCTGCCATTTGGAGTCCCTTAATTAAAAAGTCTCAAAGAGTCTCTAATCATTTGATGCATGTCTCCGACTGGCTGCCCACTTTCTATTCGGCTGCAGGTCTCAATAAAAGTGAATTGCCAGCAATGGACGGCGTGGATATGTGGAAGACCATTTCCGAGGGAGCCAAAAACCCAAGAACAGAACTTCTTCACAATATCGATGACCTCTATCCTTATGGAGCTTTGAGACAGGGTGACTGGAAATATTTGTACGGATCAACTAGTAAGGGTAAAGCTGACGGGTGGTACGGAACATCCGGGAAACAAGAATCATACCATTACGATGAAGATTTAGTACTTTCTTCGCCTGCGGCTAATGCGTTTGCTGGCATAATCACATACCAACAAATAAAAGAAAAGAACGACAATCAGCACCATCATGACTTCAACTTCACAATCAATATTTTGGACAAAGAGAAAATTCAAAGTATTAGAGAAAGCGCTGTTGTCAAATGCAAGAGAGTAAACTTAGAAGAACAAGATCCAACAACCGTTTGTAAACCAATGGAATCGCCTTGTCTGTTTAACATCATTGAAGATCCTTGTGAAATGATAAATCTCGCAATTTCAAGACCAATGGTGGTAGCAAATATGGAACAAACCATGATGAAATACAGGAAATCAGCCAAGCCTATAATCAACGTGCCCAGGGACCCAAATGCTGACCCAATTAAATGGAACAACACCTGGACCAACTGGCAAGACTGTGATGTCATCATCAAACACAAATTGTACAATACGTTGTCACCATTAACAATAGGATTAATTTCTGCCGCTTGTTTCGCCTTCTTCATCATTGTGGTTGTATTAACGTGCGTAAACCGCATGAGAAAACCAAAGAGAAGCAGACCCAATTCTTATTTCGAAGAACGCGACGAGACCACTATTCAAATAACACCCAAAGATAATATGTTTGAAGATAGAGAACTGAAACTGATGGATAATATCAGGAGAGACAGTAGGACAGTGGAGTGAAAATCATTAGTGCAGTTTTCATTGAAAAACTGCATTTAATGTACAAAAAGTATTATCGTTTCGGTGATTTCTCATAGAAATCAATGGAAACTGCCTAGATTAAGATAATTTATTGTTTAGTATAAGAGATATACTTGTAAATAAAGTTTTTTATTTCACTTGTAGTTTATGGAGATACCATATTCCGTAAGTCTGGATAATAACTCAAAAGTTATTAAATTATTAACAGTTTATCAAAAATCAAAGATTAAATATGTTATATATAAAATATTGTTTTTAAGAACCAGAAATGTACGAAAGTAAACTGGGTTGCCTATCTTGCTTTAAACTAATACTAGATAGATTTCTTTTTTGCTCTGATTAAGTATATAATACTGCGATGGCGCTGTTCACAGAAGAAGTTACCTAACCTGCATAGCTTAGGTAGCTTGCTAACCTGTGATATAAACCAGAGATAACCGATGTGTAAACTGTCAACAAATATTGTGTATCAATAACCTCTTTTTTTATTATTGTTATTGTTATTTCAATTACTTGAAAAATGGCTTCCTCAGACTCTTTACAAGTTAGTTCTTTACCACTGCCTCCAATGCAATATGTAAACCAGTACACGGACGAATTAATACGTCGGGGGAGAGCCCCAAAACCGCCGCCCCCGATTCAAGATACATATCAAATGTTCGGTAATGGTTTTAACACTGAAGAAAGTATCATCAGACCTCTAGAAAGTCAGGTAATACTTCCATGCAAATTTCTCAATGGTGTGTTCATAAATTGATATTTATTTAGGGAATTAAAAGGTTATATCCTTTGCACTTTGATAGAAGAAGAGAACTCAAAAAACTGAACCAATCACTGCTAGCTAATTTTTTGGACCTGCTGGATCTTCTAGTAAACTGCCCAGATTCTCCTAGAAGAGCGGAAAAAGTGGAGGATCTCAGTTTGCTCTTCATTCACATACACCATTTGTTAAACGAATTTAGACCACACCAAGCCAGGGAGACCCTACGAGTGATGATGGAGTTACAAAAAAGGCAGAGAATTGAGACTGCAAATAGGTTTCAAAAACATTTTGATAGAGTTACAGATATTCTGCAGCAAGCTATACAAAATTTACCAGAACCAATGGAATTAGACACTAAAATGATGGTGGATGATTTCATGTTTACTCAGGAAAATAAAGAAAAAGATGATGCAGATAGTGATCCATGTTATATTTTAGATAGGATTATGTGTAATATTGTTGATAACATGCCCTGATTGTTGCATAAATGGTTATTTTTAAGTATTAAATTGAGGTATTGTAATTTAATATAATATTTTTACATTAATGGTTGTTTCATTTGTGTTGATGTGTTTAAAATTTCCATCAAATTATCTTGTATACAATTAAAGGTCAAGCTGATAATGAAGTCAACATTCAGTTGAGTGTAATTACTCTTGTTGGGTATAATTAGACTTTTTGTTATTAGAATTGAATTTAAATACCGTTAAATTATTGTATTTGGACTTTGTGTTTCAACAAAATTTGTTAGTGTTAATTTGATCAAGCAAGATCAATATGGAAATTCCTGAATTGCCAGGTAAATACCAGTATAAAAATATATAAATTAATACATTGAGTGTGTTTCAGAATCTGTGCAACTCTATCTAGAAAAAATTAGAAGTCACATTATAAAGTTTTCCCTGGAGCATCCTTTTGCAGCACTTTTTATAGTTATTACTGCTTGTGCCTTTATTCTACCAATTATAACTGTATCTGTGTTAATGCCTGTTGTTTGGTTAGTACACTTCAGTCAGTATGTTTCAAAATACGGTAAGTAAAATAAAACATACAAATGAAAGTAATAAAAAGTATTATTTTTAGGTATATTATATGTTATGTACATAATCTTCTTTCAAGGAGTACTTTTAGCTGTAGTGCTAATTTCATTATTTTTTGCAGCATTTGCTTTGGCAACAAGTTTAAGTGTAGTACACTCATATAAATTCAAAGTTACATAAAATAATTGTTTTTATTAATCTATTTACATCAACTCATCCTTTTTCAACACCTCTTCCAAATGACCACATAAAATATTTGTAATTTGTTCTGGACTTTTTTTATCTTTCTTTAAATAGAAACACTTTGTTTTTGTTTGACCTGTAACATCTGAACTAGAATTAAGGAATATACAGAATTTAAATAATTTTTAAGTATAATATAATAAAGGATACATCCAAGGTATTCCTCAGTATAGGCAAAAGTCGTTTTACTAAGAAGTTTACATAATTTGATTTCTAGTCTTTGTCTTTCAATTATTTTTGTTTTATCCTTAGTCACTATCTTAGCCTCCAATTTTTCCAACTTCGCATTTTTTAGTTTATTCTCTTGTAATAGTTTTGTCATAGTGTGTTGTAATTGTTCCTAAAATGAGAAACTTATTTAATTTACTTCAATTAATGATAAAATACATACTAGTTGTTTCTGTTCAATTGCCAAGGACTTCTTATTTTTCATGGACTGAAGTAAAATCTCCTTTGTGTGTTGATCTTCTTCAATTAGATTCCGATTCTTAACTACAAAATAATATTGAAAAATTGTCTTTAAAAATACAGAATTATTTACAAATGTTATTGAAATTATTTAACTGATCAGCAACTATATCAAAATCTTCAAGGGATTCCGTGAATGCTATTAATCGACGTGACATATTGTCCACCAACTTTTCTACACCTTCTGCCATGTTCTCAATAAATTCCTCCATTTTTGCCAAAATTTAAACAGATTAGGCTTTAGTACAATCAAACAAAGCGGCAAAGAACGTTACCCTAACCTATACTTACAAACGTTAATTCTGTTTATGTTTTATTTGAATTTGACGCATGCGCTATTGATTCGCCACTTTCAAATTGAAATTTCAATTAAATATATTTAAAAACGTAGTCAGTTCGTATTTCTGAAATCTTTACTCACTTTACTTTCTACTTAATTTACACTAATCTGCAACATTGACATATTAATATGTCAAATCTATAGCACACTTATAGATGCATAGAGTAACGCACACAAATTCAAATTTACTGACCTTTTTACATGGAAAATTTTATTATTATATTATTATTAAAACTTTAGGATAACATTAATTATTTCATTAAATATAATATACAATTTTTTAAGCAGTTACCTGAGGGAAAGTATATATTTAATCTTTATCAATACCTTAAATAAAATATAATTTCTATTTTTATAGGCTCTACGTCTATTTACAGATATAATTATAGCAACTTATTATATATTTGTGGGAGCTGTACTACTTGAAATGGATGCCAATGCCTATAATGTTTATTGTTTTTTGTCTGTTATTGTTGTGACGTCTACTATGCACAATCTAATTATTCTTAAAAAAATGGATACTAGACAAAACAAATAAAGTGTTTCATTACTGGTATAAGTGGTAGCTAAAAAAATCCGAGAATAAATAATCAGAAAAAATTGTTTAAATTAAGTTTTTCCTTATTTATTTGTTAATTTTCAGAAAAATATTGTGGGGACTGGTTTCTGCTTTTATCATACACTTTTTCTCTGTACCATAATTATTTCTGAAATATTACAGCAGAGAAGAAATTAAACATAGTGACAAAATTTTTAAATATATTGTTTATTAAAAAAATACAAAAATTAAAGATTAAGTGCTAGGGGAAATATTAAATTATAAAAATGTTTATGGGAAATATGTATACTTTGTTGACAATAGATACTTATTTTTAATAATTCCTGATTAGCATTTTCCACCAATAATGACTAATTTTTAAAAAATGACAAACTAAAGGCCACTTCATAATTTACATATGTATTTATAATATTATCAAAAATATTAGAGCTCATGCTACTATATTTTCGAATTGGCCAAATATACGTCAGATCTAGGAATGTCCCGAGGTCTCTAGCTTGCGTTTTAGTATTTACGATAAACAAATTTTATCTTGCAAAATATTTCTGATAAAATAATACTTCACAAATTCTTGAAATATATATAAAACATATAAATTAAGTGGTCAACAATGAAAGCCTCAATCGCATTAGAAAATGGGTTTCAAACTGCTAGTTCTGTTTGCGAGCGTTTTCCTTGTTGCAAATTCTTTGGTACACCATGAAAGACACCATGGAAATCATCAAGCGAAACATCACAGTAAGCAGATAATTAATATTAATATACATTCAGGTATTCACTAAATTTGGCACCCTGAATTGACATATTTCTAAATTTCCTTAGGTCATTTAACCAAGACACATCATACAAAAATCGAAAATTCACACTGCGAATGGGTATGCAACGGAACCTCTTCAACAACTCCAAATAATTTATCTACTGAAACAACCACTTCTGGTAACAGTGGTGGTTCTAGTGGTAGCACTGGGGAAAATTCCAGTAGCGGATCTGAAGGTGGAGGAAATGGATCAGGCAATTCATCTCCTAGCCGTGGTCCAGGAAATTCATCTACTGGAGTAACTCCTTCTGGAGAGGATACATCAGGTACATCAGAAAGTTCATCCAGTAGGCCAAGTCCTACTAACCCAAGTAGTTCTGGTCCAAAAACAACTATCCCTGCTGGAGGAAACCCCAACACAGTTTCACCCAGTGGAGGAAATGGATCAGGTAATTCATCTCCTAGCCGTGGTCCAGGAAATTCATCTACTGGAGTAACTCCTTCTGGAGAGGATACATCAGGTACATCAGAAAGTTCATCCAGTAGTCCTATTAACCCAAGTAGTTCTGGTCCAAAAACAACTATCCCTGCTGGAGGAAACCCCATCACCGTTTCTGGAGGTCCATCTCAAAGTTCTAGCTCACCAGGTAATCCCAGTACCTCTGGATCTAACGGTTCAGGTACTGGCAATGACAACAGTTCAAGTACTTCCAGTCCTTCGGGAGGTAACAATGGAGGATCTGATACAACACAAAGTGGCGGAGGAAACAATAATAATGGTAAGCAGAAAAATTAATGCACAAATTTAATATCTTTAGAAATCTAATTCATATTACGAAATATATTTTACTGGTTAATTGGTTAACAATTCTAAAATGGATATTCTAGTATTAATGAGAACTAATATTTAAAAGATTAATAAGAACCATATATGCACAAGAGTAAGAGAAATACTATTCAATAATTATGAAAAGCATAAAATAAAATGGATCATCTTATTAACTTTAATTCAATTGGAATTTTATATCTGTTTTTATTAATTATAATTTTATCAATATTACTCATCCGGCAAAAAATGTTATTGTGATACCGCGGAATTAGAACATATTGCACGTGGTCATGTAAAACTGAAGGACAAATGCATTCCTTTTATTTTTTAAATAATTATGCATGTGGAATACGATATAATATCCAACAATTTTAGAATAATTGCATGAAATATTACAAATGAACTTGAAACAGTTTGTCTTATCAGCATCATGAATAATTATTCGTTTTGCTGTTTTTCTATTTTATTAAAGTTTGAGATAATGGCAAATCCTTATTTTAGAAATACAAATTTTTTTAGGTAGCGGCCTCAAGCTTAATGTAGTCTACATCGTAGAATCGGAACTATTAGCCATTTTCAATCGTTCTGCCAAGGTGGCCTCAATCTTGGACATTAAGAACAATATATCACTAGATGTGAATGCCAACAACAACATTGGATTTGTTTTGGATGTGACCAACCAAATCCTTTATGAAATTAAGAACAATGAGAACCTTTGGAATGGCAGCATCTCTATCGAAGCTTATCTTAAATCATTAGGATCTTTATCTGGCGTCCTTCAGGATGCTAAAAAAGAAAACAACAAAATTGATATCAACAACATCCCGAGTGATATTTTGTCAGAGTTGAACTCAATTAGACTTCAACTTGGGGTAAGCCCTGACTATTCAATTGTTGATAAGATCCGCAGCGTAACAATAAATATTGCTTTGCTGCACGGACCTTTAGGAGGTTCATCCAAGAATAACCTCAACATAGTTATTAATGGAGGCCTAATTTGGTTTACTAATGTAATTATTGGCATAAGTGGTGTTGTAAATGGTTTGGACGGCGGTCTTAATCCGAACACATCCTTAGACTATGGACGCCTCTTAAATGAACCCAATGGCATAGCAATTTTAACTGAACTATTGTTGGAAATTTCTCAACATCAAGACATAGGTTCTCTGGGATTAAAAGCGATTTCCGATGTGTCCGGCTTGCTTCGTATTCTTGTTGCATTAACAGGTGGAAGAACTGAAGGAGTGGATGGAATTATTAATATTGCTTATCAAATAGATTTGTTAGTTAATGGACACGGATCTTTGGATAATCTTATTACAAGTCTCATTCAGGCTATACAACCAACAAGGATAGCACAGGAAGTTCAAGAATTTCAACAAACTTTGCAAGAACTTTTGAAATTAGTCACACAATTGTCACAAAAGGGAAATTCAGATGGTCTTCAGAGACTTCGTCAAATTATACAACAGATTGCCGGCGGTTCCTGGTCATCAAATGGCATTAACATCTCTGCTATTATTAAACAATTAACTCAAGGCAATGGTGGACTAGAAATAATCATTAGGGTTCTACAATCGCTTGGTCCAAATATCGTTGGATCCGACCATGGAATTAATGGTTTAATTCAAGTTATCATCAAATCTTTAAATGGAACTTATGGCCAGCAAATATTGAATAACCTTATTCCTGGAATTAACCTAGGCAGTTTGAACCCAGCCAATATTCTTCAATCAATCGAAAAGGCCGGAAACTTATCAGGCGGTATTGGTGAGATTTCTAAGATTCCAGTAATTGGTCAAATCGTAAAACAAATCCAGAATTCATTTAATGGATCTTTGAACCTCGGCAATATCTTAAATATAACAGGAATAGAGAACGCATTCAAGAATCCTTTGAACATCATCAACCAATTTGGACAAGGAATTGAAAATGGCATCGGTAGCATCTTGAATATTACAAGTAAGAACAATTTGATTAAATTATAACTCTTATGTGTTTACTAATGTTTTACGTTTCAGATAATATTATTCCCCATATCCCTGGAATCCCCAACTTTGGCAGTATTTTCCCTGGTTTGCCTAATATTTTCGGTGGTGGTAATGGAAATTCAGGAGAAAGTGGTGGTTCTAGCGGAAATGATGGTTCAAGTGGAAATGGCGGTGCAAGCGGAAACGGCGGCGCAAGTGGAAACGGCGGCGCAAGTGGTAGCGGCGGTGCTAACGGAAGCGGCGGTGCTAGTGGTAGCGGCGGTGCTAGCGGAAGCGGCGGTGCTAGCGGAAGCGGCGGTGCTAGCGGAAGCGGCGGTGCTAGCGGAAGCGGAAGCGGCGGAGCAAGCGGAAGCGGAAGTGGTAGCGGAAGCGGCGGTGGAAGCGGAAGCGGCGGTGGAAGCGGAAGCGGCGGTGCAAGCGGAAACGGCAGTGCAAGTGGTAGCGGTAGCGGTGGTGTAAGCGTAGGTGGAGAAGGCAGCGTCAGTGGCGGTGGATCCATTAGCGGAGGTATCTTTCTTACAAATTACAAATACAATATAGAATTGTATATATTTTATGCTATACCATTCCATTTACAGAGAATCTGCAAATAAGGGCAAAAATACAAAGTCTTAGGGATGAAAGATTTGGTCAGATTAACATTAATATCATTATTTTGAGAAACGGGGGATACTAATGCTTAAATTTGTAAATATTTTGCTATATACATAGAATTATGGTATCATGAAGATTATATTCAATGGAATTGTTTGGAGTTTAAAATAACAATCACGTCTCGATTTTAGGATTACATGGCGGAATATCAGTTCATGGCAGTGGAGGCTTAACAGGTTTACATTTGATTGACTCATTTAAACTCACAACTACAAGTGTTTTCGTAAATTCCTTGATATCAATTACCAGCTTTTCAATGGGAATTTACTAAACCACTGTAGGTTGTTTCCTTTCATTGCACATTTGTTCCTTTGTTGTCTTCCTGTCTTTTATCACAATATTGCATAACACTCTTTTGGCAGTCAATTCTTTAGTCACGTTTTAGGTTCTGATTTTAATTGGTCCTTTGATGGAGGTAAGATGCTTGCAAATTATAAATTATTTGGCTTTCTGATTTATTTTAAAAAATTAACATTGATTGTTTAGAATCAAGGAAGTACTGATGAACATAACTAATTTATTTTAGGATTACCATTCCCAATTATCGGAGGAGGTGGCAGCGGCAGTGGAAGCGGCAGTGGAAGCGGCAGCGGAAGCGGTGAAGGTGGATTCCATTTTGGATTTAGTAAGTTATATTATATTATAATACCAAACCAAACATCATTCATGTTAAATTTCAGAAAAACATCACGGAAAACATGCCGAACATGGTAATATAAATTGAACAAAACATATACGGGAGTAATCCTCACTGAATATTTTTATAGCTAAAGAACACCATTCAGTCCATGGAAAGGCACACCACAACAAACATGCTGAACATGAATCCGAAGTGCACAACATTCATCCAAGCCTCCAACACCACGAGAAAGCCCACCATCATTTGAAACATGACCATTCTCACCACGAGAAGACCCACCATCACGAGAAGGCTTCGCACCATGAAACCCATCATGAAAAGGCTCACCATGAAGCCCATCATGAAAAGGCTCACCATGAAGCTAAACATCATGGACAACCACTTCGTGAAATGGATTTAATATAAATATTTTGTTATTGAATTTATACTGTTTTAGCGTGTGTTTTGAATAAACGGTTTGATCATGCAATAATTTTCAATAATTATCAATAATTGCGGGGTAAATTAATTTAATTCTGCTGTAAAATGTTTGTATGTAATGTTGTCAAAACTGGTCCACAATTTAATATTATTAATTTTTGTCCTGAAGCATAAAATGCCCTTACAAAATATAATTTAAAATAGTATTTTCTCTTTTTTGGAAAAAAAATAAAAAAAATGCTACAAATAAATAAAAAAGAAATGCCTCTGTTGGAAGAGATATATCAATTTTATATCAATAACAAGTGGTAGTTACAGTTCATAATAATAAATATCAATATAATAACTTTAAATTGTTAATTGCAACTACACCGACTAAAAATTACGCAAGCGAAATTACGGAAAGAATTCATACATCTATCTATACATTCAATAATTTTACGAAAACAAAAATAGTCATTAAAAATACTTTTTGGTTTAATGAGAAGTACTATATCGCAAATTATAAACGAATGGTCATTAAAGCGCAGTATAAAAACTTAAAACGATGATAAAGGGGCACTATATAAACATAAGCTGCTAATTATTCATTAGAGTTTAAAATACACGCAATAATGGCTGCGATACATTATAGTTTATTAATTCTTGTTGTGGCTTGCTCATGGACTTTCGCAGATGGTAATGCGATTTTCTAAAAATCTCATCTCTGTCTTTACTAAATTTATATTTTATTTACAGACATGCAAAATGCAGGTAAAATTTAATCTACACATATAAATAATGATGCTATTATATAAATATGTTTTAGCTAATTCTGCAATGAGTACGTATAATTTTATTTATTTTTAGTTGACTAAATTTTATTTTTTAGGTGATTCATCCAGCTCCACTGCCATCAGTACGTATTAATATTAATTCATGTAACCGATTTTTAACCATTAGAATTGTAGGCGACATATGGAAAAAAATTAAGGGTATTGCCAACGAAATATACAAACTGGTACTACTTGAGGGCTCGTTGGACCAATTCATTTCATCAATTGGATCTTTGATAGAAGCAGATGTCAAAACAATGAATACCATACCAGTTGCAGGTACACTACTGAAATCTATTGGCCAGTTATTGGCTAAGTTCCCAGTAATTGGTGCAAGGTTGGAAGCGATGGGCTTCGGAAAAGCATTCAAGGGTGTTTTCACTGAATGATAAAAACCTGTACCACATTCAAGAAATAAATATTTGACCAAGAATACTTCCATTTAATTAATGTTAACCTAGTTAACTTGTTTATTTTTATTCATTTCATCTTTTAATTTGTTCCATTTTACCTCAAAAACGTGTTGTCTAAAGTGAACGTTTGAAAATATATATATTTTATTTACTATTTGTTTTTCGTTCTTTTATATATTTTATTCGACAAAATTATTGTGAGGAACAAATTTATTGAAATAAATGATACGTTACATTCTTAACCACCATTTATGGTGTAATCTGTTCAGTGAAATTATTATAATCAATATTATTTTTAATTGACTAAACTAAATATTTAGTTGTTCTACAGAAAATAATAAAAAAGAAATTGTGTATTTTCTATGTAATTTTAGAATGACACATTATTGTATATTAACTTTATTGTTGTCATTGAAAATAAACACTAATATAAATTGATATTAACCCTTATAGTAATAAATTATTAATTTGTTTTCAGTATATTACTATGATAGAGAAACTTCCCATGTTTAACAATTATTTGTCACTTTTTATAAAAGAATGAAAGGATTAAGAAATGCAACAAAAAATGACATTTTATATTTAAAATATATACTGAATTTTGGAAAACTTTTAGGTATTTTTCCAATGTATCTAAATTCCAAAAAATCTAGCACATGTTACTCCTTACTAATAATAATAATATATTTGATTTATATGTGCTGTTCATTTGTTGGCAGAAAGATATTACTTTATAATGGGCGTATTTCACAAAGATATGTGGTGATAGATGTGTTGCAATCAACAAACGAATTAATATTCGTGTTGGTCTTAATATATCAGTCGATTCGAAACTATGAAACGTGGATTGCCTTACTAAAACATATTCAAAAGTTAGACCAATCAGTTCTGATGTCTCGTTTTAGTACAGAAAATACACCAAAATACAAGATTATTGTGGCTTTATTTTTGACGGTTTGCCTTTATATTTGTTTAAATTTATTAGACTGTTTGTATAATGAGGAACTTCGATGGTACTACTATATCTATTTGTTTACTAATATCAACGATTTTTACATGACTGTGATCACAGCATTCATAGCCTTCATTTTGAATAAAAGAATTTGTTGCTTAAATAAAATTTTCTTAGACATGGTAAGTTCAAAGGTAATTTGGAGTGTTACTGAAAAAGAACTTGACGATATTGTCGTTTTTTATAAACAATGTGCACGGATTTCACATATGGTTAACAAGATATTTGGATGGCCCATATTTTTATACATACCAGCGACTTCACTAGCCATTTTAAGCTGTTTAGATGTAACAACGAGTAGTGAATTTAAATATTATTCGGCACATAAAGTATCGATTTTATTCAGTTTAAACAGTTTTTTTGCTGTAAGTATTAATTTTTATTTATTCATACATTCATAATTTCACTTTATCGACAGATTTCTGTGGCGTTGATAGTGTTATCATTGGATTCCGTACAAAAATCTTCAGAAAAGACAATTCGTATTTGCTACAGTTACCATGGATGGTCCAAATATGAGGATGCCCGCTGTAATTTATTTGAAATGGCAAAATATTTGGAAATGATTAGGCCACATTTTACTGCAGCTGACTTTTATAATATTAATCGAGGTACTATTGTTAGTTTATTTTCCGGTTTGACTGCATATTTTATTGTTATTTTACAATTCAATAAACCTTATTAGCATAATACAATTAAAATTTTCTTAATACAGTCGAACTTCGATAACTCGAACCATAATTTGATAAAAAAAATCGAGTTATCGAAATTCGACTGTATTTTAATTTTAGTTAACATAAATGCATGTAAAATAATTGCTAAATAAATGGAAGAAATTATATTTTGATTTTTATATATAATTCGAAAATTGTTTGTAAATTTTTAATAATCTTTACTCATTATTTGTATATGTTTAAGTTATTCATAAAGCAACGTTATGTTGCTTTATATATTCATTTTCTAAATTACATCAATATTGTCACGTTGTTAATCATAATAAACGCTTAGCATTTTATTATATTACATTATAGAGATCGACAATTAACTTACATTTTATATTAATTGTCGCAGTTTTACCATAGTTCTGAGCAATGGAACCAAAAAATGATGTTATATATTTAAAGTATGTATTAAATTTCGGAAAAATATTAGGTGTTTTTCCAATGAGCGATAAATCAAAACTATTAACTTCATTTTACTCTGGAACTGTGATGTTGCTTTATGTAATTTACCTCTCCTATTCTATTATGGGCAGATGTTTATTTGTTTATACATTAGATGTAAATCTAAAACATTCTATAATAGATGCGTCACAATCCATGGTTGAGATGGTTTTTGTGCTTGTTTTAACATACCAAACAATTGGGGACAATGGGAGATGGATCGTTTTCTTCAAATATATTCAGAAATTGGATCAAATGAATATTATCTCACATTTTAGCTGTAATACGCCAAAGTATAAATTCATATTGTTCTTAAGTTTAACATTTAGCCTTTTTGTGCTGTTAAACGTGTTGGATTATTTTATTAATAATATAAATAGAGAGTATTACATCATCTTTATTTTTACGAATATCGATGATTTCTATATGACCACTGTTATATATCTTGTAACTTTCATTTTAAATAAGAGAATTTGTTATTTAAATAAAGTTTTTTTGGAAATCCTTTCGTCAAAGTTAACTGTAAGCTTAATTGACAAAAAACTTGATGAAATTTTAAGGTTTTATCAACATTATGGAGAAATTGTAAAATTATTTAACAAGATATTCGGGTGGCCAATATTCTTTTATAAACCTGCAGTTACACTAGTTATTTTAAGCTGTTTGGATTTGGTAACTGAGAATAAAAATTTTGGAGATCGTATGTCAGTTTATTTCAGCTTTGCTTGTTTTTACACAGTAAGTGTACATTTTCAATCAATCGACAATTATTTTAAAATAATTTATTCGACAGGTATCCCTAATGATAATAGTTTTTTCATGCGATGCTGTACAAAAATCGGCGCAGAAGACAATTAGTATCTGCTACAATTATTATATTTATTCAAAAAATGTTGAGATTCGTCGATCATTGCTCGAGATGGTAAAGAGTTTAGAACTTTTTAGACCTACATTCACTGCCGCTCATTTTTATGATTTAAATCGAAGCACTATCATTAATTTTTTCTTTGAATTAACTATATATTTTATTGTAATCCTGCAGTTTAACAATTCGAATAACATACAGTAGTTATAGCAATTTTTAACTATAACTCTTTTATAAAATATAAATTACTTGTATAGTTTGTCTGAAATTACTTAGATTAATTTTTTTAAATTTGTTTTCTTTCTAAATTCATAATATTCTAAATTACATCAATACTGTTAAGTGGTAAAAGCTTTACCACTTTATTATATTATAATATGTTTGTGGTCAGAATAATTCAATTTTATAATAATTGGTCTAGTGTGGTATTATGAGTATATTACAAAAAATGGAATCTAAAAATGATGTAAAATTTTTAAAATATGTGTTAAATTTCGGAAAAGTGCTGGGTGTTTTTCCAATAAGTTACAAACCAAAAGTTTTAAATTCATGTTACTCTGGGTCTGTTTTCATGTTTTATGTAATTTTCATCAGTTATTCCATAATTGGTAGATGTTTATTTGAGTACAATTCTGTAGTTCTACTAAAACACTCAATAATAGATGCATTACAATCTATGACTGAGATTGTTTTTGTGCTTGTTTTAATATACCAAACGAATCAAAACAATTCAAGATGGATTACATTGTTCAAATATATTCAAAAGTTGGATCAAATGAATGTGTGTTCAGGTTTCAACTCTAATACACCAAAATACAAATTCGTATTGACTTTAAGTTTAACATTTATCATTTTTCTGTTGCTAAACTTGTTGGATTGTTTCATTAATATCGGATATCGGCAGTATTATATTATTTTCATGTTTACAAATGCTAATGACTTCTACATGTGATATTTCTTATAACATTTATTTTGAATAAGAGGATTTCTTATTTAAATAAGTTACTTTTGAAAATGTTAACTTCTAACTGAACTACAACTTTAACTAAAGAAAAACTTGATGAAATTTTAAAATTCCGTCAACATTATGCTTTAATTGTGAAAGTGTTTAATAAAATATTTGGCTGGCCCCTATTTTTTTATAAACCAGCAGCTACACTGGCCATTTTAAATTGTTTAGATTCGGTAACACGTTTTAAAAATGTTGAAAGTCGCTTCTCGATCTATTTCACCTTTGCCTGTTTTTATGTAGTAAGTGTTTATATTTTTTCTAACCGTTATATATTATAAAATAATTTATTCGATAGGTTTCCCTAATGATAATAATTTTTTCATGCGATGCTGTACAAAAATCTGCACAGAAGACAATTAATATCTTCTATAATTTTTACATTTATTGCAAAAGTGACGTAATTCGTGAAGCTTTACTCGAGATGATGAAAAGTTTGGAAATTTACGGACCTACATTCACTGCTGCTCATTTTTATGATTTGAATCGTAAAACTATTATTAATTTTTTCTTTGAATTAACCATATATTTTATTGTAATTTTGCAGTTTAACAACAATTAACATAAATGATTTATATTATTATAATTAATTTACAATTAATTATAATTATCCACATTAATTTCATCATAGTTTTAAATTAATTGATTAGAGAATTTATAAGTACATGTTTTGAGTAATTCTTTTATTAGAAATAAATTAAATTAAAATAATAAAAAAATATTGTTTATGAAAATTTAATCCACTTAAGTTCAATTAATAACTCATTTAATAAAGTACATAGTAATAATGTAATGTTTATATTAATAATATTTGAAGTTTTATATCAAATAACCTAAATTTTCAATACAATACACTTATACAGTATCTGTAAATCATGAAACACAATAATGATATTTATTACTTCATACAACTACTAAATTTTGGAAAATTGCTTGGAATAGTTCCAATAAATTTTGTACATAAAACATGTAGTTCTTGTTACTCTATGATTATAATAGCATTTTATTTCATTTTTTACACTTATTCACTTTTGGGAAGATTAATGTTTGTGTATAATTTACATAGTAATAAAAAGCACGCAGTTATAGACATGATACAATCAATAACTGAAACAACTTTTGTTATTTTATTAATAAGTCAGTCAATACGAAAATATAATGCATGGAAACTTCTTCTGAAACACATTGGAGAACTTGATAACTTAATATTTAATAATAAAGTTAAGGAAACACCGAAGTACAAGTTTATTGTGTTGCTTATATTATCTATAGCAGTTTATTTGACACTAAATATTTCAGACTTCATCGTTAATAAACAACGCTTTTTCCTTTTGTTCATATTTACCAATATCAACGATTTTTATATGACCGTTATAATTTCGTTTTTCACATTTATCCTAAATCAACGAATTTGCAATTTGAACCAAGCTTTTCTTAAATTATCGAGTTCAAATACAAATTTGATTGTCATTAACAAAAAGTTGGATCAAGTGTTCAAATTTTACAGACACTGCAATCAAATCACATATTTGTTTAACAAGATATTCGGTTGGCCAATATTCTTGTACATACCTTCAGCCACCATATCCATATTAAGTTTTTTTGATGTAATCGTTAATAGTCACTTTCATTACCTAAATTATAAACTACCTCTATATTTTTCTTTATCTTCTTTTTATCTAGTAAGTATAACATATGTGGTATGCAATGAAAACAATTTTCACACTCATTTTGCAGATTTCATCAATCATAATAGTTTTATCCTGTGATGCACTAGAAAAATCAGCCAGAAAAACTATTGGGTTATGTTATGTGTGCAGGGAAAAGAGTAAAGATGAGGAGATTCGTCGTGAATTTTTGAAAATGGCGAAGTATTTGAAAGCATCTGCTCCAAAAATTTCAGCTGCTGATTTTTATCAAGTTAATCGAAGTACTATAAACGGAATATTTTCTTGGCTAACAGGATATAGTGTCGTTATATTACAATTTAACAATTCTTATCTATCTTGAACAACAAATTTTAATATTTAATAAGTTAAATTAATGTAAATTCTTTGTAGAGTTAGAAATTAATTAGATTGTCGATGTTGATTACAGTTGAATAAATAGAAAGTAAGAGGTATGAGTTTTCTTCTTTACTACGACAAATTGTATTAAGACGTCAATATCAAAGATTTAAGTACCTGCCTGAATAGTGATAGTGAAACATAATAATAATTTTGCAAATAAAATACTCAATTCTTGATATTCTATGTTTATTATATTTATTTATACATTGCATTTCATTTATTATGCTTTTAGCACACAATAACAGTACAAGATATGAAGCTAACATACTTCAATCTATGAAGCTGATTACAATAGAAGAAATATAACGTTGCCGGATATAGATTAAAATGCCAATAATTAATAACTCATTTGAATAACGTAATATTAATAATAAATGAACTCAAACTACATAAGTATTCAACATCAAATACTAATACATTAACTAGAGGTCATGAATGATAATTATTATTAACACCTACTAAATTTTGAGTTTTTGAAAATGACAAATAATCTAGAAGTGTTTATACCAAAAATTTCAGTTCCGATTCGAAGTACTGTAAACAATTTTTTTTTGTTCACAGGATATATTGTCATTATCTTGTAATTTCATAATTCTAATATATAATTATATAAAACCACATTATTGAATAGATTTTCTAAATTGATACACATGTGTATCAAACATAAATCTACAATATACTAACAAATTAATATCCTATTATTCGAATCTAAACAGTTTCCTATTCTATTATTTGTAAATCGATCACCGCCATAAAATGACTTTAAATCAAATCACCCTTAATTTAAAGCATTCATTAAATTTGGGAATAATATTGGGGCTTGTACCTTTGCCGAAGAAATGGCACCTGATAAGTAAATTGTACTCTATTATACTCATGACGTTAAGTACACTTATTTTTGCAAATTACTATATTTTTATTTTAGAAGATACGAAAAATATACAATCTGTATTTGTATATATCAATAAGTTTAATTATTACAGTGTTGGATTGATATGTATTGTATCAAGTCAGCGAATTAATCTTTGGAACTCACTTTTTGAAAACCTAAATCTTATTAATAAAGAATTTAAGATGAAAAACAGAGCAATTATGAGTCTGCCTTTAGTAATTATGTATTTCGGTTCAATAATTATAGTTTTGTTTAAAATATACAGTATTATAAGTGTAAAACTACCAATTAGCCTCATGTTTTTATATGGTTTTACAGAATTACGTGTATTTGTAGTTTGTTCTATAATTACACATATATCTTTAATTTTATATAAAGTAATACGGTTTCTTAACACAAAACTAGAAGCAATTCTCACAACTAAATATAGAAGTAGCAAGCAAATTCAAAACGAATTGAAACGCATAGTTCACATATATAAATTATGTAGTCACATAAGTTGTGATATGGATATGATTTTTGGTTGGATAATTTTTATGTATATTCCCCTTAGTTCAACATGGATGTTGGTTGCTTTTAGTCATGTAACGTATTGCAAACCAACAACAGGGGAAACCGTCATTTTTTTATTAGTTTCCTGCATCTTGATGGTAAGTCTAATAAGAAAAAAACCTTTTTATGAGCATATTAAGTAAAGCACCTCAAAATCAGATGTGCTTTACATACAAGACTGCTTTATAATTCTTTTATTTTAATTAAACTTTTTTTAGTTTTCAGTATTAATAATTATATTATCTTATGATATTATAGAGAAAATTGGAAAGAAAACTATTGAAATATGTTATAATTACCAAGAAAGTAACTCTGACAATGATATATTCTGTCACGACTTGTTGATGATGGCAAAGTATTTAGAAAAAATAGCTCCCAGTTTCACTGCTGCTGGGTTTTATGGAGTTAATAGACACACAATTATTAAAATAATTTCAACAATAACCACGTATATAATTGTAATTTTACAATTTAAAAACACTAGTTAATAAGTTTATATACAAAAAAATATAAAACCCTTTTTTAATGGTTCATTCATCACAGTTTAGTGACTGGGCTATTTCCAAATAGGTTGTCTTGTTATAAAAAAAATGTAGGTGAATTAAAAAATATAATTTTAAATTAATAATATTAATTAAGAGAGGCATATAATAATCGTGGATCAAATTTATTGTAAATTAGTGTCAGTTAATAGCAATAATAAAAATACAAGGTCCATCACCATCAGAGCCAAGATAGTATCAAGTTACAATGGTTTACTTTTAAGTTTTATATATTTATTTAAATAGATTTCTTGTTAAAAATTTAATGCGTCATTAAAAAAGTATTAGTCGTCAAATAGCTGTTAATAGAAAACAATTTGAAACATGTCAAACAAAGATATTTTCTATATAAAATGTGTTTATACCTTTGGAAAATTTTTGGGAATAACACCTTTCTATACAAAATTTTCTAATTTAAACAAATTATATTCTGGCATAGCCTTTCTAATCCACACTGTTAAATTTCTATACGTTCTCAATGTAGTATATATATCTTTGACGAAAATTCATGACATAATGAAATTGATAATATTTCTTTTCCTCATTAACCAATATCTTTTCATGTTGGTCACCATTGGAGGGCATTTTAAAATGAAGGAATGGAAAACTCTTTTGAAATACTTACACAAATTAGAAAGAATAAATTGTGGAAACTACAATTCGCCAATATGCATGAAATTTTTATTGTTCCTAAGTTGTTTGGTACTGTTGTTACTGGGTTTTATGAAATATAATGAATTTTCTAGACTGGGCTCTGCAAATATTGAAATATTTAGAGTGTTTCAAATTATTACAGTCATTTTTTATATCTACTTCTCCATTCTAATTTTAATAATTAGCCACACTATCAAGAAAAGGTTAAATTATATCAATTTAAAATTTCAAAAAATCGCAGATGTAAAATTTGAAATACCAAAAATTAATGATCGATTAGAATACTTCGGTAAGTTATTTACAATTTGCAGAAATATAATTCAACAACTAAATAACATTTTTGGCTGGTCTCTTCTGACATACATTCACGTAATTATTTTAAAAATATTAGAAATCTACACTGAATTTAACAGTGGTCTGGTAAACTGGAACGACTCAAGAATCTATTTTTCTCTTAGTTTGTGTTTGTTCTTAATGGTAAGTAAATAGTCCTACATAATAATTTATGTTGTAATATATATTTATAGGGTTCATCAATTGTGATTATAATGACATGTGATGGTGTCGAAATGTCAGCTAGAAAATTTGTACAAATGTGTTACAAATATCATGACAGTTTTTCAGATAATTATGTGATTCGTATTAATTTATTGAACATGGCGAAGGATTTTGAAAAAATGGTGCCCACTTTTTCAGCTGCTAATTTTGGCACAATTAACAGACAAACAATAATTTATATAGGTTCGTCTATTTTAACCTACACCATCATTATCTTGCAATGTACTTAATTTTCGATAATTAATATTTCTTAATAAAATTTTTTATTTGATATGTAAGTCAATAATAAAAAAGAAAAAAAGAAATTAATTGAAAAAATGAGATTCTAAATGAGATTTTAATTTAAAATTCCATTAGGAAATGTTTTCAGCTTTAACAAAAGTGATGCATTAAAGGTGCAATTATATAAACATTTTAATATTCCATACATGTACAATGTTTGTCAAATTATATCTTTTATAATTTAAATTGCGTCCTTTGAGTTAGTTGCCTAAAAATGTCGACGCAATTGGAAATTTATTACTTTAAATGTCTATGTAATATTGGTAAATTATTGGGCATTTATCCTTTGTGTAAATCTCAGAAAGTTTCAAAATATTATACAATTTTCCTGACGTTGATTTATATTATTTTTATCATATATTTGTATATAAAATTTACTCAAACAATTAATATATACAGAGATCTTCGTGTTATTTTAATAATTATACGAATGATGTTTGTAGTAGTTTTCAGCCTGACCTGCGCGTCTATGTCTCTTAAGTTTCAGTCATGGAATTTACTAGTGAAACATGTTCAAACACTAAATAAAATTTGTTATGCACAAAACTTTACACAAATAAAATTGGTTTTATTACAATTTTGTATAAATGTTGTAGTTGTAAGTTGTGCAAAGGTATACGAATATTTTAAATTAGGTTATGGAATGGACCCTGTGTTTTATATATATTACCAGTTATCATACTCTTTAATATCAACCTTCACTATTCTCGTAGGTTTAATTTTAAAATCAAGAATACGCATAATAAACAAAATGTTAAAGCAATATCTTGATAAATTGTCTGCTAAATCGAAATGTGTCAGTTATAATAAAAAAGATTTTAGGCACATTAAAATTATTTTTAAAACATGCACACAAACAGTAAATACGTTTAATTCTATATTTGGATGGCCCATTCTTTTATACATATTAAACGTTGGTATATGTATTTTGTTTATATTTAATGATTTTTTGGAAGGTAGGTTTAATATAAACAGCTTCACTCAGGTGATTATTTCAACTAATGCTATAGTAAGTATATTAATATTATTATCAACTTGCAAAAACTTTTAAATGCTTGTTAATTTTAGATGAATATTATAATAGTTATGATATTTTGCGATGGCGTAGAGATATCTGCTCAGGAAACGATTAAAATCATTTACAACTTTTACGAAAATAATATTAAAAATAGTAAAATAAGTGAAGACATGCTGATGATGGCTAAATATTTGGAGAAAATGATGCCAGTTTTTACAGCAGCTGGTTTCTTAAAAATTAATAGGAATACTATTGTTGACTTGGCAAATTCTTCGACTTCATATATGATTATAATTTTACAGTTTAAAAATATTAAAAATTGACTCATTACAATGATTAAAAATTTAATATAAAATTAGTCAGAAGAAAAAGTAAAATATTTTTTGCACAAATTTTAAAATACGTGGAACTTCTTGAACCTTCAAGGGCTATAAAGTAAAATTGAAATTGTAGAATATAAATTTAGGGAATATTTCAGTCAAGTATAAGAATATAATTTGCATAATTTTCTTACACTCACTTCGATCTATGTAAATGTAAATGTAAATTGCCACAATAAAATGATTATAAATATAATTGCTTGGTAACATTAAAACTATAAATAATTATTATTTTAATCGATATTTATTATATACATGTATGTCTATATTAATGATATATGAATAAAAGGTTTGTAATTGGAAACAAGAATTCAATATTTTGTACAATTAATATTTCATTACTAAGTTTTCGTCGCCTTTTCCGATATTTACAAATCAATCGTAACTAGAAAATGACGGAAAATCTAGGCATTCCCTATTTAAAACAATCTTTAATTTTTGGAGCAGTTATGGGAATTGTGCCTTTACCCAAAAATTGGAAAACTCTGAATAAACTGTATTTGCTTACACTTATATTATTTAATATTGTTATGATTTTAAATGTTATTTTCTTTGACTTTGACAGGTTTGAGTGTGAAAAATATTCAGTTAAATGTGTTATAGTAATTTTGAATCTGCTGAACTATATTGTATTTAATGTTGCTTGTGCTATATCTGGTCTGCAGTACCATGTATGGATCTCACTTTTTAAAAACGTACACTTAATCAATAGAGAATTTCATATAAACATCAGTGTCATTATGATTTTACCTTTAGTAATGATGTTTTTATTCTCAATATGTTCAATTACTTTCAGAGCTTATACGGTGATATATTTAAAAGGACCACTTACTATATTATTTAAAAGTTTCATTGATGTACAAGGATTTACTGCATGTACCATAATTACATATTTAGCTATGGTATTATATGAAGGAATACAGTTTATTAACGCACGACTTAAACAAGTGCTAATAACAAAGTTTACGAGTTACTTACAGATTCAAAACGATTTAAAACACATAATTAATATGTATAAATTGTGTAGTCGTATAAGTTGTGATATGAATTGTATTTTTGGGTGGACAGTTTTCTTGTATATTCCACTAAGTTCTACTTTGCTTTTGCTTATTCTTAGTCATATCATTTATATCAACGAGATGATCAAAGATAGCATCATTATACTTTTTCTAGCAATTTTAAAGATGGTAGGTGAGGGCACAATATATATTTCTAACATATTTGATTAAATATTTTTAAGTGTACAATGTTAATAATTATATTGTCATATGATAGAATTGACAGAATGGGAAGAAGAACTGTTGAGATATGTTACCATTACCAAGACTGTAGTTCTAAAGATTATGAGTTTAATCACGAGTTACTGTTGATTGCAAAATATTTAGAGAAAAATATCCCCAGTTTTACTGCAGCCGGATTTTATAAAATCAATAGAATTACTATTATTAAAATAATTTCAGCAATTACCACATACATTATTGTAATCTTGCAATTTAACAACTCTACCTAAATACAGACAAATATAAAATGTAAGTATAAATGAAATAAAAATATATAATATGCTTTCAAAGTATATGTTTAAGCTTAAACCATGTATACTATTTAGAAAATATAATTTAAGTTGATAAATTCACCTGTTAATTGTCTTTATTTTATGAGTAGTTAATAATTTAAAAAAATTAATTCAAAGAATGAAATAAAGATTAATAATTAAATAATTAAAAATTCTACTTTGTGTTTCTTCTTGAATATTAAAATATGTTAATTAGAGTTAATGTTGCATACGGAATATAAAAAATAACATTATATTCCGTTAGTTAATCTAAAGGTAAACATTGTAACACAACATTTTAGCAAATATTGTCTAAATTTGAGCTTCCCCATAATTTAAATGCAATCAGTTCTCCAACACAGTGTAGTTCAAAGAATAGAGACATAACGATGTTAAAAAATGACGTTTCCTGGGTAAAATGCCTGTACATTATTGGAAAGATATTAGGAATAACTCCAATAAAATCTACAGGTTCAAAACTCAATAAATTGTATTCACTTCTCGTATTATTAATAAACATCGAAGTGTTACTTTATGGTCACACATTATTCATCAAGAAATACAACAATTCCCTTACATCTTTGAAAATGCTGCACAATGTATACAGTTTGGCGGAATTTGGCTTTTCTCTGGCCTCAATTGGTGGTCACATTCATTTTTATACCTGGAGGAAACTTATGGGGAATTTGAATAAGTTGAAACGGTTGACCTCATCATATACATGTACTGGATGTACTACTTTCTTGTCAATAATAATTACTTTGGGGACTGGAATATGTCTTACCATTTTTTCGATAATTGAAATACTATCATCTAAAATAACCTTATTTAGTTTAGGTATAATGGCTAAATTTTTCGTCTTAACTACTCATGTATGGGTGACAAGTTTTATATGGAGTACTCTCTTAATTGTTAGCAGACGACTCAGTTTCATCAATGATAATTTGGAAAAGTATATTTCCAATAATTTCTCATGTTGTTATATCTGTAAAGAACTACAAAATTTACTTGAGACTCTCTGTACATGTAAAAGCATAGTTTCCTCTCTTAATAGAATATTTGGGTGGTGTTTCTTTTTTTATGTTCCTGTAGCGGTTATGTCCAAACTTTTACAATTTCAAGTAGCATATGAATCATTTACAGGGAATACAAATTTTTTTCGTAATACTTCAAATATTAAATATTTATTTGTTAGCTCAATTTACCTGGTGAGTTTCACATATAATTAATAATTTTAATTACAATTAATAATTTTACTTTCAGATTTCCATAATTTTGGTGATTTGGTCTTGTGATGTGATAGAAAAAATGTTCCAGAAAATAATACGGAATCTTTACAATTACCATGATATCCATTCTAATCACTCTGTAATTCACAATGATTTGGTTGAAATAGCTGAAACATTAGAAACAATGGTACCCACTTTTACAGCTGCTGATTTTTATAGTGTTAATCGGCGATTAATTATCAACATATTTTCTTCGTTAATAACATACATTATTATTATTTTACAGTTTAATTCTATATAAAATATGACAATTATAAACTTAATTATAGCTGAATTAAGTATCACATTAGATCTATCAAGCTCCACCAACCTTTTATTGAACAATTAACAAGGACAAGTATTTTGTACTGATTATGTTACAATTACTGTCAAAATTTATATAAATATAGTCACAATCTCACGTTTGATATTTTAGAGAAATTTGCTCCCCTGTATTGTCAATATCTATATAAAAATAATTATAAATATGTAATTATTTAAAAAATTTTTGCTCTAATAAATAATAAACTAAAATTGTGATTGTGTATTCTTTAGAAGTATTCATAGGTTTCGATTTCCGTTTTCAGACATTAATTCTTTTAATTATTCTATATACAGTCGTGGTCAAAAATGTGGAACCATCAACGTACACAATAAATTTTTATTTTACATTTATTTTCTAATAGTTAAACGAACTTTGATTAATTTTGGTGGATGCGTCCTCAGAAATTTTTCACAATTTTAATGTGAATTCAAAGTATCATTGGAGTAAACACATCAATATTTGTTTTAGACAAGTCGTTTTTACTGCTCCAACAAAAGTTTGTTACTACATTGATATGCATTATGCACAAATTAGGTGATTTTTAAATGTTGTCTGATGTCAATACACTTTTCTATTTAATTTCAAGGAAATAAAAATCTACTTAAAATGTTGTTCTGGTATATAACTTAAAATTTAAAAATCCATATTTTACACAATTTATTCAGTAATGCTTAACATTTAAAGATAAATTAAACTGCATTATTACAATCATATACATCGTCAAAGCAGAAAATAAAATTATAAATGTGCGTCTATTAATAGTAATTAAATCGGCAGCAGAAAAGGAAGGCTCCATTTTCTCTAAATATCTGCCCATTAATAATACATTCTTTGTTATATTATTTTTAATACCTTTTTCGCAAAACCGGTTACAGATTTTTATAGTTCTTTTTGCTGATTTTTCTACGGCATCGCAATAAATGATTATCATTATTAAACTAACCTAAAATATTTAATAATTTTTATTAATTTAAGTTATAGTTATATATACTTACTGCAAAAACTCCATCAAAGAGCAGAAATAGAAAAAGTTGCGTCCAAGTAACAGGTTCAGAATTTTGTATTTTTCTATGAAATATTAATAGGAAAAATATAAAAAGATGAGGCATGATCAAAAAAATAGGCCATCCAAAAAGTATATTCACTTCGGACGATACTTTCGATACAGCTTTATAAGTCTCGAGTATTTCCTTAAGTTCTTGCCCTGTGTGTTTGTAAATTGTGAACATATTTTCCAAAGTCTTTTTTAACTTTTTGTTGATCATTTTTACTCTATCGTACAACAAACGTAGGACGTCTAAAATGATTGCTCCCATTAGAAATCCAAGTGAATCAATGAATATATTATAATATATTATTTTGTTAGTATTAGTGAAGAAAATATAATAAAACTTCACGATAATACCAAAACAAAATGTTAATGATACTATCATCAAAGGTAAATTCTTCAAAAGCTGGGATTTACAACAGGACTTCGAATTTAAAAAATATAAATTTTTAAAAAGCCTCTCCCAGGATTTATCGTTTAATGAAACGAAAGCACAAACTGAAGTAAACCCACAATAATTCAGACTCCGCAATATTAACAGAATTGTTTGAATCGATGTCTGATTGTTATTCCAAAATGTGAAATTTTCAACCAGGAAATAACCAATGAGACACTGTAATAAGACAATAATGGTGCAATAACATTTGTTCCACCGTTTGGATTTTGAAATGGGAAAAATCCCATAAATTTTGCCAACGTTACATAAAAATCTCAAACTTTTAATTTCCGACATTTTAATGACTTTGTCAAAACGGTTTGAAGTGGACGATGTTAACGTGGCAGTATACATAGTAAATTGCAGATTGTATCGCATTTCAAATTTTAATGACTTTATAAACATTTTACCATTTGTAATACAAATCTCGCATTCAAATTTGTTTACTTTGGTGGTTTCATGTTAGAAAAATGCATGTCAATTGTTTCAGTTGGATTGTTTACCATTAATATAATTGTTTATTCAATAATCTCTAGAAGAATGTATTAACATTTTTAATATGAAATTCATGCAAAAAATACTTATTACTTATAAATTATATATTAATAAAATATTATTTGATATAAGATATTATATCTTCCTAAAATCGTGTTACATTAGTCACCAATGATAATTTGTACAATTTATTTAATATTAATTGTGTTAAAATAGTAATTTAATGCTGCAAAATAGTAATTTAATTTGTTTAAATTTTAAAATGTATACGATATAAACATATATTTTTTAAATTTTAGATGCATTGAATTGTAAAATTATAATCATGTACGTCGTTAGTGAAGAAAAAATATTTATAATCGTGCCACGATTTAAATCATAAAATCCTGCCGCAGAAAATATTGGTGCTGTTTTTTCCAATAATTTTGCCATTGCCTTTATTTCATCACACACTACATTTTTTTCTAGACAGCAATTACAATAATGGCGACAGATTTGAATTATTTTTCTAGATGATGAATCTACTGAATCACAAGACATTATAATGATCACCGATGAGGCCTAAAATAAATTATATTCATAATAAATGTTTTAATGTATAATTTAATTTTACTTACAATATAGAAAAATGAGAATGCTGTGTAAGCAAAAACACCCCCATTAGAACTATATGAATTACTAACCAAAATGTCCATTAAATTAAGAAAATTGACCATTGAATAGGGAAGATAAAAAAATATGCTCCATCCCAGAACTACGTTAATGTTCTTGACCATAGTCCCATATCGAGTAAAAATCAATATAATCGACCTTAACTCTTTCTCTAATTCTCCTTGTGTACTGAAGTTCTTCGAAATCATAGCTTTTAAAATTTTATTCAACATTCTAATCCTTCTGCAAATCAAAAGGGTCATGTTGAAAATAAACAGCAGCAAATAAAGATCATAAACACTTGAATATGCATATGTGCGATAATAAATAAAAATTCCAAGGTTATTATAAATTCCATCCAAAAAGGCAATCACAACATAAATCACGATTGTAACCACGATTGGGATAATTAATTTAATTTTTGAAGAATTACAATAATGGTAATTATTACAGGATCTGTCAATGGTGTTGGCATACTTCAGAATAAGGTTCCATTTTTTGTTGTTTCTAAAAGAGCCGTAAATGAATATTATTATGAAAATGGATTGAGAACCAGACTGCAGCAATTCCATGATTATGCGTTTCATTTCCATATACTTATAAAAAGTAACAAATCTTCCTGTTATCGAAGCAACAACGATACTTGTGTATATTAAAATATAAACTGTTGGTATTATTTTATTCCATGTTGTCGAAGTTACTGAAACCACACCCAAAAATTTTCCAACATGAAAAAAGCTATTAAAAATTACAACGTCATTCTTTAAAACCATGATGATGTTTAAAAAGAATCGGTATTATTATCGATAATTTACTATTTGTTTGGATTTAATTTATATAAAAGGTGGGTTAATAAAATTGTTTCGACCAAGGCCACCAAAATTTGATCCACGTACAATTTGTAATGAGCATTTCATGGAACTTTGTAATATTGTGTTTAGCAGACAAAATTAGAAACTTTTATATCTGGTTTCAGATGGTATTTTCAATTCAGGTTTGTAAATTACTGTTTCCTTAAGCTTTCACTTCCGTTGTACATAAATACATTACTCAAAAGCTCTTTTATCTTTAAACTATCTTTTTTTCAAAACGTTTTGATGTAGAAGAAAAATTAATAAATATTAAGTACTCTAGTTGAAAAATGTTTGTATTTTATTTAAATATAAGATGCATTGAATTGTAGAACTATAATCATATAAGTTGTTAGTGAAGAAAAAATACTTATAATTGTGCCTCTATTTATATCATAAAATCCAGCTGCCGAAAATGTGGGTACCGTTTTCTCCAATAGTTTTGTCATCGCAATTAATTCTTTGTAAATTTCATCATTTTCAGGAATGATGTTATTATAATGGCGACAAATTTGAATAGTTTTTCTACATGATTTTTCTACTGAATCACATGATATTATAATCACTACTGCGGAAGCCTAAAATAAACTAATATTATTCTTTAAACTTCAAATTAAAATTTTATCACTAACAATATATAAAAAGGAGAAAGATGTATAAGCAAAAATTCCTCCAAAACATGTATATGACTTACTGACTACAACATCCAACAAGTTAAGAAAATTAATAACTGAGTACGGAAGATAAAAAAATATACTCCATCCTAGAACTATATTTATATTCTTCACCATATTTCCAAAACGAGTAAATATCACAGTAAACGATGTTAACTCATTCTGTAATTCAATATAGGTGTAAAATTTCTTAGAGATCGTATTTTTCAACGTTTTATTCAAAATACGAATTCTTCTACACATCAAGTGGGAGATGTTAAAAACAAATAGTTGCAAATAAAGATAGTAAATACTCGAATATGAATTAATGCGGTAATAAATTAAATAGTAATTATAAATACCATCCAAACACGAGATCACAACAAAAACTACAATTGTAGCAACATTTGGAATAACTAATTTAAATTTTGAGACATTATTATAATTATTAGGCTTGTCAAAGTTGTTGACAAATTTTAGGATAAAATTCCATTTTTTGTGGTTTCGAAAAGAGCCGTAAATGAAAGTTATTATGAAAATGTATTGAGAACAGGTCTGCAGCATTTCCATGATTATCACTTTAATTTCCTTGTACTTATAAAAGGTAACAAATCTTCCTGATATCGAAGCAACAACTATACTTGTGTATGTCAAAATATAAACAATTGGGATTATTTTATTCCAAATTTTCGATTCTACTGGAACCACACCTAAAAATTTGCCAACGTAAAAAATCCTGTTAAAAATTACAACATCACTGTTTAAAACCATGTTGATATTTAAAAGAAAGAACTATTAATATTGATATTTTATTTTTGTTTGCATTTAATTTATTTGAAAGGTGGATCAATTAATAAAATTGTTTAGTCCAAGGCCATTGAAATTTGATCTAAATACAATTTGTAATGAGTTGCTCCAATTTAGGTTTAAGTGCAAACCTAAACAAATATGTACTTTACTAACTTGAATCGTTACAGAGGAGTTAAATTCTCAAAAGAACTTAAAAGGAGTATTCTTAATTTTATTAATTAAAATTCGTTGTGTTAAACTGCAAAATTATAATCATATAAGTGGTTAATGCTGAAAACACTTTGACAATGGTGCCTCGATTTATTGAGTAGAAACCTGCAGCAGTGAAAGCCGGTTTTATTCCCTCTAAAAATTTTGCCACTGCAAATAAATCGTCGTAAATCACGTCATCTTTCGAACTGCCATCGTAATAGTTGTAACATATTTTGATGGTTTTCGTAGATGATTTCTCGATTACATCACAAGACATTATTATAACAACCAAAGATGCCTAAAATAATACTACATCATACTCAAAATATAAAATGGAAATTATATACTTGCAATATAAAAAAATGCATATGCAGCATAGACAAGAAGTCCACCAAAAGAACTATACGACTTACTGATCAAGATCTCAAGTAAATTTAAAAAATTTATCACCGGGTGCGGAATATAAAAGAACATACTCCACTCAAGAACAACATTCATGTTCCTCACTATGTCAGCATAGCGCGTAAAAGTCAGAACAGTTGAATTCAACTCCTTTCGAAACTCCTCATAAGTTCTACTCTTTCTCGAGATCACAGCTTTCAAAAAACTATTTAAAATACAAATCCTTCTGTGAATTAAACGTGACATATTAAACACCAATAGCGGCATATAAATATCGTAAACACTAGTGAGATAATAAACAGAGTAGTAAAGGTGAACTCCTTTGTTGTTATAGATCATATCCAAAGAATTAACCACAACATGCATTATGACCGCAATAACCACTGGGATAATAACCTTGTACGTGGACACGTTGCAGGGACAGTAGTAAATCTTCATGGACTTGTCATGGTCCTTGACAGATTTTAGAATAAGGTTCCATTTTTTGCTGTGTCGAAACGAACCGTAAATAAATACTGCAACGAAACTTGATTCGGAAAAAGTCTGCAACAACTCCATTATTATACGTTTTGTATCGATGTGTTTGTAAAAGCAGGTGAACCTCCCTATTATCGATGCCAAAACGAGAGATAAGTGTAAGCTAATATAAATCATTGGAATCAATTTATTCCAGGTTTTGGAACTAACTGGAACCACACCCAAAAATTTTCCAACGTGCAAAAACCAACCAAGAAATCGGACGTCATTGTTAAAATCCATGTTAACGTTGCAAATGGTTTCTAACCGATTATAGTAAATATGTTTTCTATGCTTCAAAGAGCCCAACAAAATAAATCAATTAATTAAATTGTATTGACCTGGAAGGTGTAAGTAATCATACAAATGAGTACCTACAATACAGTAGGAGTTTACAACTATATGAAACCTTACAATAGATTAAAAATTATTCACTGATTGTTGATTTTGCATCGTTTATTATTATTAATATTCGATGAGTATTTCTTGTAATAAAAAAGTAAAATATTAAAAGTAATTTATTATAACCACTGTTAGAATCATTTTCAACAGGTACTATTTAAATTTTTTTAATTAATCAGTAAAGTAACCTTTAAAATACTATAAAAAATATGATTTCGATGTTTAATAAATGTTTAAACATCGTGAATGCGCAAGTAAATTATATAATTACAGCTACATTCAAAAGTCAGTTAATTTTATGTTTTCAAATATCTTATCCTAATTCACTTGGATGTTTTAATTAAGTGTTGTGTTTCGCATCCACCAATTTTACAACGGTTGTTAAAAATGGCGAATGCGCAACCAATCCAATAATTAGATACTATTAAACAAATTCTAAGAATAAGTTGATTATATTAAAAGTAATTTATTTTATCCACTGTTAGATCCATTTTTAACAGGTAATATTTAATTTTTTACAAGAACATACTTAGACAAATATGTGGGTATAAATACCTACATCTCTGTAGTAATCTAAGTTGAGAAACTTTTAAAAAATTCTAGAAGGAGGATTATTAATTTTATTTAACATTCGTTGTGTTAAACTGCAAAATTATAATCATATATGTAGTCAACGAAGAAAATACATTAACAATGGTGCCCCGATTTATCGAGTAAAATCCTGCAGCAGTGAAAGTCGGTTTTATTCTCTCTAAAAATTTTGCCACTGTAAATAAGTCATTATAAATCATGTCATTTTTCGAAGAGCCATCGTAATATTTGTAACATATTTCTATGGTTTTCCTATATGATTTCTCGATTACATCACAAGACATTATTATAACAACCAAAGAGGCCTAAAATAATATTATATGATTATAAAATGTAAAATAAATTTTATTTACTTACAATGTAAAAGAATGCATATGCAGTATAGACAAGCAGTCCTCCAAAAGAACTGTATGACTTACTGATCAAAATCTCAAGCAAATTCAAAAAAGTTATTACCGGGTGGGGAATATAAAAGAACATACTCCACTCAAGAACAACATTCATATTTCTCACTATGTCAGCATAGCGCGTGAACATCAGAACAGTTGACTTCAACTCCTTTTGAAACTCCTCGTATGATCTACACTTTCTCGAGATCACAGCTTTCAAAAAACTATTTAAAATACAAATCCTTCTGTGAATTAAACGTGACATATTAAACACCAATAGCGGCATATAAATATCGTAAACACTAGTGAGATAATAAACAGAGTAGTAAAGGTGAACTCCTTTGTTGTTATAGATCATATCCAAAGAATTAACCACAACATGCATTATGACCGCAATAACCACTGGGATAATAACCTTGTACGTGGACACGTTGCAGGGACAGTAGTAAATCTTCATGGACTTGTCATGGTCCTTGACAGATTTTAGTATAAGGTTCCATTTTTTGCTGTGTCGAAACGAACCGTAAATAAATACTGCAACGAAACTTGATTCAGAAAAAGTATGTAACATCTCCATTATAATACGTTTTGTATCGGTGTGTTTGTAAAAACAGGCAAACCTTCCTATTATCGATGCCAAAACGAGAGAAAAATGTAAACTAATATAAATTATCGGAATCAGTTTATTCCAGGTTTTTGAGGTGACAGGAACCACCCCCAAAAATTTTCCAAGGTGCAAAAACCAACCAAGAAATCGGACGTCATTGTTAAAATCCATGTTAACGTTGCAAATAGTATTTAACGAATTATAGTAACTTTGTTTTCATTTAATACTTTTAAAGGGCATAAAATATAAATAATTAATTAAATTGTATTGACCTAGGGGGAGGAAGTAATCATGCAAATGTGATATAACATTGTGGTAGTTTGGTTGCTACATGTATTTGAAAACCAACAATTAAATGAAAATAATTCATTAATTGTTGATTGTGATTATTAGCATTTCTTACTGAGTATTGGAACATATCTTAATTAAAAATATTTTAAATTTTATAATACATAAGATTTTCTACTTATACGTATTTATATCTTAGATATTTCTATAATTAAATTTAATTATAACCACAACATAGTAAGTGATGACAGTATAAAGGGTAAAAATTTTAGACTTGTCAATTGAATAACATCCACCAGCAGAAAACTGAGGGGCATGATGAGCAGCAGATTCTGCCAAATAAAAAAGTTCTTCTCGGATTGTATCATCATGTAGAAAATTTTCTTGATACTTGTAACATATGTTCATGATTTTTCCTGCAACTTTTATAATTTGTGAGCACAACTCAATTATCGTAACAGTTGAGACCTAAAACCATTAATCTTTAAATCATCATTAAACAATTATTTAAACTTACTGTATAAAAACAGGTGTATATCAATAGCAGCAAACATTTGTAGTAAATAACATTTTGATGAGTAGGAAACTTTAGCATAATAAAGTTGATGCAATGCAAAATGTTTACCAGCGTTGAGGCAAAGAACCAAATCAAAGACCAACCAAAGATCATATTAAAATATCCCACTGTCTCGCCATTTTTCCTGTATAAAAAGCTAGTTTCCACAATTGCTGCTTGTAATTTGCTTGGGTTGGTTTCATAGGCTAATCTGTTCTTTAGAAACTCATTAAGTTTCTTGTATTTATCTTTGAGTATTAACAAAATTTGCCACACCAACATCAAATAAAAGCACTCGTAGATGTTCGTTACTGTGTGAAGTATGTATTTTACTGGTATCAACTTGTAACAATCCATCCATGCACGAAAACTTGCGTAATGAATGGCTGAAAATACCAAAACGAATAGCAACATTTTGAAATCGAAACATAATTTGTACTTGTTGCTTTTTTCAATTTTGGTTGTTATGAAATTTTTCAAAAAAGACTTCCAGTTTTTCAAGTTGCAAATAGTAGATCCAGTTATTGATACTATAAAAAAACATTCGTAGCAACTTTCAAGAATATCTAAAGCAACAACAGTTGCTGGTTTGTGCCAGTCAGCTTTCAGTTTTGAAGCTATTGCAATTATTAAAATGCAGAACACACTTATCATAACAATCAGTGGAAATACAATAGAAGAAACGTTGTTTCCACTTGGAGTTATACCTAAAATTTTGCCTATTTGGCTGTAAATTTTAAAATTAAAATGATGTCGTGCACTTTCTATAATCATGATCAAAATTGTAAGAGACTATAAAGGAATGAATTGGCTACATGAGACTCTTAATGTAATTAATTGTTGACAAACTCTTACCTTATCAATCATACTGAAAAAATAAAGGCTGTTTTCTTAAAACAGTCAATAAAAAATAGTGAAATATTAAATTAATTAAAACATTTTTGTCAAGACTATTTTTAATGTTGTTTTCAATTTATTATTTCTTTAAAATAAGAATGTGTTTAAAGTAAAGAAAGTACAGTATCATCACTTGAAAAATTAATCAATATTTGAACAAAAGAAACAAGCAATACGATATCTATAATTTTTATTAATTAAAATCACATTCTTGTAATATTAAATTGTACAATTATAACAATATAGTAAGTAATAGCTGTGTACAAAGTAAAAATCTTAGTTTTATCTATAGCATAAAAACCCCCTGCTGAAAATTGAGGGGCATAATGCTTAGCACATTTCGCCAGTGAGAAAAGTTCTTTACGAATAACTTGTTCTGTTAAAAAGTTTTCTTGATATTTGTAACAAATGTCCATAATTTTGTGTGCCACGTGTATAACTTGAGAGCATAGCGCTATAATGGTGATTGAAGAGCCCTAAAAATGATATTAACCAAGTAAAAACTGTTACACATAATTAAACATACTTACAGTATAAAAACATGTATAACAAATTAATAAGAGATTTTTGTAGTCGGTCAGGTTTAAAGGAAACTTTAGCATTATTAAGTTGATGCAGTAAAGAATGTTGACCATGGTAGAAGCAAAAAACCAAAATAGGGACCAGCCAAATATCGAATTAAAGGACTTAATTATGTTTGCATTTGCTCTGTACATGTTTCCAGTTTCCACTATTCTCTTCCACGTTGTTTCTTTATCAAGGTGCTTACATAAGTTATATTCAAGATGTGAATTTATGTTTTTATATTTTTCCTTGAGGATTATCAGGATCTGCCAAATCAACAACAAATAGAAGCACTCATAAATGTTGGTGAGTATGTGGAGAAATGAATGGAACTGAAATTTTTTGAATAAATCGTTCCACACTTGAAAACTGGAGTAATGTATTATGAAAAACACCACAATAAAAATCAACAGCTTCACGTCAAACCATAATCTATATTTGTTCTTGTTCTTCAACTCTCTTGGAGTAAACACATTCAGGAAAATGTTCCAGTTCTTCAAGTTTAAAATTGCTGATCCAGTGATTGAAATTAAAAAACAACATTCGTAACAACTTTCAAGTACATCAAGCACCATCACAGTTGGAGGTTTGTCCCAGTCACTTTTCAGTTTTCGTACAATCGACAATATCAAGACACCAAACACACTTATCATTAAAATTAAAGGAAAAATGATCGATGTTATGTTACTGCCAATGGGGGTGACTCCTAAAAACTTCCCTATTTGGACATAAATTTTGAAATTTAAGTGGTTCCTACTGCTTTCTGATAACATGGTTGTTATTGAGGTTATCTGACATGAATGAAGGATATTAGAGAAAATACAGTGTATTTGAATTATGGTTGAGTTTACCACTTAAGAGATTAGCCAATTCGCATGATTGATTAATATTTCAATGTCATTTTTAAAATTCTCATCTAATAACTAATGATTGCAATCTGTAATTAATTCTGTCAATCTCCTGATGTATAAGATTAAATTACTAAGATACCCTATTGGCTGTTTATACCATAGGCCATATAAAATCAATTAACTTAATGGGTATTAATGCAGTACAACACAATATAACTCATTGTGCTAACGTGTAAAAATGACCAACAATAGTGATCTCATCGAGTTTCGGTTGTATTGCAAAATTGGCAAACTGTTTGGTGTTGTGCCTTTGAAACGGACAAATTTATCTATAATTTACTCTTTAACGTTAATATTGTTTGTTTTCATGTGGGTTCTTGTGTCTTGCTTTGCTAGACGTGATATGTATATGATCAGTTTTAAAACTGTCATTATTTTGGATTTATTAAGCTCCATATTTTGTCTGCTTTTTTTAATCACATCTATTGGTTCTAGTATTTGGAATAAGAGGCTATGGCAAAAATTAATTACTCTTTTTTATGTGGAAAATGTAAAATGCAAAATAAAATTATTACCCTACTATAAACTCACTATATGTTCTATTTTATATTTAATATTAACAACATCTTTAATTTGTACTGTAACAGAATCTCACATAATTCAAAATATTTACTTCACTTATTTAATATACTCATTCCACAGTGTGTATGAGTTATTTATGCTTTTGTTGATAAGCATTGTTTTAATAATGGTCATAGATCATCGTCGTGAAACAAATAAATCAATTCGAAGATATTTTGATAACACGGACAAGAAAGTATCGCACGAAACAATTCAAATGATTACCCGAAAAATTAGAGAAAATGAAGACATGGTAGAAACAGCAAACAACCTCTTTGGCTGGCCAATGTTCTTTTTTTTCGGAAATGCTTTAAGTAACATCCTACAATGTATGAACATGACCTTGGATCGGGTGGCTGTACCTTATGGAGGACTGAACACTTTTGGAATTGTTATATTTTACATAAACACTCTTTACTATTTGGTGAGTTATACTTTCATATACATATCACAGTTACATTAATATTTTTTAGGTAACTAGTTCTATAATCGTAAGGTTCTGTGACATCATAGAGACGACTTCTCAAAAAACCGTCAAATTGTGCTATAGGTACCAGGAAAATTACATTGAGATGTCGAAAATTAGATGTGAACTTTTTGCATTAGCTACTTCTTCCAAAATGTGTCAGCCATGTTTGACTGCAGCAGGATTTTACACCGTTAATAAACATACTTTAATAACGTTATCAACAGCTGCTGTATCCTATTTTATTGTAATAGCACAGTTTAATTCACATGGTTAATATTATTTAAAATTATGTTAGATTTATATATTCTTTATTTAAGGTTAATATTAATTATCATCAGCACTTATATTTATTGAAACATATAGAATTTCATCAATAAAGCTTATTAAAAGTTATTGACGTGATATATTGAATTACTGGGATGGTCATTTAGTTGTTTTCTCCCCAGCGACTCATTAGTCACATGATATGTCTAATTAATACACAGTCATAATAGTTCAAAATGCCGAAGATAACTCATCTTTTCGAGTTCTATGTTTATTGTAAAGTGGGCAAGTTTCTGGGTATTGTGCCACTCAAATATAAAACTCCATCAATTATATGTTCTTGGTTGTTAAATGTAGTCATGTGCCTGTGGACAGTTGCGTCCTGTTTAGAAAGACGTCAACTCTATGCGATTAGCTTTAAAACTGTGATTATTTTGGATTTGTTGAAATCAGGACTCTCGCTGTTGTTTTTAGTGTCACTAACCGTCTCATGTACATGGAACCGTGTCCTTTGGAATAAACTAATGATTATTTTTGCCAAAGAAAATAGTGACTGTTGTGAAAAGATATTGGTTTTTTGTAAAGTATCAATAACATGTATATTTTTTGTATCTCTTCATTATTTTATGTGCTTTGTGATCAACGAATCAACAACTGTGGAAAAATATAAATACAGCTACTATATATATACATTATATGGTGTTTATGAGCTATTTACTATCATGTTAATAAGCGTGATATTGTTGATGATAAGAGGAAATTACCTTGATGTAAATCATTTGATAGAGAAATATTTTGATTATAAACCCAATAAAGGATCCCTGAAGAGAATATACATGATTAGCAAAAAAATTAAAGATAACGAAGACACGGTTATATTATTCAACAGAATTTTCGGCTGGACATTATTTTTTTTCTTTGGACACACATTACTCAATATTCTTCAGTTAATGAACATGACATTAAAACATGTAGCCATGCCATATGGAGGCCTAGACACAGTTGGGTGTTTAACACTCTACATCAACATTGCCTACTACTTGGTGAGTTTGATTTAAATAAATTCTAAAATAATACACATTATTTGTGACATTTTCAGACAATCACATCTATAATTGTGCAGCTGTGCGATAACATTGAAACAACTACACAGAATATAATTAAACTGTGCTTTAGATGCCAACAAAACTTCACCAATTCATCCAATATAAGATGTGAACTGTTTATTCTGGCTACTACTTCAAAAAATTGCAGTCCATCTTTCACAGCAGCTGGTTTTTATACCATCAATAAACAAACTCTTATAACTTTAGTGACTGCTGCTGTTTCATATTTGGTTATTCTAGCACAAATCAACATGTCGAATATTTAATGAATATAGTGATATTAATGAAAATAAGCATTTGGTGATAATAATAAGGGCACAATTTATTAAATGAAAAAAAAAATATTTATTCAGAACCCAATGTTTACTTATAGTTTAATCAACCTAATGGCTTAGTTACTCACTTGCTTTTTCTACATATTCATCCAAATATTTTTGGTACTTATAGATGTTATATTCCTTATTCATTCATTAATAAAAATTTACTGACAAGCTTCTAGCCAACAATCAATGAAGCAAACAACAGTTAATATCAGATCTTTCAATTTCTTCCTTAACCTGAGCCAAATTTTAGGAATTGTACCAATAACAAACAAAAAAGTAAACTATGTATATGTAACTATACTTCTGTTAATTATATTGGGGTTGTTTTACACGGCGTTTAGAGAACGTGGTGAACTATATAGTATCAGTAAAACATCTTTCATCATTCCAGATGTGTTAGCCATCTTGGGTAATGTGATTTTTAATACTTCCATCTTTTTCTCTGCAACATTTAATAGAAATGCTTGGAAATATTTACAGGATATTTTTGTTAAAAGCTCCACCAAACAACAAAGTTCCATCATCGGAATTCTTAAATGTGTTTTCTCTTTATGTGTTTACTTTACTCTTCATATCTGGGACTTGATTATTATGAACGAATATGAAATTTATAAAGTGTTACAGTTTAATAAATTTTTTTTATACTTGGATTTCTATCAATTAATAACATGTTTTAATATGTATTTCATTTTAATAGAAATAAAATCAAATTATCAAAATTTATTAAATAATTACACAAATGAATTTATAAAGATGAACTCTGAAGAACTACTCTTGCATAAAGTTGCAGAGATGCAAAGGAAAATTGAGGAAAACGAAATGGCAATTGAAATGTTCAATATGTATTTTGGTTGGCCGCTACTGATTCTTTTTGCAACGTGTTTGATATATATCATTATATATTTAAATTTTGCTTTGGGTTACAATGACATAATGAGAATATATGGAAAGTCAGATTCTTTCAGTTTTGTGTTTTTGTATCTGTGCGCAATTTATTATTTGGTAAGTATATTCTGTTTTCAAAATTTAAAGACAAATGAGTCTGATTCCCATTCAATAATACATACAACTCAATTTTGTCGGTTTTTGTAGATAATGATGGGAACGATAGTAAAGGAGTGCGATCAAATTTCTAATAAAATTCAACATTTGGTCAAACTATTCTACAAATATAGCACCAATTTAAGGCAGTTTCCAAAAATCAGACAGGAAATGTTTCTTCTTGCCACATCCATTAACAACAATTCACCGAATTTCACAACAGCAGGATTTTATTTAATTAACAAGCACACTTTATTAAATTTAATTACAGCTACCGTGTCATATTTCATTATTCTTGTACAACTCAATTCATCAAATATTTAGTGTTGTATTGATTGAATTTGTTTAAGTGTGATACTGTATATAATATGTCCGAAATTTTTTACTAATTGTGAAAATCAAAATCACTTAACAATGGAGAGAATTGACGTCGAAAATAATGATTTTGTCAATAATAAAATACTTGAAGTAAATGACTCACTTTTTCAATAAGCTCTTTTTATAAAAACACTGTACTTTTCGGTCTTTCAATGAATTGGGGAACATCTAGAACTTCTAGACCATACGCATTATTCATTATCTTTGAATGTTTGCTTTTTTATGAACATAATGGACACTTAGTAAATGAAAAAAAATATTTTGAAAGCCCCAATAACTCAATATTATAATTTAATTAATCTAAGTAGAAGCATTGGTTGGTGTGACTGCGTATGCATCCTAATACTTTGTGTGATAAATTCTTTTTCTGAACAGAAGTATTTATGTCGATTGTTATATATTTATTATATTTACAAAGAAAAAAGAAGTAATATAAAAAAGGGATACGAGTTTCTTATGATTCAAGAAATGAGAATGACACATACAACAGTAAATATAAATTTGTTTCTTAATCTGAGCCAAATTTTAGGAATTGTACCAATAAAAAACAAAAAGGTTAATTGTGTATATGTAGCTACTGTTCTATTAATTATGCTGGGGTTGCTTTATGGAACGTTTATAGAACGCAGTGATCTATATAACATCAGCAAAACATCTTTTATCATTCCAGATGTATTATCAATCTTAGGTAACGTCATTTTTAATATATGTGTCTTTTTGTCTACAACTAATAACAGAAATGCTTGGAATTATTTACAAGATATTTTTCTTAAAAGCTCAAATAAACAACAAAATTCCATCTTCGGCGTTTGTAAATGCGTTTTCCCTTTATGTGTTTATTTTACTCTCCATATCTGGGAAGTGATTATTATGAACGAACACAAAATTTATAAAACGTTTCAGCCAAGCAAATTTTTAATCTATTTGGATTTCTATCAATTAGTCACATGTTTTAATATGTGCTTTATTTTGATAGAAATAAAATCAAACTATCAAGATTTAATAAATAATTTTACAAATGAATTTATAAAGATCAATACCGAAGGATTATTGTTACATAAAGTTGCGGACATACAGAAGAAAATTGAACAAAATGAAAGGGCAATTGAAATGTTCAATATATATTTTGGTTGGCCGCTACTGATTCTTTTTGCAACCTGTTTGGTAGATATTATTATATGTTTAAACTTTGCATTAGGAACCAGTGATATATTGTATCGAGAAAATTCCATCAATAATTTGTTATTGTATCTCTATACAATTTATTATTTGGTAAGTAAATTTCATTTACAAATTATAAAAATGTATAATGATGATCTTTTATTATTAGTTCAAAAAATTATTTTTAACAATATTTTCTTCCATTAAACCTTTGTTTACTTTTGCAGATAATGGTTGGAATCATAGTAAGGGAGTGCGATCGAATATCCTATACAATTGAGGTGTTACTAAAACTATTCTACAAATACAGCACCAATTTTGGACAATTACCAAAAATCAGACAAGAAATCTTTCTTATTGCAACATCTACCAGTAACAACTTACCTAATTTTACAACAGCAGGATTTTATTTAATTAACAAACGTACCTTCTTAAAATTAATAACCACTACCATTTCGTATTTTATTATTAGTGTACAACTTAATTCATGCAATATTTAAATAAAAACATATTTGATTAAAAGTGTGTAGTTTACATATGTTATAAAGTGTGAAATGTTAATTGTATTCAACGGGTGCAAAAACTCATTTATAATAATTGTAAAGTAAAAAACGGTCACTTAACGAATGTGACAACTGACATTGAAAATAATCGATGATTTCGTCCACCCACAGTAAAATAAATGTTTAAAACTAACTGAAAGTCTCACACATTCTCAATGTGCCTTTCTACAACAACACGATGTATTTTACGGTTTTTCAACGAATTGGGAAAGTTCTGGGACTTGTGCCCTTAGGCAGCAACTTAAATACTATTTATCCAATGATTTTAATAGTTGGAATTACGTGCTGGACAATTTACTCAATTTCTGGCAGATTTTTGGTGTACCATTTTGTGGCACCTACAATGGTGGTCCTGGACATACTAAATATAATTTTTGAATACATATTTGTTGTTTCTGCTCTGGGATCTAACGTCTGGTACAGGAAGCAATGGAAAATTTTCCTAGCCAGTTTTGTAAATCACCAATTCGACCTCTGCAAGATTGTGGTAAACTACATAACATTGGTTCTATTGGCTATTTTCTATTTTTGCGTCCACATTATCGGCTTCTATGCTTGGTCCAACGCATTTTATGTCAATTATTTCCAATACTACCACATTTATTTTTTCAGCAACTTCTACGAATTCTTTTTAATACTATTGATTATCACAGTCTTGAAAACCATCAAATTGAGATATCAATATTTAAATGACGCTGTAGAAAATGAATTTCGCAAAACCACTGGAGAGAACGTGTTAACAAAAATGGTGGAAATTGAACATAAACTACAGAGTTATGCAGAATTAATCAACATATTTAATAACATTTTTGGATGGCCCGTATTCTGCTTCTTTATATCCACCCTAATAAACTGCTTACATTTCTTAAACACGATGTTTGGTTTACTGGCCGGATATTACGGTAACACTAGTGCTATGACATTCATCAATGTTTTCGTATTCACATTTTTCTATAATGTAAGTACAATTAAAATTAAATTTTTCAGACATGATTTAATTTATGCTAATTTTTTTCAGTTGTCGATAATTGTGGTAATATCACTATGTGACGGAATTCGTCAGACTCTAGAAAAGCTGAAGCAAATCTGTTATACTTACCAGGGTCAATACCTGAAATTTCCAATGATACGATCGGAAATATTCATATTAGCGAATTGTGTAAAAATTTGCAAACCTAGATTTAGTGCAGCTGGTTTTTTCTTCATAAATAAAGGCACTTTAATTACGATGATAGGGGCGACTGCTTCCTATGTAATAATTATTATACAGTTTAATACCACAAAATTAACCATTCATCACATACAATCAAATACAACTACTATTTAATAAAATAAACTCATTTGTTATAGTTTCAGACTTTCTATAATATATGTTAGCTTCTGTGGGGTGTGTCAATTTAATATAAAATAAAATAAATACCATCTTAATTAAAGAAATATTTTTATTGAATTAATTAACAAATTTATTATCAGCATCGTCTTTACAAGTAAACTTTATTCATGTGATGTGTTAAACTGCAAGAGTATTATCACATAGGCAATCATAGAAGTTGTGAATCTGAAAATAGTATTTCGATTTAAATAGAAGATTCCTGCTGCTGTAAATCGTGGAATACCATTTTTCAAGTACTTGTTTGTTTGTAACAGTTCCAATCTAATTTCAGAATTCCAAGAAAATTTATGTTCGTTATTATAAATGATAAATCTCGCATTTTCAATGCTTTTTTCTACTCCATCACAAGACAGAAGTACAATTGTACAAGTTATCTGTACAAAATATATTTGTTATTTGTATAATTTGGTCTAAATTATCAATAACTTACCAAATAGAATAATATTATCGATCCATAATAAACGTTTGCTCCATACTTAACTTCATGTAGTTCTGTCGAGAATATTGCAAAATTAATAAGATCTAAAATTGACGTTAGTGAATTTAAAACGTAGAAGAAAATTGGCCATCCAAAAATTATATTAACTTGTTGCATAATAATGCTACACTCTATATATAACTTTTTTATATAAATTATGTTCAAAAGCATTAATTTGGAACCAATATTTGAACTTAAAGTTGTTTCTAATCTATAATTATAACAATTAATTGTTCTTTTCAAAATTGCAGCCAAATTATATACGAGCAGTGTCATATAAATTTCATAAATGTTCGATATGAGGTATGATAAATATGATAGATTATTTATTGAAGATATATACATGTATTTACTTCCAATAACTTCAGATAGCCAAAATATAAATGAACCGATTAACTGCACAATAAAAATGATCCTTATTGTAATATTAGACTTCAAACCACCTTGACTGTGAACACCTAAGCTGTTTAGAGTTTCAATCAAAATTTTCCAGTTCTTTAGACCGTATATAGAACTATTTATAGAAGTCAGAATAAATAATGTCTCGAAAACTAATCGAACTGTATCTACTGCACCTTGAACATGGGAAATCTTGAGGTGCGTGTGAATTCTGTCCATACCTGCCCAAACAATCCATAACAAGTATATAATAGTGTACAACACTGGTAAAACTCTTCCTAAAATTCTTCTCTTAGTATAAATTGGTAGTACACCTAGTAACTTTCCAAAATAAAAATATTTCTTCAGGAAATATACATCCATTATGCTTCTTCCGATGAATACAGTATAACACTAATAAAAATGTTAATTGTGTAGCTTATAAATTGAAATCTTATATAAACATTCACTTATTTTCTTAATTGACATGTTTACTTGATTAAACAAATGAGAACGTTTTATTTTAATGTAAATTGTGCATATATGAAAATGAAAGTACCAATTACTTAAATAAATAATTATTTATGAAATAATATACTTGAAACATTGAACTAAATTATTTTGATATGCATACATTTTGTATTTCTACATAATTCAATACTTATATATTAACTTATATTTAGTTATATCGTTGTTGCATATATATTATTGACTTCTTATACACTTAAATAAATTTATTTTCAATTTAATTATCAATATTATTATATCATACAATTACTTCCACAATTATGCCTCAATAGATTTACTGAACTGCGTCAGTATAATTACATAAGCAATTATAGTAGTGATTAAATTAAAGACAGTTTTCCGATTTAAATGTAAAATGCCCGCTGCTGACATTTTTGGAATGCCATTTTTTAAATATTTGTTAATTTGCAAAAGTTCTATTCTTATTTCAGAGTACCAAGGAAATTTGTGTTCGTTATTAAAAATAATAATCCTTGCATTTTGAACATCTTTTTCCACTCCATCACAAGACATAAGAAGTATTATACAAGATATCTATAAAAAGCAATATTAATTATTTTTATTTATATGAAAGTATGAATATTACCAAATAGAATAAAGATAAAATTCCGCAATAGATATTAGCATCATTTTTAAAGTAATCGTGAACAGGCAATAATATAGTAAAATTAATAAGATCCAACACTGTTATAAGTGAGTCTGAAATGTAGAAAAAAAGAAGCCATCCGAAGACTATATTGAAATGTTGCATTACAATGCCGAAATTCAAATACAATTTTTTTATACGAATGATATCAATTTTGCAGAGCCTTGCGTCAGTATTTGAACATAAAATTGATTTTAAATTATAATTATAGAAGCTTATCCTTCTTTTTAATGTTGCAGACAAATGGTAAATCAGTAGTATTATAAATATAGTATAAAAATTGGATACGTGATATGGCAAAAAAGCCCAGTTTACTTTTGAAGGTTGTAGCAATATATGACTTCCTACAGTTAGACATAACCATAACATAAAAGTAACTAATAATTGTAGGATATAAGTTATTCTACCCTTATCAAATGCAGAACCACCATTGACTGAGTTTCTGTCAAGACTATTTATAGTTTTAATCATAATTTCCCAATTTTTAAATCCATACAAGGAACTACTTATAGAAGACAATACAAATAAAGTATCAAGTAGCACTTGACATACATCTATTGTGCCTTGAATCTTGGAACTTTTGAGTTGAATTTTAATCCTCTCTGTACCAGCCCAAACGATTAAAAATATGTACCCTATATTATAAAGTACTGGTAATGTACTGCTCAAAATTCGTCTCTCAGTGGAAATTGGAACTATACCCAAAAGTTTTGCGAAATTAAAATATTTGTTTAGAAAAAAAATGTCCATGTCTGTTACAACAATAACTAAACATAATAATAAATGAACTAGCTTGAAACTGTATTCCGCGATCAATATAACTCTTATTACTTATACTTATTATATTAATTGTACATGAACTCTTAAAACATTTTTATTGAATTACTAAAGACATTTATTCCGTTATCATGTTTTGAAAGAAAATACAAACTTTTTTAGAACGTTTATTAAATATAGTATAAAAACAATATTAAGTCTAAGGGAAATATTTAAAATATAAATATTAAAACAAATATACATTCAATTCACATAAAGTCAAAATTTGATACTTCATCAAAAGAAGCAGTTTGATTATTGCCTTGTTGGGGCATTTGCTGGTTCATTTGTGGTCTGGGACCATTTGTTCCCATTTGTTGCATATTTATCATTTGTTGTCTGTATTGAGGTTGCTAAAACACATACACACAACACATAATTAGAAGTCACATTTTTAACAAGTTAAATCAAATTTTACCTGTTGCAGCAAATGTCTTAAGCCAGGATTGTTTGTCATCACAGGACGCATCATTCTAGTCTGTTGTTGACCAAGATTTGGCTGAGGATTGCCTGGCGCACCTCCAATTTGTCTCTGTTGCTGCTTAAACATTCAGATTATGTTGTGTTGACTTGATAACTATATTATTATTATTATTATGAATATTAATTTTAATGTTAATACTAGAAAACAATGATAAGACTATTTAATAACTCACATCCATCATTTTGAATTGCAACTCAGTCTGCTGTGCCAGCTGCAATGCTTCCTGCAGTTGTGAAGTCTTCATATGGCTGATGCGCTCCAACTGGCTCTTATACTGTTGCTCTTGCTGCTGCGCTGCTTCGAGAGTCTGTCGAAGCTGATTGATCTTTTCCAGATTCTGTTGGCGTTCAACTTGCAGCTGGTTCTCGAACGGCGCCCGTTGTACTTGACCACCCATCATACCTGAAATGTTTGAAATATAATCTTCAATTCGTTTGCTCTGCAAACAGATCTTACCGTCAAATTCTCCTTGTTGCATATTGGACTGCGCCTGACCTTGCTGTATACCCGGCATGCGGATATTTGGGCGCATCCCAACACCGGGAACGTTTTGGCCCATAACACCACCCATTCCCGGATTCTGCTGTCCGGAGGACGTGACGACATTCTGAGTGATCTGACCACCACCCATTGACAACGTGTTCGTCTGAGAGATCATCATACCCTGCTGGGGGCTCTGGGACGACACGGGGTTGTTGACTCCCATCTGGGGCGGCGTGCCGCCCATTGTCAACGGGCCGTTCGGTCCCGGTTGGATGTTAGGTCCAACACCACCCTAGGATCACAATGTCAATTTTGTGGATTATGGAAAATTTTAATACTAACCATATTTTGTTTCATCTGCTGTGTGGACTTTTGTTGTTGAATAACTTTCCTCAATCTATCGACAAAGGCGGCTTGATCATTGGGGATAAAACCCAGATAGGCCCGTTTGTCTGAGGTGTACAACAGAATTAGCACCTTAATATCGCAACTAGGTGAATTTTGTGAACTTGTGAAATGCACGCATCCGGCCTATAAAAACATGTTTCGAGTTAAACCAAACCAATCACAAAATGACTATGTGTTGCTTACAAATCCTGAACTCATTACACGAGTTAATGACTCCAAGGCCTCGCAATTTGAAGGATGAAATAAAACGGACTTTGAATTTTTGAGGTAAGCTCCTCCAATGTTGCCAATAAGTTGTTTTGGCATTAGCTGCATTATGAGCTTTGGTGGCCAACCGTCGGCTTTTCTATAGAAACAAGCATTAATAAATTAAGTTACAGTCTTAATTTGAAGTCTTACAGTTCGGGTTCTCCTTCTTTTGTGTTGGCGGATACTTGACACGGCACGTGCTTCGTTATCTTTTGTTGATCGGTCGTAGCATTCTTGGGTTTTTCTATCCATTCTAGCAGCCCGGACCAAATAGTGTGCCTTTCTCTGGCCTGGGGCTGAGAGGGACTCTAAAATGTATTACTTAAGTAAAATCTTTAAAATATTTGAAAAGTATTACCGGTGCCTGTGATGTAACAACTGGATTGGCTTGCGACGTTTGAATGCCAGCCATCGAAGTTTGGATACCTGGTTGGCTGGGCATTGACGAGGGAATGTTCGGCTGCTGATTCATGTTTATCAACTTTGGAGATGACGCGTTAACTAAAAGTTGAATGTCAATAATAAACGTATAAAAAGATTAAGGTTTTATATTACTTTGTCCGAATTGACTGACAGCGTTGCCAGGCATGGTAGAAGGCGGCTGGGTGAGTTGAGCGATTAGAGCGCTTCCGGGCTGAGTTGTTGGGTTCACCGACGGATTGTTCTGCATGTATGGTCGGTTGGCCTGTTGTACTGGAGGTAACATTGGCCAACGGTGTCCTTAGTATTGAATGTGAATTATTATATCACACGTCATCAATCATATAAATGTACAAATATATTGTTATTTGTCATAACAACAAAAATTTAAACTTTTTTCAACATATTTTTAAAGCTTTTCATTGACACACACTTGATCCAAATCACAATTTTACGAAATTAATATGATATTTAAAAAAAGCGATATACAATTGTTTGATGATGATCTATAGTTTAAAATAAAATAAATTAATTGAAACAAAATGTAATAAATGTGTCTAAATTTTGAGTACTGGATATAAAATAGAAATAAATAGACATAGTAAATTTTATTTTATCAACTGTTTACTCAAAATTTTACTTATTAGTCACTCTATGTAATAGGATTGTTGAGATTAAAAATTTTATTAAATCATTAAAAAATGAAAATGGAATATATAATTATAAAATTGCTTACCACCAGCTGCATGATATTGAGGAGGAGCGTTGATTTGTTGTATGGGCATCTGTTGATTCCCCATCATTCTACCTCCTACTCCCACTCCTTGCACTCCAACACCACCAACACCCTTTTGTCCTTGCACCATACCTTGTTGATGTGGTGGCATTGCATTAACCCCGATGAATTCTACAAATAATTAAAAATAATTGAAACCAAGATTATAAAATATTACATCACATACCAATATAGTTTTGAACCAAAGCCTGCATATGCATTTTGTCTGTATTAAAGCAGTCCAATTTATATAAATGACAAAAGTGAACTGCGATATTGTTACAAGCATTGCAGTGAAATTATTACAGATAAACAAAATGTAAGATTGAGAAATGTATGTAAATTTAATTATCAAAATCAACATTACTGTTTGAGGTGAACGAATTCTACAAATTGCGATTACAGAAGAACACAAAGTAAATACGACTTTATTGTTAAATGTTTACATTTTTACATGCAACCAAAACCACGCAACTTTTTAAAATATTAATTATTTTGGTCATAACTCCTTTATTTAATTGAATGAATATTAATTTATTATTAAGTTATTTTTTTACAATATCATAAAATATTATTTTTATTCTATAAAATGTTACATATTTTTCTGAACTAAGCTGGACATATATGTAGAATAGAAATTTTTAATGATTAAATCATTACAAACTTCAAGTAGTAGATCTCATAATTTTAATATATGGCCTATGGCCACTGCTGTATATAATGTTAAATTAGTATTTGGCCTTACCTTGAGTATTTTGCGGCCTGTATCCAGGACTTTGTCCAGCGTTGACACCAACCACATTGTTGGCGTTCGGTCCCATGATGTTTGTGTTGTTGGGATTCGATCCCGAAATTGGACTTTCGCCACCTGGACTCGGTAACGATGCTATTGGGACCGTGGTGTTTTGGATTTGTTGTTGAGTTGATGGTACATTATTCGTTGGTGGCGGACTAATTGGTCTTTCTTTCAAACTATTAAACAATGTTTATTTAAAGTATATTTAAGAATGAATTACTATTTATTTAAGATTAGATTAAATTAAGAAATTGAAAGGAAAACTATGAATTTATGAGTTTATATTTATTTTTTTTATTCATATAGGTTATTTATTATTTATATGTATTTTATTTACTTGTATTTGTTTTTCTCTGAAATATGGCATCTATTCATCATCTATTACCTGAATCCTTTAAGTAACACTAAATGTCTAGGATCCTTTGCATAGTTTTTGGTCTGTGATGCAGACAAATCACCACCAGCCTTCTCAAATAACTTGTACAAAGACGGAATTTTCCTGGGCGATATTACTGTCAAATTTATATTATTCTAAAACATAAAATATACAACATACTATACTGTCAACAAGAACTATACTATCAAACAACAAACCTCTTGTAAAATGCCAGCCAGCTGTTCATAATTTTTCCCAGAATAAGTCTGTGACTCAAGAACTGGCATTGTGTAAGGTGGTGAATTGCAAATAAGGATACAATGTTTTTGAATGTTTTGCTGTGAATTTGCATCTCTTTTAGATTGCAGCTCCTCAAAACAATGCAGTGCAGTAGCCAAACCTTCTGCTATGTTGGCATGAGATTCACCTTTACCTCCTACAAGTCTATTAATAACATTAGTTAGTATGAAAACTGTGTTCAGTTTTCAGTAATTTACTCTAATCTTTCAATAGCTGAGTACACTTTTGCAGCACTGGTAAATGGTCCAAAAGTATCTGTGCTTGGATGTGGTAAACAATCAGCTGCTTGATACACCACAATACCATAAATTGATGTTGAGTCCTCCAAGTAGTTGTTATCATCCAGGTTTCCTTGGCTGAAATACCTAAAACAAATCATGTTAAACTGACTCCTTTGAATGACCTTAATTGTTTTAATTGAACACTGTGTCAGCTGTGAATTTTTTCTCAATATTCAGCAAGGTTACACTGAACGAGCCAGTACCTCAAACCAAATTCAATTATCCGTTCAAAAGTCATCAAGTTAATTCAATTAAGTAGACAAATTACAGGGATAAATACTCACTCTAATGAAGGCATGATATAATTCGTTTTGATATCGTTTATGTAGGCTCCATTGACGGCCGTACCTTCAATAACAAAGATTATTTCGGCTTGCAAGCCATGTTCTGAAGAGCACACGACCATTTTGGACGGTGCTTTAAGGCTTGCGAAACTCGTTTTAACTAATGATGTTATATTAATGGCATTTGTTACGAGTTCCCCTAATAAAAATGAATAGAAGAACTAAAAATGTAAACACAAATGGCGATATTTAAATACTGTCTGTCAACCCCAGACAAACAACCACAACAACAAAAATTTTCTGTAACAGAACAGTGTCACACACAAACAAAAATTACATTAACTTTAAAGGTTATGAGGGAGACTGACTACAGTGCCAAGCCGACACAGCGCAGGACACCCTTTTAATAAATGAAGGGATTGAGGATAGAGGGCGCCTAGTCAAAAACTTTCCCCAATGTTCTTTCTATCAAATATTTATAAATTTAAATAAATATAAAATAAACCTTATTTGTGATCGTTTTTAATACATTCATCTATAATAAGTAATTAATTAATTTAAGCTAGTATTTATAGAAAACTTTTCCAAATTGTTAACAGTGTGATATATTTTAAATAGATGGCAACACATGTATCAAAATACCAAATTTTAAAAAGTTTCTCAAAGAAAAATAAATTGTAAGTGTAAAATCAACTTGTTATAAAATATTCATAATGTTATCATATTTTTGGTAAAACAATTTTTTATTAATTATGTGCCTCATAACAATTAATACATATTCCAATTTAAATTTGTAATTTGTTGTTTATTGTTATATTCGTTTTAAACAATTAAAAAATACAAAAAATCAAATATTCTCAATCTTGTTTTATTTTTTAATATTATTTGCTATTTATATAAAGAATACCTTTAATATAAATTTGGTTAAATTATTGTTCATTTTAAGAACCATTTCTAAGCCAATTAAATCTCATTTAGAATTCCATCCAAATATTTTAGTATTATTCTTATATTTTCTGATAATTATCATTTAATATAAGTTAATTTTATTATAATATAATACTATTTATATACACATTTCTTAAATAGTAAAAAACGCACATGTTTAATGTAAAAACATATTTTAGAAATGAGCCCTAATTAAGAAGAGTTTTTAATTAGACATCAGGATTGATGGTGATCTCTGAATACAGTTCCTTAACACTCATTAGAGGAGATTTAATATTCAAATTATTAAACTAATTTAATTAAGTTTCTACATACAAATTTACATATTCACTAAATATTTAAATATTTTTATACTGTTGACTGATTAACCTTGTAGACGTTGAATAAATTACGGCGTTTTAAAATACGAGTAAAAATCGTCGAAAACAAAGAAAATCGTGTGATGTAACACCCATTTAACCTTTATATATTCAAATTATTTTCATATTATTATTATTTAATTCACTTTAAAAGAATTATAAAATGCGAGAACATTCGCCGGTTAGAATCATTTTAATTATGATTACGTTACGTTGAAAACACAGAAAATTTTCAAACCGAATTTATCAATATTTGCTGGAACTAATCAATCTGAGCATGAAATAATAAACTCGATAGTTTTGCACATTTTTGTGACGCAGTTTCCAACGAAAAATCACATTGCACATCTGCGGACATGTTTATAAACATTTTCCCTTAGAAAAAGATGCGCACATCTAACCTGGAATTAAATAACAGATGTGTTTTTCAAAAATATATTTCAATAATATTTTTTATGTACATTAACCTAATATACAGTAGAGGTTATTATCATAGTAACTTCTTTTTAAAAAATTAAATATTTTTTAACTCTTTTATTTAATGTGAATTGTTAAAATAATAATAATTTACTGTTTTATACATAATAAAAACTACTATAATATTTTTATTTTATAAAATATTACATTAATACTTTGTATAATATTCTTTTTGTTTTATAATTTTGGTCCATCTCCGTAGAATATATTCGACCCTTTTCCAAATATACGACAAGTCTACATTCCCTCAACCTTTTTGAATTGCTATGATGAATTCATTTAAATTTATACAATTTTTTTGTTGAATTTGGTTATAAACATAGTCTCTAAGTTTTCTACAGGGTTGATATCTTTTTAGCAATCCGTCACAATTTTGGATTTGTGTTTGACAGCATTTTCATGTTGAAACACATTTATTAAGACCATCATTTCTTCAATATATGCAAGCAAATTGTTGTTTATATTCCTGTACATTTATCAGTTTAAGAGGGTCTACACCACAAAAATTGAAGCATCTTCATAGCATATCTTGTTCTCTGTGGGTATAACAAACTTTTTGTGCAGTTTTATCCACGCATGATGTTTAACATAAACAGGATTATTATTTTTTTATAAATTAAATTTAGACTCGTCCCCAAAAACTTCTCTTCGCCACTATTCTGTGGTCCAGGGAATGTGATCCTAAAGCAAATAAAATAAGACTTTCACAGTTTTAGTAGAAACCAGGATTTTTCTTTTAATTAAAATATGAGCTGTACATAATTTCAACATATTTTAATAAGTTGCTATAATTAAAGTCACTACTATACATTGATTTTTATAAACTGAAAAATAACCAACTGAAAAATATGCACTTGTAAGTTATACATATTATTTATTAATTTTTTAAGTACTTTGTAATTTACTATTGAATCGACAACATGATTATCAATCTATTCTTATCATGGTACCTAGAGTCAGTTGTAAAAATGTTATAGTATCACAAATTTAATTTAAGGATATTTCTTGATCAAATTATAATACTGGAACTTTCGGGTCTACATTGTATCGATTGACCATATAAATAGAATTACTAATGTTGCTATTAATACCCTCGAATACCATTCTAATATTACAAGTATTTTATTTAGTTCTAATCTTTCATTGCTGGTCACTAAACTAACATACAAGATTATATATTTATTCATATAAAAATATCTTATAATTAATAAAAAATACAAAATATTAACCTGCAGTGATTAGAATTTTGTGATAATAATTAGGATTCAAAACATATCTAAAGAAATTAGTTGCAATATCCAAAAGCTCTGATAAATAAACTCATACTTCAGCATTTTGAAATACGTCAGTTGTCAAGTTAATTTGGTGTCTATTTTAGCTACTTTTGTAGCTTGATAAAGGGGTGAAAATAATTTTGTGGTAATCATTACGTTTCAATTTATAACAAGCAAATAATTAAAGAAATTTATTTTAATAGAGATGACCACTTTTTTTTCTTCAAGGCGTCTCCCAGACTACAAATAAATTCATCATTCGGTGAAAATATCTGTGACCTTAATGGCTTGGTATCGATTTTGGTACATTTTGTAACCTTTAATCATTATCTCTTGAAATATAAAGATAAACTAATTTAATTAAGCTACATATTTGAATACAGCGTACCTGCATCAATGTATAATTTGGAATAAATCTTGATTTACGTAAATACAAAATTCCATTAAAAAATGTTTCTATGAAAGACGAGTCCAGATAAAATAAATAAGACCGCCCATATTTATAAACACAATTTTCCAATGAAAAAAACTCCACATACGCAGTTGGTAGCGCACATGGCACATTAGCAAACCAACACGGGTATCAATATATTAATACGCGGACCCCGAACAAAAGGAAATTTTCTCGGAATCAGTCCGTCTTGTTCTGCGGCACGTAGATCGGCAAGGATAGATTTATGAAACGCGAGCCTGCACAGCGAAAAAACTAGACTAGACCACTTTTCGCCATATAATTGAGCTGAAACGAAATAACATCAGTTATATGAGCGAGCAATGCGGCTATGTGTGGCTCAGTGTTTCGTGTCGCACACGTACTGACAAAACATTCAGAAAGACACACATACACACACTCACACACACACAAACGGTTACCAAATAGCTGAAAATGTGAAATCGTCCGCGTTTGGTGTTGTGCAGCAGCGGTGAAGAGCTCCACCAAATGGTCAGTCAGACACCGAGTCTGGGTCCAGTGCCGCATCGACCGTAATTAGGCGAGAATCGTGCAAACCGGTGACTTTACTAATAAAAACTGACATTGGGAGTAGGTGTTGCTTCCTAATTTACGGAGTTCATTCAATCTAAAAGCCGAGGGTTCTCTTGCTCAGTGTTTCGTGTGCCGTGACACCCAGTGTGTGCATGTGTTTCAGTTGTTCTATTTATTTATTCTATTCCTTTTTGGTATACCTACCCATTGGCGTTTTGGTAGACGTGCAACGTGATCAGTGGGCTTAAAGGACATGCGGTGTCCTGCACCATTCGGTTGCTGATTACAGGCGAACGGGATTTTTGTTCGTCGTGACCTAGCTACTGGATTCCTGTCCCTTTAGATCGCTGCAAGATCAGGTAATTACTTCCCATGACTATGTGACCTTAATCGGCGCTCGATCGCGTTCTGTTACCAAGCACTAGATACCTATTTATAATTGTTATTATTTGTTGTCTTATAAAAATGATTGGTCTGTTTACTTAAACCATGTCATTTGATTTTTTACAAAATTTATTTGCGCATTGATTTTTAAAATCAATAGGGAATGTGATTCCAAAGTGTCTGAGTATATTGTCACACGTATTAGTATCCGACGGATGTCAGAATAACATGACCCTTCATTCCATCTTTCGGTGTCAAGTATTAATGTGGAATTTTCTTTTTCATATTTCATAATTATATGCATGAACTACATTTGAATTAAAATACGTGAAAAATATTTAGTTTTTATTAAATATAATGGAGACTTTTTTTCAATAAATTCAATACATTTTACCAATAAACCGATATAAATAAACTTAACTCTAATAAAATTTAAATTGAATAATTTGTGAACAATAAAAATATTTCAATAATTTAAAATATTTTTTTTTAATATTTAATTATAAAGATAAACTGAGTAAATCTTGAAACTGAATTTTTGACATATTTTTAAAACTTTTGTTTTTTATTTTTAATTTATTATATTTTATCCATAACTTTTTTCAAATGTATGTAAATAAAAATAATTTTTAAGATTTTATTAAATAATAAATTAAAGTCGAATTAACAACTTTAATTAGATATTTTTAAAATTTCATGATTTAGTAAACTGAACTGTAATGTCACTTTTCAATTTATTATTATTTTAAATAAATGAAGAAAATTTTTTAAAATCTGTATTAAGTTACTAAATTATAATTCCTTAAAATATAAAATACATATATAGTATTGGCCATAATTATAGCAACTTTTTGAAATATATAAAAAAATTATTAGTTTTTCTGTCATTGTTATGTTTTTGATACCAGTTAGTAAATCTATTGTAACTTTACCCAAACACTTTTTTTATTTTTCAATGGACAAAATTATAGGAACTTTTTATATTATGGTCTTTCATTTCTTTTTGTGAATTTACATCAATTATTTTCTTAGTATAATTACTTAATCATGAAATTGTAAGAAAAATTATAGTTCAGCGTTACCAAGACCGAAAGAAAGAAGAAGAGATAGCTAAGAGTTTACGACTAAATAAGACAATCGTTTCTTCTATTATTATTAAAAATTTAGAGACTCCAGTCAAGTGGTAGCTACGAAAAAATGTATTCAAAAAACTTCAAGAAAATCGATAATGAATAATTTGAATGTCGTAAAACAATTCAATCTTATCGTCAATTGAAATTAATGCCAACCTGAGGTATATGGGACCTATTGAAATTAGTTTAAGTTCTGTGAGAAGATGGTTAATGGATGAAGGTTAGTTTGATTCCAAACTTACAAGAAAAAAGAAGAAAGGATCATATTCACTGGACCATCAAAAAGTTGAGACGCGTACCTTTTAGTGTAAATTTGTAAAAATGATGATTCTGCTTATGTTACATCCCTCAGTGAAACGTGGCGGGGGTTTTACTGTGCTGTAGGGATGCTTCAATTCTTCCTCTACAGAGATATATTAAACTACAATTTGCTTCCATATATTGAAGAAGAGATGCTCTTAATAAATGGGTTTCAATATGAAGACTATCCCAAAACACAGATACAAAATTGTGAGGAATTGTTTAAAAGACCTTCCACGTTTTGTCTTGCCGGTCCCAATCTCCAGACATCAACCCTATAGAAAACAAATAACCAAATGTGACATAAAAACTTTACTATTTTTATATTTACTCTTCACAGCAATTCAAAAAACTTGGAAGAATATAGACTTGTTGAATATTCGGAAAATGATAGTCTATACCACGGAGATGAGTCATAATTATAAAACAAAAAGAATGTACAAAGTATCAATGTGAAATTAAATAACACAAATTAAATAATTAAAAATCCCTATCAAAATTAAAGTTACTTCAAACTAACATTTATTTTAATTTTAATAATAAAAGATTGTTGTATATATACTAATTAAACTAAAAAATTAGAAGAATTTATAAAATCACTAAACATTTTAATTTATTGTTGTTGTTTAATGGTGTAAAACTTATTTTTGTTATAAAATTTTACATATTTTTAAGAGTTTAACTCACAATTTTTCAAAAATTCAAGTATCAATATAATGTACAAAGAATAATTAATAATAATATAATATGAAATAAGAAATAAAATTTAAAAAGTTAATAATTTTATGTATTAGAGTTTATGACTTTTGAAAAAAAGAATGACACTATTCGTAGATATTTATAAATATCCTACCACTGATTATAATTATAATATATATATATATATATATATATATATATATATATATATATATATATATATATATATATATATATATGGATATAAATAATAAAAAATTTGGAATTGGAAATGTTGTCAATTATGAAATGGCATAAAATATTTACTACCGAATCATACCAGTTTATGTGGCGAACATTCCCAATAATAAATCTATCCGAGTACTGAGTTATTAACTGGAAACTTGTAAATAAACGTTCCATTTCACAAAAACACACATTCTGTAAATAAATGTATAAATCAACGTGTTTATCGCCAAATAAAACAAACACGTCAGTATGTTAATGAAAGATCAGGACTGGCAGGATATTCTGCAAAACGCAATAAGTTTTAAAATAGAAATGAGATCAAATTTGTTAAGAGATAATCTGTTTGGCTTTTCCATTTGATACACTAAAAATAAACATGAAGTAAAATTGATTTGGAGAGGCGCAATTCGTGTTTACATTCGAAAACCGTTAGTTTTTTGGGCCAAACACTCGCGTACACTAATTACACTTGGTTTCTTTGCTGAACGAAAATAAATGTCATAATGGTTGGTAATTTAGGGGACTTGTATACAAGTTTTCGGAGATGTGACTGGTGGCATCACGAACGTGATGGCGAACTTTCCGTTTTATGCGTCAAATCAATAAATCGTGTTTCCGTAGAAAAAACGCCATAAAACTTAATGGCGCTATTCTATTTAACATCCACTAAAATACCTGTTCCACAACCAAAAAACTACAAAATATTTTGTATCGATAAAATTAATGTCGAGATCGCTATCTCGCCAAAAGACGTCACCACGATTAATAGGTTGAATTGTTTTCAATCGGGATGGGCCATCTGGTTGAATGTTTTGTTGGAAGAGGAAACCGGAGGATTCGAAACTCATCCAGTTATTGCGTTCAATCGACCTAACGAGGAAATCCACGCAACTTTACACATCGGACAGTGGGAACAAATTTATGGAACGACCACAATTGAATTGAATTATAAATCTAGTCCATTTATTATCGTAAACTTATCATAAGTCGACATTTAAGAAGTATTATAAACGGAATCCTTGACATTTTTAATATTTAAATGACATAAAATATTATGTATAAAACTTTGAAAAATGTAAAGACACCATGCATGATTTAAAGCCGTTTGAATAAGCCAAGTTATATTTAGGTATTTTAAATTAGAGATAAGATAGTTGCTATAATCGTCATTAATTATAAAAATACCAAAAGAAACAACACAATTTGTTGTTTTAACATGTTATAAGTGACACACGAATTCAATTACGTAATTTATTGTCGAAGTACAATATAAATATTGAAAGGTATTTTGACCTATTGCTGGATGGAAATGGCGTTATTGGAACTGTCACACAAAGTGATAAGCTAAAGTATAAATTATTGTTTTATGTGACAAGAACAGTTTAAATATTGGCCAATTGAATAATAAAGTTTAAGTGTTTAATATTGTCATTGACCATTTGCCTTGTCAAGTTGTATTCAATTTTTTTATTTTGCATAAGTGTTTTGGGAGACTTTCACGACCACAATATGATTTAAGACAAACTAAACGTTAATTATTATTCTTTTTCTTTCCATTGTCATTTGTAATTAATTACTAATTAACTACGCTCTCTTCTTATTCCCTGTGTTTATTTAAATAATCATACGGGCCCACATAATTGATGATAATTAATGTTAACGTCTTACTTTATCAATTAGTTACTTCTAATTCCTAGTCAACTCATTGTAATAAATTAAATCACCAATTTATTCATTCATTTATGTTTTTAATGTGAATCCCCAATAAAAAATAACAGACAGTCTTCAAAATGAGAATTGCATTGAAAAATTGAAGTTATAAATATTTTTATAATAGAAGCATTAAGTTTTCGATGTTTACAAGTATAAGTGTTATCTTTATGGACGAAAGTACTAAACTAACTAAAATATTATAAAAACTATTTTTTAAAAACTGTGAACTTCTAACTTGGCAAGAATAGGCTAATCTAGTACATACAATTGTATTCTTAGTTGTCTACCTTAAACAAGGTCCGCATTTGTTTAGATAGAATTAAAAAAAGAAAAAAGAAAATGTCAAAACCAGCTCTTAAGATTTCGTAAGACGTGCTCAATTCCTGTACGAGTGGTCCACGTACAGTTTTGGATTTGGAACGGCATCCGAGCACATGCACATATCTAGTCATGCATATGCAGGTTGATAAGCGGCGGTTGGAAAAGTTTCCGCGGTTTGACATTAATAAGGAGAGGACAGAGAGAACAGTGAACAGATGTCCACGGTCCGAGATCCGACCAAACTGGTTGTCGGCGAGTCGAGAGCGCCTGCGGCCCGTGAATACCTCGCATCGGCCCGGGACACCGCCACAACGCCCAGGACCGTAACCATTGCCATTACCATCGGCCAAATAGCCAAACCACGACACAAAGTGGGATCAAATACACTTTTTGTATCACGTCGAAACTGTGTCAAAGCGGTTCTGTTGCTGCTTCGAAGGAAGAGTGAACCTAACATCTACAGAGTTATTGAAGAATACAAATATCTTCAATAAAATCTTTACATTTAGTAAAATTTCTTCTCTCACATTATTTGAAAAAATGATTTTATTTTCCCTTCAGTATTGCTATTTTTTCCTTTTGATGCTCTTTCTGCTGGTTTTCGTTGGTTAGATGGAACCAACTTTCTGAAAATTTGAAAAAAGGATATTATTATCCTTTAAGCATTCACTCCTTCTTTTTGAAGTACCTTCTTCTCATTTAAATTTGTGTACCTAATAACTACACAGTTATTTAAGTGTCTTGTAGCTGTGGTATTCTTTAGTAGAATATTTAAATTTTCTAAATTTTTTTTCATTTTCTCTTCCCATTGATTCTGTTACATAATGTGGTTATTTGAAAAAAAAAAAAACATATTATTACCCTTTAAGTATTCCTTCCTTCTTTTTGCTGTTCTTTCTTCCATTTTTCTTAAATTATGGAGATGAATTATTTGAGTAAAACTTAGGTTAGGAGTGGTATTCTTTAGTAAAATTTTTAGATTTTTTTTATTTTTTTTTTCTTCCATTTGATTCTGGTATATTATTTGGTTATTTAAAAAAATATATTATTATTCTTTAGATATTCCTTCCTTCTCTAATGATATTTCTTCTAATTTTCCTACCTATCAAATTATGATAATAAGTTACATATGACTTAAATGACTTAAAACTTAAATTTGTATACCTAAAAACTAAATAGTTATTTGGATAAGACTTGTAGCAATGGTATAACAAACTATTTAGATTTTATAAAATTTCATTCCATTTTCTCTTCCATTTTATTCTGTTACGTTATTTGAATATTTGAAAAAATGATATTATGGTACTTCAAGAATTTCTTCCTTTTTTTTAATCTGCCTTTGATTGATTTCGCACCTTTTAAATTATGGGGATAACTTAGATGAATGCAACTTAAACTTATTTAATTAATAAGTAGAGAGTTAATTGAGTAAGACTTATAACAGTGATCTTCACTCTTTGATTCTCCTTTATTATTTGACTATTTGAAGGTGGATTTGATTCTCTTTCAGGTATTTATTTCTTCTATTTGTTGTTCTTTCTTCTGATTTTCTGGAATGTGGCAAAATCTTTATATTCAGTAAAACTTCTTCCATTCATCTTTTTTCTTTGATTTATTTACATTTTTAAATTATTGAAACTAATTAAAATAGTTTAAATTGAATTTAACATTTTATGAAACTTTTACATTTACAATTCGCTTATGAATTTAGGTACTTGTGAAAATGTAGGATTAATTGAAAACAAGTGCCTACCACACTGTGAAATCAACAAAGTAACAAACATATTTACACGATTTTCAGTGTTAAATTAATTCTTGTCAAGGAGACGTTTAAATAATAGCGTAATGAAAACAGTGGCAGTTTCCAAGACATCAAGAAGCAGTATGTAAATTCACACTTTCTTATTCGCGACAGTCACCCGATGCAATAAACAGTATTTGCGTAAGGCAGAATTTACATTATCTTTTAAATACCAACGAGTATAGAAATTATGGGCAAATTATGTCATTAAGTTGAATGTGGATGACCTCAGTTTGAGAATTTCTCTTTCACAGACTGTGTGTCGCCCGTGGTTGGGTGCGACAAAGTCGCAATACGGACTCCGGAAAACGCCGATTAGACACTCTGATCATATTATTTTCGCTCCTCGCATCGGAAATGCCACACTATATGAAACGACGCGTCCTACTACTACTATTCCCATTTAAACGGTAAATTGCCCATTTTAATCGGCGTTGTTTTGATTAACTTGACGGTTAAAATAGACTCTGATCTTCCTCAATTCTTTCGACGCAAACACGTAAGATAAATGACGGATAAAATTGGAGGAATCCGTGGAATCCGATGGGGGCTATGAAATTCGCGTACCGATAAATCTGTGGCAATAAAACAAAGATACGTTTATAGTAAATGATTTTGTTTCCGTGTGGAGTTTATGCCTCGCTAAAACACTAATGTTAAATCAGCATGAAACCGGAGAGTTTTAATTTCCTGTTCAGTCATTGAACTTTTCAACGCCCAATGTACATGAACTTTAAACGTCCCCCATAATTATGATTGATTTAAGGAACCTTGATACACATACACATTACATTTTACCCTTGAAATCGCTTCTTGTCTTCCGTATCTCGTTTTTTATGGTAAATTTATGCGGTTTTGAGATTTTCGTTTGATTTCACATTAATAAGTTTTAGATCAAAAATTATGACACTTTTCAATATATATATATTTATAAAACGTTGTACGGTAAAAATTTGAATAAATTCCTTAAAACTGTTCAAGTATTAGTGTGTATATAGCGAGTGCTGAATATTTTAAAGGTTCTCTCTGATTTTGAATATTTAATTACGAGTTTGGTATTTTAATGGACCCATTAAGGATTGAGTTATGTTGTTGTTTTAGTTCAACATGTCAAACGATGTTTATTAAAACACACTGTTATAAAATTATCATATAAAATTTATTTAAGAATACATTACCGAAGGATAATCAGTTTCACCGAGTCGTTTCCAATTTTCGAAAGTACTATTCTACCGAATTTTTTATGCGTCAATAATTAATTTTTCAAGTAAGTATTAATTAAATAGCATCTAACAGAATGATACAGAATAAAATTCTGTTGCACAAGATCACGATTTATGGGAGCAGTTTATAAATATGATCGCAACTATCCCTTTACAAGAGTCAAGTCGATTTGTCTAGTTATGAAATTGAAACTTGTTCTAATAAAATAACCGTTAATCACAGTATCATTTCGTTTTATGTAACCACAGGTTTATTTTTATCATTAGCATGGCGGTGACAGGATAATTAATGAAATTCACGCCACAGTATATTTTTTCACTGATTTGAATAACTCGACTCTGCCAAGCCGGAAGATCGACTCCAACTATGTGAAATGACGATTATTTACTTTTTGTCTGTATAATTTACAGAGTATAGGGGTAATAATATTAATAGTTGGTTTTGTTTAATTTGTAGATAATTGGCAGACTGGAAAATTATACGTAGAATGTATGAGAAAATTAACGTCGAAATAATTGTAAAGCAAAATGTTCTAATAATAATATGTACATAGTTATTAAAATGATACCTTTGAAGACATTAAAAAAAGGCGAAGACTGAATTCATTTACGTTTTAAGTGAAAGTACTCGATATGATAAATAAGTTATGATAACATAGTTGGTGGTAGGTAAAAGTTATTGAAATAATATACAAAATAATAATTATGACGAATAGCTTATACATCTTAATTTTTTCAGTGAAAGTAACACACACAAAATGATAAATAAGTGACGATGGCATAGTTGATGGTAAGAGTTACCAAAAACAATAAATAATAATTATGATTTGTCATCGATACTATCAAAATTTGTTTCCTGGCAATTGAATTATTCTTTAATTATTGGACAAAAACATTCAGATCTTAACTTTTAGAAAGAATGTAAAGAAGGTAAAAGTTATCGAAGTGAATAACAAAATATTAATAAATATGATTTATGATTGATACGACCAAAATTTATTTCTAGACAATTTTAATTTTGTTTAATCATTATATTAATGTACTAAGTGCACATGATATGCTTTCAACATAACATAATGGGGGGTAAACATGTAAATGATAAAATAAAAATTTATTTCTAGTCATTTTCATTATTTTTTAATCATTATACAAAAATCTTCCAAGATTATACTTTTTGAAAGCATATATGTGATGTACATAGTCTTAATAACATAGTTGAGGGCAAAAATCAAGGAAATATAAAAACATTACTAAACATGATTTGTAAATGGTACGAGAGAAATTTGTTTTTAAACAATTCCATTATTCTTTTATTATTGTACAAAAAAGTTTCAAAGTTTTTACTTATTGAAAGCGTATAATGTACACGTAGTATTGATATGATCGTGGGGGGCAAAAATCATTGAAATAATCTAAATAAAATTCATAAATATAATTTATAAATGACACAATAAAAAATTGTTTCTAGGCAATTCCATTATTCTCTAATTATTGCACAGAAAAAGTCTTTACTTATTGAAAGCATGTAATGTGCACGTAGTATTGATACAATTGAAATAATCTAAAAAAATTATAATATTTCTTCATCATGGAGAACAATCGTATGGGAAAAATTGTTCTTCAATAATTCCGAAGGTTCCGAAGCTAGTGTTCATTTCATGAAAGTTAATCATCGAGTTAATGAAGAATTAATTGTAATGTAATTATCAGAATAAACACAAAACTTCTTTAAACTTCAAAGATTAATCTGAAAACGCTTCTAATAATAAATCAAGCATTGTACAGAAGTCAATAAGGTAGTACCACGACCGAAAGATGGTATCTGTACGCCACTGGGTATGGATTACAGGTGAACGCGGGCACAGGTGTGTCCGACGGTCACGTGTGGCCAGAGCAACAGCGACTTCTCACAGACGCTGCTGCTGATGCTCCAGCTCCCGCAGCCTCTCTTTCTCTTGGTCCATTCTACTCGGGGCTCACAGCCACCGATTCCGACCAATTGATACTAACGCCAACAATAAGATCGATTTGCCATCTGTGCAAACGGGTTACTTCACTTTTTACTCGAGGATACGAGAGTTGTAATGTTTAACCCGAAGAAGTTTTGAGGTCGAGACAGTTTCATTACTTCGTTACATTAATAATAAGCCATCTGATCATCTGGTCCTGGTAATCGAAAATACTCGCTGGTAGATGGTTGGATGTGGAATGTGACAGCCTCCGTGGAACGGCCAGATGTTCGCCACCACGATCCGAATAAATTGTCACAAATTGTTGAACCCGATTCACGGCCGTGTAATCCTTGGCACATTTCGTGCCCGCGTCCGCCACTGACGGCCCGTAATGGGATCCTCCGTTTATCCCGGCGGGGGGTTCCCTGAGCGCGGCGTGACGTCCCGTTTCTCTTTTGTCCGGATCACCGTGTCCCATCTCGTTTATTTTCATTCCGTTTTGTTTCAGTTTCAATGTGTTGTTTGTGTGACTGTGTCCACCGTTGTTTGGACGGCCGATCCGCATCCGAAACGCACCACCCGACTACTACGGGTCGGATAAATATAAAACATGCGGCGGTCGCCGTGAATTATAGACATTGTTTTAGGTAACTTGAAACGATTAACGTTGCAATGGGCACCGGGACTTGCTCGCTCAATGGATGCGTTTCTCACGGGTGAATTCATTCCGGTATTCGGTGGGATCGTTACACATCTACCAGCTTTATTTTATATGTTTAATCAATCGATTGATTAAGAAAGTTATTGAAAGTACATAAAAATTAAATTTCTGTTCAATTAAATCAGTATTGCGCATTCGCCATTTTTGTAAGAATCTATTTCTGAAGATATAAAATGCAATTCAATATTTTCTATTGAATTACTTAAGCGTTTCTTATCAAATTAATTAATTATATTAAGAACTACATTTAAGAAAAAATTAGGGTATAGTATATACAGAGCATATCCAAATAAATTGAGATATTTCTGTAATATTTTTTTTGGAATAGGCTTAAAAAACAAAAAACATAATTTTTAATATTTTATTAATATTTATAAATATGTAAATAAACACATATTTTTTATAAAATATGTAATCTAAATTTGATAAATTTATTTTTATATTAAAATTTTGTACTTTATGGTAAGTAATTTAAAAATTCTTCAATTAACACAACAATAATATGTAACATATATAAAGTTTAATGAAATATTCTATTCTTCGAAAACCACAAAGTGGTAAATATAATTTTATGAATTCATTAAAAATTATATATAATAATATAATTATATGAAATTAACTGAAAATATATTTTTTTCAGAAATATTTATTAAAAACAAAAGAAAAATTGATTGATTTATTTTTATATTAAAATTTTGTACTTTATGGTAAGCAATTTAAAAATTCTTCAATTAACACAACAATAACATGTAACATATATAAAGTTTAATGAAATATTCTATTCTTCGAAAACCACAGAGTGGTAAATATAATTTTATGAATCCATTAAAAATTATATATAATAATATAATTATATGAAATTAAGGGAAAATATATTTTTTTCAGAAATATTTGTTAAAAACAAAAGAAAAATTGATTGATTTATTTTTATATTAAAATTTTGTACTTTATGGTAAGTAATTTAAAAATTCTTGAATTAACACAACAATAACATATAACATATATAAAGCTTAATGAAATATCCTTTTCTTCGAAAACCACAGAGTGGTAAATATAATTTTATGAATTATATGAAATTAAGTGAAAATATATTTTTTTTCAGAAATATTTGTTAAAAACAAAAGAAAAATTGATTGATTTAATTTTATATTAAAATTTTGTACATTATGGTAAGTAATTTAAAAATTCTTCAATTAACACAACAATAACATGTGACATATATAAAGTTTAATGAAATATTCTATTCTTCGAAAACCAGAGTGTCCTGAAGTTTTCGTAACTAAAACATAAATAATGTTCAAAGAAACTAATATGATAAAATTATATTTATAATTTTCTCATCTCATCTTATTTAATTTTATGAACCCATTAAAAATTATATATATTTATATAAAATTAAGTGAAATATATTCATTTTAAACTTATAATTATTGTTAAACTTATATAAAAGGATATTAACAAAATTACAAACAAAATAAGAGAATTTTGTTTATATACAATTAAAACTTTTAATTTACTCATTTTTTACAAAAGTCGTTATTTAAACAATTAAAAAAGTATTTTTAATTTAAATTGGAAGTGAATGATGAAATTTACAGAGTCAAAAACTGTCTGAAGTATTTCGATTTTTAGGAAATTTAAGACAAATTTAAAATGAATGATGATGAAATTAATTTTGTTATTTTTTTTAATTATTGTAAAAGTGGTAATAAAATTTTCTTTAAAATTGTTAAAATAATTTATAAACAAATTTTTTTACTTAGTAAAATTGTTATAAGGTCAATATATTTTTTAAATTAAATGCAAGAAACATGTGAAAATATATTTTTTAAATAAATATTTGTTAATAAAGAAATCTAAGTTATCAACAAGTAACTAAATTATTCAAGTAAAAAATTAAAATGGAAAAGTTATTTTATACTTATACTGATAAAAATAATAAATAACAGTTTATATTTAAATTATAAGTTTTATATATAATTATTGCCTCAAAATGTATAAAAAGTCTAAATTATTGTTTTTATTATTTGTTTATAAAAAACATATAAAACCAGTAAGGAAAAAAACAAATTAAAGTTGGTCCACTCTATCCAATATACAGACAAAATAAGAATCAAAAACCCTCTGAAATATTATTGAAAAAGAAGATGGAAGATTTTATTTTAACAATGAAACTGACTTGTGACGGATCTGGTCAACTGTTTATAATGAAATAAAAATTCATTAAAACATCATTAAACTTTCATAAATAAAACAAGAGTGCCAGGTACAGTCAGTGGGTTTTCGCATCTCTGTTTGCACTAGATGTTATCATGAGAAACCACTTTTGAAAATATGCGCTCATCCCGTACGCTGACAATTTATTTACCATCGGAATGAACATCTGGCAGACAATGTGTGTGAATTCTGGTTTTTAACCTCTCTCCATAGCTCTTGCATATTTACGTGCTCGCCAAATATTGACTTCATGAAGTTTTTCACTTTTTATTGATTTCGGTTAAGAGTGATGCCAAACTTAAAATGTTTATTGAAGAATGTCGAAGTAAATGCAAGTTTATGCCACTTATTTCTTAATTTATTGCCTCAATATCCGTTAAAAAGTTACAAATTAGATTAGAGGATTAATTTTTATGTGAACTGTTGAGTAACTATTAATACATTATGCTTCGACGTACTCTTAATCAACACGACTACTATTAGATTTTTTATGAGACCTTTACGGACCAGTTTTACTACATAACTCGCATTCTAGAAGACTGAAGAAGCGTTTGTTTATTCAACAAAGTAATGGGAGACTTTTTAAATCTTATTAATTCAATTTTCATTTTCAAACTTTCACTGACAAATCTTTCATTTTGTTCAGTTCATTAAAGATGATCCAAAAGTGCATTAAGTGAATTATAATTGTTTTTTCTGCGAGTGCAAATCCTAAAGAGGCAATGGGATGGAATAAAACCCGCAAGCAATTATACGATTTTAATGTTCTTCACTTTACCTGATTGTTCGTCCTTTTGTTCAACATTAATGACTGTTTTTGGAACACTTCCAGCAACCATTCCGTTTCTGTTACATCAATTTAATATCAATTTGTTGTTTAACGTTGAAAAAATGATACCGCCATAATTTAAAATTACCATAAAACACCACGATTTAATGGTCCAATTCAATTTTCGATCCACAAACAATGTGTAATTATGACGTTGTGTTGCGGTGGTCGAACAGAAAAAAAAATCAAGACCAACATCTTGATATATGATTATTGGAGTTAGATTGAATGCATATAAAACAATAGAACAAGTCCGATAAGCCAGGGTAACCTGATATTTCAATTAATTTTAAAATAACAACGCCTGATTTATGGCTCGGTGCTGGTACGATGGTAGATATGTTTTCATCTTGGGCTTAAGAACAATAGGTTGTCTTTGTTATTGCGTGTTGATAATCCGGGATGAAATGAGATGCATAGAGGATTGGGTGAATTTAATAACAGCGGCGTGCCAGCTCTTGTAGATAACGGTTAATTAAATTTAATACAATATCAGTTGACTCAAACTTAAGAATAAATTTTCTCATATATTGATATAAAAAAATTATGCAAATTTATATAATTATTTTTCATTGTAAATTTTTTATAATAATAAGATTACAAGTCTAAATTACTATATATAAATTTAGTTAATTAAAAATGAAAGAATTAAACATGTTTATTTGATGGATTAAAAATGTAATAATTTACTAAAATAAAGAAAATTAAAGTGTATAAAAAATAAATATTGATTAAAGAAACAAATAAAAAAATTTTATTTATAAAATATAATTATATTTATTATTTTATTCGGATGGATTGAATATTAATTTAATTACATGAAATTAAGTAAAAGATGAGATTTCTTTAGAAATATTGGTTAAAAAACAGAAGAAAATTGATAACAAAAATAAGAAAATTTTGTTTATATGCAATTAAAACTTTTTTAATAAGATCGTTATTAAGCAACAAAATTATTAATATTAAAAAAATGTACCTCCGTTATAAGTTAGAAAAAAGTTACAATAAAAATATGTATATCTATAAATATCAATAAACAGTGTTGAAAATATTAAAATACTGAATAAAAAAATATAAAATTAAATAATAAAAAAAAATTAATTATTGAAGAAAAACATAAATAATCAATGAAGATGAAATAATTTACATCTTATTCACTTTCTCAAATTTAAAGTAAAAATTAAGAAAAATGTTAGAATGTTTTCAATAATTAATTTTTCAATATTTTTATAGTAACATTTAAAGCAGATTATTATATTTTGTTTAAATTATAAGAAATAAATTTATAATTGTTAATGTATATGAAAAATATTTAAAAGCAAATGTAATAAAAAATTAAATTCTATTAATTAAAATATTAAAAACATTTTGAAAATAAAATCGTAATTGTTTATAAATGTCTTAAAATCAATAAATTGCGAAACTAAAAATGTAATGAAAGCAAATTAGTAACACAATTAGTAGTTAGGTTAACCGTTAAAATAACTGTTAAATTATGTGCCTAAACAACTATGTGTTAGAATAATTTAGAAAATTGATGAACAACGATAAAGATAACAAATAAACTGCATTTTTACAGTTATAATTATAATTTTACAAATTTATTTTCATTTATACTTAAAATGTACAATTTATTTAATACAATCAAATTATTTCCATAATTTTAATAAATATTAAATAAACGTTAATCAACTCTTTAATTATTATGTGTGTAATAATTATGTGTTTTGCTCAAATAATTTACAAATTTTATTCAATTTGTCTATTTAACACACTCTAATTATTTACGTAATTTAGATAAATAATGGATAAATATTAATCAACAACACTCTTTAATTATTACGTGTATGATAACAATGTTTCAAAGAATTTATATTGTCATTTTCAGTTTCAATAAACAATTTAATTATTTCCACAATTTTAATAAATAATAATAAATAAATGTGTATAATAATTTGTTTTCAGACAATTTACAAATTAATTTTCATTTGCAGTTAAAGTAAACAATGTATTTGACACAATCGAATTATTTCCATAATTTAAACAAATACATAAATATTAACCAACAAAACTCTCAAATATACGTGTAATTTTTATGCTTCTTATTTACAGTATTTAAAACTGTTATATAATGTAATGTAATTCAAATACGCTTACTACAGCATTGTTGTAAATTGAATAATAATGACAGATTAATTAAATCACAATCGATCTCTCACGTTTAAGTTGTAAGATAACAAATCAGTGATTACTTTGGTTAAATCATAAAGAATTAGAAGACATTTAACATACTTATATATTTTGCTAATGTGAAATAAATTTAAACAATTTGATCTCATAAATATGTATTTATTGAATAATTTTTTACTTTTTTAAGGTTCGTTGTTATTTAATAGGTTTTAATTAAAATAAACATGTATGTGTGGGTAATAGCCGTTATTATGAGCTTGTTAAATAATATACTATTACAGTAATGAGATTTAGAGTTAGTGATATAAAAAATTAATTTCGGTGGTCCATTAGCCTTTTAATATCATGCAGTTACGCCACTGTCCCGCAATATATTTTGTTTAGAAAGCAAATGGAGCCCAAGAGTCTGTTACGAAGAAACAGGTGTGTTTATATACAATTCACATTGGTCGAATCCATATTCTTTTTGTTCACCTCTCTCGATATAAAATATCGGTGCCTTTTAATGCCGAAGGGGGTTAATCTTTGTTTATTTGTTTAGTAACCTTTTTTCTTTCTTTTATATTATCATTATTACTTCTCTCGTGCAAGTGTGGATAATGCAGCCAGAGCGCAGTTCGTTATTTATCGTTTTCTGTGTGCGTATTCACTCGGTCCAAGATGCATATAATTAAAGTAATAAATTATAAAAATTTCAACACACCATAACAGGATCTTTTTATAATCGGGCACTGGACTTTAAGACTTTAAGCCAATCGACCAATCGTGCTGTCCAATTCACGTATTTTAGGTAGAGGAAAGAGTAATTTAAGTTTTAGTTCTTTCCAATATGCTATTTGTTTTTCCTCTGTTGTATTAAAACTTCTTTTGGGTGTAAAAGTTCAAAAAGCAGCTTAAATAAACTCTTTAATTTCGTTAGTGACAACGAATGCACTGAAAAGTAACAACATCAAGACAGTCTCGACACTTGTACCAATGAAACAATTAAGCAATATCTTATAGTCTCTTTGCACGCAGTGCAAATGAGCCACTTATTGATATTGAAGCTTGTAAACTTGTTGAGCAGCTCTTAAGAAAAATCTCAACTCAGGATATATTTTGATGACAGTCCAAGACCAAGAAGCCAAACGATCAATACACACAAATTAAGCTTCTTGATCTTCTTCTGATAACATGTCACAGTAGAGACTCAAAGACAGTCTCATCATATGAAATGAAAAGTTCATTCACTACACAGACCAGATATTTCTCCTTGTCTGTATTATTTATTTTCGCCATCATTCAATTATTTATGTAATAAACAGTTTGATCCTGAGGAAGAGATTAAATCTTTTCATCATTTTCAAGAACCCATAAAATTGTTTTTAGATTATTGCCAAAAAATTGTTTAATAAAATTTATTAAAAAAATGTTATAATTAGTTACTAATAAAAATATATTATAAAAACTATTTAAAATTTACAAAAACTATTTTTAATGAAATAACTCCTAAAATAATAATTTTTTGTTGACGTATTTATCACACTTTATAATGAAAATTATTCAAATTAAATTGTCTCTTTTTAACCGATTATTTGTTATTACAGCAAATTGTCATTTATCTAATTATTTTTTGTTCCAATTAACTAGAAAAAAGTTACAGTTAATTTTAAATTTTAATTAAATGATTTAAGTTTTCATTGTATATATTTAATTTAATTTTTTATACATTAACCAAATAAATTATAAATGTCTGTCAATTAACACAATTCATAATGTAAATAATTAAAATTTAACAGTAGCTAAAGTGTGTTTTGTTTAAATAGTGGAATTTTAATTAGTTTTAAAACCGTTTTACATTTTATTAGCTGTTAAACAGTTTTAATTAATATTCAGTTACTTTTTATTAATGAATTTTAATTGACTAGTTTATGTAAATAATATTGTTTTCTTGAGCCCACTACTCTGATTAATTATTTACGTTTGTGCCATTTTTCAACAAAGTTGTAGATAGTTTAATTCATCCGTGCATAAGAAAGTTAAGATAAAAAAACGAAATGAAAACCCGACCCGCCGATAATAAATAGTCATTCCTTTAATTAATGTTTCTCACATTTTTCATTGTTCAAAATCCATGTATACAAAACTTAATGGGTCCTTATATCAAAGCACTTCATTACCCATTCATTTTAATTATCAATATAAATTATACACATATTTGTATAGTTTATATGAATAGGGAGGAGCCATTTGGTTACATAAACTCGTTCCAACATCTGAGACCGTTTCCTCTTACTTCGCCGTGGATAAGGGGTCAAGTACGAGTTTTCGTTAATAATAGATATGATGATTCAAGACTTTTTGAAAAGTTCTTGGTCACTCATTTGTGCTCTTCGAAAGTTATAATTACCGGATGGTTAATAAAGAATTTAGATAATGTACGCGATGGTTCATTAAAAAAAGAATGCGACGATTCAACAACGTGAAGTGAGTAGGGAACGAGATGAGAAACAAAGAGCAAAGTGAACAACGTAGATGCACATCCATTCAAGAAACACACGAAAATCCGATTCACTTATTCACGAACGTACATCGAAGTCATTGACATTATAATATGTTTTTCTTTTTTAAATTTTATTAACTTTTTGCTAATTAAATTAACAAAAACATTATTTTTTAAGTATTGACTTTGGAGGAATTTTATTATATTATTTATAAATAGTTAACAATTATTGTAAATTATTTTATGCACTAGTTAATTTGAAATCGTTACTTTAAAATCAATCAAAAATATTGAAATATGATAAAAAATTAATGTGTGCAAAAATATTAAAAGGAGAAAAACTATTTTATATATAATAATCAAAGAAAATTGTAGAACTTTAAGGAATTATTAGAGAAATTAAGATTAAAATGAAAAATTATAGAGTATTTTTTACTCTACTTTTCAATCTAATATTTTAATAAAAATATTTAAATTTAATAAATTGGAGAAATTTATTTAATGTTTCCAATCAAAATTTGGTGATTTAAAAAATAACATAACGGTAAACTATTTTCATTTGTTTAATTTATTAGATTAATTAGAAAAGAAAAATTAAAATGAAATGATTATAGATCAATTTTAGTACCCTAAATAATCTCACATTTTGTTAATAATATTTAGTTTATGAAACTATTTGAATTATTACACATATTAAAATTATTATATTTACTACTTTTTACAATTATTAATACTCAAGAGAATGTATTATATTAATTAATTTATTTATGTTATAAATTCACTAATTGGGAAAACAAATTTTGATAATTTGGAAATGTTTATTTATTATTTTCTTCATTCTAGATTTAAAAATATTTTAATATTAAACACTCTTCTGATGAAATGAGTTAAACTATGATGAAATATGTAATTATTTATTAATTATTTAGTACTTTTTGCATTTTATAAAAAAGTGCCATAAATATAAATTTCTTATTAAACTAAATAAATTTTTTTGTTTGAAATAAATTTTTATTTTAAATCATTGTAAAAGTAGTAAAAATATTTAAAAATAATTTTTAAAATAAATACTAAACTAATTTATACATCAAAATTAATTAACATTTTGATATGATATAAAAATAAAATAATAATAATAATTATAATTATAATAATAATAATTTAAAATAAAAATACACGTATATGTACAGTAGTGGTCATAATTATAGCAACTTTTTAAAATGTTAAATATTTCAGCCATAACTCTTATTTATTACCAACCGTTAAAATAATATTAATTAACTAATGTTGTTTTATACAGTATTATAAAAACCACTAGATTCTTATTTTTATATAATTTTTAATTTTGAATTGAGCTGGACATAAATATATCAACTTTACATTTGAACGGGATTTTTAATTATTAAATCTGTGTTTTTTAATTCAACATTAACACTTTATATATTATCTTTTTATTTTTATAATTTTGCCCCATCTCCGTGGCATAGGTTGGACCATTTTCAGAATTTTCAGAATATATAACCTTCTTAAATTGCGGTGATGAGTTCATTTAAATTTGTAAAATTTTTATTTTTATTTTATTTTTTTATTTTTTTATGGTATGGTATATGGTAAACATGATCTATAGGGTTGATGTTTGGTGATTGTGGCGGGCAAGACAAAACAGCGATGCTTCTTTTAACCAATTTGTCACAATTTTTGATTTGAGTTTGGTATAGTTCTCATATTGAAACGCATTTATTAAGGGCATCATTTCTTCAATATGTGAAAGTAAATTGTTGTTTAATATATTCCTGTACATAAATCAATCTAAGAAGGCCAATGTCAGAAAAATTGAAGCATCCCAATAACAAAATTGAACCACCACCATGTTTCACTATGGGGATAACAAATATTTTGTGTAGTTTTATCCATTTAAGACGTTTAACATAAACAGGATCATCAATTTGTATAAATTAAATTTCCAGTGAATGTGATCCTAAGCGAGTTAAAATTGGACTTTCATATTTTTAATAGAAACCAGGATACTTTTACTTCTGGTGTCAAATGAACCCTCATCCACTAACCATCTTGTCACAGTCTTTTAACTAATTTAAGTGCTATTTCCTCCAGGTTAGCTTTAATTTCGATAAGATTGGATTGTTTTTTTAATATTCGAATTATCCTTTGTTTCATATTTTTCGAAATTAGACAATTTTTTTTCATACCACTTGTAAACTCTTAGCCTCCTCTTCTTTTTCCTCTCGGTCTTGTTAATGCTGAATTACAGTTTCACTTAGATCAATGATTAAAAAATAATCATAATAAGTAAAGAACTATTTAGTAAATAACCGATTTAAATTCACATAGCCCAATGAAAAGCATAAAGTAAAAAGTTGCTGTAATTTTTTATCCAATGAAAAATAAAATGTACGCAATTTTTAAAAGAATAAATACGATTAGATTTACCACTTATATTGTAGACACAACAATAACAAGAAACAAACAATAAACATTATAAGTACTGGTATCCAATTCAAGTAGTACAGCTCATAAATATATTTTAATAAGTTTCTATAATTTTGGCCACTATTGTAGGTATACACAAGTGCAATATTTTTAATTCATTTGTATTTAACATATTAATATTATTAATTATATCTCTACCTAATCTTTTCTAAATAAAATAAAAGAGTTTACCGCATCAGGCCTTTTTTACTTTTCCGATATTACTTCGTTTAAATATATAAGTTTATAAAAGTTAATCTTATTATAGTATTTATATTAATAATAATAGAAGTTAATTTTAACAAAAGGTTGGATAAGACTAAATCAATTCAATTAAATTATATAAGGGAATATTTCACGAAATCGCCGAAGTTTTCCAATGGAATCGTTACATGGCAGTGAAGGTGTATTCGATAAATAAATATTAATGTCGCAACCTCCGTAACTAACCTAGATCAATGCAAATAATCGACGTGTCCCGTTTCACCAATACGAATTTTTTGCGCAATGTTTTCGTTTCGCGTTTGACGAATTCTAATAAAAGTGGACGTCCATCCCAAGTGGGTCAAGAGTGAGCTAACAACAAACGCCGGCCCCGTAGATTTTATTTTTTTTTTTTCATTATTATCGTTGCCAGAACGCAACCCGAATCGAATTGCACAATCGACGATCGATCGGTGGAACCCTTCCCATCGCATTAATTAAACTTGTCAACTGGCCGTAATATAATATACGTGCCGGGTATATTTCTTCTTCGTTTTAGGAACACTCGTACACATATATTTTTTTAATGAATATTTAATTTACATCTCGTCGAGATAACTTTCACAAGACCAACTTTCGACGGTGATAGGTTATGTAACGAGGTGTGATATAAAAATGTCGGTGATATGGAAGCTGATTGTCTGTACAAATCACAAAAACGCAATAGAAAGGGTTCGGCTATAACGAACAATAACAGTCAGGTTTCTTTTAATGTCACGACTTTGGATTTTCTTCACAGGCAATCAGATCGTTACTTGTTAATTTTCTATTGGTATTATTTTACTATTAAAATTGTCATGTACAATTCATAAATCTCCAAAAAATACTTTGAATAGTGCTTTAGAGAAGATTTTAGTTTATTCAGAATTGTCGTTTTTATAGAATTTACGAATAAGGATAATCTTGTTTTAGTTAATGCAATAGTCTGATTATCTTTTACTTCTCTTAAATCGTCATTTGGAATTTTATAAATTTTAATATGTTTATTTAATTAAAATGTGTAAGATTACTAATATGAAAATTATGTATAATACACTTCACTAAATTTATAAATTTCGTTCTTCATTTAAAAGTATTTATTCTAATTTTTAATCTTGAAGTCCTTAAGTATTTGTTTTTGGATTTATTGTCTATTTTTTTATTGTTATTTTTTGGTAATCTTAAATTCGAGATTGTTAGAATTGCTTTTAGAAATTCATAATGTACATTTAATATTTTAATGTTAAACTACTTTAAAGGTAATTTTTAATGTATCGTCATGAAATAAACATTATCTAAAATATTTTTAGTAACAGGTTATATAAATTAGTATTTCTCGTGAAGTAATAATTAATTAGAACTGGTTTATTTACTGTACAAGCCACATTAATAGATTGAATGTGTTTCTATTTCAACTCTATTTTTTACGACATTTTTGATTTTAAAATAAATATTCTCTCAAAAAATAATAATCTAAATTTTTTAAATTTTAGTATTTTGAGAGCAAATTATCAAAATAAATTCACTTAATTAAACAATTATTCTATTAAATGAATTATTAAATAAATTGTTTGGATGTGTTTCCATTTAATTTTTTGTTTTAGTAATTTCTAATTTTAGAGTTCTGCAGTAATTATTGTATCTTTCTTCTGTTTTTGTAACCTTAAATTAGAGATAATTTAAAATGTTTTTGGAACCTCTTATTGAATGTGTTTCTATTTCAACTCTATTTTTTCACGACATTTTTGATTTTAAAATAAATATTCTCTCAAAAAATAGTAATCTTCTAAATTTTTTAAATTTTAGTATTTTAGAGAGCAAATTATCAACAAGAACAACTTAACTAAACAATTATTCTATTAAATGAATTATTAAATAAATTGTTTGGATGAGTTTCCATTTAATTTTTTTGTTTTAGTAATTTCTAATTATGGAGTCCTGCAGTAATTATTGTCTCTTTCTTCTGTCTTGGTAATCTTAAATTAGAAATAATTTAAATTTTTTTGGAACCTCTTATTGCACCTATAATATTTTAATGTTGGACTACTTTAAAGAAAATTGTGAAAGTATAATCATGTAGAAAACATTAACTAAGATATTTTTAGTAACTGGTTATAAAAAATAATTAGAGCTGATTTATTTATAATACAAGCCACATTATATTTATTGTCACTTTTTTATTATTGATGTTCTTGTTTTGTGTCACCTTAAGTTAAAGAAAATCTAAAATGTTTTTGAAATCCCTTATTGTAATTTTAATATTTTAATGATAAACTGTTAAAGACAATTTTGAATCTGTAATCATCAAATAAAGATTGAGTAACACATTTTAGTAACAACTTAACATATATAAATTAGTGTGAAGTACCAAATACTTTTTATATTTAATGTTATTCTGCTTTAAAGATAATTTTGAGTCTAAGATTAAGAAATAAAGATTAACTAATGTTTTTAGAAATAGCACTTAAAATCAGTTATATTAACTTTCTTTCATGATGAATAACCATTTTAGGTAATTATATTTTTTAATGAAAGGGAAAATAAAATTACACGTGCTTTCAGTAATTGTTTAAATATGTTTCAGGGCATTGTTTATTAATACAACAGTTCAGGTATCTTAAGCAAATTAAATTAGTCCCTTAAATGTTGTCAATTTCTCTTTTAACAATAGTTTCAAATGTATAATTAGTTTTACTTAAAAATATTTACAATCCTTGGAACTGAATCAACTCATATCATCGCAAACATAGTGGACATAGTCACACGTTCCCAATTTGCATCGGTTTCCCGTGAACCCGTAATTGAATAAATGAAATTCTCTCTCGTCCTTGGTGCACCACAGAAAAGCCTAAATTGGTGCAAGTGTCGGATTAGTCATTCGTATCAATTACCATCAACTTGTTTTGTTTATTAGTGCTCATTTAAATATATGACACCGTTAAGTAATTAACGTCGGGCAAATTTGTCCACCACAATTTTCAACTGTGATCTGAGTGAACCTCATGCAAATCGTACTTATCGTCGGTAATAAGAAAACATACACGTGTTTTGTAGAAAAAAATAATAACACCTATTCTGTAGAATTCCATGTGTCGAAGAAAAACATATTAATATTACAAAAGTCTTATTTATGTTGCTAAAATCAATATTCAGCGCATTCATAAACATTTTAAGCATATTAAACAAACTGGTTGGCCGGTTGCCTTGAATTTTACATTATAATTACTTAATTACCGATATCTTCTGGAGCGATCCAGATACATGCACAGCACGCCTTTTCTATGTGCATAGAATAATAACAGATCAACTTCCTGCTAGAAGTCAAGTTATGAAAAGGAACCCGGGGACTCCCAGGAAATCGACGTCTATTGTTTTGGTGCTCCAGATATCTCAGATCAATGGGGGTAGACGATAATGTAAGCGAGGGAAATACCAAATCTGTGGATTGGAATTAAATATCCTAAGGATATAAGGATTTTATTTCGGAAGTGACGGATTATCAAGTAACTTATTAAATGCAGAAGTCAATGGATGATGTCAAGAAGTAAATTAAGGCATTAACATAATTCCTCTTGTACCTAAACACTTTATTGCACCCTTATTTTGAACTTTTCCCCTTTTTAATATAAAAAATTGAAAGAATGGGCCAGATGTGATGATAAAATGCCGAATCCAGTAATAGCTGATTAAACTGCATTTTATACAAGGTCATTTTTAAAATGTTAGGTAAATAGTTTTTAGGTTATATACAAAAACATGTTTGTCAAGGTCGCATATTATTGGTGGTCAAATATATGTAAATACTGATTTTTAACTGTTAAAAAACTTTGCTTTCCAAGTAATAAAACTGAAACTTGGAAAAATTTTATTAAACGATTGAAAATGAAAAAAAAATTGAATTTAAATATGAAAAAACAATAATGTCAAGATTCTTTTAATCCAAACAGAATTAAAAAAAAAATGTAAATATTAGTAATAAAATTAGTTTTTAAATGATTTATTAAAATTATAGAATATTTTGAAAATGAAATATAATATTAAAAATTAAATTATTTTATTTAATCAGTTATTTTATAATTTTTTTTTAATTTTTCATAAATTGGTAATAAAATTATTTTAAAAAATAAAAGTTAATACAAATAAAATAATTGTATAATAATTTAAAAATTAAATTATTGTTTAAAATGTTTTATTAAAATTAGAATAAATTATATAATTGTATAATATTTTTTGGAAATTTATTTATATATGTAATAACATAATATTTTAAACGTTAAATTAATTTATTTAATTAATTATTTTATAAAAATTGTAAATTTCTTGGAAATTTAAATAGTAATTAGTAACAAAATTATTTTTTGAAATATTTTAATCAAATTAAATTAATTCATATAATTATATAATATTTCAAAAATTAAAGTATTTCATTTAATCAACTGTTTTTTTTAAATTGTTCATATATATCAGCTAATAATAAAATTATTTTTTGAAATATATTGTTTAATCAATTATTTTATAATTTTTTTTCTTTTTTCATAAATTGGTAATAAAATTATTTTAAAAAATAAAAGTTAATATAAATAAAATAATTGTATAATAATTTAAAAATTAAATTATTATTTAAAATGTTTTATTAAAATTAGAATAAATTATATAATTATATAATATTATAAAAATTAAAGTATTTTATTTAATTTAAATTATTTTATAAAAATTATTTGTTTTTTTTTTTTTAATTTTTTCATAAATATTAATTACTAATAACATTATTTTTTAAAATATGTTTTATTAAAATTGAAATAAATAAAAATAAATTTAAAAATTAAGTTATTTCATTCACTTAATTATTTTATAAAAATTGAATTTTCAGTTTATGTTAGTAATATATCTAAATAGTAAATTTATTTTTTTAATTATCCCACGCTTAAAATTATTTAAGTGACTCAGATATGAGTTTGTGACTTACCATTAATCCCTGTATACTAAATTGGCCCTCAATTTAAAACAACATTTACAAATTTTAGCCCCTAAAATACCCGTCTTCCTTTCCCCTTATCTAGACATAGAAAACTCACATCAATTCCTAAAACTAACCAGTTAAAACTTGTTTTAAATTGCCACTTAAATTAGAAATATAATCATATTTTATTATAAAATTTATCTCACAGAAATGCATCAATTCTTGATGTATCACATTTTCAGTTATTGAATCAAAATTTTCATTTAAAATTATCTAATTGTCTAATAACGGATGAAATCAGGAGAATCGAGTAAGATTGAATCAAACTTAGCCTGTATTCATCCTTAAACGAAGAAACTTCGACAGTCCTGTTTCAGAACTCTGATTGCACCCCATAATGATTTCATTCATTATAGAAAGAGTTAACATTAAGTTTTTGTAATGAATCCTCCAAAACAAGCCGGTTCACACTTTACAATAAAAAGACCCCGTCAACGGTTGTCGAAATGTTACATTTCTAGTGGCTTCACCAGTTTCACGGCTAGACCCCTTCAACGTAATATCAAAAAAGACTTGAGTCTTCATCAATGGTGGCCGATCGCAGAATCGACGTCCGGACGAGATGAAGAGATGAGCGGGCAGCGAGCCCGGGCCCCTCACAATGGAAGCGCACAATAGCGTTGTCCCGGGCGTGCATAGGTAAGTCGCACGTGTCACATCTCCGCCGGCCACCTGATTGGCCCGACCCGGGGACCCCACACCTGAACCACAACAGGTAGAGGGTGTGCGGATTGCGCTCAGTTCCACTCCGAACAACGTCGCCGTCGTACCGTGCATACCATAGCGCAAAACTCCACTTGACCACTTGGTTTTCAGATACGGTCCGTCCGCTACGCCCGTGAATTCCACTGTTTCTATGTGTTGTGCTGTTTTGTTTGTTGTTGTTGTTGTTCGTTGTTTGGTGATCAGACGTTCGGTTGTTTGGTTTCCCTGTGGATTAATAAGCACGGTGCCATTTCCGCCCTGGACACGGTAAGATCATTTTTGCGAGATACAGTTTTTCGTGTTCCCTCCTCCACCCGACACCGGTTTCGAATCAGAAATTGGGATGAATGTCAGAGGTCAACGCTGCTGCTGCCGCTCTCCACCTCGGCGGCACACCGAAAGTCGCAGTAGACTGCTCGGCGGCGTACCTCCTATAATAGGAGATCAAGTTGCCATACACAGATACATTCGATTGTTTCCCGTTTGGCTTCGGTGCCGCAGACATATTGGCACTCGTTTGTCTTGCCACAGACGCTGATCTGATCTTTATTTATTTATTTATTTATACACCGCATTTGTCTTCTGTCTATTGTTTACCTTCTTCTGGTCTTCGTTGATGGTGAGCCCAGTCAGATTGATGCACCATTCAAACTACAACCTTTGTCACAACAACCAAACACGTGTTACACTTCTTCAATTAAACAATTTAATTGGACTTGAACTTAATACAACCGTATATTTGTGTTTACAAAAATCCACATTTTTTGTTGTGTCGTCATCTCGCTTCCACTCTAGCCAATCATCGATTTTTATGCACCAAGAACCAAGATCAACAATGTCTTGCTAATATTAGCTAACCTTCATACCGTGTTTCCTTCCAATATTATTTTATGCATGACAAGGTTGTGAGTCTGACGTTTCACAAAGAACCTGAAACGGAGCAATCTTAATATCTAGGTTATTAGTAGTTGTATTGCAAACGAATTTGTTTCACGAAATGTGATGAATTCGATACTGGCGGACGGATTTCTATGCATTTGTGGATTTGGCAACTTTGATTCTCCTTATACATTCTTCCCAAATTATAAATGTTTTATAGTCCTTAAAAGTGTATAATTTATTACTAGTTTAAGAGGTGTTTTTTAATGGAGTACATTGATGTTAATTGGATCTGTATTACATTAAATTGCACTATTTTTTCCTTATTTACCAAAAGATGTATATGTAATATTTTATGTCTATAATAATCTATTTTTATTTCGTTTTAAATAAAATTTAGGACTCAGATGTTGATGTTTTTATTTTTAAATGAACCCCAATTTTAATTTTCATTAATTTATTACCAAATTAGACCTTATTTCAGTATTTTAAATACATACCTCTGGTATAAATAGAAATATGAAACTGTTTTGGGTGCTTATTAGATTATCTCCAAAAAATATTCAAATCACTTAATTTTCTACATCACACCAACACCATATTTCATTAATTTATGAAATACATTCAATATATAAGAAATATCTAGATTCACCTGTAGCAGGCTTAATTTAATGATACTTTAAATTCTTCAAATCTGACGATTCATACCAACTTAATTTTTCGTAAATCGGGTATTTAATCAACATTCAATATTTCGTAATGGTGTTTGTTCGGTAGCGCTTTACCTGGTTACAAATTAATATTTAGCAGAAAACCTTAATCCATTGATTTACCTGAGAAAAAAAACACAACCGTGCTCAATAAGAAAAGTGTTACTAAAAATAACAATTTTCAACAGTTAAATTAGTAAAAAATACAACAAAGTTAATCTTATGTAGTACGTCCATGATATGTTAAAGTTCAAGGAGGATATATTCCACACATCGGAATGTGATTAATAATTTATATTTTAATGAGAAAAATATGTATATCGGCATCAGAAACAAGATAAAAATAAACATAATTGCACGTTCGATAGTTGCATAAAAATAAAAATATGTATTATTCTTAGAATCCATTGAAGGAAACAGCGTCTAATCCTTTGAACACCTGTGAAAATTCCACGCATATTTTCTCGCAATTAGCATATTACATAATTAAAAGAGACGCCGTTTCCACAGCTCATGTTCCCCAATACACAGGCGCAATTACGAAAGAGCAAGTTTCCCAGGAGGTAGACCCCTTGACACGTTTCCCAATCTGTAATCCCCGTAAATTGGAATGCCTACTTGTCAGTGCGTCTTTGACTCTTGACTGCGAAACATTGAAACCAACCCCTTGGTTACAGGTCAAATCAAACATGCATCTGGGCAGTTTAATCTGGCTGGTGGTGCTAGCCGTCACGGAGGTCCACAGGACGAAGTCCGAGGAGCTGGAGGTGTCGCCGGAAGCGTTCAAAGAGGTGGAGGGCAGCTTGATGTCGTTGTTCGGCTTCAAGGGTCGACCGAAATTGGACAGGAGCAAGATCGTCATACCGCAGGAGATGATCGACATGTACGAGAGGCAGATGGGGTTCCCGTTAGACACCACGTCCATACCGAAAAAAGGATTGAACACCCAAACCGCCAACACGGTCAGGAGCTTCGCTCATGCAGGTACACATTAACCGAGTGCAGTAGTAGTAGTAGGGCAAAGAAAGTGTGAATGAGGTTGAGTGTTGGATTTTACGGTCAAAAGCTTCTTTTAAAATTTGACAATGCACCATCTCGGAACAATAACGGCCTGAATTTTATTGGTTTATTGGGTCAGGTGGATTAATTTTCTTTGGAAATGGGGACTAATTCGTATTTATCCTGCCGAACAAAAGGGATCCCCACTATTGCGGTCAGCTCCCGTAGTAAGTTATACGAGTCCTCTATTCAGTTTTTAAGGGTTATTTGCTCATATAATCCGCTTTCTGGTTATTTGTTTGCCTATAACCTCGACCGGTGCTCGTACCAAAATTATTACCTAAATGCAATTTGAAGAGGTTTCCAGAAATCAATTTGCGTTCGAGGGTGTCTCTGTGGTACGTGACACTATTCAATTTTGTTTAACTTTGAATAAATACTTCTTTTATTTTTCTTAATTAATTCGTTTAATTTGATCATAGAAAATGTAGTTTTTATCGATTACTATTAATAAATAAAATTAATTTAACACTTTTTCTGACGCTATTTATAAAATATTATTATTATTTTACAACAGATATTTTATTTTATTTGACAATTATTTATTATGATTATGATTTATAGTCATGTACTAAGTCAAATACATAAGTAAAAACAAGATTAGTTTATTTTACATTTACATTTTAAATTTTTAACAAATATTTTGAATTTTATCATCCATATTGGCAAAGTATTTGTTGATTTGAGTAGTTTTTTCTTGAATCTTAGACAAAGAGTACTGCTGACCTACGGTTGAAACATGTAATGTTTTTGAAATAAAATAAGAGTAGAACCTTTTTTAACTTCAAATCAATTTATGGATTAATTAAACTGCTTATAATGTCTATGTAACTATTACACAAATTTACACTTGTCAATGAAAAAATTTATTGTTATATATATATATATATATATATATATATATATATATATATATATATTATATTGAATAATATATAGTTAAAATATGTTTAATTATAATGCAGTTATTTATTTCTGTTATTCATTACTATGAACTTAAATCTAATCTAATTATTTATATTTTTAATAAACTATTTTCTCTTATTATCAAATTTTATATTTGTAACTGACTATAAAAGTATAAAAAATTTATAATTTATAACAATTTTTATTAATATCTAATGTAATATATGCATACTGGAAATTGTTTGATCAGTCTGAATTCTGAGAGAGATACTATGCACGACAGAGACAGTAAGTTTTCCATTACGAGACATACTTTTATTCTCTTTGTCGTTAATGATGTCTCTCTCAAGATTCAGATGGATCAAACGTTTTTTGATCTGTATAATAATAAAATTAGATATTTTAATAATATTTTTCATCAAACTAATATAATTTAAAGATTTCTACAATAATTATTTATTAATATAATCATATTTCACCAAGATAATTTACAAATCCATACTTTCTTCTTTAGATATTCTTTTACTAACAATGCTAACTAATTACTAAGTACCTTAAATTATATATTTATCTCTTTAAAAAAAAATCATCTTAATCCTTACTTTTATTGGTTTTTAATAATCGGACTGCTAATTTTCAATTAAATTCTTAAAATCTTAAAATTTTTGATATTATTAAACTCAAACTGAAACAAAAATCACCAAACTATTGATGTAATCCTTCATTTTGTACGTGCAAACATAAACAATAACTGCACTAATGACGTACGCATTTTCGCCGATACAAAGAACCGAAGTCTCACCTTCCAGAACGGTGCACCATAATGAATTCAGAAGTAAACAAAATCACCTGTTGGCGTCGTGAACAACAACCAGTAAACACATTTATTTACCGAGCGCTCGAATCGCTCAAACTTTTACGCGTTCCCTCGCCAAGATTAATATCATAATTACATTACTGCATTATATTATTTTTTTTTTTCTCCTCTGCGTACGTTCTTGGATGTTGAAACTCTTGATATATCAGGTGTCGGTAGGATCAGGCCTTCGTATAAATACGCCCTACTTACATTGATCGGTGTCGACCGTGCTTGTATGTTGTTGAATTTGTTGCCTCCGCGTTGGGGATTTAAATTTTAAAAGGCGAATGTGCTCCTTACTTAAATCTTTTTTCACGATGAGTGAATAAATTCAGTTAATATTAACAAACGTTAAGAAGTTATGTAGTCTGGCGGGGCTTGTAGCTTAATAAATTGGACTAAGAGGAGGATGCTGGGATCTGATTACGAAACCGTTCATCTGTACGCCAATTGAGAAATTGACGTTGCTTAATGGTCCGTCGCATTGTTATTGCCAGTGATACAAGCTGCAGATCTGTTGTGTTTTATTATAGCCTTTGGTTAAGCTATTCGTGGTAGCGAAAGTGGGACGTTGGTATGAGAGTGTAATTCATAGTTAATTAAATCATAATGCGTTTGGTTACGTCTCTAAACCTTGTGTTTTGCTTTCAGAGAGCTCAATCGATGACCGATTTAAGGGCCACCACAAGTTCAGGTTAAAGTTCGACGTGGACGGCGTACCCAAGGAGGAGATGTTGAAGGCAGCCGAAGTTGTCTTGAAACGAGTCATTATGAAGCTTCCCAACGACGAACGGTATCAAAGGATCATGATAAGCGACATAGTTCGGCCGGGCATTAAAGGAAAGGAAGGTCCGATCACCAGGTTGATAGACACGAAAGTGGTGGACACGCACAAAGACACGCCGGTGAGCGTGGACGTGCTGCCGGCCGCACGCAGATGGTTCGAGGATCCGAAAAACAATCACGGCATCCTCGTGGAGATCACCGGCAAGAGCAAGAAGTCGAGGCACATCCGCCTGAAGAGGCACGCCGAAGACATGAACACGTGGAGGTCGTCGCAACCGATCCTGTACACGTACACGGACGACGGGAAGTACAAGCACAGGACGAAGAGCGAGATGACGTCGGTGCGTAGGAAACGGGCCACCAGGAAGGTGACGAAGACGCAGTGCAAACGGCAGAGGATGTACGTGAATTTCACGCGCGTCGACTGGAACGATTGGATCGTCGCACCACCCGGCTATGAGGCATACTTTTGCCATGGCGTGTGCGACTTCCCCATCGCCGACCACCTCAACGCCACGAACCACGCCATCGTGCAGACCCTCTTCAATTCGATGAGGCCGTCGCAGGTGCCGAGGGCGTGCTGCGTACCGACCGAGTTCAACTCGATTTCCATGTTGTACTTGGATGATGAGGAAAAGGTGGTGTTGAAGAACTACAAGGAGATGGTGGTGGTCGGCTGCGGCTGTCGGTAGTTCTCTCTACACAAGAGGCGACATCCGCAGTGTCGTGTCCCAATCCGCGTCTGTGATCTGTTAAACGAGGCTACGTACCACAACAGTACTAGTTTTACTTTTTATTATTTTTTTTTTGTAGTAGACCCAGTAAATATAGACTAATTTATATAATGCCGTGCACCCGACGGATCCGTGCATGGGACTATTGAAATGTATCCGCATCTGTGATTGTAATTTTAATTTAGAAAGAAACGCGGGACGGTCCAAGACAAATTGACGCACTCATTGAGACGTACATACGTTTGTAACAAACGATTTGTTGGTTCTTTTGTGTACTATAATTGTATTTAACGCCCGTTTGAAATGGATCGTTCCCAAACGTTGCTTCGTACAAGTTTTAACGTTACCGGTCTGTGTTAGTCAGTTTGTATATATTGTATATAGTTGTTGTTAATTATGACTGATGTGGGCCATCTAACGCAAAATTTTGTTGACTTGTTTTTGATAATTTATTATTGTGAAATTAAATTGTTGGACGTGTGAAAAACAGTAGTTTAAGCTTGTACATTAGAAAAATATGAAGCAACTGAGTCATGTGTAATATATTAGTACCTGGATAAGGAGTATTTATTAACTATTTTATAAAAATGTGCATATTGTACATATAAGATGTAAAAAATAGGTAAAAACTTATTTCGTAAAAATATTTTTGTACAAAATGTATATAAACATATATATTAAAATATTTTATCTCATCAATTTTGTTTTTATTTGTCTGAATATTGATTTGATTTCTAAGAAATATCTATGTAATATGTGGACAATTAACATGAAAAAGTATTAAGGAATGTGAATAATAAACTGGTAAGAAAAAATTGAAGTTTGACCCCAGAATTACAAAGCAAAACAATTGCGTATTATAATTCATTTTGAAGATGATAATTATTATAATTCAAAATCAACAAACTGATGACAAGATCCTGATTTGCAAATTACGTAAACAAATTAAATTGATAAAATAGTCATTTTTAATAATTAAAAGAAAAATAATGACAAATCAATTACTTCAGAAGATAAAAGACTGTTTTTGAAAGAGGTAATGACATTATCCAACAAATAGATTGCATAGTAAGATACAAGAAAATGTCTAGTGGACATCAAAGTGGCGAACACCCACAGGGTGCACCCCCAAGGACGTAAGTCTAGGTCTATTTGTGTTAAGGTAGATATAACAACCCCAGAACAACTAAAGGTAAAATAAACAACTGAGGCTGTTTTATAAAGACAATTACTGATTTTTGGATCTGTTTCCCAAAAGATGTCATTGAGTTATCTTTAAATTTTGTATTAATGTTTAAGGAATAAAATCAAATTTCATATCCTCGTGAAGGTCACCGAAATTGAACCTAAAACAACTACGGCAAATTAAACAAATTCGCATAATTGATTATCATCTCGGGCTGGTACAAATTTGAAAATGATGTCAGCCTGCCAGGTGTACAACGTTTTCTTTTTTATAATTAATTCAAGTTAATTTTATAAATTAACTAATACATACATGGCTTATAGTATTGATTAATTGAAATGTTAAAATTAACATACTATCATAAAACACAGCGACGCTATGGCTAACTTCGATATTAACACCTGCTACCAGAGTTTAGTAATTTATTTCAGAGATTTTTTTTGCAATATTGATTTATTTATAACTCTAATTAACCATAAAACAGTGTCATGCGGTTTTATGACGTGAATCAGCGATTATTTTTAGACATTCTCTAAGGGCAATAAATTTCATTCGATTTTCTTTTCAATCCGGCAGGAATTTTATGCGGTTCTTATTCAAATTAAACGACTCGGATGACGGATAAAAGAGCGTATTTTTTTTCTGCAACAGCTAAGAGTTTTAACTGTCGAACAACACGGCTAAACGCCTCATTGTCCCCAATTGAATGGCCGGCTCATTGAAAGTATATTGACCACACAGCACCGAATACCGATAAATAAATAATCTTCGAGTGGTGTTTTGACATGAAAGTACTTGACAAAATAGTATTACACTCAAACAACGAGACAACGAGTGGACGCAATAGAATCGAGAATGGATCGCACAAAGGTCTCTCTTTAAGTAAGGGAATTATTCGACGTAGCCGGCAGGTAAATGCGTTGAAAAGGATGACTTTTGTCAGCCAGGTGGCTCGTTTCAATGTTTCCATGTTTTTCGGGACCGTCGGTCAGCAAATATTACTCGAAACTAGTCGATAATTAATATAAGTTGGGTGCAGGTGTCCACATTGTCTTACCAAATGCATGTGTAGGCTTAATTGGAGAATTGTTTTTGCTGATTACAGATTTTGGACACATTGGGCAAATCATGAATTAGTAAAGAGTGAACGAAACTATGACACTCTTTTTAAATCTCTCCATTAAATCCATCAAGTTTTCATTGGTAGACATTTTTTACAGAAATTTTTGACAAACCTAATAAAACAGTACTAGTTTTTGCTTTGGAGCTTCTACCTTCCCAAATTAGACCACCAAAATCAGTTTATTGCTTGTGATTTTTGTGAATTAGATTTTCTTGAAAAATATGTTATAAATATTTACAAAAAAACGTCTAGAATGTTTTCCATGAAAAAATCGATACTTGGAAAATGATGAAGATCGCAGGAATTTCAATTATCGGTTCCGAGAAAACTCGAATGTTTATCGAGTGCTCTCCAAACTTGGCGGTGGATTACTGGAAAAGTAATGTTTACACTTATTAAAGATCGTGCAAATATTTCAATAGAGTTAACAATGCGATGCATATTAATAATGTATTAATATTAAGTTAAGGCGAACATCTCTCCGTCTAACACTCCTATGAATATAATCGTGCACATATTGGAGTGTTGTCAACAAGCACATTACATGATTGCCTCTACGCTGTAAGAATTTTAATTCAATTAATTATCGCGTAAAAATATTTCGATGCTTAGTTTCAAGGTGAGTGGTTCCGAACGTTTTGCCTAGGACTGTCCCTCGTACACCCGTACATCGTGGCATTGGACAGGTTCCCCGGAGAAAAATACCGATGAAATTATCTGAAAAAAAAAAAAAATCCTCGTTCACGATAACTAATTATCCGCCACTTCGAAAGACAAAATGACCATTCGACAGAAAACAGAATGAAATCGTGGCGGTTTTCTTCGGTCCGGTGTTATTTACGGGCCTGACCTGCGTCCAATCGACCGTACCCTCCCCTGCCCATTGATTTCGGTGTATCGGGCCATTGTCGTTTCTGTAATTAAGTGTAATAAAAATACTTATTACGTGCGTCGATTATTTTCGGGGACGAAATTACAGTGTGCGGTCCTGATAATGACATCATTTGGACAGGTGGAAAATCCTTTGTTTTCTTGTCAACCGATGATTTACAATGGCGATTATTGGGTACGGAAATATTTTTATTGGTTCCTCGAAAATTAATAGTTTTTTAAAGAATAACATTCTCAATTCATAACACTATATGTTTAAATTTTACTAGAAACTTATTCATTTTATTTGGGTTAGATAAAAAAAATTTAAAACATCAGAAATAAATAAATAAATAATATTTTCCAATTACAAATAACATTTATAATTAGATTAATTAAGAAATTAATTTATATTGTGAACAAAAGTTGAAACAAGCTGACAGAAATCTCAAATTAGAGATAATTGAGTTTCCTATTTACTTTATTTTTAAATTATATTATCGGTTTAAGCGATAATTGTAAATATATCTAAATTTTTGAGTTTATTTTTAGAACAAATTTAGACTTTACTGCAAATTAGATTAAGAAAGAATTGCTTGCCCAATTTTTTAATCGAACGTTAAATCTAATCTAATATTTTGGCCATAACTTTTTTATTTGATGTGAACTATTACAGTAATATTTATTTGTTGTTATTATTATTTTATGCAGTATTATAAACACTACTATATTCTTATTCTATAAAATGTTACATATATTTTAATGAATTAATCTGAACAAACTCAGCAACACAACAACTGACATGTACTGACTATTAAGATTCCTTCAAACTTCTTGAACTGCTGTCAAGAGTTTATTTTTATGTCGAATTTGGTTATAAATGTGATCCTCCAAATTTTCTTTAGAGTTAATGTTTGAAGATTGAGGTGAATAAGACAAAATATCGTCACAATTCTTTGTTTTTGGTTTCGTTTTCAATTTGACACTTTGAGACATTTATTCAGAGCATAATTTCTTCAATATATTGTCTAAGGAGGACTATGTTACACCTGAAGAATTGAAGCATCCTCATAGCGTAATTGAACCACCACCAGTTTCACTGTGGGTATAACAAACTTTTTGTGTAGTTTAGACACTGTAGGATGTTTAATATAAGTAGAACAATAATTTTTTTATAAATTAATTTTAGACTCACAAAAAATTACTTGTCCTCATTCTTCAGTGGGTTCAGTGAATGTGATCCTAAGTAAGTCAAAGAAGGACTTCACATTTTTAATAGAAACCAGAGCTTTTCTTATAGATCTGGAGTCAAACGAACCCCCATCATTAACTATCTTCTCACAATCCTTGAACTAATTTCATCAAATCCCATTTCCTCCAGGTTATCTTTAATTTATTGTTGTTTGTTGTTTTTAATAATATAAAGAACGATTGACTTGTTTCTCTTGATCTTGGAACAAGTCCTATTTTTTAATAATTTTAATGCTTCGTTCCTATATTGAAATTATTAGTATACATATTGTTGACCTCAAAATAGGTCAATTCGGCCAATTTCTCTCTTATAAAGTATATTGGTATATAGACAAATTGAATAATCCTATTTTGAGGTCAAGTTTAATTTTTATTTAGTAATTTTACTTTTTGAGCACTCAGTTTGGGAACACCCTGTATAATTAGTAAAATGTCAATATTACTTTTCCTGAAGCAGAGGCCCCTTTATTATGTGCCGGTTTATTAATCACCGGCAAACGAATCCGCAAACGGCACAGTTTTAGCACGTTAATTGGCATAATAAACCCCAATTTGCCAGTACCACCCGTGAGTGCGAATCCCGCACATCCGCAGCGACCACCGCCTCCAGCGCGTCGTTCACTTTCTTCCGCCGCAGCATCGCAATTAAACGGACATAAAGCGACGCTTCAAAGGAGTGCGAACTGCGGCCTCCGTCAATAAACTGCGGAGGGGTCGGGTGGGCCAAGAGGGGGCGGCCAGGAGCGGCGTTTACGCGCTCGGACGGTGATCTGCGGGTGGCAAAAGGGCCGTGACAGCGACCGGTGATTCGGCGATTCGAGATCGTTCGGGCCGTCGTCCTGGGCGGCAATGGCGGGCATCCGGTGCGGCTCTGTCCGCCGTGTCATTATTTTGGACTCGTTAAAAAGCGCACTCAACTCCCTAATTGGTCTACGGTGTGGGTCCCCTCGCAACCCCCCGACCCACCCACGATCCCTGACAGTTCTCTTTTCGACGGTTTCGGCCCGTTTGTTACCCCTCGGGGCCCGGGAACAAAGTGATGCGACCCGTTTCGAATCGGTGTGACCACCTTGTTTGCGATACGGGGGCGAGACGATAACTTCACGATGATAATTTTATTAATTTAGTACCTAACTTGTATAATTTTAAAATTCTATATTAATTAATTATTAATTATCTAGTCAAAAAAAAAACGTTAAACTGGATCAAATAAATTATAAAAAATAACTAAATTTCATATTAATAAAGAATATAAGTATAAAATATTGAATAAAAAATATAATGGTCATAATTACATAAACACATTCATTGGTCTACAGAATGGTGGAGAAAAGACAAAAAAAATAAATTTATTTTAAAAAATTTAATGGTCCATCTTATGCTTAAACATTCTGCAAGGATAAAACTATACAAAAAGTTTGTTATATCTACAGTGAAACATGATGGGGTGGTTTAATTAAGCTGTAGGGATGCTTTTATTCTTCTGGAGTGGGCCCCCTTAGACTGATTTATCTACAGGGATATATTAAACGACAATTTGCTTCCATACATTAAAGAAATGATGCTCTTAATAAATATATTTCAACATGAAAATCATCCCAGATTGTGACAGATTGGTTAAAATATCATAGCTTCAATGTTTTGTCTTGTCCGCCACAATTTCCAGACATTAACCCTATAGAAACCAAACCAAATTCATCATAAAAATTTTACAAATTTAAATGAATTCATCATAGCAATTCAAGAAGTTTGAAGAATTACACCACAGTGATGGACTAAAATTAAAAAAAGGCATTATACCAAGTATTAAAAAATGTTATACAATGTTTAAATAACACAAATTTTATCCATAAAATTCCGTTTCGATACTACAATTTCTAAATTTATATCCAGCTCAATCGAGAAAAATTTATGTAACATTCTCAGTTCGAAATCTGTCAATTGTGACTTTTTTTAAATGTTTCAAAAACTTGACAGGTTGTAACAACTAAAATCAACGAACTTGGGACACTCTGTACATTTGTACATAATTAATTAATTGTTTAGTACTTATAATCAATTAAAATTACAATATATTTATTAGTTTAAATTTCTATAATTTTCCTGAATTATGCCCATTATTACAGTATAGAATTTAAATATAATTTCTTTGATTATTTATATAAATTCATATACTACTAATTCTATTTCAAATAAACCATAAACATGATTTTTTTATTTGATATTGTATAACAAAAAACTTACATAAAAAATGAGAAATTATTATTTTTAAACAAATGAGAATTTAATATATAAATTAACATTAAATTTATAAATATAAGTATAATTATAGAACGCTTAATATGATACTCATTAAAAACTTAATTTAATAAAACGTTCAATAAAAGTATATTATCACATAACTCAGAAAAAAATCAAATAAATATCTTTAATTATATATAATTAAACTGTAATAACAATTAAAAGTTAATCAACCTAATCCTCACATAATAGATTAAAAATGATTTAATTATTAATACATACAATATATGTTTTTATATTATTGAAGCCCAAAATAAATTTTATTTGAGTACTTCTCAGAGATTTCAATAGTGGACAAGGAAAGAAAACTTTAATTCCTGCTAGAAATTCTCTAATAGATAATAACTATGTTAAAATAGAAAAATGTTTTCCTAATTAATATAATTAATGTGGCTAAGAACATTTTATTTGTTTAAATAATTTACGTTGGAATTTTTAAAAAGTGATGTCAAGTTTAAACATTTTCAAATATTGACACATTACTTTAAAACGATATAGAAATGCAACTAGTTTACGTTTATGTAAATATTTAAACAAACCGTGAACATATTATGTTTGTTTAAAACATTAAAATTTCCATTAATCGTGTCTGGACATTTAAGATTTAGCATCAATAAATATCAATTTTTTAATTTTGTCCGTTCGACACGAAAACAATTTTATAGTACATTAAAGAAGGCAACGGATCGGTTATTGATCAATGATTATGTTGACAATTAAAATTTTATATGATTACATGGGCTTTTTGATTGCTGGTTTGTTGGGCTGTTGTAAAGCATCCGCGACATTAATAATTATTACGGGAATAATAACATTAACGACACCGAATGCACATGCAATTACGTATTATATTACCCTTTAATTATATTTTAAAAATTTTATTTGTGCGTCGGCATAATGTTTAAGCTAATTGTATATATTTTTGTACCCGCAGCACGAAACTTAATTAGGAAAAAATGAAGGAATGGCAGAATGAAAGAAAACGGCAATTCTCAAATTCCACAACCTATACTTTATTTTACGATAAACTACAATATTCTTGACGGTGCTACCAATGGATTCACACGCACAGTCACCAGAAAAATGGTTTGCATGGACAATAGCCTTTGAAAGTTTTCAGTGTTAGGAGCAATTTTTATAAAACTGTCTAAATGAAAACATCAAATTTATAGTAACACTTAACTCTGTGTATTTTTTTTAAAAGAAATGTAAAATAATATCACGATTATTATTTACATATAAATATTTATAAAGCAAATTATTTACTTTGAATTTTGAAAACAGGAAAATACTGTAAAATACTGTATTTATTAAAATTGATGTTAATTGTATAAATAAATATTGATGAATTAATTTATTTTTATTTATCTCTGATACGTTTACTGGGAAATTTATATTGTTTATAAATGTTATTAATACATATTATATTTCTTATCAATATATTGAAAAATGTTAAACTAACATTGTTAATTAATGTATTTTATATAACAAACCACATAAAATATCAAAATTCTCATATTTATAAAAATATTTAATACAATAAAGAAATTATTATTAATAATTTTTTTATTATAATTTAAAATTATATAGTTTAATTTCTAAATGAAAATTGATCTTAATGTAATAATATATAATGAATAATGTAATAAATAATAATTGAAAATAAATCTTGAAAATATATTGATATATCTAATTTTATATTAGATTGTCAAAAAATAACTACTAATAATCGTAAAATAGCAAATAAATAATTTTTTTAACAATAAACATAATTTTTCGTTTTGTAAAATTGTCATATAAAATTGCTTCTTAAAATGACAAAAAATTTGTGCAAATAAGAAACTAAATTATTAACTAAATACTTTTAAATATATAACAAATAATAATTATAATTAAAAATGATTTTCAAAAAAAAAAAATTAAAATAAGGTAAATATGCTTAATGCTTTTATTTTGAAACATTTTTATATACATAAAAGGTGTTTTTTTCTTATTATTTATATTTTTTATATATTATCATATTTTGAAATTTGTAAAAAATTTATGTAATTTATTTTTTTTTTTTTCTAATTATACTTTATTTAAAAATTGCTTTTCATTGTACCACCAATATTTTTATTATTTATTAAAAATTATTTAATAAAAATTGAGAAAAAAAATATAAAAATGTTTATTTTTAAAATTTTAGAAAATATTTAAATGCTATATTTTTATTTTGAAACATATTTTCAGAAAAAATGAAACCTCTTTTTCTATTGTTTCTTTTTTGAATTTTTTATATATTATTTAGAAATATGTAGAAAGGTAATTTAAAGAAAATAAATATATTTTCTATTTATTTTTCATTTTAAAATTGGCAAACTGATTTTCAAAAAAAAAAAAAAATTGAAACATAAAAATAAAGTAAATGTATAATAAATAAAAATGATAAAAAACTTACCTATCACAACCCACCTTTATAAATTTATAATATAAAAAATTTAACAGTTTATTTATAAAAACAACAATATTAATAATGATAGAGAGTATATTGATCTAATTTTAAAAATATGGCGCATGCTCTGATATTTAACAGATAAATAAATAAAATTTCTAACCGAAAATTCCGTCGTTTGAGAGCAGCGTGCGTCCAATGAAATGGGCCCGATCTGAAAGTCATTATTCCATAGGACTTTTAATATCATTCCACTTTTATAATAAAAAACATCTAGTGAAATTATACACTTCACACAAGTGCTTATTTGGTCGGGCCGTAAAAAAATGCCAAATTATATTTTATAAACCACGGCCATCAATCATCATTTCCCGATGATTTTCGAGTGCATCCTCCGCAGGAGTAGGTAACATCTTCATGTACGGACTGACAAAAAGGGAAAACCACTTATGCGCCCGACGTGGACAATACCCCCATTGTGATGCGTCAAATTAGTGGGGTCGGAATCTGTTATTAGATGTCGTATAGTTAACATTCCCGGATTTCCAAATTACACGTCATTCGGTTAAATCAATTCCCAACCGATTTTCGTGCGAGACGTGCCCGTTTTATTATCTTTGAAAAAAAGATTTAATAATTAATAATTGATAATTGTAAAGTTTTGATTGTTTTTTTTTTTCATTACCGTTCGGCAGATCGTTTCGGCAGATAAATCGTTTGGGCACGTAATTAAAAATGGATGAATCATTCATTCTTAACAGCGTTTTCTTTCATCTTCACCGTACGGTTTCTCTTTTTTAATTGTTACCTTGAACGGATAATATTTCGCTTCGAAGTTTGCCGATCGGTCCGATCTTTCAATCAGTGTCTTTAGGTACGACGTTTGTTTTCAAACAAGTTTTCACCAGTTTTATCATTTTAATTGGTGAGATGTCTATTGTTTTTGTTTTTGTTTTGCTGAACAAATAGGCGAATATCAAAAAATATAACCAAAAAAGAATATATAAAAGTTATTTTTATTTGTTAATAAATCTGAAAAATTTTATATTTGTTAAATCTATTATTTAAAAAAAAATAATTTATAATTAAGTTAAATATACTATAGTATGAAAGAAAAAAAATGAAAATCAATTTTTTTAATCTAACAAGAATTCTTTAAAAAAGTTAATATATTTTTACAGTTTCTATAATTATAGCTATAATAATTTAGTTAAACATTTTATATATTAATAGTGGTTTTTGAGAATTTATATTTTATGAAATTAAGTTAAATAAAAGATTTTTTGAAATTGAATTTTTAAATTAAATTAAATATTTTATTTCTCATTTAAAATTAACTATAAACAACAAAAATAATAAAGTTAAACAATAATTTAAATAATGCAATTTACAAATTTAATCTTTATTTTATTACCGATTTAATATTAACTTTTCATGAAATAGATCAAATTTTTTATTTAAAAAAATATTTATACAAAAAAGATTTAAATTTATTTTGAAACATATATTTTTAGGAAATATGAAACTTTTTTTATTTTTTCTTATTGCTTATATATTTATGTTATTTTTAAACTATGTAAAAAAGTAAATTAAACGTAAAATATATTTTCTATTTATAGTATAAATTAAAAATTACCTTTAATAAACCAACAAAATTTAAAATGTAAGTATGTAATTTAATAAAATATTTAAATAATATATATTCTTTTATTTTGAAATAGGTATTTTTAGCAAAAAAAGGTTTTTTTATACAAAATTTTGACACCTATAAAAATAGTATTTTAAATTAAAAAATGTATGTTTAATTATATTTATTAGAATTTAAACAAAATTCATAACTTAAACATTTGCCTCGATTTTTTTCTTAAATAATTGCAATTATAATTAATATTTATTTAAACAATTAACAGCAATCGATTATTTAAGTAAATGATAATTATTATTTAAGCAATTTAATGAAATATAATCAATAAACTTCAAACATAACCATTAAAATGAAGCCAACATCAAAATAAGTGATAGTTGATTGAAATTTACGAACCGTCAATAATCAGAAACAATCCGTGTGGCATTTTGGCCTGCATTATAATAAAAAAATACTTTGTGTTTACTTTTACGGTTAATAGTGGGTAAAATTTTCATGGGCTATTATTTAAACGGCCAAAGTTGCCATTAATGTTCCAGAATGATTATCTGTGAAATTTGATTTATTCAGGTTGTCATTTATATTAGCCGCAACCCACGGCGATTTTTTTATGTTTGCATTAAGTGAATTTATAACATAATCTCGGTTTTATAAGGCCAGATTTACGACCTGTCCTTATGTAATTATGCAAACGGGTGAACGTTGTCTAGTTATCGTTTAATTTTTACATTTCACCAGATTCCGAGTGGAAGTTTTCGTGACCTCCATTTATCGCGGGATGACAAAATAATGTTTACAATAAAAATTCTGGTGTTTGTCAATGAAATTTGTTGCCCATTTACCAATACCAGTTGCAAACAAGAAGGCAAACAAACAGCTTTGTAATTTCGATTAAAATTAATTAAATCATAATGAATGTAATGTAAAATGTATTCCCTTATTAGCAAGTGTCAGCAGATTTAATTATTGTCAATGTATTAAGCAATTAAAGCAACACCTGTTGCTATTATTTAATTAAATTCGAATATTTAATCGAGCTGTCCTGTCTGTTACAAAATAGCTTTGATTTGTTCTTAGAAACGAACCTCTTTTATTAATGCATTACCATGATACGCATCCGATTACGATCTATAATAAGGTTTATTAATAACACGCACGTTTTCATCAAAATCCTGCATAAATTGTTAGAATAATAGACCACCCAATATGAAATTGTATTTAAAATACTCATGTTATTTATTCCATTTTGGCCTATGTTAATTGCGGTGTAACAATTATTAGAATATTAATTAACTGATTACATTAATATTGTTCGCAGAAAATTACCTTCAAGGATTCGATGTTAAAAAACATTTGATAAATTGCCATTATGAATTTGATTGAATAAAATATTACAAATAAATAGATTATCTTACATAAAATAAAGTCAATTTTTTTAAAATTTAATGTAATGTAAAATTTGAATATTTATTAAATTAAACTAAATAACTGTTGGATTAATATTTTAAAAATGTAAAAATAAAATTGTTTTTAGTTATTAAAACAGCGAAATTTTAGACTAATTTGAAAATTAATAATTATTCTTCAAATTTACATAGAGAATTTTAAAATTAAATAAAATCATTTATTAGTAAATATAACTAATTTTGACTAATATTGTTTCCATAATACCATTAAAAAATATAGAAATTTTATTTTATAAATTTTATAAAAAAATATATTTCTGCAATGTTTAAAATATACATAATTATTTAAGTATTTACAAAAAGATTAAATTATTAATATTATTATTAATTTTAAATTAAATGTTTAAAGATTCAACAAGGTAATGAAAATTGCCATTTTTTTATTTAATTTATATATTCATTCATTATGTTATTATAAAACTAGATGTCTAAAATATACAACTAAAGTTAAATCATTTTGACTTGATTCAAAATTTATTATTTATTAATTGTTTATTGATATATTTTAATAATTTATTGATATGTTTTAATAATTTCAGTTTTCACAATATCCAATAAACTGCTCATGTAAAACATTTCTTCTAATTCCTTTTGGTTGTTTTATAAATTTTGTAAAAAATAGATAAATAAAAATTCTTCAATTTTTAAAATATAAGTAAATAAAAAAATTAATATATCACATTGTTATAGTTTTATTTTTTAAAATTTTGAATGAAGTATATTATAATTCTAGAAAATACCAATTGTCTGAAATTAAATGTTCAAATTTTCAAGAAAATAATAAAATTTTTTAATATTTTTTGTAGTTTATTGATTGTTTTCTTATACAAAAAATACAAAACATTAATTATTAAAAATTTATTTTATTACTAGTTGTAATAATTCTTAAAAAATAAAACAAAATATTTTAATCATTTTTTATTTTTTTTACTTGATTTTAAAATTATATAAAAAATAAATCACTATGATTTAAAATACTTAATAAATAAAAAATAATATTTCGATGATTTTGTTTTAATAATTTATTGATGTGTGTTAAAAAAATTCAAAAAAATCTTTAAATACATTTTTTAATTTGAGTAACAATAATAACATTTCGAACTACTTATTTTCTGATAATTCAGTGTCAGTTCAGTTCAAAAAATTTTATTTAAACACTTTTAATTTTGGTTTATTTAATATTAAAATTATAATGGAAATGTTTAAAATGCAACAACATTATTTTTTATTTATTTATGTGACGTTAATATTTATAAATTGTAGAATGATCAAATATATCACTATATTTGGAAAAAAATTCTTATTTTTCCAATTTTTTAAAATATAATAATATTTATGTATTTGTAATAAAAATAATATTTTTTTTTTAATTCTTTATTATTAAATTATTTAAAACTTAATTGTCACAAATAGACATACATTCCTAATTCCATCCTTAATATTACATCTCAGAAATATAGTTTTTTAAAAATTATTAAACAGTATTCGTACAAATTCACATCTTTATAAGTGGCCAATTTGATCAAAACATAAACAAATTCGTTAAAAAAAATTATCATTAATTAACGACGAGTCATAAATTGTTTTTTTTCCAGGTACAAACCGTAAATTTTGAAAATATATAAAATACATTTTAATTAGTAACCAGTAATGATTCACACTTAAACAATTTGTTATTGATTCATCTCATCTAATCAGCTGAAAAAAATTAGGACCGCTCAAGATAAAATCAGCCAGAAGGCAGATAATTACACCGAAGAAATCGTCACTCATTGTCAGCGTCGAGTTTTTTCCGCCCGAACTGAGTGAATTATTATCAGCAATCAAAACGCAAAGCTCTGTGAGGTCCGCATCTACATCTATATCTGGACCCGGTGTAGTGACTAATGGCCGAGTCGGAGGCAGCGGATTCTCGAAAGTGCATATTCCGTCTTGTACAAGTGAATCGGCCAGATCGGTATCGGATCGCAGGTCCCTTTTAGTTAGTAATCGGCCTCATTAAAGTAAGAAGGACATGCCTAACTCAGTGTAAATATTCAATAACATGTTATCGGGCGCATCAGGAGATCCCCGTAGTCCGTTTTTGCGGTCCGCGCCCGGTGCATTTGTCAAAAACTCGCATTCCCCGAATACTTCACCTAAGTGCATATCTACCAAATTAGTTACTTATTTATTGTCGTTGAACGTTTCGGTTTTATCTAGGCCGTTCCTGGCCAAATTTATTTCGGCGATAAACTTGTTTTATGACACATTTTTCAGATAATCCGTGGCAGGTTCGACAAAAGATAACCTTGTGAGAAATTATCGGAGATGGCGCGCAGTTTTTCTTGGAAGTTTATTGTCTTATTTGTTGCAAGGAGCTTCTTTCACGTTCTACATGATTTTTATTTTAACACATACGAACATCCCCATTAATCACTCACTCGTTTCGTGTTATATTATTCGGTTTAATGTGAAACACTTTTCGGAATATCATGGTTACGAATTGATTTCAAGAATGTTTTTTACACTACTTCTTGAAACTGTTTCGAGACAAAACGTAAACTATGAATATGAACTTTCACTATTTTAAATTACATACAAGAAATTTTCACTTTTTTTAAATTTAGTCAAAATATGTTGAACCATGTAATGGGTCAATACTTTCAATGATTATGATGACAATATTGATATGGTAAGTTCATTGTCTGAGGTTTTACAAGGAGTTTCATTTTCTACTTGATATATATTGAAAGTCATACCAAATTCCTATTTATCACTTTGTTATTTACTTTACTATTGTTCAAGTATCCAAAATGATTTCAGAAATTGTGAAATTTAAAGATTCTATCAAAACTAGTCCAAGAAAAGGTATTATATGAAAGTCACAGAAACTTCACTCACTTTGTTAGTTACATCAATATTATTCAATTTAGTGAAAACAACTTTTTGGAATATAAATCAAAATGGTTTCAGAAATTATGACATTTGAAGGCACTATCAAAACTAATTCGTGAAATCGTTTGGACACAAAAAGTTAAACTATTATTTTGATGTGCTGATTTTCATTTTTTCAGGTTCTCTAAAAAAATTAATATTTACATCTAAATTATTTAGATATCGATTTTAAAAAGAAATATTCAGTATTCTTTTTCTGAAACTTACTCAAAATGTGTTAAATCTTATGATGGGTCAATACATTCAGAGATTAAAATTCTTAAGATTTGTGACAGTATTTGTATGAGAAATTCAGTGTTTTGGTTTGTTTAACACTCAACCTGATTTATGTTTAAAGTCAAAAAAACTTTCTATTAACCACGTTGTTAATTACATTAATATTGTTCTCTTTAGTGGGAAGAACTTTTTGGAATATAATGGTTTAAAAATGATTTCAGGAATTGTGACATTCAAAGACACTATGAAAACCAATTCATGAAATCGTTTCAATACAAAAAGTTAAACTACCACATTGGACTAAGATCTCTAAAAAATTGATATTTACATAAAAAAAGTTCAGCACTCTTTTTCAGAAACGTACACAAAATTTACTCAAAATATGTTAAATTTTGTAATGAGTTAATACCTTCAATGATTAAAATTCGTAAGATTTTTGACAGTATTTGTATGAGAAGTTCAGCGTCTTGATTGTTAGAAGGAGTTTCATTTAGGCCCCACTTGATTTATATTTAAAGTCAAAGAAACTTCCTTCTAATCACTTTGTTAGTTACATTAATATTATTCAATTTATTGGGAAGAACTGTTTGGAATATTCACTCTTTTGGATTCTCTAAAAACTTATATTTTTTATATTTTTCACTATTTATCACTTTGTTATTTACTTTACTATTTTTCGAATAGCCAAAATGGTTTCAGAAATTGTGAAATTTAAAGATTATATCAAAACTAACCCAATAAAAGGTTTCATAGATAGTCATAAAAACTTTTTATTAACCACTTTGTTAGTTACATTAATATTATTCAATTTAGTGAGAACAACTTTTTTGAATATAAATGTTTCAAAATGGTTTCAGATATTGTGATATTTGAAGCACTATCAAAACTAATTCGTGAAATCGTTTCGATGCAAAAATATAAACTATAATTTTGATGAGCTGATTTTCATTTATTCAGTTTCTTAAAAAAATTAATATTTACATCTAAATTATTTAGATATCGGTTTTAAATAGAAATGTTCAGTATTCTTTTTCTGAAAATTACACAAAACTGACTCAAAATATTAAATCTTGTAATGGGTCAATATATTCAGTCATTAAAATTCTTAAGATTTGTGACAGTATTTGTATGAGAAATTCATTGTCTTAGTTTATTTAACACTCAACTTGATGTATGTTTAAGGACATAGAAACTTTCTATCAGCCACGTTGTTAATTACATTAATATTGTTCAATTTAGTGGGAAGAAGTTTATGGAATATAAAGGTTTAAAAATGGTTTCAGGAATTGTGATATTCAAAGACACTATCAAAACTAATTCATGAAATCGTTTCGACACAAAAAGTTAAACATCACATTGGATTTTCCTCTTCTAAAATCTCAAAAAAATTGATATTTACATAAATAATGTTCAGCACTCTTTTTCAAAAACTTACACAAAATTTACTCAAAATATATTAAATCTTGTAATGAGTTAATACCTTCAGTGATTAAAATTCGTAAGATTTTTGACAGTATTTGTATGAGAAGTTCAATAACTTGGTTGTTAGAAGGAGTTTCATTTAGGCCTCACTTGATTTACATTTAAAGTCAAAGAAACTTCCTTCTAATCACTTTGTTAGTTACATTAATATTATACAATTTATTGGGAAGAAATTTTTGGAATATAATGGTTCCAGGAATTGTGACATTCACTCTTTTGGATTCTCTAAAAAATTTTTTATATTTTTTTTTTCACAAAGCTTTAAAAAAGTTTACCCAAATTATAAATCTTAAACCTTTTAATGAGTAATTTACTTTCTGTAATAAATTTCATGATCTTTGTCTTCTAGAATATATTAATGTTATATTTAACTCAAAATAAACTAAAAATGGTATTGAGTTTCGTATTTAAAATTGATCAAATTTGCGACAGTGTTTGTTTGTATAAGCATAACAAGAAGTAATTAATATAAACTGTTAAAGTCCAGATGACAGCATCTTAATGGACACGGCCGAATACAAGAATGAAGCCTGTTAACGTCTATTAAAATATTTTTCGGCAACGCGCCCCTTTGTTCTTCCATTAGTCACCGAAAATACCAAAAGTCTGTGTGGCACGGATTACCGGGAACCGATCGGATTTCGAAAATAACCACCACCACCACCACCACCGGCAACCGCTCACCACCCGAAAAAAAAAAGCTGAATGGGAAGCGCCTAAAACAGTTACGGCCACCATAAACAAGTACTTTTACACATAATCGCGTAATGGTGTGTATAAGGAATGCAACACAAAAGCGCCGCAGTATGACGTTGGTCCGTTATCAGTGACATCGGTTCTGACAGGGACCCTGTGAATGAAACGACCGGAAGCATTTCGGTACAGTCATCGAGGTGGACGAGGGTGCCGAGCATGATTTTGCACTTAATTTTATTGCAGGTAATACAATACCTGTGCACTAGATTATTGCATGCCGAACGATACAGCTCATCAAACTCCTTCAAAACTGACGGAATGCCTGAATTATCATATACCTGCCTGTCGTTTTTTTTTTACAAGAACGTTCGGTTTATTGTGGAAATTATAGATTGCGATGGGTTGGTGAAGTTTCTGACCTTCTCAAGGTTTTTTTCAATGGGTTTGATATAATTTTTTGTTGAATTATAAGCACTTTTTGCGTGTGTTTTTGGGGGAGTTAAAATACTAACTTAAGGACAAATTATTCAATTCAAGTAATTAGCTCAAAAGATACATTATTTCATTTATGTATTTTTTAAATAGCTTTATATATTGTACATATAATAATGAAAAAATTTGAGAAAATAACTTTTTCACTAAAAGATCGATAAACTACGACAATCTGTACACATTTGTTAAAAGTTTTAATTAAATATTAATAATTAAATATTAAAAATATAAAAAAAATTCTTCCCTAATCAAATTTTCAACAAATAATTTCCATGAATATAATTTTCAAGAACCAATTGTTATTTTAAGTTAAATAAAAAAACTTTTCTGAAGACAAATTTTTCGATATATATTATTTTGATGCATCAGTTGTCGATATAAAATATTTTGTCAACAATAGAATAATAAATTTGTTAAACATTTTATTATCAGTTAAATGAACTAATTCACAATTTTTTGTGAAATGTTAAATTTTTTAATGTCATTTCAAATTAATATTAAAAATGATTTGTTCTCAAGAAAAATTTTATTACCTATATAATTTTTAGTACCAATTGATTATTTCTTCTAGTATAAATTTAAACATTTTATTGCATTTAAATAATGAAAAAAAAAATTTTTTCTAATTTTTTAATAAAATATAATTTTCAAGTACCAATTGTTAATTTTATTTTCATATTTTGAGTAAAAAATGTTGTCAACTCATAAATTTGTTAAATATTTTATTATCATGGAAATTTTACAAGAAGTATAATTTTCAAACATTATTTTGATTAAATAATTTGTTTGTTTATTTCAAAAATATTTTTATTTAGTGAATTAATTTATAATGATTTTATTAAAATAACTTCTTTCTGGAAACAAAAATACAATTCATTTTATTTTACATTTATTTAAAAAATGTTAAATTTATTTTATTTATTTATTTTTTATTATATAAATATTAATTAATAATTAATATTTAATATAAAAATTAATCACTCTTTTTTTAAATTAGGTTTAATTTGTCAAAAATAGTTTTTCAGTTTTATTTAAAAAAAAATAAAAAATAGCAAAATTAAATATGTATATATTTTTATTTTTATTTTATTTAGTGAATTAATTTATGTTAAATTTTATTTTATTTATTTATTTTTTTAATATAAAAATTAATCACTCTTTTTTAAATTAGGTTTAATTCTTCAACAATAGTTTTTCAGTTTTATTTTTAAGAAGATAAAAAATATCAAAATTAAATATGTATTTATTAAAAAACATATTTTTAGACATTTAATGATAAATTAGTAAAATATTTTAGTTATTTAATCAAATATTAAAAATAATAAACAAAAATTTTGTTTCAAAACAAATTTTACAAGAAATATAATTTTCAGGTAGGACATTTTATAGTTTTTATTTTGAATTAAATTTGTGTAATATTAACAATAAAATGATAAATTTGTTAAATATTTTATTTTCCTTTATATATTAGCAATCCAATTTTAAAAATAATAAAGAAAAATTTCTTCTTAAGACAATTATTATATGTTCCGTTTTAAATAAAATAATTTGTTTACATTAAAATGGTTAATTTTTATTATATTCAACAATATTTGAAACATTTTTATTTAATTAATGAATTTATAATAATTTTAATGAGAAACATGTTTTCCCAAAATAAATTTTACATTTATTTATAAAGTGATATTTTTTATTATAAAACATTATTAGTAAATTTATTTATTTTTAACTCTTTTTTTAGATGATTATGGATTTATCAAAAATAAATTTTCAGTTCAGGAGGGACAATTATTAGTATAAAATAGAAAAATTACCTTGGTAGTTTAAACTTAAATTTACAATTAATTATACAACATAATTCTTATAAAAATTAAAATATTTACTAAAAAAAGTTCTTGTTCAATTTTGACTATTAAAAATTGCTTAATAAACATAAATTTAAATTAAATAAATTATTGAAATAAAAATTATTTACGTAAACCCAATTTTCAAATAACCAATAACAAATTATAGTAAGTGTAAATTTATTTTTCGGTGTGGACACCTCTTCACCTACCCCAATTGTATAAAGATTACTTGACTTATCGACATGAACTATTTGATTTTCTCAATAAACAAACGGCATAAAAGTCGCAAAACCATAATCGTTCCCCCCTCAACAAACACACCCGCCCATAATTTATTTGAATAGAGTCGAAGATGAAGACGGGCACACAATGCATCGGAGTCTATTTAAAGTATGTTAAAATAAGATGTTCCCTCAATAAATGGATGTTCACAATGGCGATGACATTATCATAATAAACGGCCCCGAAAGGCGAACCTATAACCTGTTCTCCCGTTCTCCACCGTCCGGCCGGACCACTTTAACCGGCCTTTTTTATTGTTCGAAAAATTTCAATATTTGTATTGTTGTTTTACAAATAAACTCCTTTTGTGATTCGTTTCGGCTCACCGTGTTTGAATAACAGGCCTGATTAAGGAAACGAGCCTTGATTTATTTGATTTCTTTCGTCGACTATATTTAATTAACCACATTGACCTTTGCACAAAACTGTTAATAATTGTTAACTGATGAAGGTGTCCAACTTTGAATGATCGTAACTTTTATTTGCAAACCACAAAATAATAATTAATTTAATAATTATTTTTTTAAAAATTGGTTATTTATTAATTGTCATTGTCAATCATTTAATCTAGATATTTGCTTTAGAAGGAATTTCATAAAACAAAAATAGTTTTTGAATGATACACAATGAAATAAATATTAAGCATTACTTTTTAAAAAGATGTTTCTAAATTTTGATTATATAAAGAAGTTAAGTTTCAATTTTAATTTATACTTTTAATATTTCGATAAAATTTCAAAAAATTGTCACTTATTACAAATAATATTTATTATCCAAAAGGTATACTTTTATCTATTAATTTTACTATTTCATTTATTTATTAAATAATAAAATAATTCGTAATGTAATATAAAAATAAATATATTTTTATTACACTGTGATGTGATTTCAAACAAGATTTATACGTTACATTTAATTTTATTTTCCTAAGAAAGTAATAATTAAATTTAATTTCAATAAAAAAATAGAAAAATTCCAATAATTAAAAAAGTAAAGATTAATTTTAATTAATAATACTCTTAGTTCAAAACTAATCTATAATAGTCAACAAAAGTTGATATTCTTAAAATAAAAAATATAGTTTAATATTTTTAGTATTACAGTTTCAAAAATTGTCACTAAATTACAATAATAATAATTAAGAAATCCCCAAAAAAATATATTTATTTTTATAATTTTTATTTTCTTTTTTCAATAAAAATTATCAGTATTTTTAAATAAAATTTAATTTTTTTATCGTTTCTTTCTTTATTCATTCAAAATACAAATTGGAAAATCAACAAGGTATAATATACCCATTTTTAATTAATAATTTAAAGTTTCACATTTATTAAAATTATGAGATCCAAATATAACATATTTGAAATATTTTCTAGAGAACAAATGTACAAAAATCCTTTTAAATTTAATATTAAGTTAAATAAAATAAGACAATTTGAGATATCTAAGTTATTGAGAATTAATGTGTAATAAACTTTATATATTTAATTAAACTGGTAACTTTTTTAACAATTAAATATAAAATTAAATTTTAACATTTTCTTAATAATGTACATAAAAATATTTATTTTTTCTCTCAATGACTGTTGCTAAGAATAATTTAAATTCGTTTAAATTCGATACTTTTCTATATTTTTCATATTTATTAAAATTGTGAGATTTTAAATAATTTCTAGAGAAAAAATAAAGAAATTTTATTATTCCAACATAATTTACATAATTTTTAATTAATATATTAGGACATTTATTTTTATATAAAAATATTTAATTTTTCCCAACTTTTTTAAAACAATGATTTCTTAAACAAATAAAATAATAATAAATTTTTATTTAAAAAACAATATATTTTTCTCCTTTGATATAAAAAATATACTTATTCTCTATCATAAAAAGTAAAATTTCATTATTTTATCTTTTATTTTTCAATTAATCTTTTTATTGGTGTATATAAAATCTTTGATGCTCTTCCATGAATAACACTGAAAATGAAAAAATTAACTGTAATATATAAAAAACATAATTTTAAGGGCTTTTTTAATTATTTTAAATAATAAAATTTTTAAATTAAAAAAGAATAAAATTAAAAAAATAATTTAAAATAATAATATATATACATTTAATTTAAATAATTAATATAATATTATATTATCAAGTTAAAAAAATATATTAAAATTGACAAAATAAATTTACAAAATTAAAACGTCTTTTTAAGTGATTAAATTTAGTTTATAATTTTATTTATTTAATTTAAATTAAATTTAAAAAAATTAAAAATATTAAAATAAATTTAAAAAATAAGAAATGAAATAAAATTTTATTGTCTTTTTCTCTTTTGTATTTTTCTTATTACGAATAAAACAAAAATAAGTAAAAAGTTATTATATTATTTAAAGAGTTCAAAATGCGGAGGAAAATGATGATTGAAAAAAATAATTTAAAATAATAAATAATTAATATAATATTATTTAATATAAAAGTTAAAAAAAAATAAATTAAAATTGATAAAATAAATTTACAAAATTAAAACCTCTTTTTAAGTGATTTTAAAAGAATTAAAATTTATAAGTTAAATTTAGAATATTAAATTTAGTTTATAATTTTATTTATTTAATATAAATTAAATTTTAAAAAAAAAATAAAAATTATAAGATAAATTAAAAAATAAGCAATGAAATAAAATTTCATTATCTAAGATTAACTGTAATATATAAAAAACAAAATTTTAAGTTTTCTCATTAAATATCATTTTAATTCAATACAAAATGTTTTGTATTTTTCTTATTACGAACAAAACGAAAATAAGTAAAAAGTAATTGTATTATTTTAAAAAAAGCGTTCAAAATGCGGAGGAAAATGATGATTGAATTGACGAATTTAGAAATTGATAAGTGAAAAAGAGGGACGCTTGGCGGTGTAGAATATGCGCGCCGCTGGCCCAATTCCCGTCCCACCGCATGATCTAATACGAGAAACAAAACGGCCAAGAATTTAAATATGATTGTGAACGGAATGCGAGCCCACAGACCCGGTGTCTGGCCGCTGCTGCTTTCCCAGCGACCGGACGAGACCAGGAGACGCTGCCGCTGCTGCTGCCGGTGCGGACGGTTTTCGGGGCCGCCACCGCACCGCACCCGCCGTCCCCCAAAAAACGGCCGCGCTCTTCTGCGTCGCTCGGACTCGCTCCCGGGCCGCCGTGTTCCCACAGATAATCGACCATTTATATATTAACTTATTGCCCTAATGGCCACTCGCATTCCACTTATCGCTTCGACGAATCTATCCGCTCGAATTGCAGGACTGGACACGTACACGGTGTGCCTTCGGTCAGCAAACGCGTAACCATTGTTTTATTGCCGTCACGTCTGCAATTGCGTTTTTCGATGTTTCGAACATGTCGCCACTAAATAGTCCTGACATAGTCAAATTAAAATTTTATAAAATTTTAAAAAATTCATGGAAAATTAAGGAGAAATTTAATTTTCGACATTTACTTAATTTTTTTAATGTCACAGTCTAATGGTGAATTGTCTCAGAAATCCACAAATGTAAAAATATACAGGGTATTCCATTTAAAAATTTGAAAACGGAACTATTTCCGGTGAAACCGGATGTGACCGAAAAGTGAAAAATAGGCGAAAACCCGCCTTTCTCCATACCATTTTCCTATACCAGATTTCATTCTGAAATACCGAGTTATGCATTGTCTAATGGACTCGTTGACACTCGGTATATATTAAAATAATGAAATTTTAGATTTTTGTAATTGTTTATTAAATATTTATGTTATATTCTAACGTAAAAATTATTAATATTAAATATTAATTGTTCACGTTAAAACTTTTTATATTGGTAATTTTGATAATCATAAAAATAAATTCTCTATTTTCTTCTTATGAAAAATTTTACATATCGATTTTTTATTTATATTTAATAAATATATAAAGACTAATTTTCTCTTCTTCGACCTTTTTTCTTGTGCAGAAAAACACGGACGTAAACAAATTAACAGTTTATAAAATTTTGAAAAATTCATGGAAAAGTAAGGAAAAATTTAATTTTCGACATTTAATAAGAAAATTACGCTTACTTAATTTTTTTAATGTCACAGTCTGATGGTGAATTGTCTCAGAAATCCACAAATGTAAAAATATACAGGGTATTCCATTTAAAAATTTGAAAGCGGTACTATTTCCGGTGAAACCGGATGTGACCGAAAAGTGAAAAGTAGACGAAAACCCGCCTCTCTCTATACCATTTTCCTATACCAGATTTCATTCTGATAGTTACAAGTTATGCCTTGTCTAATGGACTCGTTGACACCCGGTATATATTAAAATAATGAAATTTTAGATTTTTGTAATTGTTTATTAAATATTTATATTATATTCTAACCTAAAAATAATTAATATTAAATATTAATTGTTCACGTTAATACTTTTTATATTAGTAATTTTGATAATCATAAAAATAAATTCTCTATTTTCTTCTTATGAAAAATTTTACATATCGATTTTTTATTTCTATTTGATAAATATATAAAGACTAATTTACTCTTCTTAGGCCTTTTTTCTTGTGCAGAAAAACACTTACGTAAACAAATTAACAGTTTATAAAATTTTGAAAAATTCATGGAAAAGTAAGGAGAAATTTAATTTTCGACATTTAAAAAGAAAATTACGCTTACTTAATTTTTTTAATGTCACAGTCTGATGGTGAATTGTCTCAGAAATCCACAAATGTAAAAATATACAGGGTATCCCATTTAAAAATTTGAAAGCGGTACCATTTCCGGCGAAACCGGATGTGACCGAAAAGTGAAAAATAGACGAAAACCCGCCTCTCTCTATACCATTTTCCTATACCAGATTTCATTCTGAAATACCGAGTTATGCATTGTCTAAGGGACTCGTTGACACTCGGTATATATTAAAATAATGAAATTTTAGATTTTTGTAATTGTTTATTAAATATTTATATTATATTCTAACCTAAAAATTATTAATATTAAATATTAATTGTTCACGTTAAAACTTTTTATATTGGTAATTTTGATAATCATAAAAACAAATTCTCTATTTTCTTCTTATGAAAAATTTTACATATCGATTTTTTATTTATATTTAATAAATATATAAAGACTAATTTACTCTTCTTCGACCTTTTTTCTTGTGCAGAAAAACACTGACGTAAACAAATTAACAGTTTATAAAATTTTGAAAAATTCATGGAAAAGTAAGGAGAAATTTAATTTTCGACACTTAAAAAGAAAATTACGCTTTCTTAATTTTTTTAATGTCACAGTCTGATGGTGAATTGTCTCAGAAATCCACAAATGTAAAAATATACAGGGTATTCCATTTAAAAATTTGAAAGCGGTACCATTTCCGGCGAAACCGGATGTGACCGAAAAGTGAAAAATATATGAAAACCCGCCTCTCTCTATACCATTTTCCTATACCAGATTTCATTCTGAAATACCGAGTTATGCATTGTCTAAGGGACTCGTTGACACTCGGTATATATTAAAATAATGAAATTTTAGATTTTTGTAATTGTTTATTAAATATTTATATTATATTCTAACCTAAAAATTATTAATATTAAATATTAATTGTTCACGTTAAAACTTTTTATATTGGTAATTTTGATAATCATAAAAATAAATTCTCTATTTTCTTCTTATGAAAAATTTTACATATCGATTTTTTATTTCTATTTAATAAATATATAAAGACTAATTTTCTCTTCTTCGACCTTTTTTCTTGTGCAGAAAAACACGGACGTAAACAAATTAACAGTTTATAAAATTTTGAAAAAGTAATGAAAAGGTAAGGAGAAATTTAATTTTCGACACTTAAAAAGAAAATTACGCTTACTTAATTTTTTTAATGTCACAGTCTGATGGTGAATTGTCTCAGAAATCCACAAATGTAAAAATATACAGGGTATTCCATTTAAAAATTTGAAAGCGGTACCATTTCCGGTGAAACCGGATGTGACCGAAAAGTGAAAAATATACGAAAACCCGCCTCTCTCTATACCATTTTTCTGTACCAGATTTCATTCTGATATACCGAGTGTCCTAGAAGTTATGCCTTGTCTAATGGACTCGTTGACACCCGGTATATATTAAAATAATGAAATTTTAGATTTTTGTAATTGTTTATTAAATATTTATATTATATTCTAACCAAAAAATTATTAATATTAAATATTAATTGTTCACGTTAAAACTTTTTATATTGGTAATTTTGATAATCATAAAAATAAATTCTCTATTTTCTTCTAATCAAAAATTTTACATATCGATTTTTTATTTCTATTTGATAAATATATAAAGACTAATTTACTCTTCTTAGACCTTTTTTCTTGTGCATCTCCAATATTTTGAATTTTTAAATAATTTAATTTATGACATTATCCTTTTGAAGACTAAAATCTATTAACGACAACAGAGAAATTTTTATATAAATTGATGAAAAAAAAATGTAAATATCTGAATTGGTTGCAGGAAAGCGATGAGATTTGCAGGAGCGATAGAGGTGGCGGGGCATCGATCTAGATCTGGCGGAATTTCGGCAAGGGGTTCCTTTTTGCCGGTCCCAGTTCAATAGTCGTGGTCGGACTGATTGATTTGTAGCGGGGCCCATTAGAGCGGGCGAACGGGCGAACGGGCCCGTGATCGGGCTTCGGCCGCCCACGGAGCAGTGCCAAAGCGGGCCGCCCAACCTCCGTCCGATCGCCCACCCCGAAGACACCACGATAACCAGCCAGGAATGTGCACTCCCTTCACTTATCATCTCTCCGAACAAAGAACCGACCAACACACTCATCACGCCGTCATTAACAACACACACACACACACACACACATAGGAAAAACAAACTCACGGACTCACGGAACACCTGGGTGGCTCTCGTCTAACCCGGGCCAGTTCCCCAACCGCGGACCCCCTTTGCTCCCCCCAATATGGACCCGGCACAATCCTATGTGCCATCCGACTGTGCGGACAGCTTCGATGCTGAAAATGTCTCTGTGTCTTCATTTCTGGATATTTAATTATTAAAATATTAATTAACATAACTCAATTAGTTACCGTAATGAAATAGCCTTTATGTCAATATGGTCTTGGAATGTCCAAAAAATACTTTTTTAACATTTTTTTTAGTGATTCTTCAAATATGGGTTTATTAATCTTTATTGAATTTATACGTTTTAAATATGTGTTTATTATTGTATATTGTTGTTATTTTTTATAGAAACAGTTTGAACAGTTCTAAAGTCAAATATTCTTTAAAAAAATTCATGGCAAATCAATTTATAGAATTTATTACTTTTTTTTTAATTAATTCACTAAAATTTTATTCAGACTTTTTTATTATTTTTAAAAACTTACGTCGTTTGTATGAATATAAATAAAATTTATTTTTTTTAGCTACATTTAAATATTCTTTCACAATTTGAGTTTAAATTTTATATATATTTAATATTTTTTGTCTTTTTAACTAAGAACTTCAGTCCAAAAAATACTACTTAATAAAAAATATAATTAAAATTAAAGGCTTTTTTAATTATTTTAACAGAAATAAATATTTTATAAAAAGAATAATAAAAAGAAAAAGAATAAAATTAAAAGAATAATTTAAAAGATAATATAAAGACATTTAATTTAAATAATTATTATAATATTAAATAATATAAAAGTTAATTCAAAAAATTAAATTAAAAAAAAATAAATTTATAAATTAAAACGTAAAAAATTAAAATTGATAAAATAAATTTACAACATTAAAACGTCTTTTTAAGTGATTTTAAAAGAATTAAAATTTATAAGTTAAATTTAGAATATTAAATTTAGTTTATAATTTTATTTATATAATTTAAATTAAATTTAAAAAATATATATATGTCTATAACAAAGATTTTTTTATTTTTATAAAATTTTGAAAATAATAACTTTCTAACAGTATTATGCATTTAGCATTTTTCCCCAAAAGTTCTAGTATTGGGATACATAAAAACATAGAGTCGATAAATAAATTCAATTGTTGCTGTTTCAGTTCGAGACTTTTATCTGTCTGTTCGCATTTTTCTTATACCATTCCATTGTGCGTCAAACGAAAGGGATCCATCCGACGCGGAATTTCGCGGTGCCCGCAGATTTTTGCATAATAACGACCCGATAAATTATAGAGATCAATTCGGGCACCGCTAATATATTCAAATGGACAGCCAAATTACCTTGTATCTGAATTATAAATTTGTAGAGGCCCGCCTCCATGTCTTCTCTCCAAACCGACTCGACAAAATCGGTTTTTTGTTTCTCGCTGACAATGGCCGCGAAACGTTATTGCAATTTAAATTGTCAGTTGGAAACAGTTTGTCGCATGTTTAAGTTGTGGTAAATGGACACTTAAAAATCAAAAATCTGTTGTGATTGGCCAATTGTTTGTTGGTTTTTTGATGTCTTTATGGGGAAAATAATGTAATTTTATTTGATATTATTAGATGTCACAAAACAGTTCAATCTTATCATCAACTGAAATTAAAGCTAATCTGGAAGAAATGAGACTTGTTGAAATTTAAAGTCTGTGAGAAAATGGTTACTACAACTAAAAGAAAACACTGGTTTCTATTAAAAATGTGAAGTTCAGTTTTGACTTGCTTAGGACCATAGAACAGTACAAGTAGTTTTTAGTTTATTTAATTTATAAAAAAAATGATGATTCTCATGATATTAAACATTCCACACAGACAAAACTACAAAAAAGTTTGTTATATCTACAGTGAAACATTGTGAAGGTTCAATTATATTGTGGGAATGCTTCAAGTTTATTATTATTAATTATTAAATTTAAATTTACATATATTAATAAGTGTGTTTCAAATTCTTATCATTTGAAAACTTTTTATGCTATCTCCAACTATGTTATTTATTTTTGCATTTAAAACATTTGTTTAGGTTAATGACAAAAAATTAAGCAATATTTCGTACATGTCGAGAAACAGAAAAAGGCTTCATGATAAGAATTTCATGAAAAAGTAGTACAAATTAATTAAAATTTGGTTTTTGACAATTGGTACTCAATCCTTATAATCTTGATCATATTGTCATATGCCTCGAAACCTAAAAAAGATTATGACAACTCTATGGTGGGCTTGTTCTGGAATCTGGAATGATTACTGCCCTCTAACTGAGCAAGTTCATACAGGTTTTTACTCAAAGACATCCTTTAATCAACGAAAGTCCACATGTTGCATTAGACTTCATTCCAGATATTTTTCCATATATCTGTTACTTATTTTTATTATTTTCTGATAACACATAACTGAATTTTTTGTTTAGTTGCAAAACAAAAGACATTTAGCTGATTGTCATAATGATTATTTTGTCCAAAGATAGATTAAATAAGTTATGTTATATATAAATTTATTGTAAATTATTAATGTATTATCAAAAAATAATACTAAAATAAATGCTGTTCTTTGCAAGATTTTTGTTTATTTTTAAAATTACACATCCCTAATGTTTTAAAATATACATTCTATCTGAATTTTGCACCATATTCTTCAGTTTTTATTCATTTTTAAACCATCAGCTTGTAAATAATCCTACTTTTATTAAACACAATTTATCATAATTTTTTAAATTAATATTTGGTATAATTTTTTTACATTATTTGTATAAATTAGTTTTTAATTTAAAAATTTTAAAATTTCCATCAACAACATCTGCCTTTAGGATTTAGGATAATCGTATTTTATTATTAAAATTACATTATGTAAAATTTTATTATGAGGTTTACTTTACCTAAATTTTAAATTAGGTATATCATTTTCTGAAAAATTCCAAATCTGTCCGGTAATTTATATGTTACCTATTATGTTAATTTCAAAATATGCGTATAAAACAGACTTACACCTTACTCTAACCGCAGCATCAACAGAAATGTCACACTTGTGGGATGACATGTTCAACAGTGAACCAATTATAGAAGCAATGGATCCAAATCCTTTCTTCATACAACATGAATTTGATTTCGAAAACGGGATTGATGACCAATTCTTCGACCATCCGGAAGAACAGTATCAGTACTACAACAACCACGGTGTCTTCTGGGTTGATCCGTTGGCTCTAGAAATGCACGATCCAGAAGTATTCCATTTTGCTGGTCAGAACGACTTCGAGTTCAACTTCGAGGATAATCAATTTGAGGGTGACAATCCCGATATGGGCAACGACGATGAGGACATGTTCGGAGACGACTTGTTTGAAGACGACGATGCGATGTCGCAAGACAGCTTACTTTCAGATTCGTCGTCGGATAGAGAGCTGGATTCGGACGAGACCGAGTCCGCAGATGAGGAGGAGTTCCATCAGATGATGGATTTGCTTGCCCAAGGTTTTATGAATCAAAACGGCGATGATGAGTTTGATGACGACTGGTCGGACACTGCGTCCGAATCTTCTATGGATGAAGGTTTAGGTAACAGCTTCGATGAAGATGAGGATAATAACATTAACGAAGGAGAGTGGTAGATTGATATTATCGAGGAAGATATGCTTGAAGACGATATATTCAGTGACGACGATGCACAAGACAGCTATTCGACGGATTTGATAAGTGTCGATGAATGTGAAGAAGAATGAATTAATATAGAAAAATTAAATCTATTGATTGAGGCATAAGACCACGTCGCATTGAATATGATTTTAATAAAATTTGGAAAAAATTTACAGTTTATTACTATTATTAATTTATATTATTAATAACAAATGAATAATCCAATGAAACTCCGTCATGAGTAATGATGATGAATGAATAGCAGCAAATTTATATATCTGAGAAAATATAAATAATAAAAAAATATTTTATTAACATTTATTCTAAAAACTAGTCTAAGAGATTCGAACATTAAGTATAATGAAGCCGGAGTTTTCAATATTAATAAATAAATCAGAATCAGATTGTACAATGTCACTTATTTAGTGAGAAATCAGCAACATAAATGAAGATAGAGAAGTCCATTATGAAAGGAAGAATTACTGAAAATTTATAAATTTCATGTTTTGACCCTATTAATTACTAGAATTGTACTCATTTCATAAAATGATATGAATAAACTATATTAATAAAATATTTCTTGTATTGCTAGTGATAATACTTTGGATACCACTATAATATAATAGGTACATATTATCACCATAAAATTAAGATAAACCTAATATAACATAATGTTAACTCTACAATTAGGTATTAAATTTTCGTTCAATATATCAGGTGGTTTCAAATACCTATAATATGAAAGGGCAAACGAAAACATAAATCAGTCGAACAACACAAACAGTGGAGTTGGACCCAGAGATGGGCAATATACCAAACGTTATACATTTCGAACCCTACATTGAGGATGAGGAGTCAGACTCTGACTCAGAAGGGGGATTATTTATAGACGAACAAAACATCGACGATTTTGATTCTGATTATGAATCAGGGTCAGATTGGGGTGAGCAATTCGTGGACGGCTTGGATGAGGAGCTGTTACAAGAAGGTGACGCCGAAAACTTCCATCAAGACCCTGATGAGGGATTTGGCGACGAACTTACTTAATAGGTCGTTGTGTGTGATTGTATAATGTCACTTACTTAGTGAAAATATAATCACCGGACGTAAACGTTAGAAGATGGAGACGCCTCTTTTGGAGAGAATACAAGAATTATCGAAAATTGGTGAATCTCATTAATATATTACTTATATATTATAACTTTCATGAATAAACCTTATTAACAAAATATTTCTTACATTATTTACCTATAAGGATAATTTCGATTTAAGATCTTAATGAGTTGCGTTTTTTTCTAAGATCCATAAAGCTCAAGCTGACGACACGCAAGTCAAAAGGTAAGTGGCATCTGAGATGCGTGACAAATTCGAAATTTTTCCACGGCCACTTTATACCCCGTCCCGTTGCGAAAAAGCATATTGGAAATGTTAATGCACACAAACTGGCATTACCATTGTAAATTATTCAAGGGAAACGTTTTTTGCCAAAGCAGTTGTTAATGAAGAAGGTATAGTTTCTGAAATTAAAACCTTTTAAGTTTGTTACGCATTCCTGAAGCGCAGATTCATGCAATTACAGACTGGATGGACACAGGTGCGGACTGTAACTTTTCGAGTTTTTGCAAACGCGTTTCATTATTGCATATAAATCACTGAATTATGACGTTCGATGGCCTTGAATTCATTAACTGTGAAAAGTTATTAGCTAGACACTTTTTTCCATAACCTCTTTCAGTGATAATTAACACAATCACAAACAATACATTTTTTGATATTAACCCAACTTTTTAACTAAAACATCTCAATCTTAGGTGAGATGATTTTGTGACCACCACTTTTTTGTCGTCTATTATTATTAATTAATTTAAAAAAAAGTAACCAAGATACTGATTGTGAGTATAAAATGTTTTTATGAATCATTCTATAAGTAAAAAAAATCAAATAGTTATTGCTTGGGTATAATGAGGGTATTAAACGGCATGGAACTCGTGTGAGATTATTCCTCGTATCGGCAGCGTGAGAGTCATATAAATGACTGGCAAAATATGTGGTCAAACCGTTCTTTCTGGCTATTATAATTTTCGTTCAATCATATAAATGCCTAGCTTTTAATGATTCGCCTCTTGTTCATCATCGTTCGGGCCCCGTTGTTTGCCTATTATTGTTTTGTTTGTTTATGGTTATGAATAAAATTAACGATTCGCCGTGTGATTTACAACAAAAAAACAACATGACCCTCTGTTTTTGTTCCTGTAGTCATCTTGATAATCAAATATTAATATTTTAGATGAGTTAATTCATTAAAACAATTATTTTGGAATAAGTAGAAGAACATTTGATCAGACCTTTTGTTACTTCTTTTCTTTGTAGTGTTCCGTTAGAAATTAAAATTACTTTGTTGTAGTAAAACACACCATCACAGCAACTCAAAATCACAACAAGATCCTTTTTTTTTAATAGACTTTCTTGAGACTCCTTTTCTTCTGACTCGATTTAGCCATTGATAATGTTAGAATACAGAATGAAATTTGTAATTTTAAATTATTAGAAAGTCATTTTCTTGAGATAATTCCTTTTCTTCTGACTCGATTTAGCCATTGATAATATTAATTAATATCAGTGAAATAGGTGAATTAATTATTAAATCGCCATATGAAGCATCAGTCAGATTGTAGAATGAAATTTGTAATTTTAAATTATTAGAAAGTAATTTTCTTGAAATAATAACTCCTTTTCTTCTGTCTCAATTTAGCCATTGATAATATTAATTAATATCAGTGAAATAGATGAATTAATTATTAGATCATCATTTGAATCAAAAAGCAACAGTCAGATTGTAGAATGAAATTTGTAATTTTAAATTATTAGAAAGTCATTTTCTTGAGATAACTCCTTTTCTTCTGACTCGATTTAGCCATTGATAATATTAATTAATATCGGTGAAATAGATGAATTAATTATTAAATCATCATCTGAATCAAAAAGTAACATTCAGATTGTAGAATGAAATTTGTAATTTTAAATTATAGAAAGACATTTTCTTGAGATAATAACTCCTTTTCTTCTGACTCGATTTAGCCATTGATAATATTAATTAATATCAGTGAAATAGATGAATTAATTATTAAATCGTCATTTGAATCAAGAAGCAACAGTCAGATTGTAGAATGAAATTTGTAATTATAAATTATTAAAAAGTCATTTTCTTAAGATAGTAACTCCTTTTCTTCTGATTCGATTTAGCCATTGACAATATTAGAATATAGAATGAAATTTGTAACTTTAAATCATTAGAAATTAATTTTCTAATAATAACTCCTTTTCTTCTGACTCGATTAAGCCATTGATAATATTAATTAATATCAGTGAAATAGATGAATTAATTATTAAATCGTCATTTGAATCAAAAAGCAACAGTCAGATTGTAGAGTGAAATTTGTAATTTTAAATTATTAGAAAGTCATTTTTTTGAGATAATAAATCCTTTTCTTCTGACTCGATTTAGCCATTGATAATATTAATTAATATCAGTGAAATAGATGAATTAATTATTAAATCGTCATTTGAATCAAGAAGCAACAGTCAGATTGTAGAATGAAATTTGTAATTATAAATTATTAAAAAGTCATTTTCTTAAGATAGTAACTCCTTTTCTTCTGACTCGATTTAGCCATTGACAATATTAGAATATAGAATGAAATTTGTAACTTTAAATCATTAGAAATTAATTTTCTAATAATAACTCCTTTTCTTCTGACTCGATTAAGCCATTGATAATATTAATTAATATCAGAGAAATAGATGAATTAATTATTAAATCGTCATTTGAATAAAAAAGCAACAGTCAGATTGTATAAAGAAACTTGTAATTTTAAATTATTTGTAAGTCATTTTCTTAAGATAGTAACTCCTTTTCTTCTGATTCGATTTAGCCATTGACAATATTAGAATATAGAATGAAATTTGTAACTTTAAATCATTAGAAATTAATTTTCTAATAATAACTCCTTTTCTTCTGACTCGATTAAGGCATTGATAATATTAATTAATATCAGAGAAATAGATGAATTAATTATTAAATCGTCATTTGAATCAAAAAGCAACAGTCAGATTGCAGAATGAAATTTGTAATTTTAAATTATTAGAAAGTCATTTTCTTAAGATAATAACTCATTTTCTTCTGACTCGATTTAGCCATTGATAATATTAATTAATATCAGTGAAATAGATGAATTAATTATTAAATCGTCATTTGAATCAAAAAGCAACAGTCAGATTGTATAATGAAATTTGTAATTTTAAATCATTAGAAATTCATTTTCTTGATATTATAACTCCTTTTCTTCAGACTCGATTTAGCTATTGATAATATTAATATCAGTAAAAAGGACGAAATTTGTAAATATAAATAAATAATATAAAAATAAAAAAGTAATTAAGATGAAACTTGTAACCAAAATAAATTTAATATGAATTTTGTATCACTTTAACTCAATGTGTATAATAAATAAAAGACCGGTCACGTCAGTCGTTTAACAGTAAGATTGTACTAATTCATCACCATGTCAATTATGATCTAGTTCTTCAATTAAGAAATTATGAAGCCACAACTCGCATCGCTCCAGAGATATTTCCCATTTCTTTGATTGATCCACGTTGAGTTCCTCATCCCCGGCATTCTCGGGCCGGCTGGAATGCAGCGACGAATCGAAACGAAGAGCTGAAAAAAAATAAACAACGCCACTCAATCCGCACAAAAGTCCAGAAACAATACCGAAACAATCCGCGGAATCCGAGCTGTTGAATTGCCGCGGCATTCGGTTTTTTCGACTGTTTCGCTCTACGGTCCACGGGGGACATAAATCAGTGGGTTTTTAGCGCTGCTTTACGGTGGTCCCGGCCCATTGTATGTGTCAAGTGAGCCGAGCAACTAGACAACCTGGCCTTATCAGCAAACGAACAATATTCGCAGCGGGCGATGATAAAACGCCGAATGGATGACAAATCATCGACGCATCTGATCCACTTTACTTTCGACGGGGTGATTTATGGGCATGGGACGGTGGGACCGGATGAAAGTGCATTCCATTTTGTAATAAAACCGTTCTGGATGCGGTACCAATTTGTGTTAATTGTTTGGCTTGTGTCGCAAAATCATCTTCGGAATGATTTGTAAATGACACATTTTGACTGAAGCTTTATACCAAGAATCTGTGATGCTTCACATTCAATTACCTGCAAAGTGTTTTCTATTATAGCACAAGTGTAGAGAATATTTTCAACTTCCAAAACTAAGTAGAAGAACACAATATTTAATACAGACAAGGTTGGTTTTGTTCATGATAAATTCCATTTACAAATCTATAAGTAATTAAAAGTAACTGATACAAAATATCTGTTGAGTTAATAGGTCAGATATCTAACTTGGACCTGACTTAATAAAAGAATTGTACAATTAAAGATTAGATTATATGGTAATATGGTAATGTTGGGGATAATGTTCCAAAAACTAAAGAATAACATCCAGTTTATATTTGAATAAAACTACAAGATTCGACAGTACAAAATTGTCGCTGTAAGTTATCCATCATGTTCCTTATCTTTACCATTTTAAATCAAAGACTTAAAAAGTCAAGCTAGCAGCAAATTATATTAGAATCAAAGATTTGTAATTATAAAATATTCTTCTTATAATTTATGTCTTCTTTAACTTACCAATCACATTTTTCTTGCCATTATTTTAAATTAAATAGTTAATCTTTTGAGTTTACCTTCCTTTTGTTTTGTATATATAATGTTAACCTTTGATTGCTTATTAAATCAATTCAAATAAAAAACTACTTTTCAGAACAGTTAATTTTTTAAAAAAAGGACACAATTTTCAATATAAAAAAGATTTTGTCTCTGATAAATTCCACTTAACAACATCTATAAGTAATTAAAATTAATTGGTACAAAATATCAGTTGAATTAGACGAATAGATATGTTAATTCAGCCCTGATTTAAGAACATAACAATTATACAAACCGAATAGAGATATCAAATCAAAGGAAAAGAGTGGATTTAATTACTCATTTACAGAGGTATGTCCTAACGATTCGAGAGCACTATCATAGTTAGATACAAGGAACAGGTCGATATTTTGAGGGTACTCCGGGTTATCGTACACAATTTTAATGTTTCGAGATGTTTTAACACACAACCACGACGTTTCCGAATGAGAAAAATGCTGATTACTAGAAAAAATAATTGACCATATCTACACAAGTGTTTCCTGTAAACGAAAATTTATTAACCCCCATTTTACAGAGATAGGTAATTACAAATGTTTCATAATGAATTGTGATTGTGGTTATGGTCTATTTTGGCCTGTCATTCAAACCAAATCAATTGTGGAATGACAATGATCTTTTGATGATTATAGAGATATCAAATTACGAAGGAATTCATGGATGTATCAAAAAAAAATGTCACCAGCACGCCACTGTGACAGTGAGCTTACCGAACGATCGGTAGTAGAGATGTTTTTTCGAAAGGCTGAAAGCCGTGTGCTCTAACACGATTCTCATATTATTGAAGGCCGAAAATATGGCATTCTTGGTCGCCGTTATCAGCGGTCCCATCTAAAATATTTCGGCCGTTTTCGGGGACCACTAATACCTTTCTGATAAACACATCGAAACAATCGAATGCGCCACCGGACAAAAGACGAAACGGGACAAATTAGTAAGGACAAGGAATCCTTTCTAATAATTCACACGGCTCTTTATCTGCCATCGACTGAAACTCCGGTTTTATCGGACCAGAATCCCATCGTTTATTGGCCGTGTGTCATTTGGGAAATTGGATGAGTTATCGTCGTCAACATTTTCAATTATACCAAGCTGATAAACTAAACTGATTCATAATTACCACCAAGCAAACAACATCTAGGAACAGCATCTTGTGACGCATCTCATATACATCAACCCACGATCTAGAAATGATCTATAAGGAAGAAGAGAAATGTTTAATAACAATAAAAGTCTCTTATTAATTTGAGACAGATTTTTATAAAACTCTCTGGAAAGATGTGATTAGAAGTTTATCTTATTATATGATGGAAGAAGTACAAAGTAACTAGAAGAAAAGGAAGAAGATATTTAAGATACTCTATAATAAAACTTGCAGTAATAAATTTACTAAGATTTAGAAGTTAAATTATCTTAATTTTAGAGATACAAGGAATTTTTAAAATAGTCAAAATTTGGGAACAGCTAGAACATGAAGAATAAAGAAAATCTAAATAATTTTTTTTTTCTGAAAAAATGCAGCAGCTCAAAAATTGCTTTTTCTCATATTTCCGTAAGTTTTGGCCCAATCGTGTTTAAATTTGATTTGTATTATCTTCTGATGAGTGTCCTCTTTTTTGTCTTATTTTCTATGCCACTGAATATTTTTTAAAACTAATAAGTTTCATATGAGAAAGATATTTGTACAATTTAGAAGAAAAAGGTAGTCTTGATTAATTTTGATTATCACAGCCGTTTTCGGGATATTTCAGTATTAATGTTCATTTTAATATTCATCAAGCATTAAAACTGAAGTGTTACCCCCATAATCTACGCTGCTCTATCATTATGGATAAAGTTTATTACATTGAATTGAAGTCATGTATTCTAAGATAAGACGTACCAAATTTAAATACGATTGAACCAAAGTTTATGAAAATATGAGAAAAAAAAAACAATTCATGAAATCTAAATTTATATTTTCTTTATTATGGGACGGGTTCCACTCCCAAATTTAGTCCATCGAATGGACTAAAAGAGTGAGAAGGAGAAGATATTTAAGTAACTTTTTGTGTTTTTGTATCTCTGACTGAATGAACTTCATTATTTTAAGAAAAGAACTTAAATCCACGTAATTATTATAAAGACTAAGAAGTTCAAATATCTAAACTTCCTATTATAGAGAGCATAAACGTTAAAAGGCATAGGTAAAATTGTAAAGATATTTTAAAAGAGTCAAGTTATCATAGGGAAGTTATAGTCAACAAGTTGCGTGTACACAACACATTGAAAAAATTATAATTTCCGTCATGAACCTGCTGGTCACAATTTACACGGTTATTCGAAGTTATGTAAATCCGTTAGTTTTGGTGCGTGTCTATAATTTTGGCACACACAGCGAGAAATAAACTGTGCAACGTACACACGGATAGAGACAAAAGCTGCTTGAGTATGTTCGACGCGTCGCGTACGTGTTTAAGATTTCGAGGACGTGTCAACCGGCGACAAGTATGTGCACACTTGTAAACGGTAGGAAATTTAAATTTATTTAAAACGCATGTTAACAAGAGACAGCTGGGCAACGGACAATACTACATCGAATAATAATAATAATAAAAATAAAAGATACAGCGCGAGCCATCAATCAAACGTTTTGACTGTTGACGTTTTTATAGGACGTGTTAAATTGACCGTGATGGTATAATTTTTGACGGATCCATCAGTTGTAATGGACACTCCGGAACGGGATGAGGGATTGTGCGGTTAGAGGTTTTTGAATCTAATCTGGATGGATCTGAGTTTGAGGATAATTGGTTCAATAAGCTAATCTGTAACTGCTAGCTCAAGGCAAAACTAGTTGCTAAAAGCACACATGCAATTTATATTTGTAACAAACTACGAGTTTAGTGAGTGAGTAAACTCCTCTAATTTGTTTCTTCTTTAAGTTATCCATTATCTTCCTTCTCCTTGTCGCTATTTTTAATTAAGTTGTTCCTTTCAATATATCTTCCTAAGTCTATCTTTTTATAATATATTATATTATAATAAACTATCTAGAACAAAATTTACGAGCCCGATAAGATAAACCGCAGACTCAATTAAAATCCCACAACGGTACGTGCTTAGTTTAACGTATTGTAAGTTAGGAGAAAGTAAAACAGCAATAACTAAGGAGCATAATAAAGCCTGACAAAATATTACCGAATAAGCTTTCTCCCACAGCACCAGTCCCACAAAGACAATAAAATTTATTAAGTTATAACACAATTCTCGGAATTCACTTGGGATGATTTAGAGTATGTCGTTGTGCGTGTAATATTGCGCAGTGTCATGAGAAAAAAATAATAAAAACGGGCACCGAAAACATAAAATCCATTGAGGAGGACCGTGGATAAGGACCCCCGGTAGGCAAGATAAGCGGTAAAAACAAAGAGGCGAACATCCACGTACCTCAGGTGGTACCGAATCATATCCCTCATCATTTTTGACGCGGCGGCTTCGGACAATTTATCTATTGGGACAGAACATGGGTTTACAATTACGAAATATCGACCACCGGGGCAATAATCTTCTGAGGGGTGGAGCGGCGGCCACTAAAAATTAACTTTGTCACTGACGGTCAATTAGTGCTGACTTATTATGGTTTAATTATTTACTTAGGAACGTTGCACTCCAGCTTAAGTGGCCGGCCACATTGTCATTAGAGCTGTCCCAATTGTTATGGTGTTATAATTCCAGTGGTTTCCAAAGTGGAATTTTGATTGTGAGAAAATAACTCAATAAAGTACTTACTTGTATGATTAATAAGTTAAATAAACTAAAGCCCACCCAGATTAGGTTAAGTTAAATTAAGTGAAATAATTAAGTTAAAAATACAGAATTTTATGATTTTTATGACATATTAAACAATCCGTAGATTAAAAATGCCAATGAAATTATATTTAATCTTATCACTGAATAGTTGAGAATACTTTAGGTTACTTCAAATTAGATTAGGTTAGGTTAAGTTAGGTTATTATCAGGTTTTTATTAAGTAAGGTCTACTCACGTTAGGTTAAATTAAATTAAATAAAATAATTAGGTTAAAAAGATAGATTATCTTAGGACAAATGAAGTTATGTTCAAATAATGCGAAAGCATAGAGAAATTTATTGTTTTTATGTACTCATATTTATTGAAATCTTATATTAATATTTATAAAATGGCTTATAGGATAAATTGGTTAAATTAAGTAAGGTTGGTTCAGATGTAATATAATGTAATTATTATAAATACATATTTATTAAACAAGAAAATAAATACTCTAAAAGTAAAAAAGTAAAAAAAGTAAAAGTAAAATAAAAAGACAGTTTTAAACATTTACTTATTTTTTTATTTATTCTTAAGAATGAGTATAATCCTCAATGATGTGTTAAATATCTGTGTTAAAAGAATTTAGATTTTGAAAAATACAAAAAATTTGTTTTAAACATTATTCATTTTTTATTTACCCTAATAATGAGAATAATAATTAAAGAAATACAATTAAAAGATCTTAAATATTTGAAACAATAGTAGAATAGAAATATTAACGAAATTATGTTCAATTCTTACACATTGAATAGGTTAGAATAATTTAGATTAGGTTAGATTAAGTGTATTAGATTGGGTTAGGTTATGTCAAATTAAGTTAGGTTAAAATAATTAAGATATTTTAGTGTTCATTAAAGTAGTAAAATAAAACAAACGGAAACATTATTTTAGAGGTTATAATTTTTCAAAATTTATCCTTAGTGACAAATTAAACTTAAAAAAGCTTCATGTGAAATAGATTTAAAACAATCAAAGTACAATTTTTTCAACAGGTAGTTACAAAAAAGTTTCCAGCAATTAAAAATCATTAAAGCCCAAATAAAACCTAATGTCTTTATACGTTTTTAACAGACATCAAACATTTCTTCGTATAATAAACGTTATAGCTACTAAAACAATTGTAATAAAACGACAAATTTTATTAGGGAATAAAATTTTATCAAGCACGTTTAAAGGCAACGTTATAAACAATGTCACGGGTGGTAGAAGACCGAACTGGCCCTAACGACCATGCGACCACTAATTTTCGAGTTGGTAATCTCATAATGAAGCTGACCCCTCTCTTTTTCACATCTGAGCTGAGTTATTCAAGCATTCCACTTTAGGTGAAATTAAGAGTTGTTAATACTCCAAGAACTGCCTTATCGCATCAATCAGATCGTGCACATTTCATTGGACGTAATTCATTCATTTTAAAAATAAACTGTCACATTGCATTTCACAGAAAAAATCACAGGAATAACTGTAACATTTTAAGATTAGTTTAGTTCTTGATTTCAGGAATTCTCCTGGCAAGAAATTGCGAATACTGAGGGACTGGTATAAATTTATTACGATTCGATCCGTTTGGGATGGTACCAATACAAGTTGAAAAAGCTTGCGGGCACGAAAATAGGTTTTCAACGCAACAGTAATTTGACACCCAAAACGGTCGAATAAATGAATATTTTAGTGACTGAGCCATTAATTTGGGTGATTTAAGGAAGCTTCCAGTGGAACAGCGGTATTGAAATCGCATTGTAAGGGAACCCGCACACCTGGCCGACGCTTAATAAATTCAAATGGCTTGATTATAAATAATTGTTTTTATTAATGGCTTATTAAAAACGTATGTAAATTTGCGCTACGGTGTAATTTTTCAAGTCATTTTTATTTTTTTATTGTGTAAATTTAAAATTGCCGGCTCGTAAATTGGTGATCTTGCAAATTAATGAGCTGTTTTTCATTTGGAATTAAATACTTGTTATGGAACGTAACAATTATTAATAATTATTAATAAACCATAAAACATGAAGCACAAAAAAGTTAACTAATATCTCTACAATGCGTCTTTTTTATATTTGATGGGTTATAAACAACGATTATTTAGTAATAGGGTATAAATATGAAATAAATACACTTAAACAATATCATAACAAGTAAATCATTCAACAAATAAAAAAAATCAACACTTCAAAATTAAATATAAATTTAAATAAAATAAATAAAAAATAAAAATTAATATTAATAAATAAAATAAATTTAAAAAAATATGTAAAATATACTAAAATAAAATACTTAATGGAACCAAATAACTAAAAAATAAATATATAAATATGAAATAAATTAATAAAACACTTAAACGGTAACACAACAATCTTTATGGAATATAAATTATTCGACAAATTACAGAAACCACGAAAATAAAAATAAATAAAAGTAAAAATTAGTTACAAGTAGATATTAATTTTTAATTATAAATTTTTCAATTAGGTTCAAACATTATTATTTTTAAAAATTTTTACCTTGAGATATTATGTTCATATACTTAAAATAAATTAATAAAAATAAAAAAAATTTACAAAAATAAAAATAGTTAATGAAAGAAAATCACTAAAAAATAAATTATACTTTAATAATTTTAATAATAACTATTAAATTCTTAAATTAATTATTTTAATTAACACATTTAATATTATGATCATATATACTTAAAATTAATTAAAAAAATATATGAAAAATTTACAAAAATAAGAATAAATTACACTTTAATAATCATAATCATAAGAATCATAATTCTATATTATTATTTTAATTAACATATTTAATATTGATAAATAAATAATTTATTTAAATGCTTAATTTAAACAACGTAATTTGTTATAAGTTAAATAAATTACAATAGTATAATTATTACAAATATTCTAAAAATAAATTATTTTTTTATGAAAATATAATACAATTAATGTTTCAGGACAGTGATTAAAATTTTTTAGAATTATTTTTTTAACAAAATTTAATACATTTAAATTATTACATGTATTTTATTTATTTTGCAAGGAATAAATATTATATGCTGTACAATTTTTAGATAATTTTAATGTTTGTATGTTCCTTAGATCACCGCTTTAGATATAAATATTTTCTTAGGATATACATGATGTTAAAAAACACCTAAAATGGATAATTGTTAATTTTGTGAATGGAAAATTTATAAGATACAACAAGCTGTTTACAGTAAAAATAAGCGACGCGTTAAACCAGATAAGTATGATTTTCAGGATGTTTGCCCATTTTATTATGAAAACAAGTCCCATTCATTAAACGACAATAGAAACGGTCCCCGTTTAACACCTAAACTGGTTCCCAGATTATTCAGCGATGTGACTTCTGGGTGGACCGTTTAGCATCTGCAAACACACGCACGATTGTTTTTCAATATTTTCCTTTCAAAGTGGACACCTTATTACCTAAGGGCGGCCTCTCAGAACAACACTTAGCTAAGCACACATTGTTCGTCACTGTTGCCTCCTTTCATTCTTCCAGTTACTACTGAGCAAACAACACAAAATGTGCCTGAATAGACACATTCACACATTCACACGTTGTTCCATCATTCCACGTTCCAATGACTCCATCATCTTCATCTTCAAAATACACCGATTTTTGTTAAATTACAGCAGTAATTAGGTCCTTTGGCTGACTTAATAAATGCACGCAGTTTTAAATTCCGAATATGAATTGTCGAGTTTGTTTCGTGGTTCACAGTGTTCATTCTCGTTGTGTTTAAAGTACGCGAACGGGTCTTTTTATGGGCCCCCGGGGGGTCTTGGGCCTTTATCGAGATAAGAATGCAACCATCTGGCAGCGGAATATATATATATATATATTTTTTTTTATTATTTTCCACTGTCACTGACGAGAATTCACACGATTAAATCACAAATTTAATTATAGGTCAGTACCGGTGGAATTTCAAATTAACTAATTAGAATAATTTGGGCCCCGTCTGTAGTAGATATTCTTCGATGATGTCACTGTCGTTTAGTCATGCGAATAGCTGAAATGTCTAAATAACAAAACGTGTTTAATGCTAATAAACGACTAATAATTAGCAAGGTAGAGAATTTCTCATAGTAAAACTTTACGAAAAAATATAGAGAATGTACGTTTTGTTAAATTGAATTTCAATTATTTATTGGCTTCCAACAAAAATCATAGTAAATTAAATATTAATATTAGATAGAGGAAGAAGTAATTTACGCTTTAACGTTTATCTTGGTTCCTGATTGAATCAAAATCAACCTCAATTTTGACATTCTTTTTAAAATTAAAACATTTATTTTATAAAAAAAATGAACAATAACAAAAATAAAGTGTGTGATCCATATGGTGGTAATCTTCCTGAGTCTCCAGTGCAATATATCATCTTGCATTTTCATGAAGAAAAGGAACACGTTTTCTAATACCAAAAGATTCACATCTTTCAATAAGTATTTCATAGACATGTTGCACAAAGACTTTGCAGCAAAATTATCTTATTTATAATCAATTTTTTCCTTCATTTTACAAGTAAATTCATGCCACAAGAAAATAATTTTGGGTCTTGAAACTGAAGATAAATCAACTATGTAGACCATATGGAGGGAAGCTTCCTGAGTCTCCTGATCTTTCATAAACTTGGTCAATTTGTTAGAAGTAGACAATGATTGATCTATATCCAAAAATGTTACACGAAGATTTTGTACGAGACGTTTGCGTAATTTCTTCGTTGGTACAAGTTTCAGGAGGTCCCTGATGCTATTCATCTTCAGTGCGTTCATTGCCATTCTTAAAGTGACGAAACCAAAGTGATCAAACTATCCAAGTGACGTGATACACTTCTGTTGCTTTAAGCTGATTTTTAACACAAAATTGTTTTAAATACAATGTGGGAAAAAATAAATAACATAAAAAACTTCCAATTTAATATAAAATTATATAAATAAATGTTCGTTACCTAATAACAATAAAAACGACTAACAAAAAAATATCAGGAGCCAAACGCTCTACCCTTGTATCATGCTTAAATTCACCGCATTTAAGTGTGTTTACTTATCAAAGTCAATGTTTACATTTCATCCACCCGATGCTTATCTGATCGCCCCGATCGACGTACAATTAAAATAACAGGGAGGCAAACGAATTAGCGTGGCCGCATTCGTATCGATAACGATCGCCGATTATTGTGCGTCCGATCAAGATTACGTGGCCGTTTAAAAATAGTCGCTCGAAACGGTAATGTTTTCGTCCAGATGTCGGGGATAGGGTTAAGAACACCTGTCGGGCCGCGGCTCTCGCACCCAATATGGACACGACAGACATTTCGCAGACGGAATCGTTTACTAGATCGAATTCCACTGCGTGTAATCAACAATTCGATGAAAGGTTACTCTATTACGATGTTTAATCGAATATGTCACACTCGAAATGATCCACCCCGCATGTCCATCTAAGACTTTCACAGTTGTTTTTTCCTCTTGATTTTGAACATCTTTAAATTAGTTAAAGCGTTTCGCAGAAAACAATTTACGTCTAAGGAAAATAAGCTAAAATAGATAAAATATCTTCTCTATTAAAAGCTTTTCAAATCGTATAAAATATATCTTTATCATTTGGTTATCATTTCATCATCAACTACAGTAAACGAAATACTAATTAGGAAAAAATCTTCAGATTTGTTAGAAATTCACTTTATTAAAATAAAACACTTCAGTCAACAAGGTACTTCAAAAGTTTTTCCCACTATTACAACTTTTTCAAATTAATCAGCCAAAACATTTTACACTTTCATTTTCATTTAATCAATTATTAATAATAAAGAAAAAGAAATATATACAAACATCAATTCTTTAAGCCAATTACTGATTAATTGAGAAGAATTATCAGAAAAATTATAAATTTACTTTACTTTTAAATTAAATCTAACGTTTAACTTATCAAGATATTAAAATAGTTATTTTCTATGACTGAAACATTTTCTGTTCAATCATCTGAAAACACTAAGCTTTACACTCATTCAAACTTAGTAACACATGTGTCATATTGACCCATAAACTAATTAGAAAATATTCAGAACTGTTTGAAAGTCTTTTTAATAAAATAAACTCCAAGATGGAGTATTGACCAATTGAAAAAGAGTCTTATAATGTCTAGACTTGTCAGAAATCAAATTTCTCCAAATAATAACTTTACTTGACATAATACAACAGGTCTTCTCTATTAAAATATTTTCAAATTGTCTAAAATACATCAAATACAGTAAAAAATAAAACAAAGCAAGATTTTTGTAACTCATTGACTGATTCACTTAATTAAAATAAAATCTACCACTTAAGTTAACAAGACACTACATCAATTATTTCCTCTTACTGAAACCTTTACAAATTAATCATCCAAACACTTTACACTTTCACTTTCAATTGATCAATTATAGATTAATGGAAGTATAAACAAAGATAGTTTTCTTTAATTAATTAACTGATTGATTCCCGAACTAATTGAGAAGAACCTTCTGAATTGTTAGACTTTCTTTAATTAAGAAAATAATCAAAGAGTTATTTTCTCCTACTGAAATATTTTCAATTCAAACATCTAAACATATCAAGCTTTACACTCATTCAGACGTAACAACTCATGAGACAGAATGAGCCACAAATTAATTTGGAAATTATCAGAATTGTTGGTCTCTTTAATAAAATAAACTCCCACCGTTCAGTTAACAAGAGCCCCCTTCTTCCACTGAAACCTTTTCAACTTAATCATACAAAACAATTTATCTTTATATTCTCATTAACATTTCATCCAATATAGTATGGAAAATAAACAAAAACCAGTTATTATTAACAATTGCTTAAGGAATTAACTAAATTTTATAATCTATTTCAAAAAATCCTCTCTACTGAAAACTGAAATTAATCTCCACAATTTTCTTATCACTTAAAAAAGTGAAAACAAAGTTTTTAACGTTATGACTGTTGTAATACTGGATTAATAAAAATCCAGTAAAACGTCATTAAATTAGTAAACTATAAGAGTGCAATAACTAAATATTAACTTGACAAGGATTAAAACAGCTACATAGGGAGTGAATAGAAACAAGAATGTTAAGACTTAAGCCTTCACAACCTCATTAGCATCAGTACTTATATAACACAATCAGATTAAACAATGTAGCAATGTTATTTAAGATGGAACATCTGAAGTGTTCATAGTTAAATCCCCCGAATGACACATTGACTAAAGAACGGTCGCACGCTAATAAAGCGAATAAAGCGAGTGGAAACGGTCAGGTAATATTTCTCATGGCAAAGATAATCTGCTTAGGCCCGAATTTATTTAACGTTTTCTTTAAGGTGTAACGAATGCGGCCGAGTGCGTGTGTGCACAGCAAAGCGGATGGCGGATAGCAGATAGCTGAGATGCATATCGTAATGCATTAAGGCGATATAGGTGAGTAAAGAGAGTGGAGTGGAGTATTGCAAGAAGAGGCGAGATTGAATTGAGAGAGTGGAGGGTCTGGGGGGAGCGATGGGGGGCCGACCAGGTGCAGGGCCCGGGGCCACGCATTCCGTACAAAACACGAGCTGTTTGCTCATCCTCGCGGTCGGAGCGGAGCTCCTTCTGCGACGGACGTCGTGACGGGGGGAACCCGACACCCAACACCTATCACTTTTCCTATCGCCCGTACTATAAATAACGTCATAATAAACGCGAGGGCCTTTTTTTCTTTCTGCATGATTTACGTGCGCCGTTGTTCCGCGTCAAAATACCAACGCGGATCTGATCGATGCACCTCTTTTGAGCTGCGGCCGAGAGTCAAACTTAATTGGCCACCGGTGAAATTACTTCATTTCGCTGCAGATTAGTTCGTTACAGAAGTTAATCAAAATTTAAAAAACATGTATATTAAGTATCATCATTTTTTACTTTTGTGAAAGTAATAACCCCATCTTCATGAAAATTATTAAGAAATAAAAAATTAGGTAAAAGGTCATTTTGTACATTGAACAAGCCTTTTAATGACATGTGTCCCTAATGTCCAAATGTTCCCAGTGGGAAACGGAGGGTGAGGAATTTCGATTCGGGCGGGTTGAACACGTGATGCCCGAATCGGTGAGTGATCCTTAAAAAACGGTGGGAACAGGTGAATGTCGGCGAAGACACACACACACAACATCCCATCCAGCACGGATGCACGGATATCTTTGTTCTAAGACATCGCTGATGGCAACTCCGATGGAATGTTAATTGCACTGCGGACTGCGGCTGGTCTACCGTGAGTACCCGGCCGTACAACTGCGTTGCCAAATTGATTCCGAAATTGCACCTTAAAATCGACAAATCGGTTTTTATCCCGTCGATATTCGACGATGATAATCATACGAATTATGTGTACTTTGGGAAAAAATGTGATGTGATTTACCAGACGATAGGTCTTCATGATTTTGGGAGGGTTTAGTAAAGGCCAGAAGGCATTTGAGATTGTAACGTATTTTATTTATTAAAATTAGTCCAAAATTTGTGAAACAAATGTATTTAATGTTATTGGTATTCAAAAATTAACAAAAAAAGGTTCTAAATAAAGGTTTCCCATCTTATTCTTCATTGAAATCTCTATTAAAATTTATTGTTTTTACAATATAATGAAAAAATTGTTTACCAATTTTTATATAATTAGATAGCATATATATTAATTACTTAGTAAACATTATCTTAAAATAAAATGGTAGAAAAAAATTCATGGATAAGTATACAAAATTTCGTGAATTGAAGCATTCTTGGCATAATTGAACTACCACCCTGTGCATATATTTTTGTAGTTTGGTCCCTGTATCATCATTTTTTATAATTTAAATTTAGGACCACTGAATATGATCTTAAGAGGCCCAAAATTTGACTTTCACACTGTTCTAACCATCTTCTTACTGTTCTTGAATTAATTTCAGCAATTCCTTCAGGTTGACATTAATTTTAGTTGAAGTTAAAATAATTTGGTTCATTCCAATTGTTCAGTTATTGATTCTTTTTTCAAGTTTTTCATATTTTTAATAAATTTTCATAAGATGCTATACTTATGGCCACCACTGTACGTGCTTTTGGCGAAAAGATTAGCTTTTATTAATAATACAATTCTATTATTTTTTGTAAAATTCGTACTCAAAAAATTAATGTAGTTTCTTAAATTTATGGAAATAGAAGTATATATTTTAATAGTAAACATTTCCAGTCAAAATTTAAGACTCTTAATTTTATTACTTTTTCTAATAAGTTATTTTTTAAACGATTTCAAGGTTTGTTTGAATGAAATGGAAAACATCAGTTTTTTAATAATAAACAAATTTATATTTTGTAATACTATAATAAATTAAAAAACATTTTAAATGTTAGCGGCAAAAGTTTTATTTTTAACTTTATTAGTATTTTTATTTATAATTAAATCCTAACGCCACAAAAATTCTCTAATTTTAATTTTTATTGTATTTTTTTAATAAAAAATATTGAAATAAAAAGTTGCCTGTACAAATTCTTTCAATTACAACTTTATTTGTGGTGAATTTTTTTACATAATTAGTTATAAACAACAATAATTTAATAAAACTATAAAATGAAGTTAATGAAGTAATAGAAAAGCTCTCAAATTCAAAGGAAACATTAAACGTTTCTAATAATTATAACAATTATGATTTTCACAGATCATGTTACATTTAGCCAATTTGTATTTGGTTAGGTTGAGTTAGATTAGCTTAGGTTAGATTAAATTAGATTGAGTTATTATTTAAACTACATTAAAAACAACATTTTAAGTGGAAACAATCGAAAAAGTGAATAATTATGGTGAATCGTAAATAAAAAGGCTAATTATTTCAGTATCAACACTAATCTTACAATATTCTGACAATTATGATAATTAAACTTTATCTAAATTTGAAATTTCCTTGTTACGAAAAAAACGACTGTTACCTAGACATAATAACATATTTCTCCACGGCAATAATACGAAAACATAGAGATACATATCTAAACAGCGATAACGCGTTTCAAAAAAAATTGGTCGCGGTCGACGAGAAAACTGGAAAACCCGACAATTTAAGTGACAAGAATGCAGTTAAACCCGCACGGCGAAATCGAATTGGTTTTGTTTCCATCGAAACCGAATTAAAAAACATACAAACAGACCTCCACAATCCGAAAGGTTCTACACCTGGCCGGAGAGATATTATTAATACCAGTAGGTGTTAATGGTTTAATAAGTTATCGTTATTAGCCAATATTCATTCATTTATGCAACGAAACTGACGTCACATTTGTTATTTAATTAAAACTAGCAAATAGCTGAATATATTCTGGTTAAATAGGCATATTAAGTTCATGTAATTTATTATCATTATTTTAGATAAATCGTTGCTGATTTCGCTGTGAAATAAAATCTACGTTTTGCATCGACGTTAAATTGATTTTCTAAAACGCTTGCAGTCTTTCTGCATATTTGATAGAAATCGGAATTAGATTAATACTGAATTTATTAATTAAACGTGCCTGATTACCATATTACAATTTAATTATATAGTTATAAATAGCCAATTGGAAAATTTATAATTGTTGGGAAAAATAAAAAATTCAATAAACACGTAAGAAATTAAGTCATTATAGAACAATAATAAAATATGCACATTTAAATTACTGTTTTAACACTTTGTTGTTTTAATAAGATTTTATTGGACATTTATTAAAAAATGTGTATATTATTTATATTGAATACATATTAATGTTGTTATAACATGTAATCGGAATAGGTTAGACTAAATTAGGTTATGTTAGGTTTAGTTAAGTTACGTCAGGTATGTTAGGTTGGATTACATTAAAAATAAAAAAATAAATATACAAATTATCTATAAGAACAAAAATTTAAATAAAAGGTTAAAGGAAAAAACATTACATACAAATAATCAGAATTAATAATGATTTTTTTAGTTCCCACTATGAAGAGATAGAATTATGTTAGATTATGTTATTATTTTGATCACATTAAAAATAAAAAAATAAATATATAAAAATTATATAAAAACAAAAATTTAAATATTGGTAAACAGAAAAACAATACTGAAATAATAATGATTATATTATTGCTATAGTTTTTTATTAATCACAAATTAACAATTAAAAAGAACAATTTTGACAGGTTGGATCAGACTATTTTAAGATAGATTACGTTAGGTTATTAAGTTAGTTTAATTCATAAGATAGTGATGAAGTTTTCTTCAGAAGCTCAAAGCGTACTTCAAGAATGGGAGTCTCACCCGTATTGAAATGCGCATTATTCATAAACATTGAATAAATACATAAGAGGTTTGGCCTTCCCGCGCTGGCAATGAAAATTATTATCTTCGCAAAAAATATATCTACATTCTAGGAAATGAGCATTATCATATTTTAAAAATTCATACATATAATTTATCAATTATGGGTACACGTTATTGCTCCAATCTAGATTTATCACTGTCTTTGACCGTTTGTTTTCATTAATTATGCGGATTATTCACCTCAAATGAACAAAAAAAAAAATAAATGATGAAATATCAATAACTATTAAATGAATATTAAAATATATATTATATAGTTTTTGATTATATTACTAACTAAAATTGACCAAATTATAAGCTAATATAAAACAGAATACCAGTTATCAAATACTTTTAATTTAATTTAGCTTTTACATAAATCAATCGCTTAATATAAAATTTGGTTGTAAGCGTTTTTTTACAAGAGAAGTTAAATTTTGATCATTAAGTATAAATTATTGAAATGTACATATGAGACAAATTATAATATAAATAAAAATCAAATATAATTAGGTTAAAATATATAAAACGAAATTACAACAACTGTATATATTATCAATAACAAATTATCGTTAAAAATATATTAGAATATTTGTATATTGATTTAATGTGGGATCAAAATATGAAATATAAAATAATTACCCATGTTTTAACTAACTTATAATGTAGCTAAGTTTTATTAGTTAAAAGACTTAAAAGTCCAAAATAATCAATATAACAATAAAACTAAATTGTACACGTTATCAGGTATCACAATATATATAATTAACTCGTTCATTATTATTATTATTATTATTTATGTAAAGATAAGTTTTGTCATAGAATAAACAGAATTTAAATATAAATTAATATTAATTAAACGATTTTCAGTAAAACTCTAGAATTATATTGACAAACGTGTTGAGCTATTGGAATATTACAACAAACACAATTATAATCAAGCAATTCGCAATCGATTGTTGACATATTTATTTCTGCATTGAATTGTCCGAGGCACGTACCAGGTCATATTGTTTATGATCGGCGATTAGAATTTGCCGCGGTTCATTAGGCGCAATTATATGTGGGATTTTACAATCGGAGAAACAAATACACAAGGAACGGAAGTAAACTTTACTACTTTAATTTATTGACGGTGATTTGTAATTAGTAATTTATCGATAACCTGTGATTGATACCTTGATATTTGCAATATTGATTCGAGCTTTATTAATGATCTGTTTTTGTAATTAAGTAATTTATCCTTTGTGTTTTTGTTTATGATTGTATGGATTAGTTAAGGTCAATTATGGGTTACTAGTATTTGAATTGAATGAAACTCATTAAGTAATTTGAATTGAATAATCACATTAATTAGAAGAAATACAAAAATGCATTTCTATAATATGACGAAATTAAATACAATTGTGAATAAAAAAAATAGTTTTAAATACTTATTCTACTCTTTTAAGATTTGGGCGAATGCGCAAGTTTTATGTGCATAACTGAAAATTTGAATGAATTTTAAGGATACAGTTAACAATTAAAATATACGGTGGCCTTAAGACTTAGCAATAAACTTAAGTTATAGTAGGAAGAGTTTTATTAAACAAATAATAAATAAGTGATAAAAAAGTTTTAATAATTCGTTTACGACCTTCGGAAGTTTAACTTATAAACTTATTTGGAAAAACCGAATGAAAAGCCAATAAACCAACATCGAACCCGATGAGCTTTAAAAACACAATAAGCCAAGTGTCAGATTCCATGTATATTTGGCAAGTCATAAATAGCGTCACAATTCCAATAAGCCGCACCAATATTTTATTACTTACGAATTTTTACACCCGGAAACAGCTTTTAATTTCGGTCAGGTCGAAACGCCGGAAATACCGAATTACGGGTCGCAATAAACGGCATCGGCGCATTATTATTTATTGTTTGTTTTGAATGCGAAGTCGAGTGCTTTGTGAGCTACTCTACCTGTGCGACTCCTCAAACAAATTTCACGGACTATTGCCGAGCACAAAGGCAATTGAGAATCGACCTGTGCTGTAAAATCGGCGATTGTTGGTGTGTTGCTTTTTTCTAAGGCACTCGAGTGGTCGTAAAATCATTTAAATGCCATTTCCGATACTTCCGGTAGACGGTTAATGACGGGGGATTTCCGACAATTCTAAGGTGTTTTGGGGTTTGTAAATGCTGTGAAATTATGAAATTGGTTGTATTGTAAAATGGGCATGACTAAAAATTGATTTATTATTTTTGTAACGGAGGGCAATGCGTATTTAACAATAAATGTTTATGATTATTATTACAGTTACTTTTGCTTAACAGTAACAAGTTACAATGTCAAAAATAATAATAAATTTTTCTAAAAATTATTTTTATTATTCTTAATGATTTAGCCATAACCCTTTCATTTAATATGAATGGTAAAATTAATATTAATTTACGATTTTTACTACTGGTTTTATATAGTATTATAAAAACAACTATATTCTTATTCTATAAAGTGTTACACATTTTTCTGCATTGTGCTAGACTTAAACATAGCAACTTTAATTATGAAAGGATTTTTAATATTAAATATGTGTTATTTAATTTAACATTAACACTTTTGGTACAAGTTTATATTTTTTTAAGCTTCGAGAATTGCTGTGATGAGTTCATTTAAATTTATGAAATTTTTATTTCTATGAATCTGGTTATAAACATATTCCTAACATATTTCTATGGGGTTGATATCTGGAAATCTGGACGAGCAAAACAAAACATTGATGCTTTGATTTGTCATAATTTTGGATTTATGCTTAGGATCATTTTCATATTGAAACATTTATTAAGAGCATCATTTCTTCAATATATGGAAAAATTACAGCATCCTCATAGATTAATTGGCCATGTTTCACTCTGGGTATAACTAAATAAACAAATAAAATAAATAAATATATATATTTTTTTAAAATACAATTAGATTGACTAGTTTCATATTACCCACAACAATAACAAAAAAAATCAATAAATATTACAGGTACTAGCATTCAATTCTAATTATGCAGTTCGTATTTTTAATATATTTTAATAAATTACTAAGTAGAAATATAAAATTTAAGGTGTTTGAAAATAAAAGCAACTTTAAAAGTTAACATTTATTATTATAAATATGAAACAATATGCTAAAAATTTTCTACAAATAAGTAACCCTAAACCATACTATACATATAATCGGTTATATATTTACAAAGTTACAAGTAGATCAATATACAAGGCACATAATTGGTATTAAAATAAATTAAACATAATATATTTAACTAATATAAGATCTTATATAAAAATTTTAATAATAATTCCAAACCAAAAAAATTTATAACAAATACAACAATATAAAAGTATGAATTTTAAAAAATTATACAGTAACTAAAGACAATAAATGGAAGTATTTAAATCTAAGTAGTGGGACTAGGAAGTGGATACATTAACTTTAAAAGCAAAATTAGAAGTAAAATCTTGCAAAAATTTGTACGTATTTGGAACGTAGTTTGATTTGCAGTATTTGCATTATCTGTGGCTGGGCAGTGTCGGTTAGACGCTGCTTTCAACAAAATATTATTATGATAATATACTAAGTTAAATTGGTATAAGTAAAAATAATTATATTATAAATACTTATATCACTTTGTAACGTATAAAAGCATATTAGTACCTTAATTTTAATTTTAAAAAACATGAGTTTATTGGAATGATACCAAAATTGAGTCAATGAGTAATAATAGTAATGATTATTCACAAAGTTACGAACTTGGGAAGACTAAAACTATCATGCTTTTGATTATTAATTAAATCACTGGATTAATTAAAAATGAATGTGATGCCAAAAGCTTATTATCAATATTTACAATCCATTAGTGATGTTACTACTGTATATATTTAAATGTATACAAATTATTTATAACACTGATATAAAAATTTGTTCACCTGATAACAAAATCTACACAACTTCCATCGTTAAGACTGATTGTCGATCAATTTTTTAATTCAATTAGAAATATTGCATTGTATGTGGTAGGCCATTATGCTGTCAACTGAAAAAGATTAAAAAAACTTAGACGTTTGCGTTATTGAAATTCTACAACTAACCGGCACAAAGCCAGAATGAGCAGGAATATTTTATCGGAATACTTAAACCTTAGGAACTGTTACTTTGTTCACAAAATTCGATTGCATTGTTATGATAAGCTGCAAATGTAAGCGTGATTGTGGGTTAACAGTAAATGTAAAAAATTATCGTTAAAATGTTGTATGTTGTTGTAAAAAATTAATATAATTTCCTGCAATGATTATCGCTAAACAAGCGCTAACACCACAAAACAATGTGTAAAATAAAATAATTAAACATTTTCACAAATGAAAATACATGGAGAAACATTCAAGCTTGGCATTTGATCAAAACCGCCCCTAAACATTGCACACGAATTCGCTACTATAAAAACATTCAAACCCTACAATGATATTATCGTTAGAAAAACAGTCTTTAGATTCGCTAGTTCAGATTCGTGCCTTGTCTAATACTTAGGCCTGACCTCCTTGAAAGTCCAGTGCTGATATGCATTGTTGAAGTCGCAAGGCATGAGGTAGAGATGCGACGTTTGGGGATGTAGAGCCATGCATTTTCTGTGGACGCGGTGCAACAGTGTCTTCGAGCTTTCGTCGTACATCCAGGGTCCGTCCACGGTTCCCAGACGGCAGAAAGCTAGCTTTATACCCTGACCGTCAGCTTCAATACATCTGTAACATTAATGTGTGTTAGATAAATAAGGTAAATCCAAAATCAATAAGTACCTTTCACCAACGCCAAGTTGTCCCTTAGCGTTGAGTCTCATCAGCTGGTTATTGCCATATCCATGACAGTGTTGTATAGCCATCAGTGAAGGCGGCGCATGTCCCAGGGTGTCCAGACACTTGTTGACGGCCACAGATCTCAACTCGCCGTAATGCAAATTGGGTGGTAACTCGGGGAACTTGTCCAAAACGTCGTACGCCACGTTCTCCATATACCAAGCGAAACTCTTGCACTGCAGGCGATTCTTCAGTTCCAACTGTTCAGTTATGTCGCCCATATCCAAGAAGCGGGCCAACGGTTCTCTGGTGTAGAAGAACTGTTTGTACTTCTCGTCGAACCACGTTTCGATTACCCTCTTGTAGTTGATGGTGATCAACGGACCCTTCTTCTGCTTCGCCAGCTTGCCGAAATTGTAAGGCATGAAGCTGCGGTACACGTGGCCGACGCGGGAACACGGCACCCACTCGATGCTGCCGCCGCACTGCCATATCTTGAAGCTCAGTTCGAAGTTCTCGCCGCCCCACACCAGAAGACCGGAATCGTAGGCGCCCAGCTCGAGGAAGTATTTGCGGTCGATGGCGAACAGGCCGCCGGCGTGGGTGGGACTTTTGTACGGTTCGCTGTTGTGTTTACGGGTTCTGAGTTCGCGTTCCGGCACCTCGTTCTCCTTATACAGCATGCCCCACTCGAAGATTCCTAAAATTATAATTTGTTTCAGGTTCTTTCCGACAATAATCCTTTAAATGAATCAAATATATTAACGAATTAAGCTAAATAATATAAGATACGTAAGATGTTTCATAATAATTATAAATTATAAATAATACTATTCAATATTATACTAAAAATATACTAAACAAATTAATTTTGTTACTTAAAGATTTCTTATTTAAATTCAATTTAAAGGAATTAACCATAATAAATTTGTCATTTTATCAGTTGTCTATCTATCTAAATCTCAAAAATACATAGCTCTTAATTGCCTGATGAATTTTATGACAAATATTATTTTTTATTAAAATTGCAACGTTTGTTTTTTTTTCTATGTTTCTATGCAAATATAGAATGTATATTTGTAAAGAATATGTATTATCTGAAAGTATTTGATAAATTTAATATTATGCTGGTTTACTACATGAATATTAATGATAGTAATCGCAAATATTGATAAAAAGAGACTATCAAACAAATAATTTATGGGTGAAATTTGTTTTTAAATTGTTTTCAAGATATATTAGAAAAGCAAACTAAAACGTTTTCTAATCTGTACTATTTCAAAATTATAATATACAGTAGTGACCATAATTATGGCAACAACAAGTCTCGTCATGCTCGCCACAATCTCTAAACATCAACCCTATAAATCATGTTTATAATCAAACTCAATACAAAAATTTTAAAAATTTAAATTAAAGCAATTCAAAAAGATTAAAGGAATATAGACTTCGTATATTCGGGAAATAATCCAGTAGATGTCACAGACATGGGCCAAAATTATAAAACAAAAAGGATATTATACAATGTTAATTTAAATATTATTCTAAATTAAAGTTGCTATATTTATGTCTAATTCAACAAAAAAACGACAATAATAAAATATGTGAGTTATGATTCAAATATTTAACATTTTAAAAAGTTGCTATAATAATGGCCACTACTTTACATACTTTTACATCAAATAAATGATCTGTTTAAATAAGTAAATATTTTCCTATGATTTAACTTAATGGCATGTTTTAAATATATTTTTGTTATAATTTTTTTATTAACACTTGTTTATATTTATATTAAACACAATGTGAAAAAAATATTTCAATTGAAAAAATTGTAAGACTTGAAATAGGCATAAAATAATTACTGTACTTGCCTCTAAAGTGTCTATCATCCCCATAAACAGGTCTGTACTCAAAAGTTTTGTGATCAATTCCATCAATCACAGGGACAGTCATTGTTTTTCTGTCCCTGTAAATTGGAGCCAATAACGGCGGCAACCAATTAGTGTTGACCTCACAATGGGCATCCAAAAACACAATGACCTCGCCTTTAGCTTCTTTCGCGCCCCTCGACCTTGTACGAATCAGACCTTCTCTTTGGTGGTTCCTGATCAGTCTAACTTTGCCATCAAACTGTTCAATGTAGGCATCCAAGTCGTTTTTCAGTTTTTCCTTGTCACTAAAGTCATCAACCAGAAGGATTTCCTTAAGCACATGTTTTGGTGATCGATTAAGGACTGAGTGGACTGTTCTCAAAAGCACACTCCACCCTTCATTGTGAAAAACAATGATCACACTAGTGGAGGGCAAATCATATGGATAATCCCAGTGTTTGCACTCAGGCAATCTAGTGTCCAATATTGTCCTGTCCAGTGAAATCTCATCAGAACATGCCACATTCATACCATACTCAGATTCAGACTGGTCTGCATCATTTTGTTGTTCCTGTCTCAAGTGATGTGCCTGACCTTTTTCTCCAGGTCCATCCCTGTCCTCTATTTCTTTTGGTTCAAAATTACCCAACCCTTGCACCAGTTTAGGCATTCTACCTTCTAGTCTAGCTGATCTAATTGGAGCTGATTCACTTTTTTTGTCATATGTGGAGAGCATGTAAAGTAAAACTAGTACAATGACAACCAAACAAACCGCCCTCACGGTTCGTTGTTTCCTACCCAACAACGTACGTACCCCCATGTTTCACTATGTGAAAGTTACTGTAAAATCACATTTAATTAGGTGATATTCAATGAAAACAACGGAATACTTACCGGTTTAGGCGAGACCATAGATGTGCGATGCAAATTAAATGGGACGAGGCGAGGGGAGCGCTTTTACGAACAAGTTACAATTAAAATTCAGTTTTTGAAATTCGACGTGATGACAACTAAACACGTAAACACTACCGGTGATATTTATTTTGACATTTCCGATTTACCTCGACAAATGAGACACCAAAGGTAAAGTGAGTTGATAGAGAAACAGGTATCCGATACTTTAACTACTATCACATAGATGTCACTAATAACTCAAAGGAAATTCTAAATTTTACTTATTTTGCTTTATTGTAATTTCGACTAAAATAATTTAATTATTTATTTTATGTTATATCAAAATAAAGGAAAAAAGGTTTATTATATACGAAATAAATTATGTTTTATTATTAAATTATAATTTAAATAAAATTTATGTGCAACTAAAATTAGCTAATCATATAAATATATATTAAATTATAAAATAAGTATATTAATTGAAATTCTTATATGAAATAATTATTCTCTTAAAATAATTAAAATAAAACACATTTATAACAACAATTTAATGATATGCTAAATACATTTGCAATAAAAATATGGTTTCATCTAATTCTATTTCAACTATATTCAGTTTATTCAGAGTAACTTCAACCCTGCTCAGTATTTCTCTTTCTGGTGGAGTAATCATTTCTTCAATCTACAAAACAACATCATCATCATAATTGTTAAGTATTTATTTGTTACATACATCTTTAATCTGATCCTCTTCTGCACCCTTTTCTTTCATATCCATTACAATTGTATCAACTCTTTGTTTTTTAACTATTATCCTTTTGTTTACTTCCTTTTCATGGTTTTTCCTTGTCATAATATTAAAAAGTGATTTATAACAATGTTCAAGAGTTGTCCTAACAATTTGATCCAAATTAATATGAAATAATGTAAATGATTTATTTGGCCCATTATTTGAAGCAGCTTTTCTCAATTCCTGAACCTAAAATATTGATCACAATAATCAAAATTTGATACATTCTAATCTACATTATTGTACCTGCAAGAAATTGTCCTCCAGCAACAAATAAGAGAGCCTTTTAGCTTCCTTGGCTGGTATCATTGCCAATCTCTGTATCTCATCTGGCTCAATATACTTTTTCAGTTTGACCAATCTAAAAATTCTTGCTGCTTTAGTGTCATACTTCTCTAACACCATTTGTTCCACAGTTTCCCAAGCAAACTTTTCAAAAGTCTCTTTCATAAATATCTGGAAAGATCCACCACTGGCTTCACCTGCTTTTCGTATAATTTGACTACTGTCTTGTTCTATGACATTCACATATTGATCAAAGTATGCTATTAATTCTTTGTGGGTGTCCTGTCTTTTTACAATATCTTTAATCTCCAATATAGGCACTGGATTAGATAAATCCGCCCAAGGTTGAGTTCTTATGTACATTTGTCTTAATAAAAGCTTTACAAATTCACCTGCATTTTCATCTAGCTTTCTTGTGAATGCTGTGACTATGATTTTATCCCTCATGTCTTGGTGAAATCTATCAAAATTGGCTCCCCAATACACATCTTTATCTGGAATATTATCTATAGTCTCATTTCCTGCTTCAATATTTGCTAGCACTTTTATATCAATTTCAGGCATTGCATAAAGTTCATGTTCTAAAATTTCTAGTTTGGGCACAGGTTTATCCTCCTTTGCGTAAGGCATTCTCTGCAGATAATGTGCAGTAACTAAAGATTGAAAGTTTTCTTTCAATTGACTGAAAGAAACTGGCTCTTCTTTAGTTTTCCGCAATCTTTCCATAACCTTTAACAACAGTTCAGATGCTGTGCAGTAACCTCTGTGCAACACTTCTTCTACAATCATTTCAGTCTCGTCGCCAAATTGCTTCTTTATTAAATTATTGTATTTTGGATATCTAAGCATTAATAGTATTCTATCCGGCTTCAATGTGTAATTTGCAACACTTTCATTTCTATTGGGCACAAATTCGACCAGATTATATTTAATTAATATGCATAAGGATTCTTTCACCTAAAAATTACTTAGTATGTAATAAGTTAAAACTTAATACGCATACATACCTTTGAAAGGGGAAGTTCTGTGTACTTGATAATATAAAATAATGGATTTGTTCCATACTGAAACAGAAATGATACCACTTTTTCAATCACCGGCCCAAAACGTTCGAGTGTAATCAGACGAACTACTTTGCCAAATTGAACGGACATTTTTGACTTGATTAGTCAATGAATGTTTTATTTATTTACATTTGTCGAGACAGGTTTTAGGTTAGAAAATGAGGTTATGAACAATTATCATGTGTACTTGAAAAACATATAAATATATTCCAAAATACAGCGACACTGGTGTCCGAACTGATGTACTAAAATATACAAAATTTAATACATTCGAAATGATAAAATTATAAATAATTGCTTGTACTATTGTATTTTATTAAATTAATAATTCTTCAAATAAAACATGTTAATATGTTCTTATAATTATGGTATTCACTGTTAATAAAATCAAACTACTATTATTTCTATTTTATATACTTTATTTATTTAGATTGAAATTAATTTAATAAAAAAAGATACTAGTCTAGTTAAGCATAATACTGATAGTTATTCACAAATAATTCCAAAAGTGACTGTTAACAATAGTTCCTTGTGTGTAAGGGGGGAATTCACAGACGGTTCCTTTGATTAACACACTAATCGGCGCAAAGAAAATTCTAAAATTATCTTCACTGTAATCCAAACTCGATATTAAAAAGTTAGACATTCTATCCGAAATTACCCAAACATTTTTGTTCCTATCAACTTTAACATCTGCAGGAAATATCAATTCAACATCATCTTTATCTACTAGTTGTACATTCTCTTGTGAATAGGGTTTCATAGAATTCCAACATCCAACTCCGTTTTGGTCTATTAAATTGAAGAACTGAATACCGTCTTCATCCATAACTCGTGAAGTGGTGTGACCGTTTGGTCCCCTCTCGGCTAGAGCGACAAAATCGTGATAACCATCGTCTACTTTAGAACTATTCCTTAAAATAGCAGTAGAGACCGCAAACTCCCTATGACTAGCCAATGGACTAAAGTATAACGTCCTGAACCCGTTAGTCTGTAGTGGAGTCAAGGACATGCCGAAAATTCCTTCCTCACCCCATTGGAAGTTCAATCCGTCAATATTGAAATCACCCTTCAGCGGATCCGGCATGAAATAGCTGTGTGTGAACCTCCAAGACTTGTTCTCTTGCCAGGAGTACACAATCAAACCGTAACCCAATTCGTCGCTCAAATAAGCGTAAGCGTCATCGCAAGTGTTGCCCATGTCCACAGCAATATTCGCAATGAAAGTATTCGCGTTCGTGTCCTCCGGTCTTAGTTCGTATCTTCTCAACCGCGTATTGGTTCTGAGGTCGAAGACGTTGATGGCGTACGGACAAGGATTTTGGGTGGTGTTACCTATGCCGAAGGTGCCAGTATCGAGTACCCATAGTCTGTCGCATTCGTCGGCTTTTATTCTGTATACCGTCGATAATCCAGACTCACAGTTGCCTAATTCGTTCGATTCCCAATCGGGATAAGGTGTTAGAAGAGGTGATTTCGTCGTGAGGTGCGAGTCGATATTTATGTAATTTAATGTTGCTGGTATTCCTAGAAAATATTAGTAATAAACTAATTGTATTAATTAATTAATTTATATAAATTATTTATGTAAGTATTTTTTTTTGTAGATATTGTTATATTAAAATGGAGAATTATTGTTTTTCACTCCAAAATAAACACGCAACTTATTGGGAAAGTAAAATTTTTGTATTACTTCATCAAAAGTATTTCCTCATTTATTCTATATTATTATAATTCATAAGAATTATCTTAGTTTATGCATATGCATGTATTTATATTTTATTTTGCAATAGCACTTTATACAACAAGTTTCAATTTTTAAAAATCAAGTTTATGGGAGCAATTAAAAATATATTTTCATATGATACAACAAGTATTTTATTCGATCTGTATGAAAATGGGGCAACTATGGTAATTATATCATTAATATCGTAAATAGGCTGCAATAAAATGTAACAATTGTAATAACTTAAAACATTTTTTTTAGACAAATAACATTTAAATGTTTTATTCTCACACAAACGTATAATATATTTGTTACACAAGTGTTAATTATTTTTTCTCTAATTCATGTTTTAATTGACACTTTACAAATATTTTAACTCTAACTTTAACTAATTTTACACATTTATACATGGAATTTTCTGAAACTCTTTCAAATTTCCTACGTTCAATTTATTTGTCCAGTGTCCTCTTTGTATTTTCCATAAATTTATATATTTCCTTTAATAGATTTAAACGTTAAAAATCTCGTTCAAAATTAAAATTACCATATTTAAGTCCAATTCAGAAAATTATATCTAACATTTTATAGAATATGAATATATTAATTTTTTTAATTAACAAAAGAGTTATGTCTAAAATATTTAACATTTTAAAAAATTGCTACAATACACATTTGTATGAAAATGGTTTTATTGAAATATTTATTAATTTATAAATATTAAATGTTTTATATCACATGAATTAGTTAGTTCTTGGTGAAAATAAATTATTTCAATCAAAATAATTTCCTAATGAAATTTTGGAATTATATAAATAATTTTATACATATAATTTTGAGTAACGTATAAACAAAAAATATACTGCCGAAACTTGACATTTTCTGAGCTAATTTTAATTATTTTAATACAGATGTTATAATAATATAAATATTTCAATTATTAATATGTAATTTTTTCAAATAAAATAAATTTTATGCCAAAACGAATACAAAAACTACACATTTAATATAAGAAATTAAATTAACATTCATTTATTTACCTTCTCTCCATCTGGGAACACTAACAAATAATTTTTCGTTCCAAATTTCTATGCCGACTGGAAGATTATTCGCTGGCTTAAATCGTCCTGTGACTAAAGCCCTCAGTTTCTCTTCCTGGGTTGGATAATTGTAATCCAACGCCTTCCAACTAAACACTTCCTGAAGTCGGAACGTCGCTAATGCACTATTCACGAATAAAACTGTTGAAATCAGTGCTAATTTCATGGTAACAGTTATCTGTAAGGTGGACATTTTTATGAATAACTTGTGATGTTGTATAGTAGAAAATTAAGTGCTGACAGGATTGACTTAGTGGTTATGCAGAATTTATAAATTATTCCCCACGATTTATGCCGATGTTGGGAAGGGGTAAGTTAATGGGTGGGGAAAGGGTTATTGTTATTATAAATTTATATTATGATATTTTAAGAATTTCCTTGTATTACGAATTACTGCACTTATATTTGGTCTATTAACGTTGGAATTAAGTTTTTTGGAATTTTTGAAATACATTGTGTAACATACATACTTTAATGCAAGTAAATTATTGGTGAAATATCACAAAAAACTCTAATTTTGACTGCAATAATCACAACATGCACACAAAAGCACTGTACGTTTTATTTCCTCAATTCCTAATTTATATAAATTTTCAAAGGCAATGGAAGGATTATACAATCGACTTATCACAAGGTAAAGCTTTTCATTGATCTGTAATCTATTGCATTCACCAAAAATCGTCATGGACATTTGAAATTTTTTACATGCCTGTAAATATACATTCCTTTTACCAAAAAAGAACAAATCGACTCTCATTAGCACTTCATCTGATGGATTATCAACATATTACTTAAATAACTGCGGATACGTCTTTGAATGAACCAATTGGTGGGTAGAAAGTAGAAATCAAGCATTTTTCCTGTTCATTAGGAACTGATCGCGACAATTAACACTGTTATGGATCCTATAAGAAGGCCTAATCGGGCTTTAAAATGTAACTGGCTGCGCTACATGTTCATGTGCTACCCATCTGTTACTCAAACTGTGCGACAGAATAGAGGAATTTGAATGTTACGAAATCTTTTGTGTAACTGAATCGACCATTCAGGTAACTGATGCATTCGCCAATTTTTGAAATAGAAACATACATATCCCATATTCTTTCATTGTATTTTTTGATTTCTTTAGTTTATTAAACTTAAATTTTTTTATTAAGTTCACACTCTCGTTCATTTTCATCATTTTTTTCAAAAAATTGTTATTCAAATTAAATAAAATAAATATTTTGCTTAAATTATCACTGTCAAACAAAAATTACACTAAAGGTACTTAAAAAACTGTATAGTTCGTTTAAAACTTACATTTGTTTAAATTGTCTGAAACTTTTTTAATTTTCATTAATTTGTAAATTCTTCTTTAATGGAACATCGACATTCATCATTCATTTTTATATTAAATAATATTAATGAACTTATTTATTCAACTGTCTGTTATTGTTGTGGGTATAATAAATTCAATTAGTCTAATTAATATCTTTTATTCCTTTTTTTCTTTAGCCTTAAATAAAAAATAATTCATTTAATCCATAACTTAAGCAATTAATCACGGTTCGACTGTCCCATTAATTAAATCTGTATTGAAATTCAGAAGTATGGAAATAAAGTGCGTGTGTTATTCAGGGTTAAAGCCGCACACAGTTACATTCCGCATAAAGTGGATTATTTGTCCGATGAAATGGGACAGGTTTCAGACATTGAAATGTATTTAGTTCAACGTTGTCTCTGATTTGTCCTTAATCGATTTAGAAATGTGCAAAACGTTTTCCCAGTTGCTATTTACTTTTTAATTTTTATTACAGCGGAAACGTGCCCGCAATAATTGAAGCGTGGGGAATGTTTATAAAATATTTTTAATTTTTAAATATTTGCCGCAATTAATTGAAAAAAAAAATAATTTGATTAAAATAGAAATACAAATGTAGCTATTTTATAATAAAGATATTACGAATTTCATATATTTCATAGATTTAATAGACTTCATAATTTTCATAGATTTCATAGATTTCATAGATTACTTAGATTTCATAGATTTCATAGATTTCATAGATTTCACAGATTTCATAGATTTCATAGATTTCATAGATTTCATAGATTTCATAGATTTCATAGATTTCATAGATTTCATAGATTTCATAGATTTCATAGATTTCATAGATTTCATAGATTTCATAGATTTCATAGATTTCATAGATTTCATAGATTTCATAGATTTCATAGATTTCATAGATTTCATAGATTTCATAGATTTCATAGATTTCATAGATTTCATAGATTTCATAGATTTCATAGATTTCATAGATTTCATAGATTTCATAGATTTCATAGATTTCATAGATTTCATAGATTTCATAGATTTCATAGATTTCATAGATTTCATAGATTTCATAGATTTCATAGATTTCATAGATTTCATAGATTTCATAGATTTCATAGATTTCGTAGATTTCGTAGATTTCATAGATTTCATAGATTTCATAGATTTCATAGATTTCATAGATTTCGTAGATTTCGTAGATTTCGTAGATTTCGTAGATTTCGTAGATTTCGTAGATTTCGTAGATTTCGTAGATTTCGTAGATTTCGTAGATTTCGTAGATTTCATAGATTTTATAGATTTTATAGATTTTATAGATTTTATAGATTTTATAGATTTTATAGATTTTATAGATTTTATAGATTTTATAGATTTTATAGATTTTATAGATTTTATAGATTTTATAGATTTTATAGATTTCATAGATGAGTTCATATATTTTATAAACTTAACACACTATAAGCGGGTCAGGTAAAAATACCCGTCTCAAGAACTGCTGATTGTTAGCTGGCCGGGTAATTTTTACCTTTTTGAATGTACTTACTTTAAAAGCGGGATGAGATAATTTTACTCTATTGGTTTACATACGGAACTGAAAGAATTATCTCTTATTTTTTGTTATAATTCAACAACTTAGTTTGGACTATTTTGTTGCCCGCCTATAGTGTGTTAATATTGACAATTGTTGAAATAAATAGTCTAAATATTTTGTTTTATCAAATCATCAATCAATCAATTATCAATAAATAACGAATATAAAATTTAGAATTAGTTTCATGAATCAATTATTATTATCATTATTTTTATATATTTTACATAAATTGCTCAAAAACTGGAAAATAAATACGTTAATACCAGTTTATTACATAATACATAAATGTCAACGCAGCCTTTACAGATGTAATTTTCTATTAATTAATTTACTTTCAAACAACTATATCAGTATTTACTTAACAAGAATTTTTTTCCTTATTTAGAAAAGTAATCAAAAAATAAACATGTAACTTCCAGTGGAGCATATATTTAATCTTTGCTTATAACATACAATTATGTATGTACTAAAAATAAAGTAATTAGTAAAAGTTGTTTGTATTCTGTGAGTATTAAATCGATTACTTGAAAAAGTCTCTTATTTGTGAGAAAACAGGTATCCTGTGTTCCAAGAAGGCCGCGTTTAATCGCATGCAATTCCCATCAATGTGAAGTGCATGCAAGTTCCAGAAACCGGAACTCATCGGGCTTCGAAATTAGCAGAAGACACGCACACCACCCGAAATCCCGAAAACGCCGCGTTGCACCACCATCGCGGCTGCGCATCCCCATCCAACCCCCCGTGATCAATACGCCACGGCGCAACCACGCAACCGTTCCCCTCCAAAAACTCAAAACACACGGTGTCACCGTCGGAAGAGGACGTCGCGACGCCCTCCGTCCGTCGAGTCTATAGAGTGCTGGTGCGAGTGCGAGTGCCCCCCTCTTGGTGTGTCTGTAGAGTCTTCCGCCACGCTGTGCAAGGTGTTCCCCAGTCCGGGCACCGCCCGCAGCGTTTGGGCTCTGCCGCAGACCTCGTGCAACATGGTGGCGGACACGGATCATCCGGCGGCCAGCGTCAAGGACGCCGCCGCCGAGGCGGACATCGCCGAACAACAGCACAAGACCATCTTCGACTTGGTCAAGTGCGGGTAAGAAGAAGACTCGGCCAATAATGAACCTAAAAGAGTAGAAAAATAATATAAAAACAAAACACTTCACAACTTGAGTGAATGTTTGAATGTTTGTTTAACTTTCAAAGCACTTTTATTTTCTGAAAATTTGACATTTGACCTAGATAACTTCTATGAAAATTATTACTTATTAAAAGTGTCTAGTGAAGCAACGTCCTTGCAATTAATATGAATTGACACAATTTACCACTTCTTCATTTAAAATATATAGTGCATCTAAAATAAAAACTTCTAAAATTTCTAAAAAGCTTTTATATATTCAAGGTAATAATTTATCATTCCTTAATTTAAAGAATATTTAAAATATTTGATCTATAAACAAAATCAAAAATTAAATTGGAATAAATTTAGTTAACTTTTAATTATAATGTAATTGTCTATTTTTTACAAATATAATAATTATATTAATATTAAAATTTAAAGATTTTTCAGTATTTAAACAATATTTAAATACTTAATTTGAGTTTTGAGTCCAAAATTTTTTACAATGAATAAACATGTTAACACAAAAAAAATAGCAACTTCAGATATTATCCAGGAGGAGATTTAATTAATATTCATAAATTCCAGAGAGATTTCGGACATAGAGGACTACGTAGAGAAGTTCGGCACCGAAGTCCTCCGTGACCGCGACGAATGGGGCTACACTCCCGCCCACTGGGCGGCTCTGGACGGTAACGTCGAAATAATGCGTTACATCGTCGATCGGGGGGCGCCTGTCGACCTGCCCTGCCTAGGCACCCAGGGCCCCAGGCCCATTCACTGGGCCTGTCGCAAGGGCCATGCCGCCGTCGTTCAAGTACTACTGCAGGCGGGGGTTGCAGTAAACGCTGCCGATTTTAAGGGACTGACGCCGTTAATGACGGCGTGCATGTTTGGGCGAACAGCCACCGCCGCATATCTTTTAGGTGTGTTTCCCATTAATGTTATCCCAAAAGGTGGTTTTATTTTGTTTGATATTTTTAGGTATGGGGGCGTTGAATCATTTGCTGGACATCAACGGAGATACGGCGATGCACTGGGCGGCCTACAAAGGGCATGCGGACTTGATAAAACTGCTTATGTACTCGGGAGCCAACCTACAGAAACCTGACCACTTCGGATCTACTCCCTTGCACTTGGCCTGCCTTTCTGGGAGTGTTAGCTGTGTTAAACTTTTATGTGAAAAAGTAATTGACCCCCTTATAATGTTTCTACTTAAAAATCAAGTTTTTGGCTACTTTTCCAGAGTAATATTGAATTGGAACCACTGGACAAAAATGACAAGACACCATTGATGCTGGCACAAAGCCACAGACACGGTGATATAGTGGAGTTACTTAAAACGGAGGTGAAGAAACGGTCCAGTTGGTTTCCACCAATCAATGAAATATGGGGCCTTCTGTTCGGAAAAGCGGGTAATTCCAAAGCTCCCCTCCTGTTCTTTATGTGCTCCGTCCTTCTGTGGGGTTATCCCATGTACGTCATCAGGGTAAGCCAACAAAAATTCTTCCTATAATTGTCTTTTACTATTTACTATTATCAGTGCATTCCAATCACATGGAACATCTTGAGAGGCTCACATTACTGCTTCATCTATTGGAACGTGGTGATGTGGGTGTGCTGGGTGATTGCCAACAGAAAGAATCCGGGCTACATTCCTATGAATTCTGAATCGTACTACAGAGCAATAAAACAAATTCCTTATTTTGATAAATGGAAAAAGCGGAACGCCATTCTGAACCGCCTCTGCCACACCTGTAGGTGCCTAAGACCCTTGAGGGCGAAACATTGCAGAATTTGCAATCGATGCGTCTCGTATTTCGACCACCACTGTCCGTTCATCTACAACTGCGTCGGTCTGAGGAACAGGACGTGGTTCTTCTTGTTCGTGATGAGTGTGGCCATTAATTGTAGTTTTACAATTTATTTCGCCACTTATTGTATAGCCATCGAAGGCTTTGGAATCATGTACATATTAGGACTGTTTGAGGCATTCGTGTTCTCCGGTCTCGGTTGGATTTTGACGTGTACATCGGTTAGTATCAAAGTTGAGTTGAGTTAATTGAACGTGTTTTACTGATGTTTGTTTTGTTTTAAGGTGCTACACGCTTGTATGAATCTGACCACGAACGAAATGTTTAATTATAAACGTTACCCATATCTAAGGGACAAACGAGGAAAGTATTTCAATCCGTTCTCGAGAGGTCCCATCCTCAATTTGATCGAGTTCTTTTTCTGCACACCGGAAGATTACGACGATGATTACGGATACGAGTACATATGATATAGAAGAGTCAGCTGTAATAATGATAAGAGATCACACAAATAGCTTCCCAAGTTAGGAATGAATCTGGAAAGAACTCCGAAATTGGATCGTACCAGATAACGAAGTTGCCTTATATTGCTTTCAATCACTCTGATCGTTTGTGTGTTGTTGACCGTTATTTTGTGCTTGAAGTTTTGGCGGACCTTTTATTTGATATTTCTGAAATCAAATGTCCGCTTGTATCTTTTTGAATGTTCTTGAAATTTAACGATGCTTAAATTGTACGGCTGTGACTCCTAGCTTATATTGAAGTGTTGTTATCTTTGGACTCTGACTCACTTCGGTGCAAGAACCAAACTATTTTTAAGTGTTTTAATGGAGATCTTTCCACGATTTACTTTACACAGTATTACATTGTTTTCTACCGTTCACTTTTTGAAGTGGAATGTTTTTTGCAATGCAAAAATTGTTTGTTATATTAACTAAATTTTGTAATTGAGCTTAGAGCGAATAAAGTTTTTGAACAAAATCAATTTGTTTCACTTTCTGAACTTAAAGGTGTTAAATCAATAATTAAATAAAACAAAATCGGAATATCTATTCCAAATAAATTAATAAATGTGATTTTTCCTATCAGTATTATTGAAGTTCAACTCAAAAACGTACATATAACTTTTAGTATTATAGTATTTCAAGCATTCTTGCATTCAAACTACATCATAGTAAACTTTTCATCAAAGAACAATGTATAAAAATGTTTACAAATTAGAAGACAAAATAATTTAAATAATAAATTTAGATTTTACAAATTAAATTGGTTACAAATTATTTTGGTTACAAAAGTTTTTAAAAACCAATTTTCAGTAGTGGCCATAATTAAAGCAACCTATTAAATTACATTAAAAATATGAGCTATACTACTTGAACTGGATACAAGTATCTACAACATTTATTGTTTTCTCTGTTAGTCTTGTGAAAAAATTATAACTGTGTGATACTAGAGAATTATTTAATCAATGGTCAGTGTGAAACTGTAAAAAATGTTATAATTCAGCGTAAATAAGAAATAGAGAAACATGAAAAGATAGTTAAGTGTTTACAGCTAAAAAAGTCAATCGTTTACCATATTACTAAAAAAATTTGAAAAACTAGCTAAGTGATGGCTACGAAGATATTTGTCTGAGTTCGAAAAACTTGAAAGAAAATATATAACTGAATTATTCAAATATAAAAAAACAATTCAATCTTATTATCAACTGAAATTAATTCCAACCTGGAAGAAATTGGATTTGAAATTGGTTCAAGGCTCGTGAGAAAATAAGTATTGGAAGGAGATTCATTTGACTTCAGATCTACAAGAAAAATCCTGGGTAGTAGTTTTTGTGACGGATCTAAATTTATTTTATAAAAAATGTTTATGTTAAATATCCAAAATTACACAAAAAATGTAATATACCTACATAGAACGGTTCAATTATTTACAAGAATATATGTGCTTCCATATATTGAAAACACGAAGCTCACAAAAAGAATATTACCCAAAGTATTAATGTTAAATTAATTAACACAGATTTAATTATCAAAAATCCCAAAATTAAAATTGTTACATTTGGGTAGGGTTCAATTCAGAAAAATATTAGTAACATTTTATAGGATAATAATTTAATAGTTTTTATAATGCTGTATAAAACAACGGTAAATTAATATTATTTTAATAGTTCACATTAAATATGGCACGTTATGGCTAAAATATTTAACATTTTAAAAAGTTGCTGTAATAATGACCACCATTGTATGTTCCCCATTATAATCTTTGCTTTGTTGATAATTTCGTACTTGCACTTAAAGTTGTTGTTTGTGTATTATGATGTTTCTGCTGTTCTTTATTATAAAAAAATTATAATTCATCTAAGGGATAAATAAAATTTAAAATGAAATACACCATTTAACTTACCTATCCTAATCAGATTCTGGATGTACGTGACCTACATTAAGAACCGTGAACCTATTTGTGTGAAAGTGGCCCTTACATAAAATAGGCCAAACAATACCGGATTTGGAAACACGTTTGTGGTTGGTACCCAATGAAAAACTCAAATAAAGCGGTCGGTGTCCTAGAAGTTTCCGCCGAAGTCATTAACCCTTCATAAAGGTCTTTTACCTTCCCAAAATCAAACACTCGAACTCGAAGAAGAGAATGAAGAGCGAATGTGGCCAAATAAGATATCCAGAAGCACCAGGTTTAAGGCGACGTGTTAATTCCTTCATACAACTGGGAAAATGTCTCGACTAAATTCGAATTGTTAGCACCGTTACCTTAAATTTGTTTGATTTTTTTCGGATAACCGAATAAATACAGACGTCCATAAATAATTCATGTGGTTATTTTTGCGGATTTTCGGGTAAATATTTTGATGTCACCTCCACCGTCCTTGGCCCCGCGATTCGGAGTCGCACCAACCGAAAACAGCCCTGACCAGGCCCAATTAACTTCTTTTTTATTTATCCGAATCCATATATATATTTTTTGGTGTTTTTACTCGAGTGTGTTGACCTGTCTGGTGGGCCGACGCGGTCCTAAACTCTTAAATGTTGTAGTGGTCAGTTAAAATTCCATCATCGGCCAGTGCGAATTCGATAAGCGAAAAACACGGGTGAATAGGTGACTAAAAAAATATCGATTTGAATAACAATCGATTTATGGTATTATTGAGTGGAGATGTTTTCCTAAGGCAGGAGAATAGATCGCGGAACAAAATACTCGATTTTTACATCTGAATGTGGTGCCACATTGTACCGGATCATATTTTTAGAATAGTAAGCATTCATGTGTCTAAACTATTATATTGTGTTTAAAATTTTTGTATATGATTACAAATTTTGTTCACTGCTTATTTAGGAAACAATACAAAAGTTTGTTTTTAAAATCTTTTACTTATTTTATTTCTGGAATATTCCTTAAACTCCTTTTCCTACATTGTTAATTGAAATTTGAGAATGAATAATCATGAATCCAACGAAACAAAAATAATAATAGATTTTAGTCTAGTTTAACAAATAAAGTTTATATTACATTAAATTCTATTTAATATTATATTTTAAAAATATATAGAAAAATAAGGTTCATTTTTACTAAAATTTTTATATTTAGTCGAGAAGACTGAAATTTCATAATAAATTTTTGTCTGAAAATTGAAACTTCAATCATAATCAACTTTCATATTTATTAATTCAAAATATTACGAAATTAACATGAGTAGGTGACTGTCTAGACAAATTCTAAATTATTATGAAATTTTAATAGCATCTCTTTTCCTTACATGGGCTAAGCTAATAAAAATGGATTTAGGTTAAAGAAAAACTACTTGAAATGCAACTAAATAAATTAGACATATTTTGAAATAGAAATTTTAGTTCCACCTGTGGAATTGTTTATTAAGGAAATAAATATTTTAAAAAATAAACAAAAACAACATCTTGAAATAATTTTATTTCAGACGAAAAAATTGATAAATAAATTTGTTTTTTGGTTTTAAAATTTAATTGTATTTAATGTAAAATATTAGTTTAATTTATGTTGGTATAAACTGTACAGTCTGAACCTATAATTATTAATAATTTTATTAGATGTAGTGAGTTTGTTGTTTGTTTCTTAAATTTTGAATTATGAAAATTGTATCAAAAAATATATGTGTATGTTTGAGTTTTAATAAAAAATGGACCAAATTTTCATCAATTTTAACCCAGGTAAATGTATGATTTGTGAAGTAAATAATTAATAAAATCATTATGATTACTCCTAACCACAAAAGTTTTTATAATCTAGTTCTATTAATAAATAATATTAATGGTTTTCTTCAAAAAAGCTATTAACTATAATATTTGTCATAACCACTTGTTTACGAACTACGATTTGGTATCAATGGGCTTCTCCCCACACGCACTAATTTTGGGCCGACCGAATAGTTTTCGGCCTATAAAAACTGAAAGTCAACCAAAAACAATTTCTAGTCGAAACGCGGCCACAGCCACGTGAGGCCCTCGCCCCACAAGATGAACCAGGCGAAGAACTACTCGAGAAACAACGTGCTCCAAAGGACCGACGCCACATACGTCCTGGACAACTATTTGCGTCTCATGAAATGGAAGAAAACGAAGACGGAAAAAATTGCTGATGTGGGTGCGGGAGATGGGAGCGTCAGTTTGGAGTTGTTGCTTCCCAGGATACCGGTCGAGATTGGCAAGTTTGTTGGCTGTGATGTTTCCGAGGAGATGGTGAAGTACGCCAAGACGCAAAGTTGCGATGGGAAAATTGATTTTGTACAGATGAACGTGGAAGCCCCATCCATTCCTATTAAGTTGCACAATGAGTTTGACCATGTTTTCTCATTTTATTGCCTCCATTGGATTCAGGATCAAAGGTAAAAAATAATCTTTGTGATTGACTACACACATCACAAAATTTTTATGTATTTTGTTGCAAAGACAAGCCTTCAAAAATATCTACGACTTACTGGTGCCTGGTGGAGATGCCCTGTTGGTGTTTCTGGCGAGCAATCCCGTCTTCCACATCTACGAAGCAATGGGACAGAGCAAAAGATGGGGTCCTTACATGCAGGACTACAGAAAGTACATATCTCCTTATCATTTCTTTGACGATCCCGTAGAGCAAGCTGAAAGATACTTGGAAGAGGCTGGATTTTGCATACATCTCTGTCGATTGGAAAACAGGAACTTTACTTGGCTTAACGTCGAGACAATGCAAAGTAAATTTGTCCATATTTTTATATCACGAAGTTGAACGTATAACATTTTTTCCTTTTAGAGTCAACGAAGTCGGTTAATCCTTTTATTCAAAGAATTCCAGAGGGCGAAGTGGATGATTATGTTCAAGATTTCGAAAAGGAAGTGCGGAAATTGAGCTGCGTTAAGATATTCAAGTGCAATAATAACAACGAAGATCGGATATATTTTACGTATCAATTATTTGTTGTTTTTGTTTCTAAACCAGATAAAAGCAAATCATTTTAACATCAACACTTTATTATTAATATGTTAATAAATTTCATAAGGGTGTTTGTAATTTGTTGTAGATTTTTTAGGAAATTAATTTAGACAGTATTTGTGCAATTTTAAATACTTTATTTAATTTATTAATTTCAGTAATTATTATAATAAATTATTTAAATGTTTGGTATGAGCAAGACGTACAACGAGATTATCTCATTGTTAAATTTTATTATTATAAACTGTAAAATATATATTTTTATACAAATATATGCTTTTGTTTTCCCTTTTATGCATCTTATTTCGAATTTCTATTATCACAAAATCACAAATTTAAGACAAAACGTAATGTCAGATTAATTCTGTTCATTATATAAATTATATATTATAGGTAGTAGTTTTATTCTTTGACGTGATTTTATTTTTAAAATGTAAAATAATTATTAATAATAATATTTTCTTTATCTAAAAAGAAAATAAACAATATATATACAGAGAATTCTGAAATTGGAGATCTAATGAATTGGTGGTAAATGAAAAATGAATTTAAGAGGAATTCAGTATTTCTATTTCAGTTACTAACTTTGGTATAGGCCAATTATTAATCTTAATTAAATTAATAAAACAATATTGTTTGAAAATAGTCTATTAGTAATAGGGATCAAAGTCTGGATTATTTCCTATCTACAAGAAACAAAGGAAAACAGAAAAGATTTTCTACGCGGATTTATATGCAATCGAATATATATGGAAGTACATGCAATGTATAAAGGGTGTTTAAACATTTTTGTTTGTTGAAAAATGGAAAATATATGTGATCAATTTATTAATAGCTCTTGTAATTTATTTTCTTTTAATAGTAGTAATTTTGAGTCTATTACAAATTTTATAAATAAATATTAAACGACGATTAATTTTCACACACAGATACTCCACATACACCCATAATATTCACGCATAAATCTTATAATTAAACAAAAACAGAATACTACAATATATTATGAAATTTTTAATTATCGTAAAGTTTCAATAAAAGCTAAAAATAATGAAAACAGTTCTACAATAAAATTGAATTAAAATTGAAAAAAAATTTCATTTATTAATATAAAATGCATGACAATCCGTCCGAAAATCCCACAGGTGTCACGTGACCATAAACAAAACAGATTACAGATGTTGAGTTTGACAAGTCGACATAACATGATTTAGGTTAGGTCCTTCGATCCTCCCGGATTGTCGATCGAAATTCTCAGTAAAAATGGCTTATTCAGTGAACACGACTCCCCTTTTGCAAGAAACGGAAACCGACAGCGAGGAGGATTTGAGCAATATCCAGAATGAAGTCGCGTTCAAGGATAATAAGCCCCTTTTCAGCTTTGAACCGAAGGACAAGTATTACAAGACCTATCTCATATTTTATCTTATGGGGATAGTCACATTGCTACCCTGGAACTTTTTTATAACTGCTGACGATGTAAGTTACAACCAACACCTTTTGCCATATGTATACATTTGACTGACAATGTTTCAGTATTGGATGTATAAATTTAGGGATACAACTAATGAGACAATACACATGTTGAGGTTGCCAGGGAAGAGAACGCCAATGCAAGCAAGTTTTACTTCATATGTTAGTGTATGCTCAGCAGTGCCAAGCCTTATTTTCCTTGTTATAAACACTCTTGTACAAGATAAGTAAGTCAAACCACTCTTATTGTTTTTCTATTTATTATTGTCTTTGTTTTAGAATATCTCTAAATAAAAGATTCATTGGATCATTGTTGGGAATGTTGATTTTGTTTATTGTTACACTAGTGTTTGTGGCAGTCGATACTGATAAATGTAAGCCATTATGCAATTTCCTCAAGATGTCAACAACTAAATATAATTTATTACATTGACGTTCATTAATTTTTATTTTAGGGCAACATCTCTTTTTCCTGATTACACTACTGCTTATAGTTCTCCTCAATGGTGAGTCATTGTTTATATTTTAATTTATGCTGAGTTTTATATATTGAAATATAAACATTTTCATATAGTGTAGTATAATGTAGAAATACAACATATTTATACACATTTCAATGTATATGTAGAATTTTTAATGCATATATTTTACATGTAAAATTATAATATATTAAAATATTCTTACTGGAATAATTTGGTTGCAGTGGGTTATCTAAAGGGCACTCCACGCTAAATAGGGCACATTTTAATTTTTGATTTCTGCAATTTTATAAAAGATACATATTTAAAGATAGTATTAAGGTAATTTTAAATTATTGTTCAACTAAATCAACTAATTTAGTCATGTAATATTCATAATCAGTATATTTAATTCTGGAAATATTCGAAAAAATTATGGTATTGTGGTGAACTTATAATAATAGTCTTATTATTTTTTATTAAGTAAATAATTGTAATTCTTATTATTTAGTGTTTAGCGCAATTTTGTCTGGGAGTCTCTTCGCCGTGATAGGAAAGTTCTCCCCCATATACATAACGGCAACGATCGGAGGACAAGCGTTGGGTGGAATCTTTGCGGCTCTGGCAGAAATCGTGTCTCTCAGCATCGGAGCTTCGTCCGTCCATTCAGCCTACGTTTACTTCTCCATCGGCTCAGTCACAGTTTTATTGGCCATCGTGTGCTATGTCATTCTCTACAGATCAAAATTCTTCAAACACCACGTCTACGGCAATACAAACGTGGCCGAGTACCAGACGCAGTCCGTGAGAACCGAAGTCGCTTCTTATAAGATTGTTTTCAAGAAGATTTGGGTTTATGGGTTTACAATTTTAGTTTGTTTTCTGTTTACATTGGCTGTGTTTCCCGGCGTGGCCGTTCTGATCGAGTCCGAAGGGAAGGGGCATGGTCACAAATGGAATGGTGGGTATTACCAGATCTAATAAGTTCCATTTAAATGAATATCATGGAATAATAAGGTTCTAATGATAAAAATATAATATAATATAATATATTTGAAATATCTTAATCATATATGAATGCCAAATTAAACTTTAAATCTTAATAAATTTGACAAGATAATTAATATGATTTTAAATCATTAGTCATATTTACATTAATATAATTTATATTTCTAATTTTAGTCAATACATCTGACCAAAACGCATTTTCCTAAAACCATGTGTGTAATTTATTTTTTACGTACATTTACCACCTGTTGTTTTAAATTTAGCTATTCCAATATCCGTTTTTATTAATAAATTTACGATGCAAATACATTTGTAGGAAACAATCGAACCATAAAATTATACTTGATAAATTGAATAATAATTTATTTTTTAATAAAATAAGTGTTTTGTTTTAGATATATTTTTTGTTCCGACGGTGTGTTACTTACTGTTCAGCGTTGGAGACTATTTTGGTAGACTGATTGCAGGAAGACTCTTAAGGGTAAACTTCCAATGTCACAGATCACAAAATAGTACTTACATAATCTAAATTTTCAGCCAAGAAACGGTACAATATTGCTGATACTCTGCTTGGCAAGATTCGTCTTCATTCCGTTACTTATGTTGTGCAATGCGCACCCCAGAAAGCACTGGGCCGTCGTATTCGACAAGGACTACGAGTACATACTTATAACCATCGCTTGTTCCTTAAGCAATGGTTACTTGGCCAACATCACCGCAATTTACGCACCGAAGTGAGTTAATGTGATGCGTGTCCTTGCGATTTTTGCCCTTTTTCCATTGTTCTTACAACCAGGAACTAATTGAATTAAGGCGCGTCGCGTATTTTAATGTAGCCACTGATTCCAACCCAATTATCCGCTTATTGTATTCGTAACGGGTTCAAGCACCCAAGATTAATTATTATGAATTGGAACCAAGTTAATTTTATTGTTTTCCATTATTCCATTTGATGCATTGATTTTTTTTTGCAGAGTTGTGGAGCACCATGAAAAAGAGCTAGCGTCAACGATGATAACAGTATTCATGGGTGTGGGATTGGCTTTTGGGTCATTTTTAAGTTTGTTTTTAGTGAAACTACTGTAATATTCATAGTCCAATTATTTTATTTGTATATAACTCAAGTATTTGTAATCCTAGTTCTTAAGTAATAATAAAATAATGTAAGTAAGTTACATCAATGTTACTTTTACTTATTATGGGTAATAGACTTAATTGTAATTGTAATATAGACTTGTGTACATATCTTATTATTTATAACTATTACTGCCCTTTATTGTGATAATTAGAGCTAGTTATAGCAATTTTATTTGACAATTATATTCAGTTTTTCTTAATTTGTTGTTTCTTTTTTGAAAACCTTGAAGCACAGAAATAGTTCAATTTCTACATACAATTAACAAATCAGGTTTTATAATTTCGCAATATTTATATAAAACGCACCGCTGGTTGTCTATAGATCAAGGCGGGTGAAAATAGAACTTGGCAGTGGATATTACAATAAAACTAGATAATATATTACGCCTTCAGTGTATTTGCCATTAATATAAATAGGTTGTAAATATAACAATAACAGTCAGAAACAGGGAAGTACTCAATTGAAAAAAGTATAAAATACATAAAATTCTATTTTCATTAATTTAATAAATTGTCAAAAATTAATAAAATATTTATAAAAATAAAAATGTATTTAATATTGTTGGTTCTCTAAAAACATATTTATAAAATAATGTATTTTTTGAATATATACTTAAACATTTGAATTATTATACATTTCTTTATTTTTCGAGGGTTAATTTAAAATTTACAAGATTAAATATACAGTGTGTTCCATTTCATATAGACCATCATAAAATTCGTATTTATCTCATTTTAATAAACGTTATTTCTTCAAATTTTAAACCTAAAAAATTACCCTGTAGGCTTTGGTTTTGGGCCAAAAAACGTAAAATTTTGTCTATAAGTACATGTTTTCATGCTTTACAATCAATTGAAAAAAGTCAAAAACGGATAAAAAATACAAATTTTATGGACATGTTTCGGTTACAAATAGGCCACCCTGTATATAATACCTTCGGAAATTCTATTTTTATTTATTTGTTAAACTGAGAAATAAATAATAAAATAACTATAATAATAAAAATATATTTAATATTTTATCTTTAACTGAAGTTAATTAAATAAAATACTTCAACAGTCAATTTAATATTTGACATATAATCAAAATTAACTTTCGAAAGGTTCGCAGCTGTCAAAATTTGCTGTCGACGAACAACCCCCAAAATCGTGGGCAATTCGAATTAACATCAACAAATCATTAGTGAATACAAGTTAAACGGTACCAATACCTCGTATACAATCAACGCGGCAACTAAGACGACCCTGTCCCCTCGAATCTGGTGGTGGGGAGAAGCGTCACAATTCAAGGTTACGTATTCCGAAAAAAATAAACTCGAAAAATGTTCGTCGACAGCAGGAAAAATCAAGCCGAGACACACTGAAACAGCCCCTTTAAACGGTCGTAATAGTCACGCGTCTGTCAGTTCGAGGATCAGCACACAACAGTCCTGGTGAATATTTATAACCTCGCAGATGTTAAGTTCACGAACGACGGTGCGCTAATTTAGTTACGAATTCGTTGCATCGTTTTGCAGCTTGTTGGTAAACATGAAGTGGATAACGCATTTGGAGGGCGGCCCCAAACGCGTCAACCACGCCGCCGTCGCCGTCAACCACAAGATCTACACATTTGGGGGCTATTGCACTGGACAGAACTCAAGAAAATACAAGTCAATGGATGTGCACGTTCTCAACACCACTACATTCAGATGGACGAGACATCCTGTCAGCAATCTGCCCTACTTCGAAAACGATGACATTCTCCCCTTTAAACGATATGGTCACACGGCTGTTGTATATGGCAACAAAGTGTATATATGGGGCGGTCGCAACGACAAGGCGTCTTGTTCAGTGCTCTTCTGTTTTGATACAGAGTGGCATTGCTGGACAGCACCCAAGACTACAGGCACAATACCTATGGGAAGAGATGGGCATTCAGCCTGTGTGTGGAAGAATTACATGATTGTATTTGGAGGATATGAAGATGAATCTGCTACTTTTGCCAAGACCATGTACTATTTGGATTTAGATAAGATGCACTGGAGTTACGTGCCACCAAAGGGTAAGTGTTTAATTATTTATTAAAATTGATCTCCAATACTCTAAATTACTTCTTCATTTTAATTTAAATTTAAAACTAAATTCAGTCAGTAAGTTTTAAAGCAAAAAATCAGTCTATTTGTTGTGAAAAAAGTTTGAACTCGTAACTTAAAGCATAAAACATTTCTAGTCTTTTGTCAAAGTATTTAGAGTATGTGTGTAGATATATTATTCTTATTAAATCTTGAAATATTTTGATTAAATTTGAAGAAACTTTTACATTTATTTTATTAAGATAATTAGTTTAATAAAGAAATGACCTTTTTTAGCAAATATTTCAAATTAAATTTAAAAATAATAAATTTAAATAATTAATATAATAAATTTTATATGCCCATATTACTTACTAGAAAATGATTTCTGATTAGACAATTTTTTGAAAAACTGTTCTCTATTATTATTAGAATGATGGTAAATTTGATTACCTACAATTCATTTAAAATAATAAACCTATTTAAAAAATAAAATTGTATATTACATTACTCAAGGTTTGCTGATAATTATAAAGTAATTTATACCTTGATATTTCCTCCAAAAATCCTTTGAAAGACCTCGAACAAAAAATATTATTCTAAACACGACATTTATTAAAAAATATATCGAATCATGTGAAGATCATTATAGCAATAAATTACTCTGAAACATGTGTTAAATTATTTATTCAACACGACTAGATTCAAAATGTATGTAGTTATTATGTAACAAATAAAAAATAAAAATATTTCTTATTAGTAAATTTGTTCCAAAATTTTCCTTTTTTTGAGAAAATTAACACTGTTTTATTTATCAATATTTAATGGAATATTAAATTGTATACAAGAATTACATGTATAGGAAAATTAATATTTTTTTTGTAGAATTCAGATTCTCTAACATTGCAAAATATAGATTATGCAACAAAATATTTCATTGCAAGATAACTACAGCTAATCAAGGAAGTCGTAACTAAAATAAACATATTTTAAAAATAAATAAATGAATAATTTTTATATACTAAATTACATTCAGTTATCAATTAAAAATATGTTTTTTATATAATTTAAATAACTATAAGAACATTCAACTGTGTATATTTGCCACACAACGTTGTATTGTTAAATATTAAATTGAACTAGACATTTCCATTTCCCCTTTCAATTAAAACATGAGTGTTTTGCTCATTGGTTCCAAGGATATGTTATTACTTTATTACAATATTCATTCATAAATACAATACAATGTGCAAGTGTCATACAATAAATATTTTTGTATGATACTGCATTATTTAATATTAAACGGAGTGCATATATCCATATTCAACATTATGCCATTAACACGCCTCACAAGGATGTATTTAATCCATTCAGATTGTTAATTGTATATGTAGCTGAACTGTACAGTAAAGTCGCACATAGTTATCAAGGGGGATAACCTTAATTCACAAAAGTATTGACGTAAAACTTAATATTTTTGCAGGCGTCCATCCCATCGTAAGAGATTTCCATACGGCAGTGTGCATCAACGACAGGATGTACCTATTCGGCGGGCGGGGCACTGTCTACGCCCCAAACATGCCCGAGGAGGAGGTCTACTCAAACGAGCTCTGGTACCTCGATCTGAATCACTTTGAGTGGCATTTGGTCTGTGCAAATGGAGACATACCGATAGGCAGGAGGAGTCATTCGGCCTGTAAGTAACCAGTACACTTGTCCTACTGTTTAATTATCGCTTTTCTTTTTTAGTTGTGTATAATGAAAAGATGTACATATTCGGTGGATACAACTCGTTACTGGAGCAACACTTCAACGACCTGAACGAGTTCGATCCACGTACTAACACCTGGAGACGACTGGACATCTCGGGCACGCCGCCATGCGAGAGGCGAAGACAGGCCTGCATTCCCGTTGGTGAACAAGTCTTCGTGTTTGGGGGAACGAGGCAAGTGTTGGTTTTTTTGTTTTGTATTTGAGCCGTTCATTTCTTGCGTTTTCAGTCCGAACCCGAAGAGGACGGAGCCCGACGAACCAGGGATGATTGATTTAGACGAGAAACTCGTAGACCACAGTGACATGTACGTTCTGGACTTCAAACCCACCCTTAAGACACTAAGTATGATCGCTGTGAAGTCTAGCAATCAGGAGAAACGTGTTTTACTTCACACATTGCGGTACGATAATGTAAATTCTGATTTTTGGTAATTTAATAACGTTTTGTGTTGTTTTTTTAGTGATGAGCTCTTTAACATGTTCTCCCCGAATAATATAACAGTGAAACGGCCGAAGCCCAACAATTCAGCCGGATAGAGGCACTCCGTTCAATTCCCGTTATTTATTATTAAAATTCGATAAACAGGTGCGCCGTTTAAAAGCGTAGTTAAATATTTATTGTACCTGTAGTTTTGTATACATTACATCTAATTTGTATATACTCGCGGGCCTATTTTACAAATGTTTTTCACTGTTTTGATGGATTTTTGTTTAATGATGAATGAGTCAATTGTGTTGTGTTATTGTGGAGTAAGCGAATTTCATTGACAATCAAGTTATAAATATATTACGATCTTAATTTACATTTTTCATTGACATGTGATTATTTGTTTTATTATATGTATGTTTTATTGATTGGTTCTTCGCCAAGAAAACAACGTTTTAACAGTGAAAATATGGTTGGTTTCTTACATCAAATAAGATTTTAACCATCTGCGGACTGATATTAATATTATTAATCAGGAGAAAATTTTAATTTTTATTTATTATGAGAAAAGACAATTATGATTTATTTTGGATATTTAATATTGTTTGTGTTTTTATCCATGAATTGAAATCTGTTACAGACTCATATTGCATAACTATCCTTAGGAACGTGTTGAGTTATTTTAAAAAGAACAATAGATTGTAAAACTTAACCAATACTATTATTTGTCAACACAGTACAATGTTTTCATAAATAATATTGCATATTTTGGTCAATTTGTGTGAATATTATCTTAGTAAATTATTTTCGGCATTAATTTTTCTTGACCTACAAAGAATCTTGACTCATCATTAAATGAATATCTAAATTTTGTGGATCTCTACTAGCTTTGTAATTATTTTATTTGATCATGATGTAATTTAAATATTTTTGTAAATAGCTGTAATATTTGCTTTTAGAAAAATGACGTAACACTCGGAATTCAGTTGCTTTTAAATTAGGTGGATATGCATAATATTAGTCATTTAATGTGATTTAGTTATACAGAAGTGGAAAGTGTAACTCTTGATACTCTCTATTATTAATTACCTTTTTTACACAAAAAGACGTTATACTTTATCCAAACTTTGTATTTAGAAAGAGATTATTTAACAATATTTATTTTCTTAGGACGTTAACGTATTTGAATTACATTTTAATAAAGTCTTTATATAGTGTCTTTGTTTTATTGAAGTATCCCGATTAGGAATTTATGTAAAAATTATCAAAAAATGTGTAACTGAAAAATAATATTTAAATAGTTAATTATTTAAAAAAATTAGACATTTTTAATATAAAATAATAATTAATATTTAACTAAAAATAAAAAAAATTAAATTTTAAATTTAGTAAAATTAAATTTTAAAAAAATTTAAATAAATAAATAAAATATTCAATATAAATTTAGAATATTTGAATTATAAGCTTAAAAAATGAAAAATTTAAAAAAAAAATACTTTTGAAATACTAAGAAACCAGAAATGATCAATTATTTGGTTTTTAATGAAAAAAAAGTTTCAAAACTATATTTTTAAAGATCTTTATAATGACATTTTTAATATTTTGGTAATATTAATATATGTATAATTAAAATCAATAAATTTTTAAAATTAATAAATTTTTAAAATTAATAAATTTTTAAAATTAATAAATTTTTAAAATCAATAAATTTTAATCAAATTTAAAAATTTTAATAATTTTTAATTAGATTGTGATTTTTAAAATTTTATGCAATAATAGATTGAGAATATTGTAAAAAAATTGTATACACTGTAATAACAAAAAATTTCCTTAGACAATATTTTTCAAAGAACTGTGTCATGGTCTATTAAAAACAATTAATTTTAATTTCGAAAATATAATTATATTTTCGCTGTTTTATGGTGTAAATTAATTTCATCTAAATTTAAAAACTGAAATTTATTGATTCTGCGCATGTAAATCTGCGAGTGCGGATCTGTGCTCACGTGCGCAAAGTAGGTCAAAAACGTGTGAAGTGTTGGCAGTACTAGCTGTCACAAAAACATGAAAAAAATGTCATTGTTCGCATAATAAACCAGGTTTTTTTAAAAGTAAGTTTATTTCAAAGTAAAGCACCTTATGGACGCACCAATTGCACACATTCTCACCCTCACTGCTTTTTTTATAACGTATAAACTCCGAACGTCACAGTCGGATGGTTCTAAACATTTTAATCTATTTATTTTCTTTGTACATAATTTATTCCAAAACATAGCAACACATTGTATTCATACGAAAGACATCATTTTCAACATAAAACCCCACGGTCTACCCTTATATAGGTAGTACAGGACCGAACTGGTTGTTTTCTTTGCAGACGATCTGCAAGGCCTGAAAATGACGGACACGCCGATGAAGCCCCTCAACGTAAATATTTATCGGTGTCCCCTCTATGTTGTGTTGCATGTCGCGCGATAAAATTCGCATGAAATATGGTAGAAAGGCTTTATACGTTGCACAGACTTTTCATTCTCAATCTCTACTCTGAAGAAACATGGAACTTAGATGTAGTAAGTAGTTACTACTAGTTGTCTGTTTGTTTATTATTTGCAAGGTGTCAAAAAACTAGAACATATTCTATTTTTATAATTTTACTCTTGCCTATTCACAAAATATACAAAATATTCTGATTACTTTATTATTACGTTTTAATTTATTTATTTTATAACAGAATTCCCTTATTTAGCTGAGAAGTTCTAGCTACTTGTTTTTCTCAATCTTGGTAACGGTGAATTGTAATTACGGCATACGGTTTAACAACTACCCATTACTAAATAATTATAATAAGTAAAAGAATGAAATTCACACGGAGCAGTGAAGTGTTATAAAATATAAAAGAAAAAGGAAAGCTTTAAAGAATAAAATTATATTAACCATCCACAATGAACACAATAATATCAGGAGAAACAATAAACATCCAATTCAAATAGTATAGCTCATAATTTTAATATACATACTTTAATAAGCTACTATAATTATGGCCAGTACTATGTAGTGTTCATGTTTCATTGAAATATTCCAATTAAAACATTTACATAAAAATACAAATAGATAACTTAAAAATAATTAGAATTAAGTTCAATGTTAAAAATAAAAACTACTTCAGTATATACAACAAAATATTTAGCCCCAACTTTTTTATTTAATGTTGTTTTATAAAATATTAAAAATAATACCATATTCTTATTCTATAAAATATTACATATCGTTTTCTAAATTGATCTGGACATAAATATAGCAAGTTTAATTTAGAAATGGATTTTTAATGATTAAATCGATGTTATTTAAAATAACATTAACACTTTGTGTAATATCCTCTTTGATTTATTAACAAAACATCAACCAATGAATCTGTGATATAAGTTACTATAATTGTGGTCACCACTATAAATTATTTTACTTTTATTTAAATGTTTATGCAGATTTTGAGTTTTAATGTCGAAGTTGAAGTTCCACAAGTTTAAAAATGAAGATATGTGTCTATATTTTTACTTCCTAACAGAAGAATAAAAATAAAAAAAATTCCTTTTAACTATTTAGAAAGTTTTACTTATAACTATATAGAAAAATATTAATTAAAATATAAACTTTACATTTGTCAAAAGCAGAATTACGATTTGCTTTTGTAATTATCACATACGACCAATTAAAAATCCACGCACAATAACTCTTGTGTAAACATCGGATTTTACAACCTTTCTGTACGCGCAATTGGAAATACGACATATTTTTTATTGCGATAATCGATTATCTGATTTATTACCATATTGAAAAATTAATCATTATCAGTATTGCCGTTAAATTTGATGTGATAGTTGAGTAAAACTGGGTGAGTTTTGATAAGTTTGAATGCGATTTTCTTGTTTTCGGATCCTCTTGGTAACAACATACTCGCTAATTATGTGTTAACTAATTACACGAGGTTAGGGGTTAACTATTCAAATGTTTTTTCCTACGGATTATGAGTTGCAATATAGGTTATCATCTGGCATTAAAAACATTTTGTTCTTACCAAATTTCATTTTAAATAAAATTGGGGTGAGGAATTCGTCATTTAATAGAGTATTCTAATTCATTTTAGCATATTCAAAAATTATTATTATTATTTGTTTGAAACTGTAATAAGTAGTCCTTTCTACAGTTAAAAAATTAGAAAAAATGTATTAGAATATTTCAAATAATTGTTATTATAAAAGTCGATTTAATTTCGAGATTTCCTTGAAATGTGTAATAATTAACGAATTATTTATTATTATAACTATAATAAATATTTTATGATTTTGTTTCATATCTAGATATGATAAGTTTAATTCCCATTACTCTATATTTCTCCAATATTAATATATTTTCCTCATTAATTGCTGTTTACTTAAATATTTCAAAATTAATATTTGTATTAAATTTTCTTTTTATAATTATCACATTTTTTGAAAATTATTATCATTTTTTTATATTTTTGTAGGGTTAAATATTTTTTTTAATTTGAAAAAAAATATTAATAATAATAGAAAACACTTTAATAATTTTACAAATAACAAAAAAATTTTACGCCTTTTAACTTAAAATATTAAACAAAAATAAATAATTTCTTTTCTCTTCTTTCTCGAGTTCAATCTTTTCATATTATTCACCCATTAAAAATATGGGAACATTACTTTTTAAAATTATAAAGATATGTGTATTGTTTATTTTTAACAAAACTAAGTTTTTCTGTACAATAATTTATCTTTTTTTACTTTATTGATGATATTATTTTGAAATCTGACAAATATATAATTTTTAAAAATATTACCGAATGTTATTATTTATAGTTCTTATAATATTTATATTTATAAAACAACACTTTTTACTCACTTTTTATTATTAAAAATTAGTGATTGTTGTTTCATTGGACATGTTAACTTTGTCATATAAAAGCGTGCATTTCCTAAATAAAAACCTTTTATTAATCCTGTATCTCAACAATTTAACATGATCACGAAAGATGTTCATGTTCAAGTTATTCATCGAATTAAATTTCCGCCTAAAGATAATTCGTACAATGTTTAACAAAGCAGGTTAAGAAACTCCAGATTTTTTTAAAAAGAATCCATATCTCGGATTCCACGGATCTTCCGGCTTCCATGTTGTTGCCATGCTTAAGTAAAATATGATAAGGGGCCCAGACCTATTGTTTCACGTTTAGCGGAAAAGTACCACAGGGAAATTATCATTACAAACCTTTTCGGATATTGTGTTTATTGGACCATTACAAGGGTCAATCCAAAACAACGTTCTCAGATGCACCAAAATTAATCTCTATAGGTATGGAAAATTACCCGCATAGATGCATCGTTTTATCAATAGCAGTGACATTTCCTTTATGTGATTGTGCGTCATCACAATAACAATAAGAAATATTTTAATCAATGGAATCTATTAAAATTGTATAAGTTATAATATTATTGTTCTTCCCAACTCACATTCTTGGAATAGATTTAAAATTACACTATTTAACTTTTGTCTAGTGTTCATTACAATTTCTTGATTAAATTAAATATTTAGTTTAGTCACTGGTAAATTTTTATATCACTTTTTTGAAACTATCTTGTAAAGTGTTCAAAGGTTTTTGTTTCAAACGTTTCTTTTACAGGTATACAGGTTTCTAAAAAGAATGATGTAGATAATACTTTTATAGAAACTGACTGTAAACTGAATTATGCTTTATAATAGTTGGCAATCAAACGAACCAATTTTTATGGAAAATCACGAGTTGCAACTCGTTAATGTGTATTTACTTATTGTCACTGACATGTACAACGAAATTCAAGATATGGATGTTAATTTGTGTAAATTAATTTCTAAAGATTTAAAACATAAAAATATTTACATTTCCATCAATTATTTAAACATAAAACAATAGCACCTATTGTGTATATTGGTAAACTTATTAGAAGATATAATTTAAATTTTCTGTATATTATTCATAACCGTTTAAATAGTACTTTTACCTGGATTTATGCAAATCATCCCTGGGGATGGAAAATTTTGGAGCCCCAAAACTTGGCGACTCCAAATCTTTACCTGGTAACTGGAGGAGATTAAAATGTAAATCTAAAAATTTATTAACTTTAATTTTTAAATATGCCCCTTTTTTATTATTTTGTTACAAATTTGTTTTTTTAGTTTTAGTTCCAATAAAATCTATTAATTCGATTCATTCGCCATTTTTTAAATTGGAGTATCATAATATTTCATTTGTTTGTTGCATAAACAGATATTTTAATTTTATTTAAATTGCAATAACAATAATATATCTTTTAATGATGTTTTGTGTATTTTTAAATTTAAAATATTTATTTAATAACATGAATAAATATATTACTTATTAATAACAAATTTACTGAAAAAGTAAATAATATTTTTGATATATTCCAAAACAATTTTAAAAATTTATCACCATTTTAATAAATACTTTCGATTAATTATTATTTTTATAAACAACGAATCTCATTATGTATATTAATTGTAATATTTGTTCCATCCCTGAACTATAATAAACAAACTCTCTCTCTCTTTTAAAATATGTAATAATTCTTTTTTTACATATCTTATATTTTAAACAAATATGTTTTATCAATGTTATCCAAGAATTTTTATTATCAATTATATTTTTCCATTTTTCGTTTATTTATTTACATATGTTATATTAATTGATCATTTATGAGACGATAAAAATTTAGGTTATCCTAATTGATTTAATTTATTTATAAAAAATTAAATTTTATCATTTGTAACAACAAATTTTTAAGTAAAATTAAATTAATAACAGAATTATTAATATTAAATAACATAATGGAATCTTTTCTTGATCATAAAGATCTTTTCATTAAAGTTCCAAGTTATGAATTTTTTTTCAAATCATATTAATTCATAAATTTATTTCCATATTTGGAATGTATTTGATAAGGCTACTGAAGGATTTTGTAAATAATTGAAATCACCGCCAAAAATGACTTTTATTTAAAACCCAATCAAATTGTTCTAAAGAAAAATATTCTTAGAACATCAAAGACACCACTAACGCACACAAATAACGCATGTATTCTGTGGTGGTAGTGGTGGGGGAAAGTATACACTAGTTGATAGCAAAACTGGACCGTACCGAAGTTGGTGGTAGATATATCAGTCTATGGTGAATCGGTAGGCAGACAACTTCAGTTGTGTCGATTTGGTCTGGTGTGGTTCCCCGGTTGATGTTGACAGTTTTATTATTACTATTAACAACATTAAATCTACAATGAAGAAGTACGGTGCGATAAATGGAAGGGAATACGTAAGTGTTTTTGTGTTCATAATAATTAATAAAAAATATTATGTTAAAAATTTTTATTAGGTTTAAGAATTCACTGTTAATTATTAGCAACAATAGCATTTTAAACAATTATTTTACCAAGGGTTAGTTACCTACACTCATATTATTAATGTACAATGAAATAAATCAATTATACTATTTTTTAATATAGTATGTTAAAAAAATAATTGGCACAAATAAAAGTGTTTATAAGAAATGTAAATAAAATAAAAAAAATATTCTTCAATTAAATTATTATACAATAAAAAAAATTTAAAAAACATGTGATTCAAGTAAAATAATATTTCAGTTTTTTTCAAAAAATTCAAAAACTCAATTTATTAAAATTTAATGGCAGACATTGCTATATAAAACACATAAAAATGATTGGTATACTGTTGACATAAACGAAAAAGAGTGTATATAAATTATAATAAAATAAGAAATTTTTGTTATTCATAAATTTCTTAAATAACGAATAAAAACCTGATAACAAAATAAACAAACCCTGAAACAAAAATTGTTTTCTGTTCATTGTCATCAGCGTCTTCCGTTCTTCCGTAAACACGTCCTATTCTTAGGCGCGAAACAATTAAAGAAAAATGCATTTTGCATGATTTTAATTTTTTTTCTCTCTACCCATTGCACGCCGATAAGAGATATCGACGTTGACCCCAAACACCAGACTGTGCGGTGGACCCGTTGAACACCAAGACCCGTATCGTGGTTAAATCGCATGCCGGGTTACCGATTTTGTAACACCTCGTAACCTCGTTGATAAAGCGTTTTTTTCTTTTACGACTTGCGTTTGTTTGCAAACATGTTACATGAGATACTCTACGCTACGCACAACCAAAATGCCTGTTCGAATTGCATTTTAACAAATGTTAATGTAAATACTGTTTATAATGTGATAAAAATAATTACACCTTTTATAGTGCATGTTCTATTCTATAAATGTAGTTTTTGCAACTACATATGCATGAAATACACATTTTTTATTTACAAAGATGCACAGACATTTTTTATGTATTTATATAATTTTAATGCATTTTAATTACTTTAATTCATTGGTTATGAACAAGGGAAAAAACATGTTAAGATTCTTTTCAAATCTCACAAAATTTTAACCATTACTAATAAATGCGTAAAATTTAATATTATTATAACTAATTATTACCACTTTATTACTTGTTCGAGGATTCTAGTTAAATGATACATATTTGAGTATAAGTAATTATTAAATTAAATTATCGATTACTTGTTCGAAGATTCTAGTTAAATGATAAAAATTTGAGTATAAGTAATTTTTAAATTAAATTATCGATTTATGATTATATCAGCATGTTTTATAGAAAATACAAATTAAATGCAATAAAAAATAAATGTTTTACTAGTTTTTAAATGATTATATTTTTCTAATTTACAAATTAATAAAATATCATTTTTTTCACAATAAATTGGAATAGAAAGACTTCGAACTTTACTCTCCTAAAAACCATGTAAAATATTGTCAATGTATCTAAATTGCCAATTTTCAAGTACTACAAGGACACTATCAACTATTTTTAATGGAAAGACATGTCTGGTGATACCTCATTTGAAAGGTATTTTTATTCTATAATTATTTTGCTGACTCGATTGATTTAATGTATTAGATATACTGTAAAAAACTATTTGGTGTTAATTAATAAAAAATTCGATATTCATATAAAAAATAAGTAGTACAGGACAATAATTATAAAACAAAAGGCAGTTTTTGGATCTCGTTTGTTTCTGAATTGGTTAATTACATCTTATTTGTGTATTCAACAATAAAGGACTCCTTTTAATTATTAAATAAAAAAATATATATTTTATTAAATAATAAAATAAAAATCTTAATCTATAATTAATATTTTTTCTGGTAATTCTATAAACATAACTAAAAAATATCGATATGCAGTAATGGCCATAATTATAGCAATAGCTATACTACTTAAATTTGATGCCAGTATCTATAATGTTTATTGTTTTCTTTGTTATTGTTGTGTCTACTATACAACTGGTCAATGTAATTATATTATTTAAAGAATTAAAATTATTTATTAGTGTTTTTTACTTATTATAATTAATTAATCATTGAGCGAAGTAAAACTAAGAAAAATTGTAAATCAGGGTTACCAAGACGGAAAGAAACAAGAAGAGATGATTAAATAAGTCAATAATATCTTGTATTATTAAAATATTTAGAGAAACTGGCTAAATGGGAATACGAAAAGATGGTTTGGGTTCGAACTGAATGGAAATTCGTTTGACTCCAGACCTATAAGAAAAACTCCGGTTTGTACTAAAAACATGAAAATCCAAATCTGACTTGCTTAGGATCACATTCACTGGACCACAGAACATTAGAGACGAATAGTTTTTTGTGATCTCTAATTTTAAAATACTTTAAGAAATCAGTTTTCAAATTTTACTCAGACAATAATTGTCTCAACATTTTTTTAAATTTATAGCAATCCAGAATTAGAAATATTAAAATTCTAATTTATCTGTTGTTTCTTATTAAACAATCTTGACTGAAACTTCAAAATTATCCATAATCTGTTTCAATTAAACAAAAATACCCAAACTTTATCATCAGATTTCATTGAAAGTGGCAAAAATAGGTCTCGCGGATAATATTAAAGACGTGCGAAGTGTCGCAAAATGTCAGGGGGTTAAACAAACACGAAAACAAAACGACTTTAAAAAAATGGGTGAATTAAGGATAAATTCCAACGGTATCTAACGCGTGTTATGATGTGGCCATCTGATGACCCTGCTGAGAACACATAACAACAAATGATAAAAACCATTGGTACACAAAGGCGATAGTCACAATCGAGACGGAAAATTTTCACAAACTCGGACAAACAAACAAAATCGGAATGAACGGTTTTTTCGGGGTTGAATCGATATGGTCGCACGTACTGACCTATTATTGGCATCGTGCAATTAGTAAATAAACGGTTGCCGTCATTAGGCGATTGCACCGGATAAAAATAATGGAAATTTACTGAAATGTTGTTTTCATGTAGTACCGAACGACGTACCTACAAATGGAAATATATAGGAGCAGATACAGGGAATATATTAGAAATAATTTTAATATTAATAAGTGGGTGGGACTTGTTATAACGCTTATCATTTACGTATTTTGTACACTGTCTATTTAATTATCTAGAAAAACACATATGTTTGCTTATTTAGATAGTACAATACTGTGTATTGATTCAGTTGGGGGAAGAGCAAGGTAACAATAATTTAAAATTATTTCTTTCTCATTTTGTCAGTCAGTTTAAAAGTTTTAATTTAAAAGTATGTACAATAAATGCACAGTTTAACAAGTTGAAGAATAAGAAAAAATATTCTACTAAAAAACCCCTTATAATTTCAATCCTTATATTAAATAAGAAAATGAGTTTCTCACTTGTTTTGTGAATGTTATGTATATTGGTGGCAGGATTGAAAAATGTTTAGTGCATGTTGTTAGTGTTTATAACATGAATGTATTATTTATTTATTAAAAAATATTTTTTATGTTAAGCTCTTTATGTTCATGTAGAAAGGAACTGACAATGAGTTTAAATAAAATCCATATTAATTGTGTATAATAAATCAGTATATAATTAAACATAAACAATTATCGTCTATTTACAAAGATTATGTCACGAGAACATGTATGATCTTTGCAGTCCGAAACTGGTTAATACCAAAACAAGGATGCACTAATTAATGAAGAATTCGATATCGTCTTCACTGAACTCTTTATCAATCTTAATAAACAATTTGCTTCAATTTTTCATCGTATTTTTTAGTGTATGTCAATAATAGCCACATCCAGTAATAATGTACTAAAAAACGCTTGTAAAAGTTGCATCTAAAGATCAAAATTATTTTCAACAGGAGCCAAAGCCGTTGCCGGTCAAAACGATGAAGCAAGACGAAAAACAACGACTGCTGGACAGCGACTATCAAAGCGACACCACCTCCCTGGACATGGAGCCCATGGTGTCCGAGTCGTCGGACGACCCGTTCAGCAACCGCAATCTCGAGCACCCGACCTCCAATTTCGACACCATGGTGCACTTGCTCAAAGGTAATGTCGGCACCGGCATCTTGGCGATGCCGGACGCCTTCAGGAATGCCGGCTGGGTCGTGGGACTGTTGGGTACGTTGATAATGGGCGCGATCTGCACCCACTGCATGCACATGTTGGTCGGATGCTCGCACGAGTTATGCAGACGGACGCAGAAGCCGGCGTTGAATTTCGCCGAGGTTGTGGAACAGGCTTTCAAAACGGGACCACGAAGTCTTCAATCCTTTTCGAAAATGGCTAAGTAAGGGAACGAATTAGGCAGTCAAAGTTAAACGTGGAACTAACTTTTGATTTTATCTTTTAGGACAATGATAAACTTCTTCCTATGTCTTACCCAGATTGGCTTTTGCTGCGTGTACTTTGTTTTCGTAGCAGCCAATCTGCACGATGTGGTGAAGCACTATTTTGCAGACATCAGCGTTCATTGGTACCTCCTAATGTTGCTAATACCTTTAGTGCTCCTTAATTGGGTGAAAAGTCTGAAGTATTTAACGCCGGCCTCTCTATTTGCCTCCATAGTGACGTGCACTGGTTTGGCCATCACCTTCTTCTACATGTTACAAGGTTTACCAAACACTTCCAGCATCCACGCTTTCTCTAGCTGGAACCAGTTGCCATTGTACTTTGGCACTGCAATCTATGCATTTGAAGGAATTGGAGTGGTATGTTGTTAATGATTATGATCAACTTTAGATGCTAATGATTGGTTTGGCTTTTAGGTTTTGCCCTTAGAGAATAACATGAGGAACCCACAAGATTTTGGTGGATGGAATGGCGTATTAAACACTGGAATGGTCATAGTGGCCAGTTTGTACACAGCAATCGGTTTCTTTGGATATTTAAAGTACGGAGATCAAGCTGTGTTGGGAAGTGTAACACTTTTGTTGCCAGCAGATGAAATGTAAGCAAAACTTTATTTTACTAACTCATTACTTGTATTAATTAAAAGATTGCGTTGAAAATAACAGGTAACATTCATTTCAGATTGGCACAATCGGTTCGTTTAATGATGGCCATCGCAATCTTTCTCTCGTACAGCCTTCAGTTCTACGTTCCGTTCAACATAGTATGGCCATCAGTGAAAAAACATTTTGAAGATGAGCGATCCATACGCCTTGCCGAATACGCGACTCGAACCTTTCTGGTGTTCGTGACCTTCGCCCTTGCCATCGCCATTCCGAATCTGGGTGCTGTGATCTCCTTGGTCGGAGCATTCAGTAGCAGCGCCCTGGCATTGATTTTCCCGCCGCTCATTGAAATCATCACGTTTTGGCCCGACAAGCTCGGCAGAAGTAACTGGGTTTTGTGGAAAGACCTGTCGATCGTTATTTTTGGATTTATCGGGTTCTTGATTGGGTCGTACGTTAGTTTGTTGAATGTTTTGTATCCGGAGGTGCAGGTTTGAGAGAAACGGGTTGGGGTTTGGTAAATGCATGAAAGTTGTATGTGATATTAGCGAGTCAGTTGTTCAGTTACCAGTTTATGAAAGTATATATTATCGTATGACGGAAGTAGAAGTGACCAATTTGGAAAGCTTTATATCGCATTTAATCAGATGCAAAGCACTATATCAAGATATATGATAATAATATTAAGATATAAATCTATATGTTGTTACTTAATTTTAACAAGGTTCTAGAAGAATTATTTGGACAATAAATGTTTTAAATGTGATGTCATATTTAATAAGACAATAAATGAATCTTCCATGTTATATATTTAGATGTTCGTAACTATATCGTATATATAGCAAATGTATTTATTTTAGTTATTTATTTCTGTATATACCTAATTATATAAGTATTAAAAGAGTAATTGTACAGAAAGGAGAATATTTCCAAAATGAAATATAAAAGAAATATTCTTCTTATTATATTATCAGTATTAAGTAAATACATACATGATGTGTACATACATATTTGTTGAATATTATTTAATTAAAAATTTTATTTTATATTGTTTTTTATTTTATTGATTTTTAATTTCAGGTACAATACTGCAATGAAGAGGTTTACAATTGTTTTAACAATTGTGTATTATTTTAAAAAGTACTACTATAATCACATTAATTTTAATAATTTTACATTTTAAACGGAGTTAATTAACGGAGAGGTAATTTGTAAATTTGAACTTTATATATATGAACTATATATATATTTTTTTAAGTGAATTAAGTATGATCAAGGTTACCGTTTTTTATTGGACGTGGTATTAAATAAAATAATTTTCTAAATATTTAAATATTAGCTGAATTATAGATTAAAATTGACAATTAATTATTCATTTTTAGTAAAATATGTCTATAATAATATAACATGAAAAAAATAACTGTCATGGCGCCTTTCTACTTTATATTTAATCAATTCTTTCAAATATAGTTAAAATATATCAGTATTTCAAAAGTAACAAATACTATCAACATTTTTTCGGGAACATACCAAAAACTATTAATATATATAAACGTTATCAAAGAAAAATGCAAATGATGAACTAAGTATCGATAATTTTACTTAAAATATGAATCTATTTGGGGCAAGTTTAACAAATTTAGACAAACTCTGCTAAAAAATAAAATACTACAAGTATATTTTTTGTGACTTTATTTAAGAAATAACCTTACAACTTAAGCAATGAATTCATATGGTATGGGTGCCAGTTGGATGGCTGGGTTTTTACCACTGACGATGTGTCCAGGCCTAGGTTGAGAAGGTTGTCTTTTCAAGGAAATTTTCACTTTCTTTTCCTTAGCTTCCTTGCGGAGTTTCTCGTTCTGCTTGACGCGGTTCAAGAAATCTTCCCTGCACTTGGAATGAGTTACGTGCTCAATACGGATGTTGATTCTCTTGGGTAGGATCTTTCCGCGGACCCTCTTGTTTACGATCACTCCCAAAGCGTGGGCAGTCACATTGAATACACGTCCAGTTTTGCCGTGGTACACTTTGTAGGGCATACCTTTTTGTACGGCACCGTTTCCTTTGATGTCTACAATGTCACCAGCCTTGTAGACTTTCATGTAAGTGGAAAGAGGGATGACTCCGCTCTTTTTGAACTTGCGGGAGAACAAGTCCCTGGTTCCTCTGCGGTAACCCTTTGAGTTCGTCATATTTGATAAAACTAAAACAGAACGGGAACAGTTAGGTTAGGTTGTCCACATGGTATATTTTCGATAAACACAACGTTTTACAGGGCCTTTTATACAAATAGTTAATAAAACTTGAAATTCTGCATAATATTTAGGTTTACAATTATATAAAAGGGCCCCTAGTTAACGTTAATCGTTAAAAAAATTGAAGTGAAACATCAAGAAACATACCTATTTACGCCGTGTACGGACGAAAAGGAAACGAAATGGCCGATAATTTCCTGTCTTTACCCAAGATTGTCTTTCTCTTTCTAACTGACTTAATTCACTATGTCCGTCTCTCTCTATCCGCTGTGCCCTATTTTACCGACAGAGCTATCTGAAAGCCTTACAGGTACCAATTATATTAATTCTTTGTTATTAATAAATTCTTAATTCTTCTTAAATTTAGACACTAATTTACCTGTCTTGTACTATAAATGAAGAATTACATAAAAATGTATTCCAGTTTCACTAAAGACATTTTAATCAACACAGATGTCGCCAGGTCAAAAATTTTTGATACTTGACGACCAGTAACCTAATTGTGCGTTCCAGAACGTTTGTTTATTTTCATTCCAATTTATTAATTAAGAAACAACTCAAATAAATCTTATTACAGAAGATCACATAACATTCCGGTTATTGATCAACCAATCCATCAAAATGGACAAGTTTCGTCAAATGGAAGACGAAATGAACCGTTTCGAGGCGGAAATTGCCAGTCAAACGATGGTAAACAACTATTCGTATTCATTGCCCAACTTTCAAAACCCTTCGATGATACCACATCAAATCTCCAAGGGTGCCAAAAGGTATGACAGTTATTCTTCATCTGCACACATAATCTCCAAACCTGCGGTTGTTTCTGCAAAGCCCACTCTGTATGCAGTTCCCAAGGCTCCAGCGCCAGCGGCTACAACCGCCTCAACTTCAGCATCTCAGTCTGCCGTGGATTTCATGGCGTTGCAATCTGAAGTGGAGAAGAAATTGAAGAAGCTCAAAAATGAAAAGGTCAGTGCAGAACTTGCCATTTCTCAGGGCAAGGCCAGCAGTGCATTGCAGTCCTTTGGACCAGATGATTACAAAAGAAAGGGAGGGCCAAAGAACAGGAAATTGATGAGATGTGCTGGAGGATCGACTTGGGAGGATCATACATTACAGGACTGGCCAGAGGATGATTTTAGGATTTTCTGTGGGGATTTGGGTAATGATGTGACAGATGAACTGCTTACCAGGACATTTAATAAATTTCCTTCATTCCAAAGGGCTAAAGTAATTAGAGATAAAAGAACAAACAAAAGCAAAGGATATGGATTTGTTAGTTTTAAAGATCCTGTTGATTTTACCAAAGCTATGAAGGAAATGAATGGAAGATATGTTGGAAGCAGACCTATAAAATTGAGGAAGAGTACTTGGAGGCAAAGGTGCATAGATGTTGTAAAGAAAAAGGAGAAAGAAAAGGCTGCCCTTATTAGCATGCTGACAGGGCGATAAGATGTGTCCATAATGTATATATTATTAAGATGTTAAGTATAAAATAAAGTGTCCAATAATAAACTATTTTTATTTATATGACCTGTCATTTAAATACTGAATATATGTAAAATATATGTAACTATCTTATTTAATCAATACAACAAATCTTATTTAATGTATTTTTATTGGTTGATGCAGGTAAATTAAATTTGGTTTAAAATCCTGGTGTAAACAAAACAAATCTTTCAAACAACAATGCGTTTTATTGTATCTCTTACAATTAGAGCAACTGCATTTAATTGCACTACTATTACTGTTCTAAGATAATTAATTGAATATATTTGATACAATATACTGTACAATTAGGATACATAATGGCTTTGAATGATAAAATGATGCAATATACAACAGTTTAAAAGATGTGTAGATAACAATTTAAGATTTTAAAAATAATACTGGAAACAATATAAGCACCACTTTATATATTACAGTGAACATACCATGGAAAAGTCCCTAAAAATATTGGAATGAAGGGAAATTACAAAATAAAAAGTTAAAATTTTACCCTCACCACATAATAAAATCAGCGCTATTACTTAGACATTCTTATAAACTATACATCTAATTATTTATAAACATTGTATTGTACATATTAATATCAAAGGGGAACAAACTCCCTAAAACATGACGGCCAACAAATTTACAAGTTTGATTTTAGCGACCTCAGCGCCAGAGATGCGGGATTGTATTTGATAAATCCCGCATCTCGACTATGATATGTGGTCGTTTAAGTGTGGTTACAGGCCAAAAAACAATTATATAACTAATTATTGTTGCGTGTTTTCCTACGTCTAATCTTCCAGATTCCTGAACGCTTGTTGGATATCTTCGTATAATTGGTCAAAGTCGGCCTTAATTTTAGCCTCGCCATCCTTGACTGGATCCTTGAACTTCATACTGCTCAATTGGTACAAGATGTTGCTCATTGAATCTCTGATTACATTCCACGTGATCTTGTTCTCGGATTGTGCTGTACTTTCGACGGCGTGTCTCGCCATGTCGTACAAGCCGATCATGTTTCTCAACATACCGACGGTTTTGTAGAATGGACAGAATCTGTCATAGGCGGAGTATGAGTTCTGTTGCAGGAAATCTTCCTTCAGCAGTTTGGCTACTTCAAGGGTGATCTTATCGGTTTCGGCCAAAGAGGCTTTACCGACCAGCTGTACGATTTCGGACAAATCTTCTTCTTCCTACAATATTATAATTGTATATAATTGATTAGAAAAGACATTAGTAATAATTACTTGTAAGATCTCCTTGACTTTGGTCCTGAGGGGTACGAATTCTGGGAAGTTTTTGTCGTAGAAGTCATCTAGGGCACGTGTGTATTTGGAGTATGAGATGAGCCAGTTAATGGAGGGGAAATGTTTACGTTGAGCCAATTTCTTATCCAAACCCCAGAACACTTGTACAATACCTAAAAGCAACCAAAATAATTATTATATAATGCTCAACAAAATTGTCAAAGGTTTAATTCTAATTCAATTTATAAACACTCACCAAGGGTGGCGGATGTGACGGGATCGGAGAAGTCACCACCGGGTGGTGATACGGCTCCTACAATGGAGACGGAACCTTCTCTGTCTGGATTACCCAGACACTTAACACGACCGGCACGTTCGTAGAAGGAGGCGAGACGGGCACCCAAGTAAGCCGGATAACCGGAATCGGCGGGCATTTCAGCCAAACGACCAGAAATTTCTCTCAAGGCTTCGGCCCAACGGGAGGTCGAATCAGCCATCATGGATACGTTGTAACCCATGTCACGGAAATATTCCGAAAGGGTGATACCGGTGTAAATGGACGCCTCACGGGCGGCTACAGGCATGTTGGAGGTGTTGGCGACGAGGGCGGTACGCTTCATGATGGATTCGGTGTGGCCGTCGATTTCGACGGATAGTTCGGGGAAGTCACGCAGTACTTCAGACATCTCGTTACCTAGAAAAAAATAAAACAACATGAAATTACTTTTAATATTTTATTTGATATAGTATATAATTGACTTAATATGATGTGATAAGTTATAAAATGGAAGCAATAAAACAAACCTCTTTCTCCACAACCGACGTAGATAATGACGTCAGAGTTGGAATATTTGGACAAAGATTGTGAAATTACAGTCTTTCCACAACCGAAAGCTCCGGGAATGGCGGTGGTACCACCCTGTACACAACTGTAAATAAACAAACAGATTAATAACTACAAAATTTTAATCTAATTACCTATAAATATGTTCAAGTGATTAATTAATTATATGAGACAAGAGGAACCCAGAATAACAGGTTCTGGCAAGTGTTTAGAATTTATATTTTGTGATTTTTTGACCGAAAATGTGTGACAAGTTCCCATTCCATACTTACGGGAACAAAGAGTCCAGGACACGTTGTCCGGTGAGAAGAGGATGATTCGCTGGCAACTTTTCGCTGACCGGACGTGGTTGACGTACAGGCCACACTTGCAACATAGAATATTTGGTGCGTTCGCCATCGAATTCCGTTTCCAATACAACTTCCTAAAACCAACAGCAACCCGTAAAATTCCTTCATAAACAAAAACCGACCGAAACTCACATCGACTGTGTAATTACCCGGCTCAGCTACGTATGTAACCGTACCCTTGGCTTTAGGTGGCAGGACGATTTTGTGTTTCACCAGGGTGTTTTCGTGGACGATACCGTAGATGTCACCTCCCGTTAAGTGAGCTCCCAACTGTAACAGTTGCATTGTACTATAAAATCGAACGTTTAAGGTTTAGTTAAATGCATACTTTGATGTTCCACGGATTGAATTCCCATTTGGCCGTCCTCGAAAGGGCGGGCACGTTCACACCCTTGGGAATGTAAATGCTCTGGGTCAAATCGTTGATGTCTTTCAACGGACGTTGGATACCGTCGAAAATTGAACCCATAATACCAGGTCCCAATTCGACGGACAAGGGTTTACCGGTACGCAACACCGGATCACCAACTGTTACACCGGATGTTTCTTCGTATACCTACGAGGTGAAATTATATTAATTTTTCTTCTTTATGATAATCAGCAATTATTTTGATTGTATATTACTTGCGTTTGACAATGGTTTAGAACTGTTTTAAAATAAATTGAATTAAATTAATTAGTTGTAGTCTTATAAAAAAACTTTTAGTACGACTTTCTTAAATAAATTAACAATAATTATGATTGAGTTTAATTAAAAACTTACAACAAAAAATGTTTTACAGCTATAATTATACAAAATAAAAACAGTACAAAAAAAGAATTAATCAATACAATTAATTAACTAAAGTGAGTTGTTTTAATTAATTTGATGAGTTTATAACATATATACTGAAATTTTTCACTGATGGTATAGAAAAATATATTCACAGTTGAATTACATAAATAAACAGAAGAATTATGCATTGTGGTAAGAATAATATGAAATTTGAACCAACATTAGGGTAAAATAGTTATTAATTTTAAAAGACACATACAGTGTGGTCTATTTTCATAAAATTTGTATTTTATTTATGCATAAAAATATGCACTTGTGGACAAAATGTCACATTAGATCAAAACCAACATCTACTGGGTAACTTTTTAGGCATGAACATTGAAGAAATCATACTAATAAATATTTTATAGCAAATCTAATAACACCACTGGGTTAAACATATTCCAAATTGGGTATATACAAAATTTTATAAAAATTCTTAAGAATATGAATGTTATGAAATTTGGTATATGTCCATTGCAGGGAGTGCTTAATTCATTAATGTAGTTATATTTTTTATAACAAATTTGCTAATATGATTTCTCAAATTTTCGTGATTAAAAAATTATCTATAGGTTTTGGTTTTGGGCAAAAAAAAAAAAATAAATTTTGTCTATAAGGACATATTTTCTTGTACAATTGAAAGAAACAGTTTATCAAAATATAATTTTTATGTCCCGCTTTCAAATAGGCCACACTGTATAGTAAATGTTATGAGAAAAATATTAAAATAATACTATTTTATTTTTTTATACTTCTTTTTTAAATAATAATATCTCTATCATATGTTAATTGATTATTGTAATCTGTGTATATTAAGAATTACAATTAAATTAATTAATTTAAACAGTTTATGGCCGATATGTTATATTATTTAAAATTTTAGACTTTATTTTCTTTCTTGAATTTTTTTTCTTTGAAAATTAATATATTTATCAAGATGAATTATATATGAAACTGATTAATTGGAATATATACATTATCTTTTTACATGCCTAAGTACTGACAAGAATTTATAACTTATTGTTACCAATAAAACATTTCACAAAAGGGTATTAAAATCAATAACATAGGTTGTTTTGAAATACCAAAATGTTTATGCATTTAGTCACATGATTCAACTTTACAGATAATGAAAGGTTTCGCCTTAAAGATTAATAAGAAAAATTGGTTGTTTAGAAAACATAATATATAGAAAACAAATAGGCACTGCAGAATAAACTAATAACTTACTTGGATAGTGGCCATATCGCCCTCCAATCGGATAATTTCACCGACCAGTTCATGGTAACCAACCCTGACCAATTCGTACATAGCCGATCCGCTCATTTTTTCGGCGGTGACGACTGAAAATCATCATCAATTAAAAACTGCACCCCCATAAACAAGCAAAAAGAGTTAACTCACCAGGACCGGATACTGCATGGACGTATCCATACTGTCCTTCACGTTCATCATCGATCTTCGACATTTTGCAGGTTTACTGGCTGAAATTAATAACGAAGCGTTTAATAAATCTAACGAAATGTTGCCTTTGGTTTTAATGGTCACGTGAAAAAACTAAAACGTCTACTCCCAAACCACCATCACGAGTGTGCGCCAACGGATCATGCGCTTATTTTGCATTGGAAACTGACAGCGAATTGAATCCGCAGCTTTAAAATGCGGGTTCGGACAAATTAGCACGGAGACTACGCCTACAGTATAAACACTTATTTACAGTACAGAACGATTTACACGAAATATTAATATGCTATCATCGCAATTCTGGTCGCCTATGTCCTAAACATAACCGCAACAGTCCAATTGGACTGGTAAAAGTGGGTCGAAAATCCCGAATTAAAATCAATAAGATTAACGTTCGATTGGCTCGGATTTTAAATAGATTTACAGGATAACCGATACAAACAGCAACTTACAAATGTATTAGTTAAATGTGGGGCTGCGAACCACTGAAACTTACGTCTTACTCGTCAAACCTCACCCACAAAACTCACAAGACTAGAAGATTTTCACTGATAATCGGGGAATTATCACAAGACAGTCAGCTGACTGACAACTGACACTTATCAGTTACGTGCCTGTGTTCATAAAACACGTAAACTTGCATAATTGTTGTTTAATACATACGGATATTATTTTTAAAATTGTTACTTTAAAAAAATACACATGCATTATTAATGATAATGTAGCTAAAATGATTATTTTTGTGTTTATGATCAGGCATTCAAATTTTATTTGACTAACGCAGTACAGTCTTTGAACATTAGACACAACATTCATTAATTGCGGCTGCCCGGTTAAATTCATTTAAGGTTAATTATTAGCACAACTAATTTCTTTTAAATAAGTAGAATTCTTTGTTAGCAAAAGTCTGAAAGGCCTTTCAAATAAATCTTTTGCAACCATTAACGTTGACTTAGACACACATTCGCAACCAAAACAATAAATGTGACAGCTGTCAGTTTTATGAGTCATTTATATTTTTATTAGGAATTAGATTTTTTAATTCACATAATTCGCATTAGTACCTTATTCTAGATTCCAGTGCGGTTAATTTAACAAAAATGGAGTGGCTGTTTGGAAAACGTTTAACTCCTGAGGAATTGCTCAGAAAAAACCAAAGGGCATTAAACAAAGCGATGCGCGATTTGGACAGGGAAAAACAGAAAATGGAACAACAAGAAAAGAAAATCATTATAGACATAAAGAAATTAGCAAAAGAGGGACAAATGGTCAGTATATTGTGACCCAAGGTTACACCCATTACACCCATTTATTAATTTTAGGACGCTGTTAAAATTATGGCGAGAGACTTGGTCCGCACGCGTCGTTACGTGAAGAAATTCATGCTGATGAAGGCAAACATCCAAGCAGTGTCCTTAAAAATACAAACTCTCAGGTCGCAAAATGCTATGGCTCAGGCCATGAAGGGGGTCACCAAAGCGATGGCCAGCATGAACAGACAGCTCAATCTGCCACAAATTCAAAGGATTTTGCAGGAGTTTGAGAAGCAATCTGAAATTATGGATATGAAGGAGGAGATCATGAATGATGCCATCGATGATGCGATGGAAGGGGATGATGATGAAGAAGAAAGGTATTTAAATAAATCTAATTGTGTGGTTTTTATTCATAATAATTTATTTAAACAAATTTCAGTGATGCAGTTGTAAACCAAGTGCTGGATGAACTGGGTTTACAATTGAACGACACTTTATCCGGATTACCGCAGACGGCGGGATCGTTGCCGGCCGCTGGCCAAAAGCAGCCGGCAGCGGCAGCCGCCGCCATGGAGGGCGGAAATGGTGGAGGTACGATGTCGGATGCTGACGCAGATCTGCAAGCCAGATTGGACAAACTAAGGCGCGAGTGATATAAGATCATTTTGTTTCTTTGTTATTATTATATATATGCACTGTACTGTTGAATAAGTGGCTTTGAGCTATTGCTTAATGCATAGATGATTAGCAGGATTTCCTGGATATATAAAGATTTTTTTATTTTTGTTAGGAATATACCAATTCTCATCTTGTTAAATAAGTGAAAAAATTATTGTAATAAATATGTAATAATGCTATTAATTACCCAACATCTACTCACCATGTATTATTTTATTTTAAATTAACTTTGTTTTTATAGAATATATTTTATAAGTAACTTATTAAGTTTTTCTATTTTACATTAAAATGTGTTAGTATTGGATATTCAATTCAGTAAAGAATAGAAAAACATTTTAAAAGGTTTAGGTGTAAAATATACATCTAGATACTTCACTTTTACACATTAATTAATTTAATGAAAATGGTTCCCTTTTTCCCATATATTTTAATAAATTAAACAATATATAGTGTACTTAATTTTCAGTAATTAATTTAACAAAAGTTATCGAGGTTGTATTTTGATGCTTTCTTTGTATATAAATTTATTTTTTTATTTTCTTTATTACATTTAAAGTCATTTTAACTTCAAATTGATTAACATTTCTAAAAATTATATTAATACAAATCTTAGTCTTCTTTTAGACATGATAAGAATTTTTTTATGTCAATAACATTATTGCTTGCTATATAAAATCTATATAAAATATGGTACAATTATAAGAAATGTATTATTAATTTATATAATACATTTAATGAAACTTGATTTTATAATTCTCTTTAAGATACAATTAATAATTTGAAAAATATGATTTTTTCTGTGGTCTTACTATGTCAGTTAACAGATTTGATTTGAATTATCAGTTTGATTAATTTTTATAAATATTAAAGGAATTCACATAAATAATTGGGGAAAACAGTAATTAAAGTGTATTTATTCAGTTTGTCTTTATTAAGATCTTTTGTAAGACCATTGTCCTTTAAGTTCATACGTTACATTCGGTTTTGATTGTTTTCGCAATGAATAATAAATAAATAACACTCTTAAATTATTTCAATACTAAACAAACACATTTTTTAATCGGGATTTAATTCTTATACCCGTAGTGTACAACAAAACTTTTAAAAAATTATCTTAGGTTCCTCATCTAAATACGTAACAAAAACAAGTATTCTCAAATGTCACTGCTTCTTAAAACTTTTCAAAATAGGATAAATATTATCAAATGCCTCATATATTTCTTGTCGCACTTTCGCACCGGTCAGAACAACTTTACCGGAAACGAAAATTAAAAGCACAATCCTCGGCTTGACCATACGGTAAATCAGTCCGGGAAACAACTCAGGTTCGTAAGAGCTGAAAGAACTGTGCGTTAGCACCAGTCCCTCCAATCTAATGGGAAATTTGACATCACAACTGCCAACCATATTCTGTATCTTGAAATCCAAGAATTTCGCATTGAAGCCGAGCTTCTGGATGATCCTGGCGTACTTCCTCGCAGCCAGACGGGAATCTTCTTCGCTTTTGGCACCTGTACAAACCATTTTGCCCGATGAGAAAATCAAGGCAGTGGTACGGGGCTCCCGAATTCTCATTATCACGGCGGCGAAACGTTTTGGATTGTATTCGGCGTTACGTGCGTGTAAGGCAATTTTTTTAAGGTCCAGTTTGCAGTTCAGATTTACTGTTGACACGATGTTCCTAGAAAACGAATGGTCGGTTAAATTTTGTTTTTGAATGTCAAGGAAACGTATACTTACTGCAAAGCTGGAACAATGCCGGGGTCGGCGGAATGTGGAGTCATTGGCGTCATAGGGGATGGCGTTGCCGGCCCCATTTGACTGGGGGTAGCACCTGGCCCACTGCTTCCACCCAAATTTACTACTGGTGACATCATACTGTGTTGCTGTTTTTAACAATTTAATAATTAGTAACTAACTGTCATTTCTACATATTATTTTATGTCTATAAATTTAATATTGTCACATTAAAATTTTGAAAATGAGGATATTATTAATGTTATATCCAAAATAATTTTTTCCATGACAAAAGCATCAACTGCCTCAATAAAGAATATTAATTCAAGAAATTTATTGTGTAAATAAAAAATACAAAAGTGGTGTTTGAGAAAAAGCAAAAGTTAATAATAAAATTTCAAAATTTTTATGGGGCAACTTGTCTTATTAAAGAAGTAAATCTAAGGTACATAAAATTTGCTTATAACTAATAATTTTGTACTTACTGGAGTCTGTGATGAAAGGCTGTTCATCGCTGCATATCCAGGCACATATTTAGTGGAGCTCATTGACATTCCCATGCCTAATCCCAAGGTAGGCGTGAGGCCTCCCATTGGGGCCAAAGGTGGCACCTGGGAAATAGGCTGCTGTTGTTGTTGCTGTAGAGCATTGGGTAAAATAAGTTGATCTTCTTCGGGTTGATGTAATGGTGTTAATGGTGTTCCTAAAATGGAATTGCAGTTGAGATTCTGTTTCAAGAGCGGGAACCGCGGGTATTACCTATACTGGGTATGCTGAACCCAGGGCTTGGAAGCATTTGGTCCATGGTGATAGATAGGAAGTTTTAGGTCGTTGTATAATCTAAACGTTTCGTTTTAAGTGGAGATATGTGCCGTCAACATAATATCAATTGAATTCGATGTATAAATTATTTGTTTACAGAACCAGTTCAAGCTTTGATATCGGTAAACAAAAATGTTTTTTGGTAACTTTTTTAAGAGGTTACAGTAGTACCAACCATGAACACAAAATATCACTAGACTTCTGGCGCAACGTTTTGGTTTATAAAAGAAATTATGATAAAGAGCACATATTAAAATGTTAGTTGCCTTCATCAGGTAATCAAATAATAAAATAAATAATTAAGTACGAATAATCTTTACTCAAAAATGTATACTAGGCACCAAAATTATACCCTCTGAATAAGTTCTATTGTCTTTGAGATCACAGACTTACAAAATAAAAATTTCTAATTTAGATCAATTTAAAAGAACGTGGCAACATAGCTTAAACTATGTCACATTGGTGTGTGATGTTACGTAACATTCCATCTTACTCTAAAGACGTACAATAAAAAAAGACAGCAAGCCGGTACCGTAACCGAAAATCCATTACTCATTCCGTACAAATATAGACAATTGTCAAAGGTGCGGATTAGAAACACATGCGAACATTTTTTGAATTATGTTAATTAAAAACCCTAAACCCGAATACAGGAGGTGGATAAAAAAGACTGCAATTGTGTTGTTTGTCGCAGAGGCAGCCGCATTCACAGCCAGTTACTTTCTTTGGTCTAAAGTGAACACTGATAGAGGTGAGACAAGTTCTAGAATGTTTGCAAATAAATTTGTTGTTTCCATGAGAAATTTGTTTCAATTTCAATTGTTACCCATTCACCTATTACGTTTGTCAACTAGATACGCGACGTTATTTGCTGGATAACTATCCAAGTGCTCTGGATCTGTACTACAGGACTGGGGAGCTGCTCGATTCCCAAAACAGAACAAGGCAAATTGACGCAGCATACTGGTCACAGGAAAAGAAAAATTAATGGCAGACAGGTACATCAAATCCTTCTTTTGGTTAATAACCTGTAGTGGAGTTGGTTATGGGTTATTTGCAGTAATATCCTCTCAAGAGACTTCCAGAGAGTTGAGGAAGGTATAACAAGTCACCAATTGTATTTTGATATTTATATGTTAGGTACTAATTATTTATGGTTTAATTTTAGAATCACACTGAGTCACAAAAGAAGACACAGCAGTTTTTAGATGTCCTTCAGTCTGCAGCCAATACCAACAAGCCAATCTACAGGGAACCACCAAAGGAGGAATAGTTCCAATATGGATTATATAGAAGAAAAACCACATCAAATTAATTTGTTAGCTAAAAGAGAGTTGGAAAGACAACTCAACATTCAAAAGAAAAAGGAAGACAGCAACTTAGGAACAGCTGACAATGAAAAAATTGACTATTTCCAGAGCATTTTCAAAGAAAAATATGATGAGATCTTTTCAGCTATAAACAACACCATACACATTCAGAAAACTGATTTGCCTGAACATTTTAATCACATTTCTAAAGATATTTTAACTTTGCAGAAGTATGTAGCCGCCTCTAGTTTATTTTTACGTAACTATGATATTCAGAAGTGTCAGCAATGTGTACAAGACCTTTCTACAAAAGCTAAGTCATGTGAAGAAGAGTTTCTACCTAAGAAGAAGTTTGGCTTCAAAAACAAGCCAAAACCAAAATCAAACCAGATCAATGGAAGTTTAAGAGATGAGACTGATGGTAAAATTAAAAGGCCCATAGAAATAAAAGATACCTTTTGTGGCTATTCAGATAAGAAAGGTCTTAAACTTTGTATGAGGTATGATGAGATTTTCAAGAAAGATGTTACTCTGGAAAGGCTGGAGGATTGTTCCATTACTTTGTTGGGCACTCCTTCAACATTACATATGAACCATATTAAGAACTGCACCATTTTGTCTGGACCTGTTTCCACATCTATTTTTGCCGAAAACTGTGAAAACTCCTCACTTAGCATTGCTTGTCAGCAACTTAGGCTTCATAGCTCGAAACATGTTACAATCTTTTTACATGTAACCAGTAGAGCAATTATGGAGGACTGCACTGACATTATGTTTGCACCGTACAACTTTCACTATCAGGATAAAGAAAAGGACTTTGCTACAGCAGGATTGGATATAAATGTGAACAATTGGAAGTGTATAGATGACTTTAACTGGTTGAATGTTGAGAAACCCTCTCCAAACTGGAGAGAGTTTGTGTCCTAAAGCTTAAAAATTAGTGATATTTGAATATTTTTTCAAGTTATTTGTAAATACAATTTATCCAGCTGAATTTTTATTTTATTTACCACCTTACTAACAAATCTGTGTCTAGGTTTATAATAACTTTAACAACTGATTATTATTATTATTGATCATATAGAATGAAAATTATTAAAATAATAATAATAATGATTTTGGAACAATGTATGTAAGAAATTTTTCAAAAATGGGTCAAAGATTCAGTTTAATATTTTGGAAAATTAGTTAAATTAGTTTTCCATTTAATATAAATAGACGTTCGAAATAAATTAAATTATTTATGTTAAATGTATGATTTATTATATGTTATTCAAATTCAAATATTCAGGGAGGAATTTTGACATAGCTCCTTCACCTGAATGATATTTGACCTACTAACCTGACTTAAACTTCAAAAAACCTGAAAACCTTTTAAACAGGTTGATTTTGAGTTTGAAAGGTTATTTGGGTCTTGAAATTCAAAGTGAACAACATTAGTCGACAGATGCCAAATTGTTAAATGAAAACTAATGTCAAGGACTTTCATTTGAATATGGTTGAAAAGTCCTGCAATGTTAGTTAATTTTGAACAAAGTAATTCATGTTGAAGCCTTTAATACTAATTTTATTTCTAACATCAAAAAGAACAATGGCTTGGCGATCTCACGGTAAAAACAATGCGGAAATGGTGCGGAATTTAAAAGGTAAAAAGAAGTTAGGTTATATTAATAATAATAATAATCAAAAATTCCACAATTTTAGCTAATGGCATCATCAAAAGTGAGATAGTCGAAAATGCCATGCTTGCAGTTGATAGAGGAAATTATTCTAAAAACAACCCTTACATGGACAGTCCTCAGGGCATTGGTTATGGAGTCACAATCTCTGCACCACACATGCATGCCCATGCCTTAGAACTGCTTAAAGATAGATTAGTAGAAGGAAACCGAGCTTTGGACGTTGGTTCCGGTAGTGGATATTTAACAGCTTGCATGGCTAAAATTTTAGGCTCCAAGGGGTAATCAACCCAATTTGATTTACTAATGGACCTAACTGACCACTGTGTTTTAGTGTGGCTGTAGGTATTGATCATCTAAAAGAACTGGTTGATATGTCCAGAAGTAACATTCAGGTAGACAACCCTGAGCTCTTGGAGAATGGAAATGTTGTGCTTATCACTGGGGATGGCCGGAAAGGTTATCCTGAAATGGGGCCTTATGATGCTATACATGTAGGTGCAGCTGCACCCAAATTACCTGAGCCATTAGTTCAGCAGTTAAAGGTGAGAAAATGTTTTTTTAAATCTTCATTTTAGATTTTATGAATTTTTTTTAGGTTGGAGGTCGCTTGATAATCCCAGTGGGACCTTCTGGAGGTGATCAATCATTGGAACAGATTGATAAACTGGCAGATGGATCAATTACTAGGAAAACACTAATGGGAGTCGTTTACGTCCCGTTGACCGATAAACATAAACAGTGGCCGATGGCCGAATGACGACTTGTTGTTAAAATCTATATCGCTTTTATAGTCATAATCCTCGTCATTAATATTGTTTCTGTTTTCGTTTAGGTACATCTGCGAATTCTGTTGTTAAATGCTAATGTGGTATTAGTTTTGTAAACGTTCATTTATTACGATGACCAATTTATCTAATATAAATTTACTGCATAATATTGTACATACATTTATAAACATCCTTTTTTTCAAGGAAATAAACTGTATCAATGTATTACTAATGTTATGTACTATTTCGTGGCTGCTGATTTAGAAACAAAAAATCTTTATTAATTCGTGTATTGCTACTACTTTCAACTCTAGTCCTTCTTAGAAATAGAGTATGCTTCTGAGCACCATTCAGTATAATACTCTGTGTTACTGATCATAAATTATGAATTTTAAGAGTTTGATCTTCATTATGATTATGTATTAAGTATTATTAATAGGTTATTTATTAATTGTATATATGGGATGTTTTATAAATATATTTTTTGAGTGTATACTCACGTTAAACTGCGACTTTGTAACGTCAAATTTGGCTGTTAATTTGAAATAAACTGTATTTTCATCTAAAATTGACTTGTATCTGTATTAATATAATCACAATAAATAAATTAACAAAAAAGTGAATTACAAAATGAGCAATACCTGTAAGTAAGGTGAGGAGAATTAAAACTCTGGTATTAAAAAATTGTGCATTTATTTAAAAATCAGTCTAACAGATTGATTTGGTACACATTCAAATCAAAATAATATTAAAACAAGAACCGAGTCGAAATCGAAAATAAATGAATGCAGTCAGTGACATTTCTTAATACTCATTTAAATCTCAAAGCGGAGAAAATCACGTTCTGTTACAAATGTGAAACTTAAATAATTATATAAGGATTCCAAGTAGTTGAGATGCTTTATTTGAAATACTTGTTTGGGGGTTATCTCAAATACTTGAAATATGACTAGCATGATATTATGAGCAATAATAATATGTACATTGTGAATCTCTGCCAGGAGAAGTTTCTACTGGATATTTTCTACAATAAACAAAAAGTCTAATGCAGTACAAATCTATTTCAGTAAAACTAGACGTATTTACAACTGATATCTTAATGTATTTTTTGCATCACTCTAAGAAGTGAGAAATGCATTAAATAGGCTAATCGATTTGAAAATTTAGATGCAAGAACTACGTAATTATCCGAGAACAAAATAGCGTAGGTACCAAATTCTCACCTACATTTTGGCAGAGGCGACGAGACTAAAAAAAGTTCTTTGGACAAAAATAAATAAAACTATATCTATATTTGGTATAATTTAAAAAATAAATTGGATGCATCTACACTAAGTACTCGTTTTAACAGTCACTCAAAAATGCACATATGTTTGATTTCATATTAGGAAGAATTGAATTCGAAATTAACACATGTAACATATAACTAACGCTGAATAACATTCCGTATATGCATTTGTTGAGGACGCATTGCTCCTAATAAATTTGTTTTTCTTAATAAGTACTGGTGGAAAAATATGTACAGGTATCAGCCTATGGAATGGTCACGTTTGATTTATATTTTGATTATACAATAGTGAAAACTTAGAAAAAACAACGAAATAATCGATTTTCGGTGATTTTAGTTCACTTATCTCCTAATAAAGCGTGAGGAAAGTACGTTATTTCCGAAAATGTACATTACTGTACAATTTCAGTTATTGCAAGAGGGAAGAATTGTATTTACATGATAGTCTGAAGCAAAATACAAACATTTTATACAGATATTTGTTCGAGGACTCGCCGGGAAATTTAACTGGAAAACACGGGCTCATCTAGGGTTATAGACTATAATTATGAGGGATCAAATAGTAATTATATCTATTATTGTATATGTAGAAATTGTCTAGACGTCACGGTTACTAAATATAGTCGAATATATTACAGCCGTTCAATTAATTTGTAATAAATACGAGAATAGCACAGTTTAATAAGTAGGTTCCAAAAACACTTGGAACAAATTAAGTATTTCAGATTTATTTAAATGTTACGCATCTAAAACCCTAGAGAGTGCACATTTATCCAGCCATTTTCAAAAATATATTCCGCAATAAATATAACAAAGCAGTCTTAACGAATTGCTGCGTTCAGTCCTGTTAGAACACAATTAAACGCACCTAAAAACACATTTTTAAACAGTTATAGCTGGCCCCACATTTTTATTAACAATATAAAATTTGTGTTTTACGCCGAAGATGCCCCATACAACAGCAATGTTTTCTATCACCAAGTTGAACGGTATCACTACAATCAAACTGATCAGGTACAACATAAGCCTCGGCAAACCGTACCGATGCATGGTGAACGACTTGATGACGCCAAAAACGTACATGTAGATGTTCACGGCTGCGGTGAATGCACAGAGGAAGTCGATGATCGGGTTACACGGTATTGGGAATTTGGAGGCAAGGAACAGGTTGGAGACGGAGAGGGGAAGGGTAAGCCAGGAGTAGCAGCTGCAACCCAGCAACAGTTTGTTCTTGAGGGGGATGGATTTCGAGTGGACGACCAACAGGATGCCCTGGATCCAGCGTTTGCGCTGCTGGATGAAGTCGAACAGGGTGAATGGGGATTTCTCCCACATCTCTCCTAAAAACAGTAACCAAATTGTTAATGCGCTGGATTCTATATAATAATTAATAAATACATACAGTAGTGGCCAGAATTATAGTAATAGTAAATATATAAAAATTTAAGTTGTTAAATTAAAAAAATTAGAGAAACGAAAAAAATTGTCCGAATTCGAAAAACTTGATAGGAAATCGATAATTGGACAATTCGAATGTCAAAAAACAATCCAAGTCTATCGTCAATTGAAATTAAAGCAAATCTGGAAGAAATGGGATGGGGGTTTGTTTGACCCTCAGATTTATAATGTCCACCACTGTATATTATTTCGAAAATCTACATATTAAAAATGTTTAATAATATTTTTATAGTTATTTTTTAATAATAAGTACTGATTATTATCAAAATGATAACAAAATAATTTTTTTAATATCAAATAACTAAATACTTCATATATAACTTTAAATTTGTTGTCTAGACTAACAATTATTTGTCAACATGTATATCTTATAAGAATGTATCATTCTGATAAGATATAAAAAACCCAAAATATATGTTATAATAAATTTACCTTGAATAAAATTGAAGCTATATCCTAAACTATAAGCTTTCATTGCGAAAAAGCAATCTTCCGCTATAGATCCGTCCAATCCATTATCGAAGGATACCGCCTTTTCCGCTGCAACCTGAAACAAGCATATTCACACTTACATTAAATTTTTACTAAATATATAAATAAAGAGATAGAAGAAATGTCGTACATATGTTGTATTAATATATTATGTTTTACTGTTGTATCATTGTGTCAATAAAGGTGATGGAGTTTCAGGTGAACGTGACTAACGCAGGGTTTCGCATTATTGATCTTTCCAGGAAAATTATTTGTTTTTCGGTTTTATTGATAAATTCACTGTTTGATTATTTGGAAGTATTAAAGTAGTTTTATATTAATATTTAAAGAAGTTAAATTGCATCACTTTATGGAAAAAATTCCATAATAATTAGGTTTGGAATTTTTCAGTTCGTATGACCTCGTTTGACCTAATTTAAGGAATTTCGCCTATGTAAGGTTTCCCTCAATATTATTTAAAGGACACAATTTATTTTAAAACGAATTAATCAGTTCCTAGTTTAATTTTCGTTCGTAGAATGTAACTAATTGTTGTTTATTGAGATTGTATTATTTTTTATCTGTATTTTAAATTGTTTTCATCTGGATTTATCTCTGGTTTATGAATAATGTTAATCTTTATTTTGGATATATTTTATGGATTAACAAATACTTCTACTTTTTATATACCTATTATACAACATACATGGTACCCAATCAACTCGAGCTGACTTAAGTGTAACTATTTTTTTCATTACAACTACTATTCAACTTGTTCACTGCGATTGGAAACCGATATTTTACCGCATTATGATTGTTCCACGAAACGTACACATTTTCGTTATCGCGACCCAAAGAGCCGCATTAAAAAAATCAATAGGTTCATGGCAGTACATGTACCGGGTGCTTTTAAAAATCTTTTGTACGGGCCAATGTTTATTATTAAAACGAAGCGGACCATCGATCAGACAGACACGAAATAAATATCGAATAGAAATGTGCCATTGCCAGAAACGCGATTTTATCTATGCGGTTCACGTGATGAACACTCACATTACCGTAATGCACAAAATGAACAGAAAACCGTATCGCTTTTAATATTTTGCCATGACACATTTTTAACATAACTTTTAACTATTAGTAACGTATATCCTCCCAATATTAAAAAACAAATAATAAAAGTTAATAATTAGAATTTTTATTAATTACAAATTTTATTTTATTGTTATTTTGTATGGTTTTTTAATTACAGTGGCTTTTATTATAACAAATTTTTCAAATGTTAAATATTTAAAGCATAATTTTTTTATTTAATGTGTACTCTTATTATATATTAAGTATTATAAGTATATTACTACTATGTACTACTCTAAAAAAATATTCCAATTCAAATAGTACAGCTAATATTTTCAAAATAATTTAGTAAGTTCCTTTAATTTTGGATATCACTGAATATATATTTTATTTCATAATAAAAACAGTGTTTCATTGTCTACGATTTCGGTCCATTTAATTAAAACTTTTTCTTTTCTTTAATTTTTCAATTCTCTCAAATATAATCAGAATCATTGTGCAAAACGTGGTTGGCAAATAGGTTGCATTTCAAGGTCCAATAGATGAGTCGTTACGCAATCTTGCAAAAGTGCACAATTTCTAGTGATTCTTTTTGATTTGATGCTGAAAATTGCGTTCGTATCACGCAATTATTCGTTTCTAGATGAAAATTAAATTAGCATTAATTAGGGATGATTAAATGAGGCAAATGCGGAAGCAAAATATTTTAGACATATTTATCTAATCAATATTTAAAATTAGAGACGTTATTCAGAATTCATGAATCACTTAATTTTTTATGCGATTGCTATCGTCATTAGAATGAACTTGACTTTAGGACATACAGCTCTTGATATATTGATTTTATTAATGCGTACACGAGGAATTAATAATTTAAAAAAGTACATTACAAATAGCACGTCGATAAAATTTAAATTTATAATAAAATACTTTGTAAACTAGTTATACAAATTCGCCACTTTACAGGCGAATATCGTTTCGTAAATGTGGATCAATAAATATGCATTAGCTGGGGTGACAAGTGACAAGCATTTCATACGAAATTATTTAAATTTCAAAACAGTTATTACACAAAATAAAAGAGAAAACCAAACCGCATTTAAACAGGAGCAAGTTAAGCGGCATAACTAATTCGTTTAGCCTTTATTTTTGTTTGAAACACACTAATTTTGTTGTTGTTAGAATCGTTCAAACTTTTGACTTTGTACAAGGCGATCACGTTAATTGAACCGTAATTAATTTGTTTATCGTGGAAACCTTTAACTCAAACAAAGGTATAATAAGTGTGCGTCTTTGTGTGCATAAAATATTTATTACTGGTCACCGGATGTTTTCGACGTGTGCGATTCCATTTGCCAAAATGTTCCACTTTACAACAAATTTGATCCGTTTCTAATTTGCGTGTAACTTCAAGAACACTTCAACGAAACAATTTCATCAACATACAATCGGATTCTCGTGATTCTGAATCACCACGTTAACACATGATTTCTGCATCAACAATTTTATTCACAATATCTTCATTTAAGGTTCAAATTATAGTTTATATCTATAATACTAAAATTATTTGATGATTATTTCTATTTCAGAACTTCTATTCATACTAATTGTTGAAATTTTTACTTTTCGGAATCCACAAATTCTGAAAGTAACAATGATTTCCCCTCTAATGGTCAAATTATACTGTTTAAACTAATAATATTGTAATAAAATTATTTGATGATTATTATGTTTTAAGAATTATTATTCATTAGTCGCAGAAAATTGTTAAATTTTTACTGTTGGTGGAATCTACTCATTTTGAAGGCAACAATGGTTTTGTTGTTAACTCTGTCTAAGGATCAAATTATTCTGTTTAATAAAATTATTTGATGCTTATTTTGATTTATTTTTTATTTTAAGAATTATTATTTATCGATCTGTGAAAATTGGTAAGTCATTTTTTTCCTCAATACCTTCATCTAAATTATATTGTTTAAATTAATATTATGATAAAATTATTTATGATTATTCTGATTTATTTTTAATTCTTACTTTTGGAAAATTCACATATATTAATAATTTATGACATTTCTTATAAGAAAATTTCTTCATGTTTCACATAATTTTAAAATTTTGACAATTTAAAATTAATAAAATCAAACAAATTTTAATTTAAAAATTTGAATTATTTGATTTGTTGATTAACGGAAATGACTGTACAACGTATAAAAGGTTAGAGAATATTAATGAATAATTAACGCTGTTTTGCGTGCGTTTAAAAAGCGATAAATTATGACAAAGACATTAGTATTAGGAATCGCATGATTTTGACTCATTTTTACTTTTATCTTTTATCACAACAAGTCATGAACAAACATTCATTGTCTTTTCAATATGTTACTGTAGGTAATAAACTTGTTCAGGGGTAATGACAACCTTTATCCCATTTCTAATATCACGTCAAGTATTAAACAAATCTGGACTGGATCAATTGTTTTGCCTCTTATTACAACACGTTTATCTTTTAATCTTAATAGAACAAGGAAAAACACACGTACTTAAAGTCTGTGAAATATTTAGAGTATTAAAGTTTCAATCAAAATCTATCTTTCACATGTTAATTATGAAAAGCAAACTATTCTATTGTAAAATTAAATTTTTCCGTAAATATTTATGCTTGTTGATTAGATCTGTCAGATAATTTATTATACTCAAGGACGACGGAATTTTTTGGCATATAATCGAGGATTTCTGTTTTATTAAAAGCCTTATATATTTATTAATAAAGTAAGTTAGTTATCAACGCAACATAACAATATAGATAATACACAAAATATTGTGTTAAATTTAATAATTAATTCATTAAATAAAGCATTTAATTACTTTAAATTATAAAAAATTTTGTTTAATGATGTCCGTTTCCACAAGACAGTAGTAAATAAATATGCACACTAAAACCTCAATATTTATTTAAGTAAATACATAAAACTGTTTAAGCACGACACAAATTGTTCTATGTTAAATAAATTTTCTCACTTCAACAACTTTAATGTGTTTCAATCTGATTTTAGAAGCAGTGTCTGATTTTCAATACATCAAATTAAATAAACTAGATCTTATTCAACCAAAAATTGCGCATCTGTGCCAATTCATTTGTATTGCGGTATAAAATAATAAACGTATGATCATCATATGATTTGGGTTCTATTTCTGTGACTCAATATCATATAACATATTTATTTATTACCTGTGTCACCACGTAACTTCCCTTCCAACTGAACAACGGTTTGTGGAACATTTGGAATTGCAATTTCAGTTTACCCATGTCGTCGGTCACCCTGAATGAATCGGCCAAAGTTGTTATCCAGTTCACGATGTTTTCATTCGCGTATGTTATTAGTCCTGAAACCAATTATTACAATTATGCGGTCGTATAAAACTCATTTTAATTATTGTATTGTTTCATATTATTAGGAATGAATGTTTCAACGTGTTTATTAATCCTATAAACCTACTTAAACAACGTACAGAAACAGTAACGTCGTGTTCCTAGAAAGACTGTTAATAACCAAAATAAATATGTTATGGACTATTTTTATTGGTTTTACAATAAATAATTAAGTAAGCCATTTATAGACAGTGTGACCCATTTAAAATGGCCTCTGTAACTTTTATATTTATTATTATTCTATATTCGAAAAATATATTTATGGATCACTTTTACAATCCAAAAATGAGGAAAATATTTGAAATATTTTTAATTAAAAAAACAATTTCTCCATTTGACATCGTTCAATTTTATGAAAAATGATATAACAAACAGATTAGAATATCATTTAATGTAAATGTCAATGTTTTTTGACTTAAAATCAAAACCTATTATTATAGAAAACCTAACTACACTTCTGTAATGGGTATATACCAAATTTCACAAAAAATTATGGATATTCATAACTCTGTGAAAACATTAAAAATCATTTCTGCTTATGAATTTATTTTTTTAATCAAGTAATTTTAATTTTTCCAGATAATTGTGAATATGCAGAATTATAAATAAATTTTAATACTCCAGCTTAGGACTGACATATCAATCAGATCAGATTCTATAAAAATAGGTATTGTAAAAATCAGTTCCAAATAATCGGACAAGAAATCAAATCTCCGAAAACCTACGTAATAAATATTTAAGCGATAATTCTAGTAGTCGATAATCCAATGTAATCATTCATTTTTATGATCCATTTATTTGAAACCGTTTGATCGTTTATATGTTTTTTATGGGAACTATTGATTTAACGCACTTGAACTTTGATAAATGCGCAAATGGAATTTTAAATTAACCGCACTTGATTAAGTGCAATTAATTTCAGTACATAAAAATTGTTTTACTTTTATACATTTTCCTCCATTTTAAAAATTAGTTAATCGATTTCCATTGTTTATTTCATTTAATCAAATATTATTTGTTATTTTTTTCTGGAAACGACATAAAATCTATGTTTACATAACAGTTGATTGAAAACATAAACACACCTTGACCGAATTGATGTTTTCCATCGACCACGAAATTCAGGATTCCTTTAACGCAGTTTTCAGTCAGCAAAGTTTCCTCGTCTAAATGTACAATCCAGTCGTTGTCACTGTAACATAGAAAAAAAACAATGAATTTGAATTAAAATAATTGGTGTAATTTACATGTGACGTACACTGTGTAAGTAACGTTTAATTGCGTTTAGTGAGCCGTACAAATTAAACACACCGCTAATTAATATCGTCGGGCGCATTAACGAAAATTACTTTTTCGTGTTGTAGTTTTTTATCGTCCCAAAATAGGTATTCGGAAATACATAAATTTACGTGTTAGTGGTGTTAAATTTTATTGGTGTATTTTAAGCAGGAATTATGAACGCAAATTCCATTCGTTTATTATATTAGCTATGCAAACAATTATAAAATTGCGTTTTTAGTGACATTGTAAATTGTTTGCAGAATCATAAATGGATATTGTTATCTTGTTGTTGGATCGATGAAAGAATATTTAAATATTGATAAAATATAAATATTTTTTATTTGTTTTTATCTCCTTATCCAATGATGGGCAGTGGGTAAAATCCCAGGGGTATTAACTGAAATATGATTATGATATATGATATGATTTAGCAAAGTACTATATATTCAAAACAACACACATTATGCCCAAAAACTTCCTTTGGGAGAAACCACGGAATTACTAACTAAATCTGCATAAATAACTCTTTCTTCCATTGCAAATGTAGTATTGTTCATTATTTATTGATACATAATCATATTCAATTGTCAAAATAAAGTAAATTTATCCTTTTACATATTTTTAGAGTAAATTGTGCATTCAACTCAGTAATTATATTCAATTTTCACATGAGCCATTCACCTAAATAATGGCAAATTTGTGTTTTTAGGTTTATCATGTTACTTAATGCATCCAGAATAAATTGTAGGTTTAATCGAGATGAATAGTACGTTATGAAAGGTAAATAAATTACGTATCCAATAGTATTTCAATTCACTATCATTTTTTTCAGCAACAATAAGTACAAATATCCCAATTTTTATATATTTAGATAAGATAAAAAAATAAAAATTTTGTTATGTATATTACTAGGTGTTTCATTCTTTTGGGTATTAGAAGGGTTAAGCTTTGACATCTTTTTATTTCAGTCATGTAATGATGAAACCTTTCATCTTGTCCTTTCTCTTGACCATCTCGATTTTCTAGGAAGGAAAACAAAGGACTCAGATGAACATGAATCTTAAGTTTCTTACTTGAATCTGGAAATTGAAACAATTCCTTGAAATGTTCTTAAATGAAAAGCGTTCAAACATACATAAATTATACAACGATTTTAAGACCATTTTGAAATATAACTATCAATTATGTTAAAAGTATAAAACTTAATAAAATGATTTATTATCCAAAAAAATATTCAAATGGTGGATGCGCCAGGCCTGATAATCGACAAAAATTGTGTGTAGTTACAAATGGAATTACACAACGTTGGATGTGTAATTTACTTCCCTTTCTAAGAAAATATTATTCATCTCAATCGGACTTACCACTAAATCTGTTGACTGCTTTAAGTAAATATGATAAATCCAAAAACATAAATTAATTTACCATTATCTATATGAAAAAAATAAATAAAAAATATTTTACTAATGTTATATGTATGTTATGTATAGTAAAAAGAATTAATTATAAAAATATTTAGAATTACAAATTTTGTGTTAATAGTTAAATGTTTTATTTTGTTTATATCATTTTTATTTATTCATAATTTTATTGTCTGTTTAAAGATTTATTTAATCACTTTTTATTTTTAAAAATGGCTTAATCCAACTACTATTTGTTAGAGAGTATATATACGGTCATTATTATTTTAAAATATTAAATATTTTAAAATAATATTATTTGACTTTTGTTGTTTCATTCAGTATTATAAACTACTATATTACTGAATTTGTTGAATTGTTGAAAAAGATTTTTAATCATTAAATCTGTGTTATTAACACTTTGTATAACATCCTTTTTGTAATATATTCATTCAAATTTGGTTATAAACGTGACACCCATATTTCTTATAGGACTGATATCAGGAGATGGTCGGACAAGACAAAAAATCGGTGTTTTGGCCTTTTAACCAATCCATCGTTTATACAGAGCAACTTTTCTTCGATACTTGGAAGCAAATTGTTGTTTAATATATCCGTCTATATAAATCAGCCTAAGAGGGCCTACGCCAAAAGAATTGAATCATCCCCAAAGCTTAATTGAACCGCCACCACGCTTCAATGAGGGCATAACAAACTTTTTGTGTAGTTTTGTCCCTGTAGCTTGTCTAAGGTAAACAGAATCTCTTCGCACCGAAAAAACTCACCTTAACACATTAATCTTATCTTCTAAGCAGTACTGGAGGGCGCGAGCCTTGAACAGCGCCCCCGTTTTCGTTTTGTACGTGGGCGGCACCACGATCTCCCTGACGCGTCGGTGGTTCTCTAAATTGATCGGTTTGTCAGTGACCACTTCGATCATGAAGTTTTCGAGGCCAGCGTCCACACATTTGTTCATGTTCCGCGTCACGTTCGTCTTGACCAGTTGAGGGTAGTCGCCCCTTGTTACCACCCTTATGCAGATGAACGGTGCTAGAAGAGGAGACCCTGTGAACAATCAGACAACGGTTTTACTGCACAACGAATTTAATGTTGGAGATGATTATTATATAATTTGTTTATTATAGGGTTTGCATGTTGTTGGTGCAAGGTGTACAAATATTGCAGTAAATTTTCGAGTATGTTTATTGCATAGTTACATATTTAATATGTGTACCAAATTGGATTACATAGGTAATTTGGTAACAGTTTGTATGTATTTAGGGTATTGGGTCTCGTAGCACGTCTTAAAAGATAACAAATGCGCCCTGTTACCAACTCTCTAAGGGTCATAGGTTCCGAGATGTTATATCTCCCTTGTGTCACAACCCTCCTCTGTTACCCCTACGTATTTATTTATTAAATAGAGTGCGATATGCATATCTAAGTGCAACATTGATGATAGTGAATTCAATGAATATAAAATTATTCAAATAGATAAACAATCATATTTGAACAGAAGGACAGACGAGACACTAAAAATTACTTAAATATGCTAATAATATTGTGCTAATAGTAATTAAATATATGTAGTTTTATTTTTTATACTATCCTTATATTAAATAATAAAATATTAGAAAATTTTCATAATAATTTTATTAAATATTTATTATTAATAACAAAGATAATGCACAAGGTATAATATTCTTTTCAAAACAAAATTAGTTTCAAGTGTCAACTTAAACACCAATAAATTTCTGATCACCTTTATATTTAGAAGCAATTTATGTTTGTATTAAGTTGACAACGGTAATTTTTGTTTCAAAGTTAGTGTGTAACTTACAATACAAACTGTAACCTATGACTTGTAATTTAGTCATCAAAACTTTATTCTCCATTTATTACATGATGATATGAATAGTTAAAGCTGATGATACTGATTTTTAATTTACTAAAACATCAGATCAGTAACGTCTTATTCTTTAGATATTTCGATTGAAAAGTCTCTATAAGTTAATATATTCGCAAATTATGAGTATACAAACGTAGGAGTAAAAATTTCCATATTTTGCTATTTAACATATTTTAGATGTTTTGGTTGAAAAGTATATATATTAACAAGAAATTCACAAACAATCAGATTTGTAAATACTTGAGATCAAATATTTCCATAGTTTTCTTCTTATTTTAGATATCTTGATTGAAAAGACTAAAAGATATTTTGATAGAACTCTTCGGATACTATTCGAAACTCCCATCAGAACTTTTAGTTTTTATATTCTTCTATTTATTTCCATATTTTACTGTATATTTTGGATGAACTCTTTGGATATTCGATATTCCCATCAGAACTTTTCTTACTGCATATTTTGTGAAAAAATCTACAAATAATTATCAAAATTTTCATATTCTTCTATTTATTTCCATATTTTTTCACATATTTTAGATGGTTCAAAAATCTATATATTTTGATCGAACTTTTTGGACACTATTCGATACTCTCCTCATCAGTACTCTTCTTACAGCATATTTTGTGAAAAAATTCACAAATAATAAAAGAGATTTATACAAACGTGGAAGTAGAAATTTCCTTATTTTTCTATTTATTTTTGATATTTAAACATAAAATTTCGGGAATTGTTAAATTATTTTAGGTATACTTATTTTTTTATTTATATATATTTATTTTTATTTTTGTCAGTTAACTCACAGTAGTAAGTTCAGAAATGCTTTATATAAATATTCATTTTTACCACTGTTATTTGTTCTTATTAAATTTGAGAACTACTTAAGTTTATTTACTTAAAACAAGAAATGATGTGGTTGATGGAATATAAAATAATTAAAGTTAGTTTTTCACGACAATATTAATATTGTATTTTAGGGAAATGTAATGTATTTTCCGTTTTAATCTTTGTTTAATTAATCTAATTAAATTTTCCATGTTTACACGATTAAATGAAGCCACAACTACCACAATGTTCTTGTCCCATGATACATCCAATATTAATAGCTACAAAACTACATGTGCGTTGTTGTATTTCCGGTAATTAAAAAAATGGTAACATTTTTTATTCGCACCATTCCGATGATTCAATAAACCGTTTCGACATAACAGAATTGGTCACGTTTTCCGGTTCTTTGTCGCTGATACATATACATACATATACAATGGTCCCTGTTTCCTTTGGAAATTCGTTTGTGTGGGGTTTTTAAAATAACTACATTTTTATAGTTTAAATACATATCAAGGTCGTAGATCATTTAAAGTGTTTTGATTACAAGTAATCGAGAAGGGAAGTTGGACGTCTGAATAAAAATATATGCTGTTTAACTGTAAACTGATACATGAACTCCCTTAATTAGCACATTAATAATAAACTCGGCAAATTTTCAATGCTAATGAATCATTTTAATTATTAATCAAATGTTAGTGCTCTTGAAAATCGATAGAAAAACAACGCAGACAAAACATTGATAACAGAAATCAAGGGAGACGATGCAGATCCAATAAGTGGACAACGGGACGAGTTAAAATTAAATTCGTCTCGATTATATTAAGTAATGTGTGTCTGACGTGTAATTTTTTCTTGGCAACAATTTTATTATTTTCGCGACACACGCTAATTCGCTCCTATCAGCTGGGCTTTTAAAACTAACGACGTCCATCCTCCGATTCAACGAATGGAATGACCAGCCTGGCCCACACTTATCTTTTATTTATGTTAATCTCGGTTTATAAATAAAACGAATTGATCGACGAATGCCACGATCATTTTTATTGCCGATAATTTGACTCCGGTCCAAATGATCCGACGGCGAATAATTGGAGCTCGACCTATGGCAAATTTTTTTCCATTGGTCGATGTTAACGTTTTGACATCCATTAGTCGATTGTCGATGCGAATGTGTATATTAACTTAAATAAATTATATTTAACATTTAACACATTGGTTTAAATAAGTTTAATAGTGATAATTAATGCATTGAAGGTGAACATCATTAAGGTCGCTCTAAAACCTTTACCAGGGAAGAAATTAAGCAAATATATCAGTCACTAAACTGGGATGAATCAGCTATTAAACAACTTTTAACATGCGGAAGGAGAAATAAGTTATGAAACTGCACGTTGATTTAAATCAGTTTAAAAGTGATGATTGACGAATGGATTTCCCATAAATTAAGTGAGGGTGGCAAAATTAGACATTCCTTCCTTGCAATAGACTTTTTCATGATATTAAAATTTTTTAAACAGTACCTTGACTAATTCTCTAATTTTGCGAAATTTGGCTTTTATGCTTCATTACTATGAAATTCTAAGACTCGTTTTTCGTTCATAAATATTATATTAATTTTTATTATTACACACTAGAGGCTTCGAAAACTGAATTCATTTTTTATAAATCTAATAAGTATTCTATTTTATATCACTGAAATCCACTACCTGACAAAAATATTGACCACATTCTAAACTTCAGTTCTAATAGGATATTTTAAAGTAGTAGGTATATCAAAATTTCCATACTTTTGAAAACCACTGAATATATAAATTTTATCCAACTTAATTTTGGTTGATTTATGTTAAATTTATTAAGTCGTGTATATTTTTTATTTAAACAAATAAATACTGGCAGAATACTGGAAATTAGGGCTGACCGACCAAAGCCTATCAAACGATGTCGGAACATTGCATTACCTTTAAGGACGACTTTGTCCTGGAAGGCGTTGTAGTATGTGAGGCCGACGAAATTGAAGAGTACCTGCGGTAACGGCAGGAACGTCACTAATCGCAACAGATACAGTATGCACGTGCCGAGAAAACCGTACGTCACCCACGGATCGATGTCACTGTTGGGCACGAAAAATCCACTGTCACCTAATTTAATGCCGCCACTGTACACCTCGAACATTATGATTATGGTGAAGAAGAGCAGACAGTGGAGATAGTGTTTAGTGAAGCTGTTCAACATCTTGGCCGGTCCTCGGTTCCTTCAAACTGTCCTGGAAAAACAACATAAATGCATTTTTTCATCAAGTAGTTTTTCTTTTAATTGTTAACTTCCCGTTTATAATTAATGGAAAACAACAGAACCGTGCAGTATAATTAATGTAATATATTCATTTATGTGACAAAACCTGTTATTCCAAACATTTTAACTAGGACAGATATAGTTCTTCAAAAAAAAACTGTAATTTACGTTTTAATTGAATTTTATTATTGATTTTCCGTTGTTTACATCATAAAATTATTAATGTTACAGCTTAAAGCGGAGTTTATTTATATTGACTTAAAATAGTAGTTAAGTAAATATACAAATATGTTTGTATTTGTATAAATAAGACTCATATTTTATGTCAACATTTATTGAATTTGTAAAGTACATATTATAAAACTATTTTTATGTGCGAAATAATATCATATTACATTTTTATATTGTATATAAATAGAAGAATATGATATAAATTGATTTATGATTATGGTCACATTATAACGGTTAATTTGCTTTTATCATTACATTAAATAAATGTATTTTTTATGTATTTTAATAAAATTTTTACTTCAGATAGATAAAAAAAATAAATAAAAAGGCAAAAATTAACTAATTTATTTGCTAAAATTTTTTTATATTTCTATGAAATTTTATTAAAAAATAGAAAATAATAATACGTATACAATTTAGAACAGATGCAATTTTGAATCCAAAATAAGATTGTATGTAATTTAAAAAAGTGCTTAACACTTTGTGAAAATTTTTAATAAGTAACAATTAACATTAACTTAAGTGGAGTTAAAATGGTTTAATTTATCCAGGAAATCTACATCAAGATTAGCTTTAATTTCACTACAATTGACCTTAAAATGATTAGATTATTAAAGCAATTGTCGCAGCTTGAACTTAAAAAATGAATATTTAGCATATCAATATGAAACAGTAGAATTCAGAGTGTAATAATAAACACACAGTTGTGATTCACTTAATTTATTCATTAGATTAGTTTACGAAGAATAGAAAAGAATTTGGTTTGGTTTTCTAATTAATTTTGAACAAAATTTCATTTTTGCATTAACTGTATTTATTTCCTGTGGTATACCCTATATATTTTTAGTTTTATAATTTCCACATATAATTGCAAATAAAATCGGTATATCATGTTCTATACCTAAACCTAATAGTTTTTGAGTCATTAATTATTTTTTATAATTTCTATAAAATTATCTAGTGTGAATTATTCATTTTTTAAAAATAACCTTGCTGTAATTATAAATAAGAATAAGAAACGCCTAACACGATAAAATGTTTAAATGAAATAGTTCTTTACGCGCAATTAGAATTTGTCATAATCTTATTGCGGTTTCATTAAAATAGTGCAAAAGCACAACCTTGAAGCACGTAAAAATCATGACATAACTGTTAAGTTAATTATTAATTTTTGGTTAATAAGCCGTAAGAGAACAAAAAGAGTTAAAAGATAAAATTTTAATTATAACGGCTTCTAAACGGTTGTTAATTGTAAGACGTTCGTGATGTTAATTTTAACTGTCAACAGTTCCTGGAGTTAGAAACAATACCATTATGGTAGAACATAAACTGATGCTTGGTCAATTAAAGTCGAGGTCTTATAGGATATTAATATGTTCAATGGAAAATTGTAACATTAAATTATATTAAATTTTAATTTACGTTTATTTATTCGATATTGGCATTTGTTCTGAGTCGGAAATGTTTTTAGATTTTCGTATTTTTGTTCAAATTAGTTTAATCTATTTTTTTATCACAAACTTATTTTTATATCCAGTTTCTATCAACATATATATTTTACTATTTATATATTTACACGTGTTTATAATATTTACCTTATTTACCCTTTTATTGTAGTCCGCGGTATTTATTAGCATGATATTAATAAATATTTATTAATATTATTGATATAATTAACACATTTTATCAAATTATTGATGATTTAATTTAGTATCTATGTATATATAAAGATTTGAATTTATGAAAAAAATATTAGGTAAATAAATTAAAGCATATATTTATGTCAAAAAAAATTATTTAATCAATACCCTGAAACTTTAATGTTACGAACGGTATTGTTGGTGGCAACGTATGCATTTAATACCAGAAACGTTCATTAATTGATAACATCTTCCATTACTGCGTAAATATACATTGTATCGGTAAAACCATTTTTTGAATAAAATGGTTAGATGGACACAGTTCCGTCCGTCAAACAATGCTTTTTCTAACAGAACAGTTTGTTTAAAAAAGTCAAATAGAATACTTGATAACAATCAATAAGATAACAAGTATGGTATTGATCATATGATTGGCTTGGACTTATATTGACATAATTTAAAGCAAGCGAAACTTTAAATTAGTAGATAAAAATATTACATTGTAAAGAAAACAAACAATTTGTTAACATGTTTAATATCATGCAGACTGAGTTAATGAAATTTTTAATAATATAATATTTTATATTTTTTTTTTTCTTCAAGTGTAATACAAAAAAGTTTCATAAATCGAATAATAAATCTTATTTATAAATAAATAATTATATCTATATTTTTCCCAATATTATTTTAAAATTAATTTTAAAAATATTTTAAAATTTATATTGGTAAAAACCTCTAAAAAAAGCAAATAAATTATGGACAAAAAATACAAATGATTAATATACAACTTTAAATATTTAATAAGAATTATTATTATTATTTTTTAATATATTTATTAAGTAATTTCCTAATAAAGAATTTTTCTATGAGTGTTAAAAAAATAACAATGAAAATGTATAGAATTTAAATTTTATATTTAGAATCCTAAATTTCATTGCCTTATATTTGACAATTTAAAAAATTGAATTGAAAATTTTAAATATTGTATAAAAATTATTAACATTAATTTCTTTGTAACATATATCATTTTTTATATATTTTCATAAATATATTTTAAAATAATTTTGAAAATTTTTTAGAATTTAAATTGGCAAATATTGAAAATTATGAAGTGATAAAAAACATTAATAATAAAATTTTAAATATTTAGTAAGTATACATTTTTATTTTATTTACAAAATGTATTCGTTAATAAATAATTAAAGAGTGAAAATGTTTAAAATTTAAATTTCATATTTAAAATTTTCAGAAATATAATTTTAAAATGAATTTTGAAATATTTTAGAATTTAAACTACTAAATATCACTGAAATAGTATATATATAAATATTAAAAAATATATTAATTAATAAAATTTTAAATATTTAATCTAAGTAACAATAATATGTATGATAAAAAAGTAAAATGTTAAGAATTTAAATTTTATATTGAGAATATTAAATTTCATTAAAATTAAAAATAAATACTATATGTTATATTTCGTCATCCTATATTTAATAAAAATATACAAATATAATATTTTTCTTTGATTTGAAAAAATAAATATATTTTTAAAAAGTAATATTAATTAAATTCAATGTTTATTACGTTTAAAAATTTTTAATAACAATAAATAATATAAGGTAAAATATTTAAAAAATATTATAATACATATTAATATAATTAATTTTGAATAGGTTAATTGTTAAATTATCCAAAAATTATCATAAATATATATAAAAATACGTTTAATTTCTCAGAATTTATTTAAAATTAAAGCATGTTTGAATTAATAAAAGGCGACTTGAAAATTAAAAAATAACAATTGAAATCTCGCAAAATAAATAACCCAATTGGTTTAAAATATGCATGTTTTAACAATTACAAAAGAAACTGGCGAAACAACCGTGATGCAGGTAAAAGTCGCTTCAGCACCTTGAAACGTTTTCATTGAAACAATGGATTATATGAATAAAAGTAAACATATGCTTTTATTTACAACCATGTGACGTATTTAGTTCATGTATTTTAATAACTAGATGTAATTACACGCTAGTTAAGTTATGTTTTTGACTAGAAACAATTTGTGTAGTGCTTGAAATTAGAAACACCACTTTTATTGTTCGCAGTATTCGCACTTGGTTAGTTTAATTCATAGTATTCAATATTTACCGGCGTTAGTATTTATTAACAAGCCAAAACAAAGCCGACTACTATTCATAACCTTAAAACGAACAGGGTGGAAGAAATGCAGTTACCTGTTAGCAACACCCCAATGCCGAAACGGCCGAAAGTCACTCACACGCCGAGACAAAGCGGCTTCTCCGAAACAGAAACAAAACGAAAACAACCAAGAACAAAACCAAACGGCCTCAACAACAACACCCGCGTATTTTGTTGTTAGTCGCCGAGCCGCATCTAATGGGCCTCTCCTCAAAGTCCGCGTCGCTCAGGGGGTGGGTTACGGGTAGTTCTCGAAACGCGGGGTCGTTTGCCGTATCGCGATTGGCGTTTTTTGTTTCTTTTAATTTTTTTTTCTTAGTTGTTGCGAAGCCGGTACCCCGATAATTTTGACAGCGACGCAGCCCGACACGCTCGACCGTTCGGTTCGTAACAGTTAGCGACGCGACGGATTCTTGATCTGTGGGTACCCGGACCGAGAAGCCCCGTTGCCAACTCGCTGCGCACGTTACCGAACGCGCATCTGATTATGACGGAGGATTGGACTGTGATAGAAAAAAATTGGTTCGGGCGTTTCGCGAAACGTGTTCTCGAAATTCCGCTTTGAACATTTCGGATGTTAGGAAAATTTAAATAATTTGCGAAGAGCGATCGGTAGCTACCAACAAATTTATCTCAGTTCAAAAAACAAGAAGAAAATCGATAACTGAATAATTCGAAAAAAAAAATCCAATTTTAACATCAACTGAAATTAAATCTAACCAAAATAGAACGGTTAGTGGATGGAGGAGGTTCTTTTGTCTTCAGATGTACATAACTCTGGTTTCTACTAAAGTCCAATTTTGACTAAACCACAGAACAGTGGGGACGAGTAGGTTTTAGTGACGACTTTAAATTGCTTCAATTCTTCTGACGTAGGATTTATGTACAGGGATATATTAAACAACAATTTGCTTCAATATATTGAGGAAATAATGCTCGTAATAAATGTTTCAACATGAAAACGATCCCAATTACAAATGCAAAATTTTCTTGATCATCCCATTCTCCAGAAGAACCCTAGAGAAAACATGGGGGATAATGTTTAGAACCAAATTCAACATAAAAATTTAAATGAATTTATCGCAACAATTCAAAAAGGTTGAAAGAATATAGACTTGTATAATCGGAAAATAGAAACCAAAGTATTAATGTTAAATTAAGTAACTCAAATTTAATCATTAACAATCTCTTTAAAAATTGTTCCCATATTTATGTTTAGGACAATTCAGAAAAATATACTATATATCGAAAGAGAATTTTTTTTTTTTTTATTGGGTCAAAGAGGGGAAAATCTATCGAAAGAGAAAGTTTTACAAATTTAAATGAACTTATCACAACAATTCAAAAAGGTTGAAGGAATACAACCTTGTATAAACGGAAAATATAAACCAATGTATTAATGTTAAATTAAATAAGTCAAATTTAATCTTTAATAATCTCTTTAAAAACTATTCCCATATTTATGTTTAGGACAATTCAGAAAAATATAATACTTTTATAATACTGCATAAAACTACAATCAAATAGGCGATTATTTATTTCATTACTTTTCAGATCATTTTCATAAATTTAGTCAATAAAAATTAAATTAAAAATATATTAATTGTTTAAGTATTAACATTAAAATACAAAAAAATGATACCCTACAATAATTCATAAACAATATGTAATTTATTCAAGAAATGTTAATTTAATAAGATTTTTTATTTATTTTTTATTATTATTTTTTCCAACGAATTTCTCATTTTATTAAAAAATTTTAATATTGTATCTGAACTACAGAATTTGTGGTTACATATTTTAAATAAAATAAAATACTATAACAAAGATAAAATTGAGTTCGAATGTTTCATTCTTATGTAATAGTAGTAATTAGTGATTTATTTTTGTTTTAAGATATATTCTTCTTAAATTTTAAGTACCTTAAATTTTCTGTTTAAATATTTATCTAATAAACAATTAAATAAATCAGCTTCAATCTTTGACTAACGAAACTAATCTAATAATATAAAAAATGGTGAAATAAATAATATGACTGTATATACATATGTAATTAATTACATTAAAATTTAAAAATATTCGAATGTAGTAAGATGTTATACGCATAGCACTAAATTTTTAAGATTTCGTTAATCGATACTCAATACTTCGTGCTCGAAAAATGTCGGACGAGTTGAATTTCTTATTTTCAGTAGTTCAGTAACGATTTTTCTATTTTTGTAAATTAAAATTCAAGTGAAATATTTCCCTTATTGGTAATTATTCAAAAAAAAAATATTTATGATTTATTTCATAACAGCATCTTTATCTTAAGAATAAGAAAGGTAGTTAAAATTAAAATATTTATAGATCAAAATAAAAATTATTTATTTAATTTTGCGCAATTTTTTCATTTATGTTCATTTAAAAATATATTATTGCAATCAAACAAAAATAGAAATTACAACATTACAACATATTTATAGTAAACCTACGTATCTTGTGGTCGTACTTTTTCAATAAAATTAAAATATAATATCAAGGATAAAATAAGTTTTTAACTTTTAAATTTCATAATTATTTAACGTTATCAACTATTGTGTAATTTTAAAATATATCTTTAAAAAGTTTAAGTACGCACTTAACATAATTCTCCTGAAAAAATGAAATCTATTCTATTTCAAATTAGATAACAATTTATAGTCGATAATTTTGGACTTCAATCATAGGTCGATGAATTAAATTTAATCAGTTGTGAAGTATTTGAATTAAATAATTGATAATAGTACAAATTAAATATAGAAAAGTAGATAAATTATATTAATATTAAAAAATACCTGAAATAGCAACATTGTGTAACCATGGCAATGGGGCCTTAACATATCGTTAATCCGAAGTCGATATTCTTGGACCTCGGAAACTGTCGTACCTTTTGAATTTGTCGATTACAATAGTTTTTCTAATTTTTAAATAGAATTATTTGTTGTCTAATTCATGTCAAATAGTTATATTTAATTATAATACAAATATGTTATAACCTTAATTGTATATTGTTAATTGCAAAGATGTAATAGATAGATATTATAAACCGTTTTAACATTTAATTAATAATTGTTTTTATCATTTGAAATAAATAAATAATATTACTCAATTGTAATACGAAATCATTTATTTCGGATTAAATTTAAGTAAATTAAAAAAGTACATTTATTTTTAAAAAGGCTAAAATTATTGTTTTATTTGTTTGCCATATTATTCAATAGTTAATTATAGTTATTCATAAATTTAATAAAAATGCAAGATTATTTATTATTATTTATATTTTTATTATTGTATTTTTTTTATTATTATTATGCGTGTGTAATCCACATTTGAATTTATTTCTTTAAGACTTTATTGACTAACAGACATCAAAGTATTAGGAAATCATACAGACAAACGTCGAACTTTTCGATAATTAGTATTGACGTACCATCTCTGAACTTCCTGCAGAACTGAAAAATGAAATATGTAAAACATTCAATCTGCCATCTATGATTTGAGTGTGACATTGTAAAAATGTAATACTGCACCACACAGTTTTCTTTTACCATAAAGGCTGTAGATGGCGTTAGAAGAAATACGAAATGAGAGACCTCTGTCGATTTTATATTACAATTAGAATTTCTCATTACAGATGGCATTACCTTCCAGTTGTTACTTAAGCAAGATGTTTCCTTTAGAAAATTTCCTACTATATATGTAGGTTTTAGCAACTTCATGTAGATGTCACTATAATTTTTAATTTTTTCAAGGGTTGAATAAATTTATTTTGTTATAAAATTATATATAATTGTTACATTGTACGAAATTAATGTTTTAATTAAGGCGACTAAAAATTAATAAAACTATTTACTTATGAAACATGTATTGTTCATTTAACAATACTTACGGAATACGCAATTTGTATAGACATTTGAAATTTCGAAATACTGAGTAATTGTAAGAATATAATTTTGAATAATGATGTTTATAGTTAATATGATCATTAATTTTCAAATGTACATTTTCATCAATAACACATCCAAAATAATACTTCTATAACTTATAAGTGTTAGTTTTATGTACAGCCCCACCCTACGATTGAAACTCTAATGATAAATTTCTTTATTTCCATAATAAAGATACATCCGTATTGAACAGAAACGAACATTTAATGAAGTCGAAGAAAACAGTTCCTTTCGTCGACAGAAAAAAAACGAAAATAGTCCTAACATCTTATCAATCAGACACATTTGACTGTGACTAAACGATACAATCCTATTGTCGTTTGGCATACCTGTCGCCGTGCCACATCCATCATCAGTCTGATGAAGGATTGTCCGGATCAAATTATCAAATGCGCCTTCTTTTATCCATTCAACGCCTTTATTTATTATGCTGGGATGTGCGTAGATTAATTATGTGTGTATGTGACAAGTTGCGGAAAAATAACACGTAACTGCATAATAGTCAACATGTGTGAAGAATGTTGAAAATGAATAATGTAACTGTTTAAGTTTTGGTAAGGAATTGATCAATATGAATTAATTGAAACTTTGTTTAAAATAAGCTATAAATGTAATGGATGAGAAAATATTTAATTTTTAGGGTGTAGATTTTAAATATTATAAAATACAAGTTGATATACAAGAAGAAAAATAAATTTTAATTATGAAATTATTGGTCAAAAAAAAACTTAATAACCTATAAAACACAACCATGTTTACTAAAGCCAAATCATTTTTGTGCTGAATAATGGACACATATTAATATAAAGTAAAAATTACAGTAGCAAACATTTAATCAACAACAGTAATAGCAGGAAGTTGTATTATTATCGTGACGAAGAAACTGTTTAATATGCATCCATCATCTGTGATAAAACCGAATAAACATACACAGCAATTGAAATCTCTATTATTACCGTTGAAAGAATGATAATAACATATTGTGGTTAAATATTTTTATGGTTGTAATGTGCTCGGAAACAGTTCTTGTAGCACAAGACACAGGCCAAATTATTATGATTTGCTTTATTGTTTGGTAAAATATAATTTCTTTAGATTTGGTTGAGGTAGAAATAAATTCATTTATTTATTAAAATAAAACCTGATTAATAAATTCTAAAATACATATTGTTCTTCTATTGTGGTTTACAATTTAATAAATTTTAAGCGAATTATTTAATATTTCGAGTACAAAATCCCCACAGTATAGAACTATGACTATTAAAGTTGTGCTGGTGCATTTTTAACATCTGAGAACGAAGCAGTACATGTTGTGGTTCTGCAGCGGGCAAATTAAGGCCTCAAGTCGCTTATTAATTTATTTACGTGGATCGGTATTACCCGACTAATGTACGTATATGAAAAAGTGATCGGTATGAATAATTGATGGTACGAAAGGCTGATTCCACCGGCACCTGTACCTATTCCCATGGTCGGCGTTTAATTTGTTTGCATGTTACGTTCGAATTGATAACACGGTTCGATCCCGGTCACATGTAAACGTTTTGCCCTGTTGTTTCCACATCCAATCGTCTTTCGTCTGTCAACATTTTAATATTTCAGTATGCTGATTACCGACCAGTTGTTACAGGTATATACACTTTTTTTGTGTGCCTGGCATCGATTTTGATGTATTTTAGCTTTTTAACAAGGCAACAATCAATAACAAATAAATATACGTACGCAGGATCTATTTTTATTAGCTAAAACTCCCAAATAATAGCAGTAATTAATATAATGGTTCGTGCTTCATTAAATGTTTGTGGTCCCCTAATTAATCAGTTTTTCATTCATGATGTTCTAGATACCCAACAACTTAATCGTTTAAACTAACCAAACATGTTTCGTTGAGACGTAGTTGAGAAATTTAACTAAAGCAACCAATAAAACTTTCCCGGAACTGCTCAAACTTATTGCCAATAGTGTTTGTGCAATCGCTATTGCAGCACCCTCATTGTAATCTCGTTCGGATGTTACATTTTCAATGAATTTTCTTCGTTTGAAGTACTGTTATGTCATACCAATCAGCTTACTTCCAACGTTTTAAATCTAATCTATCAAACACAAAACCGTCCCGGTTTACCGGGTTAAGTTTATTTACCAAACATGTTCGGCATCGTTCTAATGGATGAAGTTTCAATACGTTAATCTAGCTGTACACAAGTCCAAACAGGATAATGGTACTAAGCAAAGCAGATTATGTGACGATGCAGGTACCGTTTTTCCGTTTTGCAAAAAAATCTGCATTTTTAAGCTGATTAGGGGATTTCTCTGTGTGGTCCACAATTGATTAGTTTAGCTATGAAAAGTCTTTTAAAGTTTGTATGTGTTCAGTTGTGGTCTTAAGAATATCTGAATGCCTATTCTTGAGCTTGTGCAGAATTATAAATGTTGCTTTCATTTTCATAAATTATGTTTATCAAATGAAAAATATAATATGGAAAGGTTTCCAATTTTGTGGAAGTATAGTTTTAAAAAGTAGTATAATTTAATTAAAAATGAACTCATGAACTTCGATAATTCGACTACTGGGAAAAATCAAGACTTAAATAAAGTACAAAATAAGTATGATTGTGGCTCAAAAGTGAAGCCACAGATATTACTAATCGAATGATCGGTGTAGAAAAGGATATTATTAATGTTAAAGTGGCTCTGAAAAAAACCTGGACAAGATATTTGAGTTTCTAACATCACCTGCTAACCAGAGAAATGAATTCTTTTTTCTACTTTATAAATTAAAGATAAATTTAAATTATTTAATTATTTATCTTGAGAATATTTGTCATAATTATAATTCTGTTATTATTATTAATTTCTTAAAATTAGTTAGCAACGTTAAAAGTTGTAGAAGTTGAAACGCTGTAACTTTAATTTCACTGAATAGAAGTTGCTAAACTTAGCATCAAAATATTACTCTGTATAGTCCACAATTGATTAATTTAGCTATGGAGTCTTTGGGAGTTTCTATGCGTTCAGTTTTGTTCTTAATATATGGGAATCATCTTTAACTTCTGCAGAATTACAAGCTTTTCTTTCATTTTCATAAATTCATATTTATCAATTATGCAGAAAGTTTCTCAATGTTGTGGAGTTACAGTTTTTAAAAAGAAATACAATTTTAAAAAAGAATTCTCATTACTTATGAACTTCGATAATGAGTTGTTAGGATAAAGTTTCGACTTATCAACACTTATTAAATAAAGTACAAAATATTTATGGTTCAAAAGTGGAGGACAACGGCCATATCTCAGATACTACTAATCGAATAGATGTAGAAAATTAATAAAAGTGGCTCCTGAACAAGATTTTTGAATTTTTAAAATCACCGACTAACCAGATAAATCAATTTAGGTGAAGGTGAATTTAAGATATTTGATTATTCCTCTTAAAATCAGATAACAAAGTAAAAGGTTGAAAAAGATAAAACACCCTAAAACTTCTATTTAGCTGAATAGAAGTCGATACACTTGGTCTAACTTCAACTTACCTATTTACATCATCATTTAGAGAAATTTTGTGACTTTCAAAAATTATTTCAAGATTATCCTTATACTTTTATTTTATATAAATGTCACCAAAATCCATTGATTAATAACGAAATTAAAAGTTCGAGATATCGAATTTAGTGGCAAAAATTTCAGTTATAGAAACTTCAAGTGATCGAATTCCGACTTAGTATCGATATTAGTATTTAAGAATAACAATTGTTACGTTGCATTACATTAATGCAACTTGAATACTCATCCATCCAAACTAATCCATCCTTATGTGCCCCAAATCAATTGGCCCAACTCAGAATTTAATTTTTCGAAAAAGCGGCCAACTTCCACCCGACACCTATGATCAAAAAGATACCCACACGGACATAAATAAACATAATGGACCATACACAAATAATCAATCATAACTCCCCTCGGGACCGTTCGAAAATAGCGCAAACCAGAAATAAATTTCGTCTTTCTGGTTGGTCGCGTCTCGAGTATCCCGACATGTATTTTTTTTCCGATCGAATAAATTAGTATAATCGACCTCTATCCACAGGCCAAAATAGTTCGAGTCGCACTCACTCACAATTGTATCACTCGAGTGTTCAACCGTTCGGAATAAATATTTCCATTAAATTTCAATATACACGTTTGCGACCCGGCTCTTAATCCGATTAAAAGACACGGGAAAGAAGGAAACGACGTTTTTTTTTTTATTGGGACGACGTTGAATGGCCGAAAACGGCGCACTTACACCTTTCGTTAAAAGGTGCGAGTTTTGCTAAATGGTACGGGGGGATTTTTTGGGGGATCCAGAAACCGCCGTGAACACTAACAAAGACCTTTTAATGCACATTAATGTCACCGACTTGACACGTTGCTGACACGACTTTTCAACTGATTATTTTCCTTCGATTCGACCGGTAATGCACTGTCTCTCCTTTAATTTATTCATTTGGCTGTCGGGGGATGAGTTTGACACTCTGTTTGTACGTCACAATTCGCTCTGTATTCATACGAATGTGTTGATTCATAGCATGGGCTGCTCACTTTGCTGGGAATGGGATAAATTACATCAAAATGAACTGGTTTTAATCGACATTGTTGTATACCACTTGGATGTAGTTGGACAAGTACTTTTTTGCCCTTGGAACGTGATTTGTGAAATAATCTAGTTACAAAGCTTGTTGTTGTTAATTGCATTAACGGAAGAAGGTATAAAAAGTAATAATGAAGCACTAATGGCGTGTTCAACTTAACTAGGTACTCTCATTCCCTTGAGCAGTTCCGAAAGACGATTTCTGGTAGCAAATGCCTTTAATTGGGTTAACCAGCTTAGCCGCGACCTGCGGTCCATTACATTCATCCCGACAATGCCATTTTACAAAAACCCTTTCTGCCGTAATCCGTTACATCTGTGTCAGTTTACGGAGTGACAGTGGCACAATGCACACAATTTCCGAACACATACGTCGCCTCACTCGAGAAAGGCTTAAAAATTAAATGGAATTAAGCGGACCGTGTGGTTTTTCAAGATCCGAGACCGAGTGGTTGGTTCTCGTTCCGTTTGCGTGTCACCAGCTAGTTTGGAAACGTCGCCTCCATCAACCCGGGTCCATTGTGCCGAATTTAAAGGCGAATGGTCTCCCTGTGTCGACATTTTTTTGTATGTAAATTAGTTGTGGTTTAAAATAAATATTTTGCTATCGAAATAACATCAAGAAAATAATCAGATTGGCTCTGGAAACGAACCTTGAAGCAATCAAAGACTTCATTAATGAAACGATTGAAGATAAACGCAGTTCCTCCACCACTGTTCCAGTGTGTCTCCGTTTCAAATAGGTGGACCACAATGGGCGAGTAGCGCTCCAAATTTTGTGGTAACCCGATTCCATTCTGTTTTTAAACAAATGCAGTGGCACAATGGCTGAAAAGCAACGTATAATCACATCGGTAGCCTCCCAAATTACCACTTATTCTTTTGTGCGTCTCGCATCGGGAGACGTCCTGATGTGTTAATATTGTTCACACTAATTACGGCTAATTACGGGCCGCCGCTCATTCTGCACCGCTCTCAATAAACCGGACAACGAAACGTTGGCACTGGCGTATCGTTCGTTTAATTACAGAAGAGGAGTTTTACGTAAGAGAGGCATTTACGCAAGGTTTACAAGGTTTCAATTGTAAAATTTGATTGTCCATCAAAATAAAAGGTTATACCATAACTATAGTACTCGAATTGATGGATGATAATCTTTGAAAAACATGAAAATACATCTCCATAATCAACAACCTCAAGAAGATGTTGGTGATGTCTTCCATCAATTCTTTGTAACTTCTATAATCAATGATGATTACTGAATTCTTCCCTTCCAAAATGAAGCTGGTGCTTCGGATAAAAATTGTTTGATGAAGGATGATCTATTGGCCATTGATTTGCAGCCTTGGAGTGTGACGTTTCAAAACACCGGTTCAAAAACCAAGACACTTTTTTGGCAACAATTCGCCCCGGCACCTTTCGCCTAATCACAGGTTCCCTTCGCCGAAGATTCCGTACAAAACAACAGTCATCCCTCGTCCAATCGACGGATGACACCTCCGTAAACTGTACTTATTCACGGTGTTAACGAACACAGCATCATCATTCCTAACGAATCGGCACCGGCGACGATATTATTACAAGCGTCGATGGTAGCGCCGTCTAATCAAACGTGTCGTTCCATTGTTTGCGGCGGATGGTAACTAGATTGTCGAGTCATGTTGTACAATGGTGTGTGTCTTGTGGTACGTTTTTTTTTTCGTGTTGGGCCGGCGATGCCGCAAAGGCGTCGGAAAAATTGTAGAAATTCGCCGGTTTGTAATTAGACGGCCGGCACCGGCTCCCATCACGATTGTTCCCTTACGTTCTTTGTGTTCTGATTAATTTGTGTTTATGTACAACCCGGGTAATAATATAATTTCGTTTTTGTGATGGTGATTTGACGCTTTAATAATATTATTTCATTAAAATAATTAAATTGAAGTATGTCATAATTTCGTTTTTGTAACGATGTAATTTGCTGGTCCGGTGGCAGAACATATCCACTAGCAGTGGATTGTTATCATTCTTTATTATTAATTATTAATTTGCTCCTATTTTCTGCAAATACTTCATAATATGAATAATGTTATGAAACATGTTAGTTAAAAGTAATGTTTCCAAATGTGTGATAAGAAGTTAAGTTAGGTTAGGTAGGGTAATATTAGGTTAAATTAGGTTATGTTGGATTAAGTAAAGCATAACCTCATTTAACCTAATATGACTTAACCCAACCTAACCTAAGACTTTTTGTAGTTTTAAAGTAAGAAGTTACAAACACATATTTGTTCAAAAAATTCATCTTCTACTTTGTTAATATAGTTGGAACATATGTTATTGAATCAAAAGATTTCAACATTCCAAAAAATTGGAGACAGTCAACTTTAGGTATGTTAGGATGAGTGAATTTGGGTATATTTAGGTTAATCTAAAAGATAAATGAAGTTAAGTGTGTAAAGTGAAAATTCAAAAAAGTAAAATTGATATTTTGCTAAAGTTTATATTCCATGAAAAAAGTTGAGGCATCTGATAAATAATTTGAAATGGTCAAAATATTAATAAGAAAACTGACTATAAACTATATTTACTTTAGGTTGGACCAAGTTAGGTTAGATTAGGTTAAAAATTGAAACATTTGAAATATTTAGGTTAGATTAGGTTGAATCAAGTAAGGTTAGAATAGTTTAGGTTAAATTGGATTGTGTGTTTCTGCCAGTTTAAAATCAGAAACTACAAATAAGTGTTTGAAAACCTAAAGAGTAAAATTTCTCTAAAATATTTTTTATTCATAAACATTATTTACTTTTTTAAATAAAAATTTGTATACATTTAAGATTTTTTCATTTCATATTACAATAAACCTATTAATTATTGAAATATTATCATAGATATGACACAATGTGATCTTTAAGAATGTCAATAATGATGAGTTATTTCCGGTCCGTTTTCTTTTCACAAAACCTCCAATAATAGACAATTATTTGACAAGTGATAATTTTCTCGTGAGCCGTCGGCAATTTTTCCGCTCAATCATGCCACATCGATCCTGAAACAAACGGATCCAAAACCCAATCCCCAGGAAAAAAATTATTTACACGTCCATTGTCCCCGCACAATGGGGCCCCTTTCGGCATCTGTGTGGGCGGTCACGTACCATTGTGGCGGCGATAATTCGCCTAGTGTGATGTTGCCGTGCCGCCAATAAAATATTTATGGAGTGCCGGGAACAATATTTTCGTGGGTAAATTCGTAAATCGACGCGTCTCGAGTTACGGGCTTACCCCCTTCACATTGGTCCGCTTTGTGGTTGTTCGAAGGCCGGTTCCGTTTATGAAACGACACCAATAAACACCAGGATGCATGCATCTCATGAATACGTGTGTGTGTGTGTCCTTCTTCCTTTCAGGGATGCCTTTGTTTGGGGTTATTATTGTGCATTTGCATTCAGAAGCGTTCCATATGAATATTTTAGTTTAATAACATAAAAAAAATATCCGAAGTAAAAAAAAAAAATTCACAAATGTTTAATATATTTTTCATTAAAGCCTTACAGGTCTATCTATATCTAGAGATAAGTTATTCATATCTAGAGATAAAAGTTATTAAATAATTTAAAAATTTAATTAAAAAAAACAAAATCTAATAATGAAATTCAATGAAGAAATAGAGTCTAATAAACTTGAGGGACATAAAAAATCTAGACTCTAAAGATTTTGAAGGATTCGAAGAATTTGAAGAACCTAAAGAATCTCAAGAACTTAAAGAATAAAAATAATCTAAGGCACCTGAAGGATCTAAAATATCAAACGCATTTAAAGCATCTAAAGTAAAGTATCTAAATAATCTAAAGCATCTGGAATATCAAAATCACTTAAGACGTGTAAAGCATCTAAGACATTTAAAACATTTAAAACATTTAAAGTATCTAAAATATCTAAAACATCTAAAACAAAGCATCTAAATCATACAATGTATTTAAAGCATCTAAAGCATATATAGCATCTAAAGCATGTAAAGCATCTAGAGCATCTAAAGCATATAAAGCATGTAAAGCATTTAAAGCATCTAAAACATCTAAAGCATCTAAACCATCTAAACCATCTAAAGCATCTAAACCACCTAACGCATCTAAAGTATCTAAAACATCTAAAGCATATAAAACATCCAAACCATCCAGAGCATCTAAAACATTTATAGCATCTAAAGCATCTAACATCTAACGCATCTAAAGTATTTAAATGATCTAAAGCATCTAAAGCATTTAAATGATCTGAAATGTCTAAAACGTCTAAACCATTTGAAGCATCTAAAGCATCTGAAACATCTAAAGCAGCTAAAGCGTCTAAAGTGTCTAAAGCATCTAAAGTATCTAAAACATCTAAAGCATATAAAACATTTAAACTATCCAAAGTATATAAAGCATTTAAAGCGTCTAAACCATCTAACGCATCTAATTCAACTAAAGTATCTAAAACATCTAAAGCATATAAACCATCCAAACCATCCGAAGCATCTAAAACATTTAAAGCATCTAAACCATCTAATGCATCTAAAGCATCTAAAATATCTGAAGCATTTAAAGTATTTAAATGATCTAAAGCATCTAAAGCATTTAAATGATCTGAAACATCTAAAACGTCTAAACCATTTGAAGCATCTAAAGCATCTAAAACATCTAAAGCAACTAAAGCTTCTAAAGTGTCTAAAGCATCTAAAGCATCTAAAGTATCTAAAACATCTAAAGCATATAAAAAAGTCAAACTATCCAAAGTATATAAAGCATTTAAAGCGTCTAAACCATCTAAACCATCTAACGCATCTAATTCATCTAAAGTATCTAAAACATCTAAAGCATATAAAACGTCCATACCATCCAAAGCAGTTAAAACATTTAAAGCATCTAAACCATCTAACGCATCTAAAGCATCTAAAATATCTGAAACATCTAAAGTATTTAAATGATCTAAAGCATCTAAAACGTCTAAACTATTTGAAGCATCTAAAGCACCTAAAACATCTAAAGCAACTAAAGCATCTAAAGTGTCTAAAGCATCTAAAGTATCTAAAAAATCTAAAGCATATAAAACATCCAAACCACCCAAAGCATATAAAGCACTTAAAGCGTCTAAAGCATCTAAAGCATCTAACTCATCTAAAGCATCTAAAATATCTAAAGTATCTAAAACATCTAAAGCGTCTAAAGCATCTAAATCATCTAAATCAGTTAAGGTGATTAAAACATCTAAGACATCTAATGCATCTAAAACATCTAAAGCGTCTAAAGTGTCTAAAGCACCTAAAGCATTTAAAGTATTTATATCATTTAAAGCTTCTATGGAATCTGAAATATCTAAGGCATCTAAAGCGTCTAAGCATCTAAAACATGTAATGAGTGGGAAGAGTCTAAAGAATCCTGAGAATCTAAAGAAGCTAAAGATTACGAAGAAGTTAAAGAGTCTAAAAGAATGTGAAGAACTTAGAAAAACTAAAAATTCTGAAACATTTAAAAACTTTAAAAACCTGAAAGAATCTGGAAAATCTAGGGAATCTCTTTAAAAATGTTTTTATAAATAAATAATTGATTATTTGAACATACTTTTTGAAAATATTTTTAATGTGTAACACATATAAATCAAATTCAAATGCTTTTAAAATGTACAACAATAATAATTAATATAACAGAACTCAATAATTTTTTATTTAATAGTGGGAAGACCCAAGGCCCGTTTAACTCTTGCCGGCACATTAACGTGTGAGAAAGTTACCCAAAACGGATGACCCAAAACAATGGGTGTAGAAAAAGCCGATCTGAAAAACGAATTCGAAAACCACCTGTCTCCTAAAAAGTGTACGCGGAGGCGCGCTGGCCAAGGAAAGAGAGCTTTCATCGGTGGCATAATTTATAGACGTCCTACGGTAATTAGTGGTTCATGGTGTTATTGGTGGTAGCGGAGGCGTGTCTTTTACATACTACGCCCATTCTATTCAAACATACCGCCGCGTTCTTTGCGGCCACCAAAAAACGAGCCTTTTAACACCTGTCAAATTACACCGCGAAACTTCGTTTAATATCTTCTTAATTGTTTACGTTCCTTTGTTTCGACTTCTATGGTTTAATGTAGTTTCTTTTCTTTTATCTCTCTGTTGATGACGATTATTTCTGTTACTTTAGGGTATCGTAAGTATTAAATTTATTATGAAAATGGCACTATATTTAATGACTTTTAAATAAGGGTGAAGGATTTATTGTTTTTTAAATTAAAATATGTGTAGACAGCAACTCAGGGAATCATCAACTTTTCAAATGTAAGAACAAATAGGACAATAGTTGTCCTATTTGTTAATATTAATATTAATATTTAAGTAATAACATAAATGTTAGTCCTTAATGTTTATCATGAAGAGTTGTATGATTGTATATGAAATATATTCAAGATACTGACCAAGTATTCTAATGCAAATTAGTGAAAAATGTCGAAGTCGAAGCTGATGATGATGTAACAGCATCATTATCTACAACACTAATTCCCTAGACCATCTTCAAAGCATACTGCAGACCTAAGACTTAAAAGTCCAAGTAAATATGTTGAAGATTAACAAGAATTGAATTTGAATTAGCCATGATTTGTCTTAATGAGGAAGAACTGAAATTGATTTGCTGTTACGTTACAATACATTTCTGGGACCTGAAGCTATAAATTTACGAAGAAGTAATGGATCTTAAGATGTTCAAATGTTACTTGCAATAATAACATTTCAGTGACAATTTAAGGTAACTTGAGTATCAAAATATCATTGTACTATAATTTTATTTTTATGCAATTAAGTCTACAGCTAATTTTGTGACCCATTATGTTTGGAGAGCACTTTAGATTCTTTTTACATTTCTGTGTTCTTCATCCAACTTCTGAAATTAGGTTATCTGTACCAAAGGTTTAAATAACTGTGGGATACTCACAATGATTTTCTTCAATTTGACTCCTTGATTACAGATAATTATATGATTAGATTCTTTCTACATTTCTGTGTTCCTCATATAACTTTTGAACTTAAGTTATCTGTGCTTCCTGTTTAACTAACTGTGAAATACTCACAATGATTTCTTCAATTTGACATCTTTACTACAGATAATTTTGTAATCCATTATGTTTTTGGTAAGCTCTTTGGATTCTTTCTACATTTCTGTGCTCCTCATCCAACTTCTGAAATTATACCATCTGTTTAAATAACTGTGGGATACTCACAATGATTTCTTCAATTTGACATTTTTACTACAGATAATTTTGTGATCCATTATGTTTTTGGATAGCTCTTTGAATTCTTTCTACCTTTTTGTGTTCCTCATCCAACTTCTGAAATTATGCCACCTGTTTAAATAACTGAGAGATACTCACAATGATTTCTTCAATTTGATTCCTTGATTACAGAAAATTTTGTGACCTGTTATGTTTGAGAACACTTTAGATTCTTTCCACGTTTCTGTTTTCCTCTTACAACTTCTGAACTTAAGGTTATCTGTACTACCTGTTTAAATAATTGTGAAATACTCACAATGATTTCTTCAATTTGACCCCTTGACTACAGATAATTTTGTAATCCATTATGTTTTTGGAGAACTCTTTGAATTCTTTCTTCATCAAACTTCTGAAATTAAGTTATGTGTGCTACCTGTTTAAATAACCGTGGGGTAATCACAATAATTTCTTCAATTTGACCCCTTGACTACAGATACTTTTGTGACCCATTATGTTTGAAGAACACTTCAGATTCTTCCTACATTTCTGTGTTCCTCATACAACTTCTGAACTTAAGTTATCTGAGCTACCTGTTTAAATAACTGTGAAATATTCACAATGATTTCTTCAATTTGACCCCTTGACTGCAGATAATTTAGTGATCCATTATGTTTTCGGAGAACTCTTTGTATTCTTTCTTCATCCAACTTCTGAAATTAAGTTATATGTGCTACCTGTTTAAATAACCGTGGGATACTCACAATAATTTCTTCAATTTGACCCCTTGACTACAGATACTTTTGTGACCCATTATGTTTGAAGAACACTTTAGATTCTTTCTACATTTCTGTGTTCCTCATATAACTTCTGAACTTAAATTATCTGAGCTACCTGTTTAAATAACTGTGAAATATTCACAATGAATTCTTCAATTTGACCTCTTGACTACAGATAATTTTGTAATCCATTATGTTTTTGGAGAACTCTTTGAATTCTTTCTTCATCAATCTTCTGAAATTAAGTTATGTGTGCTACCTGTTTAAATAACCGTGGGGTAATCACAATAATTTCTTCAATTTGACACCTTGACTACAGATACTTTTGTGACCCATTATGTTTGAAGAACACTTTAGATTCTTTCTACATTTCTGTGTTCCTCATATAACATCTGAACTTAAATTATCTGAGCTACCTGTTTAAATAACTGTGAAATACTCACAATGATTTCTTCGATTTGACACCTTGACTACAAATAATTTTGTATTATGTTTTTGGAGAACTCTTTGAATTTATTTTTCATTCAACCTCTGAAATTAAGTTATCTGTGTTACCCGTTTAAATAACTGTGGAACACTCATAATAATTTCTTCAATTTGACCGGTTGACTACAGATAATTTTATTTATTTTTTTTTATCTTTGGAGTACACTTTAGTATCACTCTATTTTTTGTGTTCTTAGTACAATTTATAAAATTATGTTTTCTTAGAATTTACTAGACTTTGAAATAATGTCGAAGAGTAAATTAATTATGTTAAGACTCAAGTTAAATAAATAATTCTTGTTCTAAATATCTATTTTCAAGATTTGAATATTTGATAATGTAATATTTACAAGTAAGATATGTAAATATAAGTATATAGTCGGTACGCATTCAGCTCCGAAACGAAAAATCAGCAACCAACTCTCCGACTCGTCTTTTTCTCCTTAACCGGCCACGATATAATGCGCGCGGATTACAAAAACACAAGGGCCCCGATCGAAAGATTGTTGTGAGTTGGTGGAATGCCGTCACGTTCCACGTTATCGTGTTAAGCGAGTATTAATACGGTGTTAACACGTCGAGGGATAGCACCCGCCCGCTGGCACCGGGTGACCCCCGCGGCTCCGCTACACGACCACCAAACGATTCTAATTATTGCAAAGACATCCTTCCTATGAGCTATGTTGGTCCCGGCTTGTTGCCTCAACGTTCCGAACTGCTATCGCTTGCTGCTTGCTTTAATCTCAGTCCGTCCTTGCGACGGGCCCGATTTATTATATAATGTCTATATTAGAAACACTGGATGCATGCACCGTCCGATATTAATCGAATGCCAAACTGGACGAGAGAGTTACTTTATCGACCCACCGGTTCGGGGTTGTTTTTTACTCTTTTTTAACGCACCTACGGATTTATGGCGAAAAAGCCGGTGTTTGCTGTTCAAGCTTATAAGCTGAATCAAAATGTTATAATGATTATTATAATTGAAATTCTTCCAACCAAATACAAATAAAAATCAAAAATGGTTGTCGAGTTTAATAGATTCAAATATTAAGAATTTATATTCATCAAAATTCTTTAAAAGTTACAAATTGTCTATCTAAATGTATGTGGTTTAAAAAAGTTTCAAATACAATTTTGGAATAATTTGTTTCAACCAATTTCAAAGATTGGAATAATAACTAATAAAAAAAATATTTTTATGCAAATTTTTATAAATCGTTTTATAATGTTCCAAAAATTAAAAGGACTCATATTTTACTGTAACATCAAATTATTTGTGTACAATAAACAATTTAATATATATAATAATAATAGTAATAAGAATAACAATAATTTATTTATTAAAGTTTTGTATAAAAGTTATAAAACTAGGTAATATTAATATTTAAAATGAAACCTAATCTAATCTAACCTAACCTAACCTAACTTAACCTAAACCAAAATAAAGAACCTATTATTATTTAACTTTTATAAATCATTTTTTAAGTAAAACCAATTATAAAAAATATTGCAATATTTTACTTGTTTAAGTTTAATATTTGTAAATTTGTTATATCAAGAATTTAGTAGAAAAACAGTTTTAAGATAAAAAATTTGAATTATTTTAATAATTAACAGGCTTTTCATACTTTATATTTAAAAATTAAGAATTAACTTTAAATTTCAAAATTGAAAGCAATTTAACCTAATCTAACTTAACTACACCTCACATAGGTTTATCTAACCTAACTACCTAACTTTAAATAACTTTCTACAGTTATATATAAAAAAATTAAATGTAAATTTAAACAAAAAATAAAATTGTAAAAGTTTTTTGTTAGTATAATAATAATGATAATTTTGTAGAAAAAATAATATTGTTAAAATATTAAGGTTAACTTAAGTTTATATAATTTAAATTGTTTTAATATTTTACTTTATAAAAATATATTCTTTATAATATTTTAACTATATAATATAATATATTTAAATTAGGCTTTTCCTATTTTTTAATCAAAAATTTAAACATTACCCAACCTGATATAACCATACCCAGCTTAAGTTTACATAATCTAACTTCCTATACTAACTTTTTATATTTATACATTCAATAATATAAATTGTGAAAATTAAAAACAGAGAATATTTAGATTTTTAATTTGTTTCTGAATATAACATTTATGTCAGGATTAAAATAATATCGATAATTTTATAGAAAAAATAAAATTGTGGATGTTTTAAGGTTGAATTTACAAAATTAAATTGTTTTAATATATTACTGTTTTAAAATGTAATATTTAAAATATTTTAATCATACAGGCTTTTCCTATTTTAGGTTTTTAAAATCTAACTAAACCTAAGTTAACTTCATTTATCCAATTACCTAACTTAAAATAACTTTTCTATATTTATCCATAATAATTAAATGAAATATTTTTATAAATGATTATTTGCAAGTTCTATAAAATATAAAAATGTCGATAATGATTCCCACAATAATGTATTGTAAATAATATATTATATTTTAAATAATAATTATGATAAGTTTGTACAAAAATATATTCTTTATAATATTTTAACAAAATAGGCCTTTAATTTAAACTAACCTAAACTAACTTAATTTGAATTAATTTTTGATTAGTTATTATGTACAAGTTCTATAGATCTTAAAATATGTAGATAATGACTTTCAGTATATATATATATATATATATATATATATATATATATATATATATAAATGACAAAATAATGATTATGATAATTTTATACAAAAAATAGAATTGTAGAAGTTTCTAAAGAAATTTACAAAATTTAACTTGTCTTTATTTTCTATTTTACTCTTAAAATATCAAGACAGTTTAACTTACTTTACATAACCACTTATCCTTGTCTAAATTAGAACCTTAGTCTAAACTAGGTTAAAAAACTAAATTATGTGGCATAATTTTAACTAAAGATTGTGTCCAAATCAATGTTTTTAAAATTAAAATCATAATTTCTTCGAGAGAACAAACATTTTTTCATATCTCTAACATCAAAAGAAATAAATCTCCATAAAAAATGCGCATTAAAAAACCCGGCACAAATTAAATTAAGCTCCCAGATAATTTAGCTGCACGATAACCGTCCCGGCCATTCAAAAACAACCAACTAAAAACTTAGATATGCATATTGATCTAATTACGTTTAAAAAAACGAGTGTTACCCACATTCAGTTCATTGTTCTGCACATCAACCGTCCTGACGCAAATTGCTCCACGACCATTGTGACAAAATTACATTTTCCCCCGCGTTCCATCGCCACGACGGGCAACAATGAAATTTGTATGGAGGTCGTTCGATCCGATCGGAGGATTTATGAAAATGAGTCCCGTACATAATTTATGCTAATAGAATTGGATAAATATGAAACAATGGCGTGAAAAGTTTAAATATTTCATGCCGATAACAAGTTCTTGTATAGCTTCCAATTATATAGTCATCGATTTCCTTTAGATTTACATTATAAATTTATAAAACAGCAATAACATTAAAGGCCTGTCTTCATTCTTCGGATTTCTTTCTTTATTGCGGTGTCGGGGAAAAACGATAACTTATTTACTTTTTCAGCGAACCGGCCGAGCTGCGAGCCGTGGGGAGCAGTACGTTTCAATTATGGATTAAATTTAATCTTCCTATTTCATACACAGGTGCACATACACATTAAATAATATTATAATAAGTATGCGAGCCGTATCGAAGTTGTCTTACATTTTCTAACTGTTAAAAAAAAAGGAAAGAAACTGAGCGCCACTGACATTCCCATATGAAATAAAAAAAAAAATCTCAGAAATAGCATCACATGCATCGCGGACACAATGCGGAGATGTGTTCTCCGCCTTCCACCATTCGTTGTGAAAGAGCGAAGGTTGTGTTCAGTTAATCTCGCATGGGGATGATTCTTTGATGGGTAATTTTAGCTTGTGTTTCGGTACTTTTGAGAATCCGTTTTCAATCGGTGCCGAACAATCGACACGGTTTTTTGTTCAATCCTTTATTGTGGACCGCGATCATTGAAATTTTACGAATAATTGATGGATAGTCGATCTTTCTACTATTTTTTATTTGGGAAATCCGGAGAAATTGTGCTTAATGCTTTTTATATGTTTTTAGCAAAAATAGGATTAATGTAAAATTGTATTAAGATTAAAAAATATGATTGATACGAAGTATATTTTTCACATATTCTAAATTAAAAGTAATCTATCCTTTAACTATCACTTTATTATGAACACAAATTGACTCCTATTTAATTTAAGTATGATAAAATCTTATCTGATAAAGTGAATATTTTAAGTAAATTTTTATTTGTCTTTCTAGTTTTGATCTGGTCTTTTGTAGTTCATAATAAATTATATATTACAAGCGACAACAGGACAACCACAAAAATTCATCAACAATAATCTGATTAATCTGAAAAAATGACATTTTGAAGAAATTTCTATACAGAGATGTTTTCTCCATATCTTTTAAATTAAATTTAGTTAATCCTTTAACTATCGATTTAGCCTTTATTAGCATAAGTTAAAAATGTTTTTAAGTAAAGAATAAGTTGGGTTTTGGTCTTTTATTTTTAATTTAATTATGTGTAATAAGAGTAATCTGAAAAAACGACTATTTTAAATAAGGTTTATTTGTCCTTCTAGTCTTTGTTTTGGTCTTTTGCAGTTGTTTGCGAATTCCTAGTAAATTGTGTATCACAAACGACAAACAAATAATTATTACTGTAAAATCATATCATTTTATGGCATTTTAAATAAAATTCTATACAGAGGTGTTTTTTTATATCTTTTAAATTACATTTAGTTAAGCCTTTATCTATTCATTTAGCCTTTATTAGTACAAGTTAAAAATGTCTTTAAATTAAGAATAAGTTGGGTTTTGGCCTTGTTTAATTTTAATTTAGTTATCTGTCACAAGAGTATCATTTAAATCGTATTAATCTGAAAAAATGACATTTTGAAGAATTTTGTTTTAGAGATGTTTTTTCCATATCTTTTAAATTAAATTTAGTTAATCCTTTAGCTATCGATTTAGCCTTTATTAGCATAAGTTAAAAATGTTTTTAAATAAAGAATAAGTTGGGTTTTGGTCGTTTATTTTTAATTTAATTATGTGTAATAAGAGTAATCTGAAAAAACGACTATTTTAAATAAGGTTTATTTGTCCTTTTAGTCTTTGTTTTGATCTTTTGCAGTTGTTTGAGAGTTCCTAGTAAATTGTGTATCACAAACGATATCATTTTATGCCATTTTGAATAAAATTCTATACAGAGGTGTTTTTTTTATATCTTTTAAATTACATTTGGTTAAGCCTTTATCTATACATTTAGCCTTTATTAGTACAAGTTAAAAATGTCTTTAAATTAAGAATAAGTTGAGTTTTGATCTTGTTTAATTTTAGTTTAATTATCTGTAATAAGAGTATCTTTTAAATCGTATTAATCTGTAAAAACGACTATTTGAAATAAGGTTTGTTTTGTTCTTCTAGATTTTGTTCTGGTCTTTTGCAGTTGTTTGCAAATTCATTGTATATTGTGTATTACAAAAGACGAAAAAATAATTATTACTGTAAAATTATATTATTTTATGAGATTTTGAAGAAATTTCTATATATTCTCCATATCTTTTAAATTCTTCAGTTATCGAATTGGGTTTTGTTAGTACAAGTTGAAAATGTTGTTTTTAAATTAAGAATTCAGTCTTGGCTTTGTTTAATTTAAGTTTAATTATCCGTAAAGAAATATTTACTTGTTCTTGTAGTTTTTGTTCAGAAAGTTCTTTAAAATTATTTTATGGAAATTTGAAGAAATTTTTAAGATGAGAAATTTATTCATATTATCAAAACTACGTAAATTTTCTAATGATCTTTTCTTTATCAAATTTCTTTATTATATGAGAAGTTACAAAGGACTGATAAAGTTTTCTGATAATTTAGTAATAGGGATTCACCTGTTCTTTCACTTTTTTCGCGATAGTTCAGTGCACCGAAACCTCCTTGAAAACAAATTCGTTTGAGTGTTGGTTCGTACATCAATACCGCAACGCGTTAAATTAAACATAATAACACGAACGTGTATTGTACGATTCGTGTGTACCGATGCCGATTTGTATGGACGCTAATGGCACACCAACCGTACGGGACGCGGCTAACAGCGAAGCGGAGAAGGATTGAGTATCGAATATACATGTCTTTATCGCCGTTTTATATCGGAGAGATTTCATTTAATGTAAAAGCGGACAGGGGCTGTGTTATCTGATACAACCGACCTTTTAAGATCTATTAGATCTGCATTGTGTCCTATTGATGTTTTTTTAAACGCATAAAGGGGCACCGCCTTTATCACGGTGTACGCGACAATGTGACCCGACCATTGTACCATCGCCAATATTGAATCATTTGTCGCAATTGCTATTCAAATTTTATGCATCGTCGCACAACGAAAATTCTAATATTTGAATTTGGATTTATATTTTTTGGTTACGTTATGTTTATAATTAGTGACTGTCTTTACTTCTTTGGGTTACATTAGGTTAGGTTAAGTCAGGTTATGTTAGGTTAAGTTAGGTTAAGTTAGGTTAACTTAGATTAAGTTAGGTTAAGTTAGATTAACTTAGGTTAAGTTAGGTTAAGTTAGGTTAACTTAGGATAAGTTAGGTTAGGTTAGTAATTTAGAAAAAAGAATTAAATTGTGGATTTAGGTTGAAGTCATTAAATTAATGTCAACGTGAATCAATAAGTGTCTGGATCATCGTTACTCTTAAAATATTTTTGTCATGTTGTTACGTTATGTTTATAATTAGTGACAGTCTTTACTTCTTTCAGTTAGATTAGGTTAGGTTAAGCAGGTTATGTTAGGTTAAGTTAGGTTAGGTTAGATTAAGTCAGGTTAAGTTAGGTTAGTTTAGGTTAGGTTAGTAATTTAGAAAAAAGAATATAATTGTGGATTTAGGTTGAAGTCATTACATTAATGTCAACGTGAGAAAATGAATCTCTGGATCATCGTGTAGGTCCAACTCTTTATTAGCAAAAAATACACTGATCAATATATTCAATATTTTTGTTACTCTTAGAATATTTTTGTCATGTCGTATCGTTAATATTTTAGTTGAAGTCAATTTTATCACTTGCCACCGATGTTTGATGTCTGCCCGTTAAAATTTTCATTCCCATTACGGAGATGTTTGTGGTCACGATCGTGAGAAATGTCCAGCTGCCGAATGGTGCTTTCTGTCAATATTTCGTGTCGAGTAAATTCGTTATGAATAAAACACGGGTCTGATTGCAGACGTCACCGCAACAAACTTTGTAATCACCACTACAAATACGATCACAAACCATTAAATGGGGACGGAACGGATCTCGGAAAGAAACACTTGACCCTCAGTCCTATAATCCCTACAACTGAACAGCATATTTTTGTTCAATTACGTAAAATCAAAATGTTGTATCTACTCTGTAATTAATGGAAGATTTAATAAAAAGTCCGAGAAATGTTCATGTAATAATTTATTGTATTTCTAGATTAAACATTACGTTTTTTGACCGCCTGTTTTTTTAAATTTATTCACAAAGGTAAAGGAGGGGTAATCTCAATTTAATTTTTCAATGAAATTTTCATGGAAATGTAAGTTTTCATAAAGGAAAACAAGATATTATGTAATTATTTAAGACAAATAATATGATTTTGGAGGTGAATGAAAAATTAATATGTTACTTTTATAATTATATTATTGTTGAAGTTTAATATTTAGTTTGTAACTATAACAATCATTTTCAATCTATTATTAAACTTCTATCTTTACTAGTTAAGGGTAGGTCACGTTTATTTTTTTTTTGTCTAATTGTTCCTTTGGTTTTTTGGATCTAGAGCAATAGTTTCTATTTTTATTTCTATTTACTTTGAAATATTAAAGAAATGTTTTATCTTCTATTTAAGTCTGTTTATTTCAAGTGTGTTATTCACTTTTTTTATCATTTTTCTCATTGAAAACAAAAAGAATCAATATATACTTTTAAAATTCTAATTTTACTACTTAAAGGTATATTATATTTTTTCCAAAATAAAGTTTTAAATGAGAAGAATTAGAAACTAAATCAAATGTCATTTCAAAAGTTATGTTAATTTTTTTTGAATAATTCCTTTTTTGGTTTTGCAACAATCTTTGGTCCTAGAACAATAGTTTTTTTTTATTCCTTGGTGTATTGTAGAAATTCTTTATCTTTAATTTTTTTGAGCCTTTGCTTCAAATTTCTATTTTAACCTGTTTAAACAAGATTTGTTGACTTCAAGTGTATTACATGTTAGGGCATTATGATAACCTATTTCTTCTAATTTGTAGAGAAGGGATCTGAGTAAAACAAGATGATATAAAAATAGTAGAATTGTTAATTTATTTGGGAAGAGGAAAGATATGGATTTCAGCAAGTATAAATAAGACTGAGATGAAGCTTACTGATTTTATTTCTTCTAATAATATTCTGTACAAATTTTTATCAAGAAAAGCTCATTGTTTCTCTTCACTTGACACTCACATGACTTAAGTAGCCAGTTGTTCCAAAGTCAGTTACCTCTTTATGGTTCACAATGGCTGATAAAAATCTACAAACATCTAGTAAACAAATAGCCACGTTAACGTTGATGATGAATCGGTCGTCCGGTTTATTGATAAGAAAAAAATCATTGTGAAATATGTGGGATTCCACTAAAGCAACTGGCCCATCGATCTTGTGTACTTCTGCGTGATGTTTGTTGTGTATAAATTTAGTAACAAACCGAAGACACTCAACAATCACACGCATCCGCTTTGTGCGGACGGCTCATCCATCAATTCCATCGGTGTTGTCCGAGGGTATTAGGATTTCGATGTTGTTGGATACCGTGCCGCTTTTGAAGTCACACAAAATGAATAAGAGCACAGTTTTTAAATCATAACATTGGAGATTGTTTTGGAGAATGTTACAGATTCGACTTCCTGAGCGTTTTAAAAATACTACTTTTAAACTGATTTATTTTATTTCTACACATTTCAAAGGATTTTTATGAGTAAGATTTAGTAAGATTGTCATTGGGAGAAAAGATAATACAAAATTTAAGGACACTATTTATGTTGATGGCATAGATATAAAAATAAACAGCGTAAGGAAATGTTTTTTACTGAAAATTTAACTGACTGTATGTAGTCTTGCTAACAGCACATTTTAGAAAAGCGTTCGTGCTGCTCCCCCTTAACGAAATCACTTCCATTATTCATACACAATCCGCCCCGTTCAGTGTGGCTCTGATCCCTGGTCCCATTATATAATTATTCTAATTATTGGTCTATTTGCTGTCGATACTGTATACATTTCCCGCTGAATATTTCATTGCCTAAATAATGAGCACCTGATAATTTCCACCAAACTACGACGAAATTATCGGTTACGTTATAGTTTTCCAACAAATTTTCTGTGGCTCTCATTATTGTATTATGATAATAAAATACACTTGATTGACCAGATGAATCATTTAGTGGCGAGGAATGAGTTTATTACAGGTTTCCTGACGCCGGAAACGTTCCCACCACCAACGATTTCACCGTTTAAAAATTTTCTAGCGTCTCGAACTGGTTCGAACGAAACTGATGAAAACATAATTTGAGCTGAGACGTCTGCCGGTGTCCTTTGTGGTCAATATTAGAGTGGTTTGTTGGCAATGGAGGGCCGTTCTTGCCGTTCTCTAGGTCGACTAAGCCGTTTTATACGTTCTGCATTCGACACCATAAGAAGATAATTGTAATTTATCGGAGTCCGGTCCATTCGTCGGGCTCGGCTTATGCATAGATGACTTCATCACTTCATCCACTATGGACCGTGTCCAACAAAGACGCAACTAATTTTTCCCATCATCGAAAATTAGTGTTAAGAAAATTTTCTCAGATTTATAAAACATACACACAAAGTAATTTATTATAAAATAATATATTTTTTTTTTATAACTTTAGGCTCCCTAACTACTTATGAATAAAATCAGGATTTTTGTAATGCATACCAAACCATGTACCTTTCTATATATATAATTTAGTCAGCTTTGTGTGTCACAAGAGAGTTGTAAGCCATTATAGACGTAATTTAGAAAGCTTTAAGCTTCTTTCCCTATACTACTGTGCTTCAAGGAAACTGGATATGTTCTGTATCAAAATAAAACAATTTTAAACTCCTTAAATAGCACTGAGACTTTTTAATGATTTTTTACACCTTATTTTAAAATTCCCAACTACTTCTGAATAAAATTAAGAAGCTTTCTATGTATCACATAAAGTCTTTCAAATTTTTGCATGATATGCTGAATTGATACATAGTTTTATATACAAGTTTAACTGTATAAAAACTTACTAGGCAGTTTTGTATGTATACCATTAAGGTGTAAAACTATTTATGAATTTTATATTATAATTTGGATTCTTTTGTATATAAATAACAATGAAACTGTTTAAACAATTTTGTGTATAACTTATTATAAAACATTCTCTGTTATTACAACTAATAATTTGACAATTTTCAGTGTCTTAAGACATTAAGACGGTTATGAACCTTTATAAGTATTCCATATCAATTAAACTTATCCCAATTTTCTAGAAAGTTTGAATATGAATTTTTATAATACTGATACAGTTGAGAATAAACTTTAAAATACTGTGTTTTCAACCAATAATGGGAATGGAATTTTTATGAAAGTTAACAATGAAAAAAATCATTTTTTGTTATCATAAAGTGAGTAAAAATTGAAAAATAACCACATAATAATTTTAGTTACGAAAGGTGTTTCTAAAATTGATGATAAAAATTTGGGGACAGTTAGTACAAACAAGTCCAATAACGAAGAAAATCTAAGCACAGAAATAAGTTTATCCTGACCATTTGGCCCAATAATGTTTAAATTTGGTTTGTTTGTTTATATTTCAATATAATTGTTACAGTGGTGTAGATTCTGGGGGGTTGTTCTCTTATTCTCCCCCTATTTTCTATGCCACTGAAATTTTTGTATATTCTTCACATAATTTTGAAGAAAAAAGATACTCTTGATTAATTTTGATTATCATAATCGTTTTTAAGATATTTCACATTTAATGTTCACTTTAACTTTCTTCAAACATTAAATAAAAGTGTAATATCTCAAAAACGGTTGTGTTATCAAAAACGTCTTTTTTTTTCTAAAATGTGGTAACAATTTGTAAAGATTGAATAAAATAAAATATTCATTTATGAGAAAAACAGAGCCTACGCCACTATGTCATTATGGAATAAATTTATTCCTCTGAATTATAAGGATAACACGTACCAAATTTTGGACCAAATGTTACGGAAATATGAGAAAGAAACAATTTATGAAATTTAAATGAGGATCTGTATTTTTTTCAGGATAAACTTCGGAAAAAAAAGTTTTCTTCTTTATTAATCGTTTATAACTGTAATTTTGATCACCTATTTTAGAAACACCTTGTATATTTAGTTTAATTAAATTTTAAATATAAACCGAAGAATTTTGAATTTGTCAAGATTAGGTTAAGTTAGGATCCATGTTTTGAAATCTCCAATTAAATAATTTTTAAGTTGTCCTTTTTGCATGCCCCCATTCTAATTTGATTTAGCTCATGTAGTATGTAAAGTCGGCTACATTAACCACTGATGTTTCTTTTTGTCGTAAATAAACGTATAGTTGCCGCTTTTAACCGATCGTTGATCTCTTTAAATATTACCACCTTTCTGCCTCGCTTCTCCTTGTCTCGCACTCGCTTCTTCGCTCTTAATCTTCTTTTATCCGCTTGCTAACACAACGTACCGAACCAAGACACGTATGAACATTTATCCAGTGGCATTTACCACTTACTCTACTTTTATTTGTGTTTCACAAACGCCGATGATCGACGCAAACCACTGCATCATCGCGGGTAATGAAGAAAATTGTCGTGGATTTGCTATGGCTCTCGATGTTGTTCTTCTACATGTAAACTCGGCAGTTACATAAAATATAATTACAGAATATCGAAATTTTTAATTAGACATAATAATTTTAATGTTCGGTTAAGATATTATAATTGGTGCTAATTCCAAACCGGCGAAGACATATGTGAATAATTACATCTCCGCCGAGATTTGGGCAGTAATGGATCACAATTGTAAAAGTAATTGTCGGCAAACATAAAAGAACTCCGATTGTTGTGGATTGAGGTCAGATTTTGCCAAACAAATGCCAGAGTCAAGGTAACAAGTTATCAACTTTCATCTATTTAAGTCTATTAACACAACTTACTTTGGAATGTCATTTAATATACACTTTGCAATAAGAAAAGTCATGATGTTTCCATGTTTTTGTTGTGATTCTTCCAAAACAATCAACTATAATCGTTAAGGAAGCCATTAATTGGAACTCATCAGGGAGTGCGTCCGAAGTGGTCAGACAGAAGCCCCGAATCAACACAGATAACGTAATTGAGATTAATGTTGGCAACATTACATGGCAACAATCCACTTATGTCCTGGATCCTGATAAACAGGCCGACCAATTTATACCAAGAAACCTTACTGTGTTCTCGGGTAAATATTTTCAACCCCCCAAGTAGATGATTGGAAAATTAACGGTTGAATCAATTAAGTCGTTTTAGGGATTCAAAAGGCTTTTATTATACTCAAGCTTTGATGGTTTACAATGTCAAGAAATTAAGGAAACTGCAGAGAGAAGATTGTAAATGACCGTATTGAGTTATGCTTCCCAACAACTTTTTTTGTGTGCGATGATTAATTTTGATGATCGCTAGAAACCAAACGGTAGTTGTGGAGCATAACGAATGGCGTCTTTAATTATTAATTATTAGTTTCGTGTTTACCACCTGATAACCCGAGGGCTATTCACGGTTAGCCGCCAAATTTGTTAATAAACCGCTTCCGAAAATCATCGTTTAATAATCGGACTTTCTAGCCTCTAATTAAATATAGCGTAGCCCAAAATGGGTGTTTCAATTTGTAACCGAGATGATACTCGGATAATGAGTCACGGTAGAAAGTTCGTGTATTCCTTTTTTTTTCCGGTTTTGCAAATTAAGGTAAACTTTGAGATGTTTTCGTGTAGCCAGAAGATAAATAGCGCGAAGCCATCCGTTGCTAATAATTGAGTTGGGTCGCCCATAAATCAGATGGATTAAAATTAAATCATTACTAAAAATTTCAGCATAAAAAATCGGATGTCAATGTCAGAGTGGCTCTTAGTGAACGGGCCGGGCGGCCCCTTTGACTGTCACTCAATTGTTAAAAGATCTATCTAAATACTTGCCGCTTTTTGATTCAACACATACGTTTATCCCGAGAGAACGTTCGTTTCCATCTCGCTCCCGCTGCCTCTCCGTCTGCCCCACTCGCTTCCTTCATCACGGTGTTCTCGTCTCTGGCTTACCAGGTAACATCAATAATTTCACTTTGAAGGTTTACACATTCATATCGTTCCGCTAGTGAGGAAATTGGAGGTTCAATCAAGAATCTTCCTCATTAATAATGAGACTTTTAGTACTGGCTGTCACGTTACTAAATTCATTTTTCTGCTACCTTAAGCTAAGACTTTTTGTTAACTGTTGAGTGGCCCTGGTACAAATAAAGACGAATTTTGTGGGACGATTAGCATCTCGAGTGTAGTGCTTGAGACGTCAATCGTCTTGATCATTTGATGTATGACTCTGCCTCGGCTTTAACATCTTGTAATACCTGCATATTTATATTTTTTCGAATCCCTCCAGATGCTATTTATTGCGTTTTTTCAAGTAACATCGCGCGTTTCATCTACAGCACCGGTGCCGACATCGGTTCAGTTAATTGTCGATAAACACTTGTTAGGAATTTTGAGGACCAAATGATCTGGATATAAATGGGAGTAGTACAGATATTCCTTCTTTACGTAAACCACGACATATTTTATATTCATTATTTTGTAATATTTTCATATTTTTTCCCGTGCCTTTAATTAATTAATAATGGGTATCAGATTTTTTTGTTTTAAAGTTTCTCCTGAAGAAAATGTCCCTCAAAATTTAGTCTCAAAAATAGCTTTTTACTCATATTTCAGTAACCGTTGGTTCAATCGTATTTAACTTTGGTATGTATTATCCTAAAATATGTCCACCATTCAGTGTAATAATCTTCTTCCATACTGACACAGTAGCTTAGATTCTGGGAGGTTCTCCTTTTTTCTCGCCCCATTTCCTATACCACTGAATATTTTTAATACTATTAATATTTTCATATTCTTTGCACAATTTGGTAGAAAAAAAGTACTTTTGAGTGATATTGATTGTCACATCCGTTTTTAAGTTTTATTTTTGAAGAAAATTAAAGTGAACATCAAATCTGAAATATCAAAATTAATTAACTTTACATTTTTCTTCAAAATTGCTCAACGAATGTGAAAAGTTTAATTGTTATGAAAATATTCAGTGAGGTAGAAAAAAGGCTAAGAAAAAAAAAGGAAGCACACAGAATGTACGCCACTGCAACAATATGGAAAAAGTTTACTGCATTGAATTATAGGTATGTATTTTAGGATAATACATATGAAATTTGAATACTATTGGACAGGTTACAAAAATAAGAGAAAGAAACAATTTTTAAAATTAAAATTTGAAGTGCTGTATTTTCTTCAGCAGAAAAAATTATTTAAATTCTCTGCATTATTGTACGTTTAATAACTGCTTACATATTTTGCTCATCCATTGTATAAATTCCTTGAAAAGTGAATGAAATAGTACTTCCTATTTAACATTTTGGAGCTTACTTTGGATCTCCAATATGATATTTGGTCTTGCATTGTGATGAGAAAGCTTAACATCTTTTCTATTGACTGGAGAAGGTCATATTTGAGCAGGTTTTTCAATAACATAATAAATTTATGAGTAAAAACAAATATATTTGGATTTTCCTCGCTATTGGATATTTTATAATTGCTTATACATTTTGATCATCCATTTTAGAAACTCCTTATATAGTGAATGAGGAAGTACCTCAAATTTAACATTTTGAAACTTAATTTGGATCTCTATTACGGCATTTGGTGTTGTGTGGTGGTGAGAAAGCAGAACATCTTTTCTATTGACTACAGAAAGTCGTATTTCAGTAGATTGTTCAAGAACATGTCAATTTATGAGTAGAAAAAAATATTTGGATTTTCTTCATTATTGGACATTGCTGCTTATACATTTTGAACACCCATTTTAGAAACTCCTTATATAGTGAATGAGAAAGTACCTCAAATTTAACATTTTGAAGCTTACTTTGGTTTTCTAATAGGGCATTTGGTCTTGTGTGGTGATGAGAAAGTGGAACACCTTTTCTATTGATTAGAGAAGGTCGAATTTGAGTAGGTTTTTCAAGAACATGGTCAATTTATGATTAGTAGGCAATTGTATTGATCATTTGACCTCTTGGTAATAAGTCAACTTGTTTTACATATTATTCTACCAAGTTTAATAGCTTCAATCCATTGTTCAGACTGGAGAGATCTCTATTGGGTACCAGAAGAAAATTGGCAGTTGTTTAAGGCTTATTTTTTAACTTAAATACACGTAAAATCCATGTATTTAAATTCTTGATGAAATTCATTCTTTATTATTGTTTATTAACCTCAGTTTAATGACAGGCCAAATATGTCGTACGAGGAATTTACACAGATATTGTTGAATTTTCTTCGTCGCTTTCGTAGCCATTTATAAACCGACGAAACCAATATTGTACATCCAAATGCACTGTATTGTATCCCTTCTGTTACTTTAAGTTGATTTTTGAACTCATACAGCAAATTCCTTCGTATTAAAATACTTCAGTACTCATGAACTAATGGATGTAAAACTATTGAAGAACAATTAAGGAATATCCCGTTTTTTCTCACATATTTGTCTTTATTTGTTATTATAATATCATTAATAATCATCTGTTATTTAAATCACACATCTCCTGCTTCTTTGGTCTTCGGTAACCAAGCAAAAAATGCACACCGAAAACATCTATGTCATCCTCCTTTTGAAACACGTTGAATAATTGGTATCATACCGTTGATTTTCGCCGCCAAAGCACTCCTTTCGCATATTTATATTAAACACCTTCAGTTATAAATCCATATCAATAGGATTTGCATAACGCCTTCTCCATAATTGGTAATGATTCCATTGGGAACATTTTAATTGGCATACTGTATTAAACCGGTAAACAATCAATATTATTGATTGTTTTGTGGACCATTTGTATGCGTACCGGCGACCAATGCAAGATTAATTTCTATTTAATGTACTTAATTGCCGGGCCATATATTAATATTAATAAATTAAGGTAGCCACTGACAGACGTCCATTAGAAAGTACCGGGACGTAATTGGAAGTATACAAACACGAATAAATTTGAATGTGACCCGCGTTGATCAATTGTACAATTGCGCACGTGTATTGTGTTCGGTTTAAAATTGCTTCATGGACTTTGCATGTCGAAAAATCGTGATTAATTGAGATCATTTCAGGGGATTATTGTATGGAAATTTAAAGAGGCCACGCATACAAGTTGTGAACGAAGGCCGATAAAGATTTTCATTTTGTTGTGAAGGATTCTTTGTTATTTCAGTTATAGAAAACAACAAATTATTTTAGATATTAGTTTTATCATTGTTTATTTTATTAAATTGCGGTATATCGATTTTCAAAACATTTGAATTATTATAAATTCGAAAATATTTGATATTATAGAAAATATATAGTTAAAACTTTTAAATTTTATATTTTCCAATATTCAGAATTTAGTTATATATTTATAATAGTAATATTTTTAAAAATGAAATGACGGGTCTCATTATTTATACAACAACAATTAAAGAGATTCTGATTTAAAACAAAATCAATCAACAAACAATATCTAATTCTAATTTTCTTTTATTTTTTATTGATTTGAAATTGCATTATTAGGTCTTAGAAATTAAAAACATTTTTAAATAAATTTTATAATTAAAATTACTGAATCATATTTTATAAATTGTGAAAAAACAATTTTTTTCAAGTTAAAACAAGGTTAAGATGATATACCAATTTAAAAGATTATTATTTATTTAAAAATATGAATTACGTATTTAAAATATAAAGCATCTTTCAGCTTTAATCAATATCAAGTTATAAACAAACCACATTTTTTCACAAACCTTTAAATATATATAGTTGAAAACAAAAAAATATTTATACATTTTTTTCTTGTCTTTTACAATTAGGGAGGATTAATTCCCATCAAATTATATGAAAAATCATTATTTCTCTATTTTTTTTTTGTTATAATTATTCAGATAAAGAAAGTCATGAAAAAGTATAATTAATAAAAAATTATTTTCAAATTATTAAGTTAAATTATATTTATAAGAAAATTATATATTAAAGAACTTTTTTATATAAATAATCTTCTTAATTTTAATTTTCATTTTCTGAAACAAAAACCAAAATTAATTGTTTTATGTCTAATTGAGGAAGAATCTTATATTCTATTCCATTAGAAAATATTTAGAAAAAGTATTCTTGAATCGGGTATTTATTCATAAATTATATTAATTATAAAATAAAATTAGATGAAGCAGTTTTTAAGATAATCATAGAAAAATCATAATCATATCTTAAATTATTGTGTTTTTGAAAAGAATATTTATTTATAAATAATATTATTTTTTAAAATAAAATTAGAAAATAAAATTAGAAGAAACAGTTTAATTATAAAAAAAGCTTTCATATTTTGAATGATTTATAATAAAATAAATAAAATTTATTTAGGAATAAAATATAAAATCAGAAAAAATATTTATTTTATTTAATTAGAATTAGAATTATTCTGTTATAATATAGTTAAAAAAGTGTTTTTGAATTGAGTATTTATTAACAATTATAAATTATGTTATAATTGTTGTTATTAAATATTCTTAGTTTTTAAATAAATTATAGAGAAAAACCTAGAAATTGTCATGTTTTAGATTATTCAGAAGAAAATAGTTATATCTATCTGCTTAATCTATTTTAGAATAGTTCTTTTAGAAAAATATTTAAAGTATTTTTTAATTGGATATTTATTAACAAATTATATTGATTATAATATAATTATCAATTTTTCCCAGTGTTTAAATTATATAAAAAACTTAAATGTATTAAATTATTCAGAAGTAAAATAAAAAAATATTTATTTAGGATTACAAAGTTATATTTATCTGTCTAATCTATTTTAGGATAATCTATTTTAAGATAATTCTTTTAGAAAAATATTTAGAAAATGTTTTTCCAATCAACAAATTATATAAATTATAAAATAAAAATAGAAGGAACAATTTTCAGATTTCAAGTAAATTCACTTAAATATAAAATATTAATTTATTTATAATGAATATTAAACTCATCACAAATTAGGAAAAATTAAATATATTTTTTTAATTATTAGAGTCTAAACATTTGATATTATATTTTACATCTCATTATAGGATTAATAAAAACAAATAAGGAATTTTTCACTTTCTTTAACAATTTACATTAATTCTGATTCTCAACAAGAAAGTTACATATTAATTTATTTTGTTATGATATACAAATTGAAATAGTTTGTCCATGTAGCAACATTGCTTTAGGAATATATAACATTATTGCATGATTAATATTCCTAATTTCGGTTACTAATTTATCTCGATCACATTAAAAATACCTACCCACAAAACTCGATCTAATCGACGAAAGGTATTTCCTCTTATTGACACTCGGGCGTGGCAATCAATTAGGAAAAAAAAAGAAACACCGCTCATACTAAAAAACAATTTATTAAAAATTCTACTAATTTTAACAGTATATTACAAAACAAATTAAAACCGTTGTCGTTCACACGTCGGCGGCGACACATTAAAATCGCACTCTGAAATCACGTACACGTATATACAGAATCACTGAGGACAGTTAAATCAATGCTTACAATAAATATGTATATTTACAAATAAATTACAGGATTTTTTTGCCAAGTTGAATACAATGTGACCAATGCGACCAATTAAATTGTACATCAAATCTAACATATTATTGAAGCGTGAAACAATTTTATCATTTATTAATTTATTCCAAAAATTATTTATTTAGATTTTGGTGAAATTAATAAAAATGAAAATAATTGGAAAAGTTTGAGGTTTAATAAAATTTTAAAAATGGCTAAAAAATATGTTAAAAATTGAATAATTTGTTGAAAAAGTGCTGAATGAAAAATTACTTATCAATAAGTCCAATCTTACCATGAAATCTGAGAGTTGTTTCTGAGAAAAATAACTAAATAAATAATTTTTAGCTCATATAATTATTTTCTACTTTAGTAATTTATTTTTATTAGTAAATCTAACTAAAATCCCATATTAAAAATATTCAAAAATAAGTATAAGTTTGATACTAAATTCATTGTACTATTTTTTGTGCTCAATATTTAATTTATTAGTAACAGCATAATTGTTCCACGAGTCAATATTTTACACAAAAGCGGCAAAAGTGATAAAACATTTACATATGTACAAAATTGCACTATTTTTTTTTCTAAAATCGTACACTCCTTTTCTTCAAAATTATATACACATTTAATTTTGCTTTGCTTCTGAAGTATACCATAATAATAAATAAGTTTAATTTATAAATAAGGTTAAAAACATTAACCGCAAATATAAAAAGAAAATATCCATCATCATAAACTTTTAACGATTCATGAAGGTTTCAATTAACTGTTTAATTGAAACTCATTTAAGCGTACATTTTAAAACTCTCGTTTGCGTTCAAAAGCGAAGCAAAATGTCGTCATATATAGTTTATACACGAAAATACTTTGCGATTACACCTACGTATTTAAGTTTAAGGCATTTAAGTGATAAATATGATCATTCCTTCTTGAATCTCCCTTAAACATCGTTGTTCTGTACACCGTCGCATTCAATACCTCCAACCCACCCATCAACAACAAAAACCGAAACATTTACATCTGGGTTTCCCACCAAAAGCCACCAGCAATCATCATCACTGATTGTTCCTGATAACGGTCACCGGTTTCAGCAGCCCCTCCGGACTGGGCCTGGAATCGGGACTGCTGGCGCAGCTCGAAACCGACAGGTTCATACCTTGCGCCGGCAAATTGGGAATCGGCAGCTGCAACGGGTACTGCAACGGACTCGAGAACCTCAAGTTGTTGTACATCTCCAGTATAGACTGGGGCGGCCGGAAGAACGGCGAAGCCGCCACGTCGACCGCGGACGGCTGCAGCAGCTTGTCCATTCCGAAGGGGGTGGGTTGGATGGGCGAGGGCCGCGGCAGCAGGCCGGCCGGACTGGGGGCGGCGTGCAGGAACGGATTGTACCTGGAGTAGGCGGCGAGGAGAGCCGGATTCGGCTGGTAGAAAGGCGGGTAGCACTGCTGTAGCGGAGAGTACATCGACAATGTTCTCTTGAAAGCCGCAAGTCTGGATCGGGAGGCGGCCGTCGATCTTCGCCTCAGCTTTCCGGTGGTGCCGCCGATGAAAACGTCTTCGGCCGATTGATCGAGCATCCAGTAGTTGCCCTTTCCGGGGTCGTCGTAGTGTCTGGGCACTTTCACGAAACACTTGTTCAGGCTCAGGTTGTGCCTGATCGAGTTCTGCCAGCCCTGTTTGTTTTCGCGGTAGTACGGAAAGTTGCGCATTATGTACTCGTAAATTCCGTTTAGGGTTAGTCTCTTGTCTGGACTGTTTCTTATCGCCATCATTATTAGGGCGTTGTAGCTGTAGGGTGGTTTCTCGTTGCCCTTCTTTTCCTTGCCTGTAAAAAGAGAGTGGGGCTGTTAAGTGTGAAATTTACATAGGTAATATGGTAATTAATTGCTCGAGTCTAGAAACAAGTTTGGATTATCTTGAGAGTGTAGTGGATTGTGTAAATAATTATGATAAGGATCAGTTTGTTGTTACTATTAGTTTATTACAGGATGCATGGTTTTATGACATGAGTATTTTCTATTGATTAAGATTAAATTAATATTTATAATTATTTTATGCAACTTGATGGTTGATTTCATTACAAATGTATTAAAATTAAGAAAAACAACATATGTCGTACAAAAATTTATATTAAAATATATGTATATATGAAATTTAATTTGAATAATAATTTAAAAAACTAAAATTAACAATAATATGTGTTACATATTTGAATATTGTTAAATTAAATATGTTTAATTTCGTAAATTTATAAGATTTTTAATAAGATAAATAACAAATATATAATATATTCATAAAAAATAACTTATACATAATTTCCTTTCAATTAAAAATATGCATTTTTATTAATAATAGTTATATTTTTAATTAATGATGTTTTAATAAACATAATGAAAGGTTTTGTAAGACTCCAAAAAACACCCTTAAATATTAATCGCTTCGATTTATTAATGATTACACCTGCTTTAATTAAATTTTATAGTTACCATAAACCTTTTACTGTTTTTTTATATATATATATATATTATTAATCTTAATTTTTAGGTTTAATTCTTAAGTAAATTTTTAACAAAAACTCATTTGAATACAAACTGTATATGCAATTATTTAACATTCTACAAATTGTTACAATTTTTTTAACAATAGCAACGAAAAAATAAATTATACTTATGATTAGCTTCATTAATACTAATTCAAGGCTTATAAATACGTCAACAAACAAATAACAATTAAACATGTATTTTATTTAATATTGTAACAAAGCTGAATAAATTTTATCAATACAAGTGTTACTTTAAAATTAATTAAGTTTATTTAAATTAAACTGTTCTATATCAGGTTGGTACAAGCAGTCTAACATGGCTTTGATAAATAATGTTTAAACATACAAAATAAACATTCATTTTTGTGTAATTAATACAACAGTTATTATTACTTATTAAATTCATATTTATCAATTATGAATTATATCAATTTTATTTATTTAACACTTATTTTGTTGTTAATAAATTTAATTTGTTAAAATTTATTTTTTTTTTAATAATTTAATATTTAATATTAAAATCCTAAATAATAACTAAAATTATTTTTATACCAAATTACTTTTCCAATATTCAAATAATTGTGAATAAAATTTTCTAAAAATTTTCAAAATTTTAGTTGTACCTTAATTGTTTTTTAAAATCTTATTTTAATATTAAAATAAGGATTATTTTAATCGTAAGAAATGCTAATGACAACTATGAATTATTGTTTAATGGTAGGAATAACATTCGTATATTTGAATACTGTTGTGGAGTATTTAACATATTTTTAAAATGAATATTTTTTTTTTAATTTTTTATTTGAAATTATTCAAATAATCGACGTTTAAATATTTAAATAATTGTATATAATAATTATTAAACGACTATTTTATTTATAAAAATTTAATGAAACTTAGTAAAAATGTAAATGATTGTTTCTATGAATTATTTATTGTTTAATGTTAGGAATCCATTAGAATGTTTATGAAGTATCGTTTAATTTTAGACATTCATTTGAACATTTGAACACCATATTACATTTCACATTTGAATATACATTGCAACAATTTAACATTTAATAAATAAATATTTTGCAAATTGTTGCAAATTTTTTAAGAGCAGTACTGAAAAAGTAAATTATACTTATGGTCAGCTTCATTAATACTAATTCAAGGCTTATGAGTACGTCAACAAATAATTAACTATTAAACATGTGTTTTTTTTAACATTTTAAACAAAACCGAACAAATTTTATCAATATAAGGTAATACTTTCAAATTAGTTCAATTTATTCAAGTTAAATTGTTTAATATTAGTTTGGTATAAGCAGTTGAATAAAGCTTTGATAAATAATTAATATTTAAACACAAAATTATTTTGTTATTTTAATGAAACTAATCAATTTTACTAAAAATATATACCAAAAAATCCTTCCCTATATTCAAATAATTGTGAATATATTATATTATTGTCGATATGAATATTTTTGATTACTCTTATGGAGTAAATACATTTATAGACTGATATTTTTTTAATATTTAATTGATTTTTTTTTAATATACAAGTAATTGAGATTTATAAAAATTTAATTTAGTAAAAATATTTTTTATTTCAAATGACTTTTATTTTTTTTTAATTCGAATAATTATTTAATGCTTTAATACGAATATTCGAATATATGAATAATTCAAATTGTTTATTTTAAGATATTAAGGTCCAATTTGAATATTTTAACACGACTGTTATTTAAATAATTTCGCATAATTTTTATAATGTTCTATAGAATATACATTGAAATTATTTAAATAATCGACTACTTATAAAAAATTAATGAAACTTCAAAATATAAATATTTACTATTTTGAATTATTGTTTATTATTTTATAATATTTAACATATTTATACAAAAACTAGATATTCAATTTTAATTTTCGAATATAACACGGTTATTCAAATAGGTAGTAAATATATTTTTAACTTCGAATAATTTTTATAACCCTTTATAAATATTCGAATACGAATGAATAATACTGAGAATTCCTTACGAATATTCGGATAAATGAATATTTCAAATTGTATGTTTTCTGAAAATGTTAAGGTCCAATTTGAGTGTTTGAACACGACACAATTTTTCAACTAAATTCGCATAATTTTTGTAATACTTTGTAAAATATACATTGAAATTATTCAAATATTCGAGTACGAATGAATAATACTGCGAATTCAATTCGAATATTCGGATATATGAATATTTCAAATTGTACGTTTTCTAAAAATGTTAAGGTCCAATTTGAGTGTTTGAACACGACACAGTTTTTCAAATAAGTTCGCACAATTTTTGTAATACTCTGTAAAATATACATTGAAATTATTCAAATATTCGAATACGAATGAATAATACTGCGAATTCAATTCAAATATTCGGATATATGAATATTTCAAATTGTATGTTTTCTGAAAATGTTTAGGTCCAATTTGAGTGTTTGAACACGACACAGTTTTTCAAATAATTTCGCATAATTTTTGTAATATTCTGTAAAATGTGCATTGAAATTATTCAAATAATCGAATACTTACAAAAAAAATTAATGAAACTTCAGAATATGAATATTTAATATTATAAACTATTGCTTATTGTTTAATATATTTAATACATTTGTAAAAATTACATATTTAATTTGAATTTTCGAATAAAACACGGTTATTCAAATAGTTGGTAAATATATTTTTAACTTTGAATAATTTATATAACCATTTTGTAGAATTCATATTGGGATTATTCGAATATGATTGAATAATTATGGTTTAATACTAGGAATTCCGAATATTTTAAAATTCTAGTATAAATGATATAAAGGAGAATTTTCTAAAATTACACACTTTCAATTGGAATATTTTAAAATAATTACCATATTGATTAGTTAATGAAATATTCATGTGACTCATCTTTATGAATGTAGTAAAACCTTTTACAACTTTTTTGTTCAATCTATTGAACGTAATTAGATTTGAAATATTTTAGTTACAGAATAAATTTCACAAATATTTTTGACTTTAAATATGAATATGAAATAAAAGAATGTTGAATTTCCAAAGAACAATGTAATTATTATGGTATTAGACAGACTATGTTTTTTAAATGGATTTGTTTTAATTGAAAACAATTCTATTTCTTACTCTGTTAAATTACAAAATTGTAGTTGCAAATTAACAACTAACTCAACAATTAACATTATGACCTATTTTATTAAAAATAATTCAATTTGCAAAAAGTAACCTTGTAGTCTAATTTGAATTGCATGAAATTGTTAATTAATGATTATAATTATGTTTTCAACTTTGTAGGTAGAATTGTTGATTACAAAATTCTATTGTAAACCATAGAATGGAACAAAACTTACCATCAGCTTCGCTTTCCTTCTCGTCGTCGTTCGACTTCCCCGAACAATCCAACGGCGGTGTGGTGCCGGTCACGTCCAGATCCTCCGACTCGCAATCGCTGCCAACGTCCACGTCCTGATCCGAATGCGCCTCCAGCTTCGACGTGTCGTCGTCGTCGGGCGTCGTACTGCCCGCATCCACCACCGTCTCCGGCAACAGGGAATTGATGCTGAACGACTTCAACGGCGTATGGGCCATTATCATTTTCGCCGCTACGCACTCCTTCGGAACGGAACCACGGGGTACCACCATATTTTTATTACATGTTCCGAATGCCCGCAACGCGAACCAACGTGTTATACGCACTGCCCCAAAAGAGTAATAATCCGTGAACGCACCCGGTCACGCGCACCTTATTGTTTCGGTCGGCGTTTGACAACTGAACCACCGGACACGGGATGTGCGGCGGATCGCGGCGGCATGTTGGGGCACGAGCGATTCGACGTGCGGGCGACGCCCACCGTGAGGCGTCGGCCCAATCGGCCTGCGTGCGGGCACTGCCTATCAATTGTTCGTTGCGGCGCGGATGGGGAGGGGGCGGTGCCGTTGGGACGGCGGCGGCACCTGGTCCGGAACGGTCGGTCGGCGTGTTTGACCCGACTTTATTAATGCCCCCCGATCTGTTATTTTGATACGTGGAGTGGCGGAAAACACGTTTGCGCCATTGTTACGCGGACGGATTTCGTCTCCACGCCGGGTCCACGTTCGTGGAGCAATTAAAGGTGCATAATCCGGGTGCGTGACTGCCGTCGTTGCCACCGTGCATCCACGTACTTGGTCGACGGAGTGGTGCCTTCGATTTTCGACGGTTTGTTTATTGGAATTGTATTCGGTTTTGGGATTGTTGATACGGGGTCATTGTTTTTGGAGCGGAATGATTGTTTATTAATTGAGCCGTTAAACAATAATAAAGTAGAATTAGATTGTATTTGTACACTTGCGTTGTTCTAAACGGTAAAATATTTCTCTGTTGGTATACCTACTATATTTATACGTTGGTAGGATGAGAAATTAAATATAAATAGAACCTTATTATATCATATAAAATTTAGAAGGTGTAATAACTGAATTTTTAATGAAAAAGCATTTTTTACAGTGAAAGAAAAAACCTCATTAAGAAGAAAAAAATTGTTAATTTAAAAAATCTATAATATTATACTGTGTCCCTAAATTGAAGGCCAATTTAAAATAGGCCTTCAAAGGTTTTTTCAGTTGCTGTAATGCTTTTATTAACTGATTTCACAAAATTATAAATATATGCTTACTTATTAATATATTAGAATATTTGATCTCCTAACATTTATGAGGTGAAACTAGAAAATTGGTTTTGCTTGGAAATAGTTCATGAAAGAGGTAAAAACTTAAAATTTCATACTTTGGTGTCAAAGATACTAAAAAGTTAGGGAAATCTTAAGCTCCTTTTCACCCCCTGCAACACCCCTGAAGTAAAATTTTTACATTATTTTAAACCTATTTTGTTAGACCTAAAAAGTTATGTAAGTGTACAAAATTTCGTTATTCTACCTTTATTAGTTTCCGAGATATTAGAAACCAACCTCTGAAGGCCTGTATCTCTTTTAGGTATATATTGGTATATAGGTAAATTAGATCGAATTGGGTCAAGAATATGTGATTAATTTTTGTACATTCAATTTAGAGACACCCTGTATATTATTATAGATTTTTTATTTAATTAAAAAATAATTTTCAAATAATTTAACCTTTTCATAGTCCTTTTTGTTATTTTTGGCTTAAAATTATAAAATTATACAACCAAATTTTAAATTTGTCTAGTTTCAAACATTATTTGATGAGTTTTGTTTATATATTTAATTGTTTTTGTGTCATTTTAACTTTTACTCTTTAATGTGTTGAAAAATTTAATCAATTTAAGATTTCCTTACTGAATTCAAATTTTTTCAAAGTTATTCCAATGATTTTTAGCTTAAAATTGTAAAATTACACAATAAAATTTCAAATTTATCTAGTTTCAAACATTAATTGATGAAATTTGATGATTTCAACTGATTTTGATTTACATTTTTATTCATGTAGTATGTTGAAAACTATTAATTTAAAATTTCCTTTCTGAATTTCCAATTTTAACGCATATATTTAATTTATTAAAAAATATTTATCAAATAATTCTAGCACATTTTTAGGAAATTTTAAAATAATGAAATTTAATTAAAAAACTAAAAATGTCTGCTTTAAAGTAAGATCTATAGTTTAATTCCAATACAATTTGAAAATATTAGTTTTTATTTACTTAATACTAATCCAATATAATTTAATAAAAAAATCGAATATATTCATTTAATACTATGGCAATTTTTTTAAAAAGTCAAATATTTAATGTGAACTGTTAAAATAATATTAATTTACTATGGTTGCTAAGTAATTTTTATTCTATAAAAAGTTACAATTAAATATGTATTAATTAATTTAATATTAATAATTTAATAATATCCATTTGTTTTATAATTTTGGTCCATCTTATACCTCATTAAGAAGAAAAAAATTGTTAATTTAAAAAACATATAATATTATAATAGAAATAAAATATAATATATAGAAAGAAATACTAGGAAATTGTAATATAACAAAATTTAATTCAAAAATGAAAAATATCTGCTTAAAAATAATGGGAATTGGATAGATATTACTTTTTAATTAAAAAATGAATTAATACATATATATGAAATGAAATACTAAAGAAAACCTTCTTTTAAACAAAAATTTTGAGATTTAAATACCTTATTTTATATTTCTTGATTTCCATAATATATAAGTGAAGATTTATAGTTTAATTCCAATACAAATTGAAAATATTAGTTTTTATTTACTACTTCTAATCCAATAAAATTTAAAAAAAAAATCGAATATATATATATATATATATATATATATATATATATATATATATATATATATATATATATATTTAAAATTATGGCATATACATATATAGTGTTAATGATTATCTTTGCAATTTTATAAAAAGTCAAATATTTAATGAGAACTGTTAAAATAATATTAATTTGCTATGGTTGTTTTATACAGTATTAAAATTACTAATTTTTATTCTACAAAAAGCTACAATATTTTTCTGAATTGTACTGGACACAAATATAGGAACTTTATTTTTTAAAGGGCCTTTTAATGATTAAATTTGTGTTTAATTTAATATTAACAGTTTAATAATATCCTTTTGTTTTATAATTTTGGTCCTTCTCATACATCATTAAGAAGAGAAAAATTGTTAATTTAAAAAACATATAATATATGTTATTATAGACTTTTTATAACTTGCCTAATTCCAATATATATTAAATAAATAAGTTTATAAACGTAGTAATGAAATATAATATACAGGGTGTTTCATAACTTATTCGAAAATTTTTAACCAGATATGCACTCCTAAATAATAAGTCGATTTATTAAAAAAACTCTGATAAAAATCCAACAGAAAACGAAATAAACAATATTAAATATTGTCAATTCCTTATTTTTGTACATTTTAATGCAATGATTACTTTTATTATAATGTTACTATAATGTTTTTTGTCATTTAGATTAATATTTCAATGAACAAAATCAGAACTTCATATACGTCCAATTCAGCAGTAAGGAAAGTTGGGTATGTTTATGAATGTTACTAATTCAGCAACTATGGAAGCAAGTAGAGTTACGTTAAATCTTCTTCATATAAATCTCAGTCTAATAAAAAACAAAAGATTTTATATGTTAGTAGTCATTTCAATATCGTATCACCATTTTTCAGAAAGAGTTTCCAGAACATTAAAACATCGGGTTTTGAAAGATAATTTTGGAAGTGGAAAAAGAAATTAAATGAAATTGTATTTTTTAATTCAGTTTCTCATAGTTAGCAAACTATTGCTATGGTTTAAAATGGTCCTAATATTTGAAGCCTAAGAAAAATTTTATCTTAGAAAATTTTTGTGGTAGATTAACAATAATGACCTGTGCCAAAGTCTAAAATAAACATCGTGCAAAGAGCCAACAATTACATAAATTATTATCTGTCTAAAGAAAAATGAATTAATACCATTTTTATACACGACACACACGCAACAATTTGCAGGCTACGTGGCATATGTTAATGATTATGTAAATATTAGTGTAAATAATCCAAAATAACAATGAATAATACACAAAAATGGCTGTGAAACGCATTCGTTTTAATTAAGACGGCGTTTTTCGGTCGTTGAATAATGCATGTTAATGTGACGGTCGAGATATGGATCGCTGGTATTATTAAAATGTGGTCAGAACAAAATGCTCGAGTTATTTCCTGTGAGAAGTGAAATCAAGGAATAGACAATAGGAATGTTTTTTAATCGAATCGATAACATTTTACCTGTGCACTGGATATTCATTTTTATACCAGGTGAGCCGTTCGATCTTTTTAATGATAATTTTTGATAAATTAATTGCTAAATGGAATTATATAATTTCAGCGTATTTTTTAATATCATATATTAAAGCAACAGGCGAATTTGGGACACGGTTTCTTTAGTTGTGAAACAGGAGAATAATGGGAGTGTTAAATTCTTTTCGCACCCTCCAATAAAACGTACCCTAAAGTGTCAAATTTGCTGTTCCCAAAATAGATTTAATCAATGATACTTCTGCGAAATTGTTAAAGTTTGGTTTTTTATTCGACTGTTTTAATTGATAAAATATTGTTAATTGGAAACTGTTTTCAATAATATCAAATAAATAATTAATTAATTAAAAAAATAATGTGGTATAATTTAAAATATTAAACATTTTAATATTTTTATAATTTTATATAAAATAGTATGAAATCAGATTTTGTGAATTAAAAATCCTTGTTATTAAATAAAAAATCTTATAATTTTTACTAAAATAGAATGAAATGCATTATACAGGGTGTTTTGCAACTTATCCGAAAAATTTTAACCACATACTCACTGTTATTGTTACTTTAACATTTTTTATTTCGTTTTCTATTGGACTTTTATTAGAATTTTATTCAAGAAATGAACTTATTTAGATTAAAAAATTTTGAAACACCCTGTATATATACATACACATTTTATTTATTTTCAATTTAACCTCATAATATGTATCAAATAATTGATTTTGTACAAATGGTGACACCTTTTCATTTGTATAGTTGCTTCACTGGTCAGATGTCTTCCACCCTTACTTAAGTCTAAGTTAAACGGATGTCTAAGTCACCTTTAAATCGGATTAAAGAGACAGGTTTGAAAAAACTGTAGGTTTTTTAATTAGAATATGGCACATATTATACTTGGATTACATTGTTAATCTTTAAAAGGTAGTTTAAATACGGAAAGTCAAAATACTATTGCTTAAATCAATAGAAAATAGATGTCTGTCAAACTTTCAATACTACCTAAGTTAAGATTTGTCTTAATGATTTAATGGTAGTATTAGATTTAATACTTTATATTTATTTTGGCGTCAGCTGTGCATTACAATTTTAATTTTAAACGTGTAAGAAATATAAAAATTCTAATAATAATATGTTTATTCATTCATATTAAGAATATTATATACATATTATTCATCTTCGTTTCCTAGTGAAGGGTTGAACAATTGATTTACGTGTCATTTGCCACAATTGCAGAAATCGCAGCCTCCTCCCGGATCCACGGCCTTCCACTATTTATCTCGAGTGTCTCCGGCCCGTTGTTCAACATTCAATATTTCCTGGCGTCGATGGTGCTAGGCGCTAGCGGTGTCTCTGCAACTAATACAGAACGGTAGGACAAAGGACAATGCGGACGGGAAGTACCACCGCCGCCCCCCTCACCCCATTTACACTCGAAACAAAGCGCAAATATTGCAAAGAGAGTCGCTTATTCGCGTTCGATCGGCGGGGTAATCGAAGCCGGCGGCCACTTCATCGGAGCCTCGCCGGTGCCGTGCTTGAAACAAAAGCACTGGCACCGGATTTTTCCGGCCCGGAATCAAGTGGTATTGTTTCGTTATTGATTTGCTTGTTCCGGACACATTCAAATGCGATTGTTTCGCGTTTAACTACGGACCGCTTACGCGGGTTCGAAGGATGCAAGGACTATTCAGTTTTTATGCGGCGTCACAGCTTCGACGCGGTCTTACACCCACTTCCGGCCCGGCCGAAAACAATGCACGGTAAAATGACAAACATCGCAAAAAATACAATTTGAAAACGTTCGTAACTGTTTCAACCCCCTTTTTGAAATGTCCCCAAAAAGTCATATTTTTGAAAAGTACAGTGAACGGAGGGGGCCCTAATTACAGCAACTCATAAAATATAATTCTACTATGTACTAGTTGATCCAATTTCTACCTATAATATTTATTATTTTTCTATTAATGTTATATTTACTATGCAACTGGACAATTTAATTTTATTCTTTTTAAAAAAAATTTAATGGACAAAATTATACAGCGTGATTCATAACTTATCCAAAATTTTTTAACCAGATATGCACTTCTAAATAATAAGTCGATTTCTTAAAAAAATTCTAATAAAAATACAAAAGAAAACGATATAAAAAGTGTTAAAGTGTATAAAAAATAATTCAATCCATCTATAAAAGCTAAAATAGCTTAAAGCTTAAAAATATTTAATTATATAAGTTTTAAAAACCTGCCAAAAGCAGAAAAATTAATTATTTTTACAACACATTCTAATTCTTAATAGATTTATATAGTTAAATTTTAAACTTCAACCAAAGTTTAAATGTATACGTTTACATAAATGTATGGAGAAAATAGATATTTAATATTTCAACCTTAACCAACTTTATATACAATAGTTAAACATATATAAACTGAAGAATGAAATTAATGGTGTGTTGAGCCAATGGTTGCGTCACCATTGAATTTTGGCATATTTATAAAAATTAGGTCGTAGTGAATGGTATCACCCCGGGGGCGACATATTACTCGCAAAAGATACATGGAGCGGTCGCAAGCTGGCAAAACAGTCCATTTCGGCGGTATCACAGGGCCCAGCTAAGTAAATAAACATGTTCGGGCAGAAACGTCAAAAAATGTCTGCCCATAAAACACGTTTAGAGTAGCCGTGGCACAATGGTCGCTATTTGTGTTAAAAATAATCGAGATGTTTTGGCGGCACATACAAAGTGTTTGCTAACAAATAGAGTCATTTATTTCTGTTTTCACTGACATTTCCAATTCGTCACGCGGATAATCTATTCACTGTTCTATTTTGGTGACAGGCGGCTGTACGATTTCGAGATTTTTGACAAACGGAACGACCTAAATAATGCCTTTTTACCTTTTTACCAGTCCAGTCGCATTTCGCTCACCCTTAATTCGTCTTTGTGCGACCAGCAAATGGTCGCCTAAGTCACCACCAAATCGGATTAACGACGACAGGTTAGAAAAAATTCTTAATTACAATCTGGTACATGCATTCCGCATGGGTTATTTTCAATGTATTTTTTTAATTGAAAAGTCACAATAACAAACACCTCAGATTTTAAGAGGATTGACAAAGGGTTCTTACAATAAACTACAACACATAAAAAGAAAATACGAAAATATAAGTGTTGTCGTATTATCACTTGCTAAACTGTGATTGTTTAAAATAATTATTGATTTTAGTTGTTAAGTTAATTAACATTTGAACTTTTTAAGTTGGTTTTCACCTATTTGTATTTTTATATACCTTTATTTGTTCCTTCCTCTCAAATATTAAAATATACGGAGTTTATGATATTGGGAAATAATACTAAATCTATAAAATTTATAAAATCTATAAAATCTATAAAATCTATAAAATCTATAAAATCTATAAAATCTATAAAATCTATAAAATCTATAAAATCTATAAAATCTATAAAATCTATAAAATCTATAAAATCTATAAAATCTATAAAATCTATAAAATCTATAAAATCTATAAAATCTATAAAATCTATAAAATCTATAAAATCTATAAAATCTATAAAATCTATAAAATCTATAAAATCTATAAAATCTATAAAATCTATAAAATCTATAAAATCTATAAAATCTATAAAATCTATAAAATCTATAAAATCTATAAAATCTATAAAATCTATAAAATCTATAAAATCTATAAAATCTATAAAATCTATAAAATCTATAAAATCTATAAAATCTATAAAATCTATAAAATCTATAAAATCTATAAAATCTATAAAATCTATAAAATCTATAAAATCTATAAAATCTATAAAATCTATAAAATCTATAAAATTTATAAAATCTATAAAATCTATAAAATCTATAAAATCTATAAAATCTATAAAATCTATAAAATCTATAAAATCTATAAAATCTATAAAATCTATAAAATCTATAAAATCTATAAAATCTATAAAATCTATAAAATCTATAAAATCTATAAAATCTATAAAATCTATAAAATCTATAAAATCTATAAAATCTATAAAATCTATAAAATCTATAAAATCTATAAAATCTATAAAATCTATAAAATCTATAAAATCTATAAAATCTATAAAATCTATAAAATCTATAAAATCTATAAAATCTATAAAATCTATAAAATCCATAAAATCTATAAAATCATAATATCTAAAATATCTATAAAATCTTTACATTTAAATATTTAGATTATTTTAGAAAACAGAAATTTATATGTGTTATACCATAGACTTAATATTTTATAATTAAAAAAATATATTTATAAATTTTTCAGTTGCATTAATTAATTATACATTTTATTGGTAAAATAATTTTAGATATTTAACTTTTTAACATTTAATTTTTTCTATTATCATAAAATGTCTATTGTCATAAAATTTGTTATAGAATTTGATAGTTTTACATGATTTTGTACATTTATTAATATATTAAAATTTAATTTAATAAATACTTATTAATATAATCATTATCCGTCCTCTAAATACATGTCAGAATTCTTCAAAAATATGTTGTATTTCTGATATATTTAGATTCTAAATAATTGTTAAATTTACATTCTATTAATAATTAAAATTTTTATTGAATTAATTGTCTTACATTTTAATTATAATTATATGAATTATTAAAATTGAATTATGAATGTATAAATATTTAATAATTATTTATTAAATTATAATTAGAGTGCATTTATTACCTGTAGAAAAATTTATTTTATTTTAGTAGAAGAATTAGTTAAATTTTAAAGGCACTTTTTTAATTTGATATTTATTATATTCTGTACAAGACAATCTTTCTTTCATGTGGAGTTACCAATCCACTTAAAACCTAAATTAACCGCATACCAATCTTGTCCAGTATCTGTTCGCGCACGTTTTACGCATCATTTTCCAAATCATTAGATTAATCCTCGTGCTTCGAAACCACGACGCTGCGATCTCTTAATTATGCTTTGTTAACCGACGCTAATCGAAAAATAATTCCCATTTATAAATAAAACTACCATTGTCACAATATTCAACTACTGGATATCGATCACGAATTTTAATTAGGATCGATTCTTCGAGCCGTTTTATGATTTTCCATGGTGGTAGGTCCGCCACACAGATGCACAAGAACTAACTGGTGTGTTAAAAAACATGCGTTCATTGTACGAATCTACCGAAATTACCCCAAAAACGTTTATTATTCACGAAGCCGCGAGGGGTGAATTTACGCAATTAACGAAACGCACGAAATAAAAAAGCGGTTGATCTGAAAAAATGCGATTTTCCATACCATTTCCTCCTTGTGTATCAGCACGACAAACAATTGTGCGGACACGTCGATTTCGGGGTAATACATTGTGATTGTATAAACAGCGGAGGGTTGCGGCCCCATTGTCGAGTCAAGTATCGCATGTGGACACCGATGGCGACCCTGCGGGACACCCATATTGTCGCAGTGATTACATAAGACGTCAAGCGGCTCGGATCACAACAAATGCGAACGAACTTATCAGATTGGTGTCCTGTGAAGCATTCGTTTGTCGCACAGCGTGCTACGAATGTTTCCCTGACTTCTCACGACACTTGATTTTCGGTTTTTCGTTGATTTCATAAGTTTTTTTGATGTTGGTCCATGAGAATTTCATTTAAGCGTATTAAAATATTCGTGGGACTTCAAGTTGGAGGTTCTAGTTAGTTATTGTGCATGTGCACTAATCAACATTCATTCCCAGGATTCAGATCTTTAAGCTATATAACATAGATGGAATAATAAGAAAAATATAAGAATAATAATAAAAATAATAGAGAAAATTTTATTATTATAGAATGGTACATACAGTGAGAAAAATGCTCCCCTCACCTAGATTTTTTAAAAGATAAAAATCTCTGAGGAGGAACATAAACGAAGAAAGTATTTAGTATTTATTTATTCTTAAAATAGATTTCATAGCTTTCATGGCTTTCATTGCTTTCATAGGTTTCATAGCTTTCATAGATTTCATAGCTTTCATAGCTTTCATAGATTTCATAGATTTCATAGATTTCATAGATTTTATAGATTTCATAGATTTCATAGATTTCATAGATTTCATAGATTTCATAGATTTCATAGGTTTCATAGGTTTCATAGGTTTCATAGATTCCATAGCTTCCATAGATTCCATAGATTCCATAGATTCCAAAGATTCCATAGATTCCATAGATTTCATAGATTTCATAGATTTCATAGATTTCATAGATTTCATAGATTTCATAGATTTCATAGATTTCATAGATTTCATAGATTTCATAGATTTCATAGATTTCATAGATTTCATAGAATTCATAGATTTCATAGATTTCATAGATTTCATAGATTTCATAGATTTCATAGATTTCATAGATTTCATAGATTTCATAGATTTCATAGGTTTCATAGGTTTCATAGGTTTCATAGATTCCATAGATTCCATATATTCCATAGATTCCATAGATTCCAAAGATTCCATAGATTCCATAGATTTCATAGATTTCATAGATCTCATAGACTTCATAGATTTCATAGATTTCATAGATTTCATAGATTTCATAGATTTCATAGATTTCATAGATCCCATAGATTTCATAGATTTCATAGATTTCATAGATTTCATAGATTTCATAGATTTCATAGATTTCATAGATTTCATAGATTTCATATATTTCATAGATTTCATAGATTTCATAGATTTCATAGATTTCATAGATTTCATAGATTTCATAGACTTCATAGATTTCACAGATTTCATAGATTTCATAGATTTCATAGATTTCAAAGATTTCATATATTTCATAGATTTCATAGATTTCATAGATTTCATAGATTTCATAGATTTCATAGATTTCATAGATTTCATAGATTTCATAGATTTCATAGATTTCATAGATTTCATAGATTTCATAGATTTCATAGATTTCATAGATTTCATAGATTTCATAGATTTCATAGATTTCATAGATTTCATAGATTTCATAGATTTCATAGATTTCATAGATTTCATAGATTTCATAGATTTCATAGACTTCATAGACTTCATAGATTTCATAGATTTCATAGATTTCATAGATTTCATAGATTTCATAGATTTCATAGATTTCATAGATTTCATAGATTTCATAGATTTCATAGATTTCATAGATTTCATAGATTTCATAGATTTCATAGATTTCATAGATTTCATAGATTTCATAGATTTCATAGATTTCATAGATTTCATAGATTTTATAGATTTCATAGATTTCATAGATTTCATAGATTTCATAGATTTCATAGATTTCATAGATTTCATAGATTTCATAGATTTCATAGATTTCATAGATTTCATAGATTTCATAGATCCCATAGATCCCATAGATTTCATAGATTTCATAGATTTCATAGATTTCATAGATTTCATAGATTTCATAGATTTCATAGATTTCATAGATTTCATAGATTTCATATATTTCATAGATTTCATAGGTTTCATAACTTTAATAACTTTCATAACTTTCATAGATTTCATTTAAAATTTAACTAATTCTTCTACTAAAATGAAATAATTTTTTTACAGGTAATAATTATAATTTAATAAATAATTATTAAATATTTATACATTTATAATTCAATTTTAATAATTCATATAATTATAATTAAAGAAGACAATTAATTCAATAAAAATTTTAATTATTAATAGAATGTAAATTTAACAATTATTTAGAATCTAAATACATCAGAAATACAATATATTTTTGAAAAATTATGACATTTATTTAATAATGATTGTTTTAAATAAGTATTATTAAATTAAATTTTAATATATTAATAAATGTACAAAATCATGTAAAACTATCAAATTTTATAACAAATTTTATGGCAAAAAAAATATATAGAAAAAATTAAATGTTAAAAAGTTAAATATGTAAAATTATTTTGCCTATAGAATATATAATTAATTAATTCAGCTGAAAAATTTATAAATATATTTTTTAATTATAAAATATTAAGTCTATAGTATAACACATATATAAATTTCTGTTTTCTAAAATAAGTTAAATATTTAAATGTATAGATTTTATAGATTTCATAGATTTCATAGATTTCATAGATTTCATAGATTTCGTAGGTTTTATAGGTTTCATAGATTTCATAGATTTCGTAGCTTTAATAACTTTCATAACTTTCATAGATTTCATAGATTTCATAGATTCCATTCATTCCATAGATTCCATAGATTCCATAGATTCCATAGATTCCATAGATTCCATAGATTGCATAGATATCATAGATTTCATAGATTTCATAGATTTCATATATTTCATAGGTTTCATAGGTTTCATATATTTCATAGCTTTAATAGCCTTAATAACTTTCATAACTTTCATGGATTTCATAGATTCCATAGATTCCATAGATTCCATAGATTCCACAGATAAATAAAATAATAATATACATTTTATACCTTTTATACATACATTTTATACATTTTATACAATTTTTTATACATTTTATATATTTTTTATACATTTTATACATTTTATACATTTTATACATTTTATACATTTTATACATTTTATACATTTTATACATTTTATACATTTTATACATTTTATACATTTTATACATTTTATACATTTTATACATTTTATACATTTTATAAATTTATACATTTTATACATTTTATACATTTTATACGTTTTATACATTTTATATATTTTATACATTTTATACATTTTATACATTCTATACATTCTATACATTTTATACATTTTATACATTTTATACATTTTATATATTTATTTTATATATTTTATACATTTATTTTATGTATTTTATATATTTTATATATATTATATATTTATTTTATATATTTTATATATAAAATATATTTTATATTTTTAGTATATTTTATATATTTTATACATTTTATTTTAAACATTTATTCATTTAATATAATTTACTCATTTCATATATTCTAAATATGGAAATGTTTAAAAATGTCTCAAAATTGTTAATGCTAAAATGCAAATTTTTATATTTTATTTAATTATAATAAAAATATAATTTGTTTATATAATTGATGTTTTAAATATTATAAAATGTTTGTTTAAAAATATTTTTTAATTCAAGTAAAATAATAAAATAAAATATCTTTATAATTAAAAATAATAACAATTAACAATAAAAATTGAATGTATCTTAAATTCTATTCGAATAACAGATGATAAATTGATCAACATGCTATTTTAAATTTTGCCATCATTCGAAGTTATTTATTTGTTAATTTTAGATTGCGATGTCGAAAACAGATTACACGTGCAGTTTTCGATGAGCCATCGGTATCCAGCTCGTCCGAGCTAAACAGACACACACCCAACAAAGAAATCAAAGGGGCCGCCCGTTCGCATGATTAAAACATAAAACATAAACAAACATTATAAAATTTCTAAGTATTCTATAAGCGACGCGATGGATTGTGTATAACGTGAGCGGAGCTGAGATGCCGAGATGGGCATGGGAAATTCGTTACTTCAAAGAAATGTGCAAGTAACGTGTCAACAAAATATCAAGCCCCATGCCTTTGATGAATCCATCTTAAGAAACGTTTCTATTATGCGCGACGATTTAATTTAATTGCCGAGACGTCGACCGTACGTTTGATCCTCCACTTTCGTGGCCGCATGAACCGAATCACTACCGATGGGATTTAATCAAAATTGAACGTGTAACTGTATACGTGTTATTGGTGTTATGGGTCCATTCATATCGTCTTAATCTTCCAGACAAGTGCTAATTTATTATCATTTATTTTTTGTACATTAATTAATTACATAAAGTGTCTTAATTTGATTAATTTTTCCAAATATGTTGTAATAGCTTACTTCAAGCTTGCTTCAACGTTCTTACACCTGATGGAGAAAAACTGATCCAGTTATGGTAAATTACTTGTTCATTGTCGTAAACCGCATTTTGATATCTTTGACAGTTTCTGAAATCGAAAAATTAACTTATTAAATTATTAACTTTTTTTCTTTTGATAAACCCTAAAAACTTTCTACAGGCACTTAATGAAAGCTCAACTCAACGACATAACTTAAAACTTTAAAAATTTAAAATTTTGCCTTTAACACGTTCAAAAAAAGTTTTCCGAAACTATTCACTAAAACAATATCATTTTATTAAAAGAACAAATTTTTTTTTAATTTATATTAATTTTATGATTATAAAAATGTCTATACATTTCGTACCTTTCTATATACAGAGTGTTTCATAACTTATTAGAAATTCTAAATAAGTCTATTTCTTAAAAAAATCTAATAAGTCCAACAGAAAACGAGATAAATGTTAAAGTTTGTAACAAACCTTACTCTACAAAAGCTGTTTAAAGTTTTTCCATTGATCTGGAAGCAAATTTGTGATCTATTCACTCAATTCACCGATATTTTTTACTTCCGTACAATATAATTCGGTTGAAACAACAAAAATCCAGATAAAAATTTTTTGAGTTACAATAATTGAAAATATTAAGAAGTAAACACTGCATAAAAATGTACAAGTAAGTAAGGTGTGTTGCAAACTTTAACATTTTTAATTGGGTTCAGAAATATTCGCATATAATCTAAAAATCTAGGACACCCTGTATCAAATTACTTATAAGAAAAATTGTCAAATTTTAGGCAAATTTAAAAAATATTTTATTAAAAATTGTTAATATTCAGAAAAAAATTGTGAAAAAGAGAAAAAGAAAGTTGTTGATAGTCGAAAATTAATAAAATTTTCCAAATAATGTGTCCCATAAACAATTGAACCAATCACCATAAAAAGTGACAAAGAAAATTACATAAGGTCATATTAAAACGTAACTTTATCGTTTTACATTAAACGGATCGCGTTTGGGCATATGTTTTGAAAACAATTTGGCCGCACCAACATACGAAACGTATTTACGGTTGTATTTTTTAATTTTAATTCGTGCACGTAACGATCCGGCCGCGGCCTCTAATTTAAATATTTAACGCGTCGTATACGTTAAACAACCGACAAATTGCCGGCTTTAATTTTATCCAACACTAATAAACGCTCGAATTTACTACCGACATGTTAATATAATGTCGGATTTTATTATATCGCTTAATATTGTCGGAGATGAAACGACGATTTTGAAGACCGACGGCAAAAATGTCATTATTAACGTTGAGCCCCATGTTCGGAGATATTACAATTTTTGTCGGATCAAAGCCGTTTTGACGTTGTTATCGTCAAACAAAAAAAAAATCGAAAGGCCCAAAAGTATCTGCCTCAATTATGTAATAGTTATAAAATATCCAAATTGAAACTCGTAAAAAGTTAATACCTAGAAATTAACTTTCTTCTTACGTTCAAGATTGCAAAATAATAAAATGTTTGTTTTGTTTGTTCCAAGATTTGGAAGCTGCAGTTTTGAGAAGATGCTGTAGGTGATAGATAAACTTGCATGAATTTGTTTTAGTCGATTTAATAAGGTCAGTGAATGCATCGAGGATGAACAACGCCCTGTAACCTATTCCAACGGTGAATCCCTGTAGTGCATCCCCCTGTGCAACTTGTTTGAAAATAGGCCAGTCATTAAACTGAGATGAATCATCCACTGGAAAAAGTTGGAGAGTGGATTCCTCTTCCAAATTAAGTGAAGATAACAAAATTAGATGTTTGACATTTGATAATTTTTTCCTTGTACTTAACGCACATGAGCCTTTTATTGAATATTTTTTATGTGCGACGCAATTTGGGTTGATTACAACAAAAAGATTATGCTTTTAAACCTGATGGGGTACCTAAACCAAAGAGCCATGTGGTCAAAAATATCAATGAAGCTGTCCATAGCACGTAAATTGACCAAGTTCACGAAAACTTTAGACGAAATGTTTTAATGAAAAGAAGAAATTCTGCTTTTCATGGCAACGTAAGATCAAATGTTCAAGGACAGTTCATCCACCATGTGGTCCAGATAATTTTCTATATAACTATTATTTACTTTTGTCAAAACGAAATTAAAATATTTACATTAAATTAAAAAAAAAAAAACAAAATATTTAATATAAATTAGAAGAAATTAAAATATTTAATTTAAAATAAAACAATAAAATATTTAATTAAAATTAGATTATATTTAATTTAAATTAATAAAAAATAAAATGTTTAATTTAAAAAAGTAATAATAAAATAATTAATGTAAATAAAAAAATATATTTAATTTAAAACAAAAAAAAAAATAAAATAATTAATTTAAATTAAAAAGAACTTTAAGTATAAATTAAAAAAATAAAATATTTAATTTAAAATTTAGAAAATAAAATATTTAATTTAAATTGAACAAAATTAATATGTTTAATATAAAATTAAAAAAGAAAAATTATTTAATTTAAATTAAAAAGAATTGAATTATTATATGTTATTAAAATATTTACATTAAATTAAAAAAAATAACAATAAAATATTTAATTTAAAATATGTTAAATTATTTAATATAAATTAAAAGAAATTAAAATATTTAATTTAAAATTGAAAAAATAAAATATTTAATTTAAATTGAACAAAATTAAAATGTTTAATATAAAATTAAAAAAGAAAAAAATATTTAATTTAAAGTAAAAAGAGGTTAAAATATTTAATATAAATTAAAAGAAATTAAAATATTTAATTTAAAATAAAAAAATAAAATATTTAATTAATATTAAACAATATTTTTATTGATTTTTCTAGGAATTTTTTATTAAATTATTTACTAGATTATATTTAATTTAAATTAATAAAAAATAAAATGTTTAATTTAAAAAAGTAATAATAAAATAATTAATGTAAATAAAAAAATATATTTAATTTTAAACAAAAAAAAAAAACAATAAAATAGTTAATTTAAATTAAAAAGAACTTTAAGTATAAATTAAAAATAATAATAAAATATTTAATTTAAATTGAACAAAATTAAAATGTTTAATATAAAATTAAAAAAGAAAAAATATTTAATTTAAAGTAAACAGAGGTGTAAATATTTAATATAAATTAAAAGAAATTAAAATATTTAATTTAAAATTTAAAAAATAAAATGTTTAATTTAAATTGGACAAAATTAAAATGTTTAATGTAAAATTAAAAAAGAAAATATATTTAATTTAAAATAAAAAGAGTTTAAAATATTTAATATAATTAGAAGAAATTAAAATATTTAATTTAAAATAAAAAAATAAAATATTTAATTAATGTTAAACAATATTTTTATTGATTTTTCTAGGAATTTTTTAATAAATTGTTTATTAAATTATATTTAATTTAAATTAATAAGAAATACAATGTTTAATTTAAAAAAAAAAATAATAAAATAATGAATGTAAATAAAAAAATATATTTAATTTAAAACAAAAAAAAAACAATAAAATAATTAATTTAAATTAAAAAGAGCTTTAAGTATAAATTAAAAAAATAAAATATTTAATATAAAATTTAAAAAATAAAATGGTTAATTTAAATTGAACAAAATTAAAATGTTTAATATAAAATTAAAAAAGAAAAAATATTTAATTTAAATTAAAAAAATTGAATATTAAATGTTATTAAAATATTTACATTAAATTAAACAAAAAAATAGTAAAATATTTAATTTAAAATAAAAAGAGGTTAAAATATTTAATATAAATTAAAAGAAATTAAAATATTTAATTTAAAATAAAAAAATAAAATATTTAATTAATGTTAAACAATATTTTTATTGATTTTTCTAGGAATTTTTTATTAAATTATTTACTAGATTATATTTAATTTAGATTAATAAAAAATAAAATGTGTAATTTAAAAAAATAATAATGTAAATAAAAAAATATATTTAATTTAAACAAAAAAGAACTTTAAGTATAAATTAAAAAAAATATATATTTAATTTAAAATTTAAAAAATAAAATATTTAATTTAAATTGAACAAAATTAAAATGTTTATATAAAATTAAAAAAGACAAAATATTTAATTTAAATTAAAAAGAATTGAATTATTATTTGTTATTTTTTAAATTAAATTAAGTTATACAGTTATTCACATGAATATTTTGTTTATTTGACAAAATAACTACTTCGAATATTATTATTGTTTTGGGAAAATATTTCAAGAGCTGGACAGTGCAGGAGCGCAAGTTAAATAAGTATATCTAACAGTTTAGATAAAACTTTATTTTCTACAATTTACACTGTTCAATATAGATGCTTTATGTACAATAATTTCTGCTAGACTGCCATCCATCCCCTTGGATGGGCCTATTTAAAATAGGGAATGTTTACGTTAACCCCATTAAGGGATACTCTTAATAAGTGGGCGAAAACATTCCCATGCCTAAACCACGAAGAGATAAGATAACTAACTATATACAAAACTATATCTAACATAAACACTAATATAAACACTAATACATTTAATTCCTCCCTTCTTAGAGAGGGCCTTAGAAGGAAAGAAAAAAAAAATATTATTATTATCTTATTTAAACATATATACATACATACATATATATATAAATATATATATATATTTTTTTTTTTTTTTTTAAGGGCCGTACATAATAATATTTACAACAATACATACATAATAATACCTATACAATAATATACTAATAATACATAATACATTACAATTATACTGTTATGCGCTGCCTAGAACTCATGTATTGGTCGAAGGAACAGGGAATACAATTCTTGAATTAGAGTAGTATAAATCTACTAGGAATATAATAAATACTGTATTATACTGTAATATTTATGTGTTTGTTTTTTTTTTATATATATATATTTTAACTGTTCGATTAACATGAATTTTAGGTAGTCTGGGAAGAGTATTTTTAAATTATTCGGTATATTTGAGATTTGCATTAGAATGGTATCGGTTAGACAGTGGTCTTCTTAGGTTGTTTTTGTTATAATTTGTATTGACTGTTTGTATTTTTTGTGTTAAATTTTTATTTACTACATAGGGTTTGAACTTGTTGGCAAGCTTGTTCCTGTGGTCAGTTTTGTGATAGACTATTGTACCAGGTGTATACTCCAGTGGTTCGTGTCTATTTTTATTAATATTGGTAATGTTCTTTGTTTTATCGGTAATTAATTTTTCTTTGATGTTTTTATATATTTCTTGAGTTAATTCTTTATGTTTGAGAATATAATTATTCATCATTTTTTTGTTAATGTCAATGTCGAAAGGTGAGTTCGTTTTAAGGTGGCCGTTAATTAGATCGCTCGGTTTGTGTTTTGTTGCTGAATGGATGCTGTTATTATAACCTAGTATGGCTAATGGCATTAGGTCTATGATGCTTTGGTCTTTTTCTTTTGTTTTTAATATTCGTAGGTGTTCAATTAGACTAGAGTGTAATCGTTCGATAGGACCATTTGAGGTGTGTGTGTGTGTGTGGGGTTGTGAAATGTATTTTAATTTGATGAAGATCCGTAAATTCTTTGAAAACTGTATTTTTAAATTCTGTGCCATTATCGCAGATAATAATTGATGGTGAATTATGATGGCTCATGAAAATAATAAGGGCTTTAATTATATTTATTCCGTTTGGGGAAGTTACCGGGTATGCTTGAGCATATTTTGAAAATGAGTCTACTATCGTCAAAAATTTTTGTGTGTTTGCTGAAAATATATCGATATGTACAATTTCGAATGGGTGAGACGGCGTAGGTGAAACATTGAGGATTTGTTTAGGGGGGTTTCGGTCGTATTTTAATGTTTGACAAATTTGACAGTTGTTTATGTACATTGAAATTGTATTAGTCATATTAGGCCAATAATACCGGTTTCGCAGTTGCATTGTTGTTTCATTGATACCCCGATGGTTTGTTTTACCTTCGTGGTATTTTTGAATAATGTGTGTTTGTTCATGATCATCTTCGACGTCTTGTAAGATTTCGTTACAAATGACTAACTTAAGAGCAGAATTTCTGAAGTTAGATTGTAGTGTACAATTTAATAGATTGAAGTACTCTTTTTGATTTATTAAAATTGCAAAGGTTTTGTTACTGGTCGTAAATTCTTTAAATATTTTTATTATATCTTGCTCAAAATTTATTTTTGTAACTTCGATGGTTGTTCGATTTTTGTTGTCAAATAGTTTTTTCAAGACAGGTTTCTTTGGGTTTTGTAACACTACGTTGATAATAATTTGATCTTTGAACATATTTAAGGGCTTTTCTGAAATTGGGATATTTAAAATAGGATTCTCTAAGCTCGTGTGGACGGTTGCATTATCGTTAATTTCTAAATTGTCTTTTGGTTGAGCATTTTCTAGTGTTTCTAGGATTTCGTCTAGGTCTTCGACATCTGACATTTCGGGGGCATTTGCCAGAATAGATTCTAGTTCTGCCATTGGATCAAGTTCGTTATTGTGCATATTACATTCGGTTATTTTTATTCTGGAGAGTGCATCAGCATTAGTGTTCGATGAACCTTTTTTGTATATAATTTCGTAATTATATTCATCCAATTTAAGACGCCAACGGGTGAGTCGTGAATTAGGATCTTTGACTGAAAATAACCAATGTAATGGTTTATGATCCGAAAAAATTTTAAATTTTTGACCATACAGGTAAGGGCGGAAGTACTTTGTTGCCCAAACTATTGCCAACAATTCGCGCTCAATGGAGCTATAATTACATTCAGCTTCGTTAAGGGTTCTGGACGCATATGCAATGGGTTTATCTTTGCCAGGCTCTCCTTGTGACAGAACGGCGCCTATTGCGAAATTGCTCGCGTCTGTTGTCAAATTGAAGGTTTTTGTGAAATCTGGATATTGAAGGATTGGGTCGTTCATTAACAGTTCTTTACAATTATTAAAACAATTTATGTATTCCGGTGTTAAAGTGATTTTTGCATTTTTCTTTAATAGTTTGGTCATTGGTTTGGTCAAATGTGCGAAGTTGGGAATGAAGCGCCTGTAGTAACCTAAAAGTCCAAGGAAGCTTTTTATTTCTTTACTAGTTTTGGGAATTGGAAATTTTTTTATTGCGATTATTTTGTCTGGATTTGGTTTAATACCTTCTTTTGTAATTATATGCCCTAAGAATGATGTTTCTTTTTTTAAGAATTCGCATTTGTCTAGTTGAATTTGAAAGTGTGCCTTGCGTAGCTTACCGAACACGAGTTCAAGATTGTTAATGTGTTCTTGAAGGGAGTTTGAGAAAACGATAATATCGTCTAGGTACACAAGACAGATTTTTCCAATCAATTCTCTCAGGATATTGTCCATAACTCGTTGGAAAGTCGCCGGGGCGTTCTTTAGACCGAAAGGCATGCGGACGTATTCGTAATGGCCGTTTTCGGCATTAAAAGCCGTTTTTTGTACATCGTCAGGGTGCATTTCGATTTGATGGAAACCGCTGGCTAAATCTAGAGTGGAGAAATAATTACAACGTCCTAGTTTGTCCAGGACATCAGTTATGTTTGGTATTGGATATTTATCGTCTATTGTTTTTTCATTTAATTTGCGATAATCCACAACTATTCGCCATTTTTTCTTTCCGGAAGCGTCTGATTTTTTAGGTACTACCCAAATAGGGGCGGACCAAGGAGAGTGGCTAGGACGGATTATGCCCTGTTCTAACATATTGTTAATTTGATTCTTTACCTCCTCGCGATGTACGAAGGGATATCTGTATGTTTTAGTAAAAACAGGTATTTCGTCTGTAGTACGAATCCTATGTGTAATTTGATTGCTGAAGGTTAGACTATCATCTGGTTTAAAGAAGACGTCTTTATATTTTCTGCATAGTTTGATAATTTCTTTTTTTTCTTCTGAATTTAGATGATCAGTCCTAATAACTTCGGAAATATTTCTTAATTTAGTTTCTTTTGCTGTTATATGAAAATTATACAGCTCGAAATTATTGTCTGCTTTGTAGGCTTTTAGCGGGTAAAGTAAGGAAAAATTAATTTCGTCATCTGATACATTTGAAATTTCTATAAGTGCTTTACCATTTTTAGCTGTCGTTAATATTTCAGGAATTTTGCAATTTTGAATTGTTTGTTTTGGAATTAATATATTACCTTCGGAGATTGTTGTAGGCACTTGTAATGTTATTGTGGTGTTACCGGGAATAAGTTTTTGAATTAATATGTTATTACTAGTCTGTAGATAGAGAATTTTATTATTTGAATTTGGGGTGCTTAGAATGTTATTAGGAATATCTAGTTTTATTTGTAGGATATGCATATTATCTACTCCTATTAGACCGTCAAAAATTTCGTGAAATTTAAATAAATGAAATGTTATCACCTCATTACTATTAAATTCTGGAAATGCCTTTATTTGCATGACCTCGTCGTGTTTGGATGATGCAAATGCTGTTGTAACAATAAATGGTTCTTTGATTATTTTGTGAGGGTAATGTTTATGAGCGATTAAAGGATTAAGAAAAGATTTTGTAGAGCCTGTGTCGATAAGTAATTTTAATTGAGGGTTTTTTATTTGGATGTAAGGAAGTTTTTTTCCGTTGGGATTTGTGTGGAATTCAATTACTTTGTCGGTTTTGAATATTGGTCGTCCCGAAAATTTTCATAATAAGGACTCTCTTCGTTAAATTCGTAAGTAGTCTCGTTTTGATTGGTTTTAGTGTCGACTGGATTATTGTTTTCTAAGTTATAGAGCTCTTCAAACTGAAATTTAGGTGACTGATTTTGACGAGAATTGATTGTTTTGGCTCTAACGTGGGATACACCACTCATTGGTGTAGGGTGTTGGGTTCTGTTTTGTTTAGTTCGAAAATTTACAGGGTTACGGGGAAAGTTTTGTTGTCTGTTGGGGACGCCTTGACCATGCTGGCGATTTTGGGAACCTTGGGAAAAATTTTGATTGAGTGGTCTATTATAATTTCTTTGGTTTTGGGAACCTTGGGAAAAATTTTGATTGGGTGATCTATTATAATTTGTTTGAACTTGAGAAGCATAGTAATTGAATTTTTCTTCGCTTTTTACGAATTCAAGAGCTTCTAACATATTTCTTGGACTTTTTACCCTTAACATTGAGGCTAATATAGTTGGTTTTACATTTGCTTGGAATACCGTTAGGGCGCTTTGGTTAAAATGTTCTAATTTCATGTGTCGCATTTCTGGATTCGGTTCATTTAGGGTTACATAATTATTAAAAATATTGCATAATTCGTAAATTTTATTGTAATAATCCGAAGCGGTTTCGCTGCGGCTTTGCCGTAACTGGTGAAGATCGTACAACAAACTATGCTCATTTCTAATATCACCAAAGTGTCTAATCAATTCCGTTCTAATTTGTGTAATCGAAGTTGCGTTTGAGTTTTCAATAACTGCGAGGGCTGGGCCTCGTAGTTTATTAGTAATAGAAGCGGTGATGTAGTCGTTTATTAAACTTTCGGGGTCCTTAATATCATAAAATTTGTTAACTACTTTTTCCAGTCTCCCAATAAAAAATCGAAGTTTGGACGAATCACCATCAAAGGTAGGAATGGTATCCATCATGTCTTTAATTGTAATTTGAGCCATTTTGATTTACTTGTTTGTTTTTACTAGTTAATAAATTTAATTTTGAAATTAATATCGAGTTCTAGCAGTTTTTAGTACTCTAATTCTGAATTGCTTCAATTTCAATTCTTTAAAATGTTAATGGGAAAACATGAGTTACTTACATAAAATTTATAATTTTATCCCCGTTGCGTGGACTTCTCCTCGATGGACGTAGTTCAGCGTGTGGGATGGTTTAATTTGTGGTTTCCTTCTGGTTTCTCCGCGATGGACGTAACTAGTTGGGAGTTCCACTTGTTTGATTTCCTGAATCTCTTCTTACTGGTTTCTCCACGATGGACTTAACTCAGTTGGATTCTCGTAGATTCTTCTTGTTGTGTTGCATCTATGTGTTGCTCTGGATTTCCTCGATGGATGGTCCTCGGCTGATTGTGTTTAATTGTAGTATTTGTTCCTTAGATTTTCCTTAATGGATGCTTCTTCGGAATGTGGTTCTTTCACTTCCAAACGATTGAAATCGACGTGATAGTTTCACTGAAGTGAACCGTACGACTGCGCCAGTTAAATAAGTATATCTAACAGTTTAGATAAAACTTTATTTTCTACAATTTACACTGTTCAATATAGATGCTTTATGTACAATAATTTCTGCTAGACTGCCATCCATCCCCTTGGATGGGCCTATTTAAAATAGGGAATGTTTACGTTAACCCCATTAAGGGATACTCTTAATAAGTGGGCGAAAACATTCCCATGCCTAAACCACGAAGAGATAAGATAACTAACTATATACAAAACTATATCTAACATAAACACTAATATAAACACTAATACATTTAATTCGCATGAGAAAAGTTTCTCCTACGTCGTCGGCATTTCACGCATCCATTCACCGAAAAGTGACTGAAACCGGTGACCAAACAAAAGCAGTTGCGCCTTCCAAAGACGCCGACAAAAATGCCGAAAAACATAAATAAGCATAACGTTCGATGTTGATGTTATTGTAATAACCGCGATTATAATAACACAGATGTTGATGTTGCACCGCATCAGGATTTTTTTTTTATAATCCCTACGGTCGCTCGAGTCTAGCTACGAGAATTATGGCATAATCAAGAGTGGTTCGTGTATAAATAAAGTGGGTATTTTGTTAACATTCGGATTTGAACGGGACAATCGGGCCTTTTGAACGAATTGTTGATGGGCCCCACTTGACCAATTATCATAATGTTTAATCGTGGTCTTCTAATTTTTATGAAGACGTTTATAATTTCATTTGCATACTGCTTTTAAAAACCACTTTGTAGATGTAAACTATTGGAGAAAGAAGCGACTACATATATAGAAATGTCTTTCTCCTAAACAGTTTCTGATTTTTTGATATTGCAAATCTTTTGAAGGGATGAAGGCCGAAACTATAGTTTTCATTGAAACATCCTTCCTGACCTCTTAAAACTAATTGAGATGTCTCTTGTTTTGAGCACCATTGTCTTTGTTTACGTTCCAAGAATTCCAGCCTCCAACGTTCCATCAAATAGGTTGCATAAATGTTTTGTAATATTTGGACGGCACAATCATCAATCACCAATAGTGGCGGTGTGGTCGTGCGAAAAGCCCCATTCAAACTAACGGGGCGGAGCACCCATAACTGACTGGCTGACTTGAAAAGTCGCCGAAAAACAACCACACACACACCGTCCACTTTTTTTGATAGCTTCATCCGAAAAATTAAGACGTCCAAGTAAACTCGGGTCGCCGGAACGAATCCGGTTTTGCCAAATTGATCGGTAACCACCCACAGAAAAGAAAAATGGTCAAATGATGGATCGGAAATGCTACCACAAAGGCAAACAATGGGACCGTTTATTATCTGATTTTTGTTGCATTATGGGCAAAAATCTTGTCACATGGCCTAACAACTTCTTTAAACTGGTGCACTTCTTCCAAACCTTGGTTTCATCCAATCATTCCTGTTTCAGCATTAAGAAGTGGATTTTTACTCCAACTAGCCAATTTTAAACAGCGTGTATTGATTCAAAACTTAATGAACGGATCTAGCTAATTAAAGGAAAAAAATGAGTCATTCCATCTCGTGTTTACATCTTATAACAGGTTGCTGACAACTACATATCAATAAAAACTAAAAACAAAAATAAAAAATTACAAGTAAATAATGAAGGAAGACCGTGTTTATTATTTACAATTAAATTCAAATATCCACTTCATTTCCCAGCCTAATTAAATCCCGTATTGAAATGAAACAAGTCGGACGTCGAGTTGTCGGTTGTCGTTAGGCGGGACATTGCCAGAAGAAGTTGGTGAAGGAATGGAAGCAGCGAACCGCACCGCATTAGCATAACACAGCTGTTTGGGGAGTTTAATGGTGAATTTACGACGCAGATGTTTTGATTGAGGCCGTGTAAAAGTAATTAAGACGTGGAGTGGACGTGGCGGCACATTATCCCATGAATTATGGCTGTAAAGAGCGTCCAAGTTATTATTTATACATGCAAATTACTAATTACTTACATCTACCTGGCTGCCCCGCCACCAATTCAGTCTCCTGACGATCGTATTTTTTCCGTTCTCCGGCCTTTCATACAAGCGGCATACTAATTTTGTAATTTGTTAATTTTTTGTTTAAAGGATGGTTTTTACACATATTATATACAGATAAGTAAATAGTAGAGAGAACAGTTGCTATTAATTAAACAATTTAATTATACTGCTATAAAACAGAAAATAATCAAATGATAATCAAAGAAAAGAACAAAAAATTAATATTGTGCCTAACGAATATATTTAAAAGATACTTTAATTCGTTAGAATTAAGAAAAACAATATTTTTTTAATTGCAATTTTTTTTCATTTTTCTTTTTATTAAAAAGTAGGATTGAAATTTAAAATAATATATTGTTATATTTTTATTTTTCTTAAAAATATGATCAAAATAATTATTTCACAGAATTTAATTTAATTTATTTGTAATTATTAACAAATAATTTTATAATATCATAATTTTTAAAATTTTAATATTATTTAGATTTAAAAAATTTCTAATAAATTTACTAATATATTTTTTAACCATTAAAAATATCTACAGATTCTTTTTTATAAAATAATATATCTGAATTTCTTAAATAATAAAAATTATACCATACATTACTTATCATGCAATTATAAATAATAATGAATAAAGAATAATCAAAAAATTGCAAAAATGTAAAATTATCTTAAACAAATATTTGACAAGACAAGATAATTTGTCAGAAATAAAAAAAAAACAATAGTTTTTAATTACCATTTTCTTTTTTTTCATTTTTCTTTTTATTAAAAAATAGGATTGAAATTTAAAATAATATCTTGTTATATTTTTATTTTTCTTAAAAATATGATCAAAATAATTATTTCACAGAATTTAATTTAATTTATTTGTAATTATTAAAAAATAATTTTATAATATCATAATTTTTAAAATTTTAATATTATTTACATTTAAAAAATTTCTAATAAATTTATTAACATATTTTTTAATCATTAAAAATATCTACAGATTATTTTTTATAAAATAATATATCTGAATTTCTTAAACAATAAAAATTATACCATACATTACTTATCTTGAAATTATAAATAATAATGAATAAAGAATAATAAAAAAGTGCAAAAATGTAAAATTGTCTTTAACAAATATTTGACAAGACAAGATAATTTGTCAGAATTAAAAAAAAAACAATAGTTTTTAATTACCATTTTCTTTTTTTTTCATTTTTCTTTTTATTAAAAAATAGAAGGATTGAAATTTAAAATAATATCTTGTTATATTTTTATTTTTCTTAAAAATATGATCAAAATAATTATTTTACAGAATTTAATTTAATTTATTTGTAATTATTAAAAAATAATTTTATAATATCATAATTTTTAAAATTTTAATATTATTTAGATTTAAAAATTTCTAACAAATTTACTAATATATTTTTTAATCATTAAAAATATCTACAGATTATTTTTTAAAAAATAATATATCTGAATTTCTTAAATAATAAAAATTATACCATACATATACTTATTATGAAATTATAAATAATAATGAATAAAGAATAATCAAAATAGTGCAAAAATATAAAATTATCACCATTTTCTTTTTTTTTTCATTTTTCTTTTTATTAAAAAATAGGATTGAAATTTAAAATAATATCTTGTTATATTTTTATTTTTATTAAAAATATGATCAAAACAAATATTTCACAGAATTTAATTTAATTTATTTGTAATTATTAAAAAATAATTTTATAATATCATAATTTTTAAAATTTTAATATTATTTAGATTTAAAAAATTTCTAATAAATTTACTAATATATTTTTTAATCATTAAAAATATCTACAGATTATTTTTTATAAAATAATATATCTGAATTTCTTAATAATTATACCATACATTACTTATCATGAAATTATAAATAATAATGATTAAAAAATTATCAAAAAAATGCAAAAATGTAAAATTATCCCTAACAAATATTTGACAAGACAAGACAATTTGTCAGAATAAAAAAAAACAATAGTTTTTAATTACCATTTCCTTTTTTCATTTTTATTAAAAAATAGAAAGATTGAAATTTAAAATAATATCTTGTCATACTTTTATTTTTCTTAAAAATATGTTCAAAATAATTATTTCACAGAATTTAATTTAATTTATTTGTAATTATTAAAAAATAATTTTATTTTTTATTATTTTATCATAATTTTCAAAATTTTAATATTATTTAGATTTAAAAAATTTCTAATAAATTTACTAATATATTTTTTAACCATTAAAAATATCTACAGATTATTTTTTATAAATTAATATATAATTTCTTAAATAATAAAAATTATACCATACATTACTTATTATGAAATTATGAATAATAATAAAAGTAAAAATGTAAAATTATCCCTAACAAATATTTGACAAGATAATTTGTCAGAATTAAAAAAAAAACAATAGTTTTTAATTACCATTTACTATTTTATTTTTCTTTTTAAAAAAAATGGAAGGGTTGAAATTTAAAACAATAATTTGTTACGCTATATTTTTTATTAGTTTTTAATAATTATTTATTATTATTTCTATTTTATACTTCTTAATTATTTGTAGCATCAGAATAAACAAATAAATTAAGTAATTCGCAAGCTTGTCTCTTTCTTTTATTTTTCTTTTAATTAAAGAAAATCAGTAATTTATATAATTACCATTAGACAAATTTAACCACTATTAAGTTTTTCTTCAATTATTTTCTATTTAAAAAAGGTAGAATTTAAATTAAAAAATAAATTTTTCTAATGAATATTCCAGGAAGAAATTTTGCCAGAACTAACACAAACCTATAATTTTCTCTAATGAATATCCCATGGAGAAATTTGGCCAGAATTAACACAAATCACATAATTTTCTAATTTTTTAATTTTTTTTTGTAATTAAAAAAAATTTCTTATTTCTTTAATTTTTCTGCGCATCCCTATTGAAAATCCTTCGAAGAAATTTTGCCAGCACCAACACAAACCCACTAATTTGAATAATTACCATTAAACAAGCTTAACCACAATTTAAATACACATTAATCCCAAAAATAAAATTTACAACACTTTCTGACAAATTTCATAAATAAATTTATTGTGGGGTGACGTTCAACACCAAAATCTATTAAGTGGATGCCAAAAGGTAACCATAATGATGGGGTAGTAAAATGATAATAAGTTGGCGGTGTAATTTATGGAAATCTTTATTGCTGTTGGTTTTCAATAAAGAGTTAATGTGTTCAAAAATATTTTATTGGTAATTTTGGGTTTAAAGTTAAATAAATGTTTTCCAAATTGTATGGTCTGTTTATGAAAATTTAAATATTCTGTCCCTGACTGTATTGACATAAATGCCACAACTACCATAAAATATTTGGAAAACTTCGAATAAATTAATGAAACTTCATAATCAACTTTAGGTCTCATCGAAAATAATCAACAACAAATTGATAAAAAATATCTTTTTATTAATTTTTTAAAGTTTACGACACAAAGAAATTTTTGGGGATGGATAATCCACGTTCTGTAGAGTCTAACTAAAACACCGATTAACTACACCCCAAAAGCAATATTTTTAAATAAATCATTTGGTGCCGGCTTGTTCAAGTTGGGGTTTACCAATGGACTCCGTGGCCGACAACACCGACGGCTGGAACTCCAACGGCAACGGCACCCCAACGCGGAGCCACCACTCCAACGTGTCCCACACCCACAACGGCGGGAGCGATGATGCTGGCTTGGACGGCGGCCAAGACGAAGAGTACGACAAGGGCAAAGATCTGGAAGTTAATTCATTTTCCAATTCTATTTGTACTCAAAACATTTAAATAAATATTTCAATATTGATTCCGAAATTTTTCCAATCAAGTTAACTTTGTAAACCATTGAAATAATTCATTCATTTCACATTCATTTTAAGATATAAATGTTTTGCTGACTAAAGTTTAACGTGGTAACGTTTTAAGAATTTTATCGAACAAATTTGTCATACTTATTCACAACATAACAATTTTCAATATTTTCATAAAGTATAACTAAAATTTAACTAAAATGTGATAAATAACTTTAAACAATTATTCACATTTGAGAAATTTTAACTAGATTATTGTTAAACATAACATTGAACTTACCATGGATTTCATGTTGAATAGTTGTGTTTCTTCTAGATAACAGAATATCACTGATTTGTTTCACCACGCAGCAAACTATTTATACGAAAACCCTTTTCTTACTTACAACTGCACTGCAATTATTGTGTTAAATAACAAGTTCATTTCCATACATTTTTTCATTCAGTTGTAAAGGATATAGTATTTGTTCTGAACACTCCGCCGGTTTATCAATAAAAATGTTAATTAGTTATTGTCAAGTGGTTGTGGCAAATGCAGTACATGTATGTTTATAAATGAACTGCTTATGTAATTAATGCATTCAATTAATTAATCGAGGATAATTAACGAGGTATTAACGGTATAATTGCAATGGAATTATACAAAAGCAATATCACTAATTTTTAACTTAAAAATATTATTACTTTAATATGTTTTATATATTTATAGAGTTGAATTTATTGATTACAGTAATTAGTAACATAGAAAATTAAATTAAAAAAATAATTTCCGGACTAATTTAAAATTATTCTTTTTAAGTAAATTAAGAAGTAAAGAATAAATATCAGTTTTCTTTTGTCCTGTCCCTTATTTCGAATAGATACATTTATTATAAACCAATGAATAAATTATTCGATTTTTCTGTTTTATAAATAGCTTTTAAAATAACATGAGTGCAATTACAGAGAAAGTAAAATAGTTGTGTGTGTGTAGTTGTTCGAATACTTAATCGATAACATTGACATTGGAAATAACGTTTTACTGTCATACATGTGATCTGTATATAGCAATGAGATTAAATCGAATCCATGGTTTAATTACATGCAGTTTTTTTGCAAATATATTTTAATAAATTAAAAACAGATGTTATTTATTTAAAACTGTATGCTTTGTTACTAATGGAATCGTTGAGCTCTTTTTTATCATGTGTTTTAATTATATTATTACAAAGGATTATTCAATAATAAATTAAAAGGTCGGTTTGAATACAACTGCAAATTATTAATCCTTTTTATTTCTATTTTATTATTTAGTAAAAGGATGAATATATTGTTGTTTAACCAATATATCCATGACCAAGACCAACTGGTACCCCATAAGCAACTGTTCTTAATGGTGCTAAAACTCCTGTAGCCACCAAACCTGGTGCAACAATAACACCAGCATGACAAGTTAGTACAGCCATACAAACAAAAATAAGTAAAATCTGGAAAAAATTAAAACCATGTACTCTATACATCAAAAACATATCATTATTATAGAATTTCCTGATGACTTTTGTTTTAAGTTGTTTATAATTATAATATAATAATAATAAAATTAATTCTTACCAGTATTTTTAACATTTCGCACAAAACTGATATTGAAAGTCAAGTTCGTTTCATATTTATAGTAAATAATCACCTGCGGCAACTAGATATATTACTTATGTCTTCAAACTATCAAATTTCTTCCACGTATCACTTCATCACTAAGAACAACAAATCATGAATTGTATAAACGTTATAACATTGACTCACAACAAAACATGTAATTTTATCAATGATTTATTGGTCTGTAATACGGAAAACAATCGGAATTTATAGAAATTTTGTAATTGTAATTATATTTCTTGTTGTTTAACCATGAACAACTCCATGTCCAAGTCCCCAGCCACCAACAGCAACGGCTGGTGCCAAAACTCCGGCACCAATGATTCCAGATGGTTGTGGTTCTGGCTCGGCCAAAGCGGTAGCTACGAGGGCCATCAAGGCTACGAAAACGAAGATCTGGAAAAAAGTACAAGGAAGTTGTAACGAAGACAAAGTCAAAAGGGTTAGTTATACCTACCAAGTATTTCATCATTTTGGATGGGTGTTGACTGTTTTACTGTTGAGATAAAACTGATGGTGGGATGTTGCGTCAGGTCTTTATTTATACTAGATTTTTACCACTTTGAAAGTGTTAAAAAAATGATTGCATCAGAATATGCAAAAATGTTATGAAAAAAATATTATAATTTTCTTTATTATAGATATGGTGTAATTAATGCTTCTTTGAAAAAGTTTTCTGTCTCTTTTCGGTTTTATGGTTTCTCGTATTCTCCTTCTTTCACATTTAATATGTGCAAAAAATTTCAAAAAATTCCATTTGTTAGATCAAGATTTAAATACTAAATCATTTCGTAACTTTTAAACTGAAAATTATTTGCTTCAGTTATTTCAGTTGGTATAAATCTTAATTATTAACATCCAGTCTATAAGAACATTTTAATTCTTAATTAATTTACAGTAAGACTTGTTGCTAGGTTAGTTACGTTAGTTCAATTTAATTTTATTTATGTTAGATCAGATATGACTTTTTTTTCTCACAAAGCTGTAGTTAAACAATTTTTAATTAAGCATTTTTACACAAATTGTAAATAATTATTTATATTTTTGAATGACTTGAATTTCTGCTGTTATATTTGTTCTTTCAAAATGTATTTATTATATTATGTTAAGTAACTACGTAAAATTTTATTTATCATAAGTTCATTATTTTGTATTTGTTTCAAGTTGCATAGTAATATATTCTGATTATTCTTATGAAAACATTTTAGTTAAGTAGATTTAGTTAAAGTTTTCCTTAATTTTTCAATATTGGAAAATCTACATTTTATTTTTAGATAATGATTTAATAAAATTTTGGATATATAAAAGTACATTTTTTCACTAGTTCCAGAATGACTATTATTTGTAAGTTACTATCTTTATTCGTATAATCTTTAGTTCTTACATTAAATGATGCCCTGTCTGAATTTAGAGAGAGACATCATGCATGACAGAGACAGTAGAAGTCTGTCCTAAAGTGGGAAACTTACTGCCTCTATTGTACATGATGTCTCTTTCAGGATTCAGATGGATCAAACTCTTTTCGTACTGTATATTATTTACTGGTGGTCAATTAATCATTAGATAGCTTCATAAATGATAAATAATAAAACAACACAAATAATTATAATTTTCTAAAGCCTATTTATTGATCGGTAACATCGGAGACAATCCGGAAGATTGTTATAATTTTCATGATTTAACCATGTACGAGTCCATGACCACCCCAGCCCCATCCTCCTACAGCAACGGCTGGAGCCGCGGCCAAAATTGGAGCACCGGCAATGATGCCTGATGGTTGTGGCTCTGGCTCAGCCACAGCAGTAGCGATGACGGCCATCAAGGCGACGAACAAGAGAATCTGAAAGAGAATTAAAAAAAAATGTGTATCCAGATTTGGTTAAATTGCTTTATAAAATTTTACGTACCATGAATTTCATCATTTTGGAGTTGGTGTTGATAGTTTTAGTCACTGGATAAAACTGATACTGATTAACTGAGTTTGAGCAGTATTTATAGTTCTATGTGAGAAATTGTGAAAGTATTACAAGAATAACATAAAAAAATGGTGTAAATAATTATAGGTGTATAAAAATACACAATGCTTGTTCGTATAAATAATGTAAATTAATTTTTTATCATTGGAAACAGTAGTTCTCTTGATTGTACTTACTTACTACTATCCGTGTTGCCAACCATCCGTATCTACATAATTAACATTGGTGGATTCATTGTAATGTTTTAATTATATATTATTACTCTTTGATGTAGTGTTAAATTTAATAATTCACCTAAAATAGATTAAAGTGTTATTTTTTATAAAGTATATTGATTTTCTATAATTATATCTTTAGTTTTGCTAGTAAATAATGTACGGAATAATTCAAAATAATTAGTCATAAATAATTTATTATTTAATTCATTGCAACTTATGTATTTTGAATTATTAAACTCATTTGTGAATTATAATTGATTTACTTAAAAATGAAACAATATAAATATTTGCATATATAGAGAATAGTTAAAAATATTAATTAAATGATGATTAAATTGTATATTTAGTTTAATTTTCCTTAAAAATGGTATAAACTGAGTTTTAAAAGTGTTAAATGAATATTAATATAACTATGTATATGCCATAATTATTTTATATTTAATATGTTTATATAATGAAATCATAAATTAATATTTATGAGATAGTTGATAGATCATTTATGTTTTTGTTTTTAGATTTTTACATATTTAAATCGATATATTAGTAATGAATAAAATACATAAAAGTTAGCTTATAGATAAATAATTTATTATCTAATTTATGGCATTTTATGTATTTTTTAACATTAAATTATTAAATTGATTTGTTAATTATAATTGATTTAGTTCAAAAAGAAAGAATATAAATACATATTTGCATATGAAAAATGGCTAAAAATTTATTAAATGATTGTTAAAATTGTATTTTTAGTCCAATTTTCCTTAAAAAATGAGTTTTAAAAGTATTAAATGAACATTAATAATTTTAATCACAAATGAATATTAATATGTAAATATTTAATTTATCATAACATATTATATAATGAATTTCATAAATTAATAATTATAACACAATTCTATACTACTACTTATTTTAAATTAACGATTTTACAAAAAAAAAAAATATTTATTGGTAATAAATGAAATACATAAAATAAATTTAAATATTCAAATTTTTGTTCAATAACATTTTGTATCGTTTACTGTAATTGTTAAAATTAAAAGAAACATTAATGTTATAAAAAATAATTATTATTGTAATTATTTATAAGTAATTTATTGTAAATATTTGTAATTACATTTTTTTTTTAATTTTCAGATAAAACTTGTATTTTCAAAAAATATTCAGAATAATTTATGACAGATTAAATAATATTTTTTAATTTATTATTATTATTATTATTATTGTATTATATGTTTAAATTTCTTATATATTTGAATTTGACACATATAAAAAAACTCATTTTAATTTTATTTTGAAAATTTTATTATTATTTTCAATACGATATTGTACTAATTAACATAATTAACCGAGGATAGCACCGTGTCCCCTCAATCCCAAACCCAAACCACCGACAAGTGCTGGTCCAGCAACAACAGCTGGAGCTGCGACGGCGACCGGGGCGGCTACGGCCACTGGGGCGGCGGCCACTGCCAATGGAGCGGCAAGGATGCCACTTGGTTCGGGGGTGGCGAGGACGGAGAATACGGCCATGAAGGCAACGAAGGCGAATACCTAAAAAATAAAAATTGTTGATTGTTAAAAGATGAAGAAATGATATTTCTGTGATGTGAAGACAAGTTTAGAAACCTTTTTAGTGTGTGAAACCAGTGTATATAATATTACTGAGACTTACCAAGAATTTCATATTGATGTTTGTTGTTTTACTGCTGGGATAAAACTGATATCGTCTACAATTCGTCTCGAGTTATTTATAGGTCGAACACTTGTACTGCTGATGTAGTGTCAGGTGGTGTTACCCTCAATGTATAATGTGACACGTAACCAATATATCCTTGAACTAATTGGTAAATTTTAAAAATGCAGGATAAAACGTGTATTGTTTTGTAGGCCTAAGATTCTGATGCAAACGGCTCGAGAAATAAGTAATGCCGATTGTACAGATGTTAATTTTAGACTCGTGTTTGAAATTATGTAATTGTTCCTTAAATTTAAAACTAAAAACATCTTTAATATTTCATATTAATTGTCATTTATTCCATTGATTGTGATGTTTAAAAATGCATTGCTAAATATGTATTATGTGGTTTTATTTTTTTATGTTTCCATAAATTATTTTTTTATTACTACATTGAATATTTTAATTTTAATTTGATATATTATTACAAATTGTATTTTTTTATATGCATAATTTCCAAGTTTTTGGCAGCCTTTGATATTTTAAGTCTTAATTATTTAATAATGATTAGAAAATAGGTCATATTTTTAAAAGTACAATTAAGAATTAGTTCAAAAAAATTAATTTTTTCAAAAACATATTTAATAATTTATATATAATACTAGTAATTATTATGTATAATTATTTTTATTAAAATTTATTAAATTAAAAGTTTTCCTTAATACGAAGTTTTGAGTATATTGTATAAAAAATCAATTAATAATAACATATATAAAATTAATGAAATATTTTATAAATATATGTGATACTTTCTAATATTATTGTTATAAAAAGAAACTTTACTACTTTTTTATATTTTGATATCTTTCCACTAACTCTTTTGTTTTATCTTTTGTCTTTTATTCCTATTGTAATGTTTATTAATTAGTTATTGTGTTTCTCCTAACCATCATCACTGTAACATTAAATATCAACTGATGTAGATAGACAACTATCTTAAAAGAAAAATCGTAAATGCATTTTCAAAATTTTATTTATCTAGTTTCTACAAGTTTGGAAGTTTTAGCTGGAAAATATTTTTAACCAATAATAGCACCATGTCCACCCAATCCCAATCCAAGACCACCGACGGCTACAGCTGGGGCAGCGGCCAAAATTGGAGCTCCAATGATTCCGGATGGTTGTGGTTCTGGTTCAGCAACGGCTGTGGCGACGAGTACCATCAAGGCAACAAAGGCGAGAATCTATGAAAACGGTAAATTATTCCATTTTCCAAAAGTACAATTAATTAATCTTACCAAGAATTTCATCATTTTGAATGCTGTTGATTGTTCTGTTGACAATAAACTGATACTGAGTCTTCGTCCAGCCTCATATTTATATGGTTTTCATTGTGTGGTCAGGATCATGCAATTTTTCAAACGATTGAATAACGTGTAACACTAAACCAGTGACACTGATTTAATTGGTGTCATAAATTACTTTTACCCGTGGTTTGTTTATCTGTTTCTTTGTGATTAATAAATAATTAACAAAGAAGTTGAAACACTAAATTCGTCTGATGCAGACTTGAGGATGCTACCAAAAAATAACTTATTGCAATAGAGAGGAGAAAAACATGTCAACCAGTGTGAGGACAATATGTGGATAAGGCTAAATTAATGTTTCATATATCACCAAGTCTTCTTGGTGTCATTAGTTATTTTTTTTGTTTCTTTTTGAATTTTGTATGTATATATTACATTCTTGTGGTCGATTTATATTATATCCACTGGGTTTGAGATTACACTTCGTTCGTTAAATTAGTAAAAACATTTATAAACATTTGAAATTTATTTACTGATAAAAGGATATCGTTGTTTTATATAGTGCTAATGGAAATGATGATTGATACCTATTCAATTATATTCAAGCTTTTCATTCATCTCATCTTTGAAAAAAACATGTAAAAGTTTAATTTTTATTTAGATATCATTAAAATATTTACCAGTTATTAGATAAGAGAGGAGATTTAATTTAAATATATTCTTGTTTCTCCTTTCAGTAAAATTTTTGTTCAATTCTTTGGTATAATTTAGATACACCCATTTTATAAATGGGTAAAAAGAAAATAAAAAACAAAGTTTACAATTTTTCTAAAGTTTATTCTTCTACAAACTACACATTTACAAGATTCTCATAGCAAATTTCTTAACCAAGGATAGCTCCGTGACCCAAACCCAAACCAAGTCCTCCAACAACGGCTGGTCCAGCCAAAACAGTTCCTCCAAGAACTCCAGATGGTTGTGGTTCTGGTTCAGCAACGGCTGAAGCAACGAGGACCATCAAGGCGACAAAAGCAAGAATCTAAAAAAAATCATAACTTTTAGCATTTATTGATTGAATAAAATTAAAAAAAAAAAGAAAAATAACCTTACCAAGAATTTCATCATTTTGAATGTAGTTGATTGTTATGTTCACAATAAACTGATGCTGAGTTTTTCTTCGTACCCCATATTTATATTGGTCCCAAAATGGAGTCGGGATCATGCAATTTTTAAAACGATTGAATAACATGTTAGTTATTTAAATAGAGATTGTTTTGTTGATATTTTTCTTTAATTTATTTGCATAAATATATTGCATCATTGGCGTTTTTTTCTTGTATGAAATGATATAAATATGGCTAAAGCATTTTATATTAATCAATAGCAAGAGGTACTTTGATGTACCCGCCAAGAATCTCAGGAGTACCAAGTCCACCATATATGGGTGTGCTGAACTAGAAGACGCAAGGCTGGCAAAGATGCTAGCCCCCTGTCAACTGAGTTTGGAAGAGCAAGACCAATCTGAGGAAGATAAGATCTTCCTGGGGAAGGATTGGAGTTACGGAGTTGGATCCGTTAGCCTACTGCCACTGGTTTGTGGAGGGGTACTGAGCCCCAGGACCACGATAAGGTGGATACATCCTGGGGGGATAAAATAATAGAAATACTGTTAAAATATTTGATATGGACTAATAAAACTCATATTTAAAAATTCTCACTATTCTGGTATAGCAGTACGCAGTTAAGGAACTGGATAAGATTGGGATAAATTAACCGAAAATGAAAACAAAATTGTCATCTCTATCTGTTTTATTCTTTGTAGTTTTTCTAGATTCGCATTCTCGTTGATTTCCTAGCATATATTTTTTTTACTCTCTCGAAGCACCCTTCTCATAGATTTATCTTTGTTAATAACAGTTAATTTTAACGAAAGACAAATAGAATGCAAATAAAGTTATATTGTTATTAGTATTGAACTTGAGTTTTTTTTATTTCTAAGTAAATTAAAAAAAATTTTATGATTTATGAAAATTACAATATCAATCGTTAATATTGTCAAATGTGACGAACATTTTTGCCATTCTATGACTTTAGAATCAGGAATTTTTAATTCCATTCCTCATTTATTTTCTTTTCATGAAAATTCTAGAAAATGTTTGTAAATGAGAAGTCCTTAATCAGAACAATTTCCAGTTTCTGTTTTTTCTGGTTAATAGTTTGATGAAATAAAAATTACAAATAATGTTATACAAGTTTATTTCTTTATTAGTTACACTTTTAGAGTTTGTATCAGATAACTGTTTAACCAATAATAGCTCCATGTCCAAGACCACCAACAGCAACAGCTGGTACTCCCAAAACGGCACCTCCAATAATTCCAGATGGTTGTGGTTCTGGTTCAGCAACTGCTGAAGCTACGAGCACCATCAAGGCGACAAAAGCCAAAATCTGAAGTAGAAGAAGTTTTCATATGTGACATCACTATAAAAAGATTAAGACTTACCAAGAATTTCATCATTTTGAATGTAGTTGATTGTTCTGTATACAATAAACTGATGACAATTCTTACCTCGCGACCATATTTATACTGGTCCCATTGTCGGGGGTCGGCATCATGCAATTTTTATAATGATTGAATAAAGTGTAGATAAATTTATGCTGTTAATTACAGTGATTTAATTGATTTAATTAAAAATCTTTCACCTTAGTTTGTTGACGTCTTCTCTTTACAAGTTTTATATGTTACTATGTATTGACTATTTAAATAATAAAGGTATTTTTTATGGTGTTACATTAATAATAATTTACCTAATCTTAAAGAATTTTTGGATTGTCAAAGTAGTAACACATAAAAAAAGATATTTATTAATTAAATATTAATGTTTTATTATCTTTATTATCTTCAATCTCTATTCCACCTAGACTAAAGCTCTATGACATCATCTCCTCATCTAAAGAATAATTCCTTTTTTGAAGAGGTATAGTCGTATTTTTTAGATATGTAACTATTTATTCTGGATTTTTTAATTTTTTATTTATTAAATTAATTAATAATAATAAATATCTGTGTTTAACTCATATAGGAAAGTAATCCTAAAAGTTGGTGGTGAGATTATGGTAAAATTTTATTTTTCGTCTACTTTACTCTTTAATATTTAATATTTTTTATTTTCCGGTTTCTAATTTTTATTATCATTTAACTTGTTTAATAAACTACCCTTCAGTTTTTCTTATTTTTTTGTTATTAAACTTATATCAGAAGTAACACATTTTTAAACAAGTCAAAATAAAGCTACTGGGACATATTTAAATAAGTTTACATATTTGGAAAATTAAAACATTAACAATTAACCCACCAGACTCCAACATCTTAAAATTTCTTTTTTCTTAACTATGTATATTATAAGGATTATGGCGAAAAAGTTAATTTTGTAAATGTAAAATAATATACACAAGTAATTTTTGAAAGTTTTATTTGTCTCTAGCTACTCAGTTCAAAGTTTAAGTTGGTAGCTGTTTAACCAAGAATGGCACCATGTCCCAAACCCAAACCAAGTCCTCCAACAGCTACGGCTGGTGCGGCCAAAATGGGAGCTCCGGCAATAATACCAGATGGTTGTGGTTCTGGCTCAGCAACGGCAGAAGCAACGAGTACCATCAAGGCAACGAAAGCAAGAATCTAGAAATGTATTATCCATTACAGACATTTATGTCATAATATAAAAATTAAAGGGAAAAACTTACCAAGAATTTCATCATTTTGAATGTAGTTGATTGTTCTGTTCACAACAAACTGATGCCGTGTCTTCGTCCAGCCCCATATTTATATTATTTCTATTGTGGAGTTGAGATCACGCAATTTTTCAACAGATTGAATAACGTGTAACGTTAAACGCCTAGTAACATTGATTTAATTAATGTCGTCATAAAAATCTTTTATCCGTGGTTGGTCTGTTGGTGTGTTTTTCTTTGTTATTTATATTTAAATATATTAATATGTATGCCGTGACTTACTAGGTAAACAATAAGAATTGTTTATCGTTTGTTACGAAGAAAGATCTGGGTGATAAACATGTAAAGAAAAGTCGGATAATTAGGGGTAAATTTTATATTGTTATAAAGTCCTGTAACAGAGGCTTACTGTAGTTCAACTAGTTCTAGAATTCTGTTTTGTTAACAATTAAATTTAAGGTATTCCTGTCCTCCATTTAATAAGTTATTATTATTTTTGTTGAAAGAAAATATAATATGGAATATGATCTTCCCTTTTGCCAACATTTTCTATCTATTTTCTCTTTGATTGTGCCGTTATTATAAAATATGCCTATGTTATGCTTATCAAGTAAATTTAAGATATCTGTGTACATTTTTATAATTTTATTTTTCTACAAACTACACAAAAAACACAAAATTGTGTCGGGTAACTGTTTAACCAAGAATAACTCCATGTCCCAAACCAAGACCCACTGCTGGTGCGGCCAAAATTGGAGCTCCAGCAATAATTCCAGATGGTTGAGGTTCTGGCTCAGCAACGGCTGATGCAACGAATACCATCAAGGCAACAAAAGCCAAAATCTATAATAAATATTGGTTGTTATACATGAAATTACTGATAGATATTCTAGAAAAACTACAACTACTTACCAGAAATTTCATCATTTTGAATGTAGTTGATTGTTTTATTCACAATAAACTGATGTCAGGTCTTCAGTCTGTCCATTTTTATATTGATTCTATTATGAGGGGTCGGGATCATGCAATTTTTCTAACGATTGAATAAAGTTTAAAGAGTGACATTGAAAAAATCTAACACTTTCTCCTCAGTTGTTAATGAATATCTTCTCTAGTGTCTAATAATACTAATACTAAGTAATACTTAGATACTCATGCCTTTTCCTTTTGTTCTGTCTGTTTTGCTTTTTCTTGTATACCCTTCTATGCTGAAACTTCATCTTTTAAATTTAGATCTTTTGATATAAATTTTTTAAGTTTCTCTGTATTCGTAGTACAATATATTCCTCTTTTATTAGAGTTATGGTGATTGACTTTGTGCTTGTGTTATATTGTGTAAAATTATTTCTTCCAAAACTCATTATTGTGGTCAAAAAGACCGAAACTTTTGCGACTAAGTCTTCTTTTAATGGAACTTCCTAAGGAAGAGAATATGTACAATTTATTATTTCATATTTCAGAATTACCGTAAACTTATAAGTGATTTTTATGATTTTCTCAATTTTAAGACCAAATGTATTTAGGAGTTAAACTGCTATCGGGAACCTTTTTTTTTGTCTTCCTTATTTCGACGTGTACAATATAATTAAAAATAATATACACAGGTGAATCGTCATCATTTTATTTTATGTAGTTAACTCATTTTACAGATTTTGCTGGTGACTGTTTAACCAATAATTGCTCCACGTCCTAAACCCCAACCTCCGACAGCTACGGCTGGTGCGGCCAAAATTGGAGCTCCAATGATTCCAGATGGTTGTGGTTCTGGTTCAGCCACAGCTGAAGCCACGAGCACCATTAAGGCAACGAAAGCCAAGATCTAAAAAACAGTCAGGAAGTCACTCATACAGCATATAAAAAAATACAAAACTAATAGTACTTACAAAGAATTTCATCATTTTGAATGTAGTTGATTGTTCTATTCACAATAGACTTATGCCTCTTTTTAGTTCTGCCCCATATTTATATTGATTTTGTTGTGGAGTTGATATAACGCAATTTTTCAAAAGGTTGTATAACTTATTTATTGTTGTTATAAAAATCTTTCTACCACTGTAAACCAGTTGGTGGAGATTTTTTGTTGATTTCTAGAATACATCTCATTAAATAAAACGTACAAGTTGTTTGTTTAATTAAATGAAATTAAGTATGAATAATTATCAGAAGGTAATCAATAAATTAGACAATTTTTAGAATGGAATTAATGATTTATTTATGCAAAAAAGAATTAGAAGAAAAATTTTGAGAGGAGCAAACTAATAATTTTAATTTCTTTTCAACAGTTACTGTTGCTAATTGGTATTGCTATTGATATTCTAATACTTAATTACTTTGATGTCCATGTTTGGATAAATGTGTACTTTGTTGTCATTTCGTAAAATGTAATTAATATTTAGAGCATCAAAGAACATTCTTTTACCCAGTTGAGTTTTTTGTTCAAGTTTCCGGTCACTTGGATTTTATGATGTTCTTTCCATCCAAACTCTATTAAACTAAACTTTGTACTCTCCTCTTTGGTTGCGTGTATTTTATGTTATTTAATTTTATCCAAAGGTAGTTTTGTTTCTTCTCCATAATATACTTCTATTAAAACAACGACGTTACATTTACAGATTCTTGTTATTTCCTTAAAGGATTTTTTAAAGTAATAATTGATATTACTTTATTTTTGGATCTGTCATGATACTTTTTGAGAAATCATTCATTGTCTTTTCTTTCTTTTATCCACATAGTTCTGAGTCGATTCACTAGACGTTTGTCATAGTTAATTGCTTGTCCAAAAATTATTGTGTTCTTTATATTACGTGTATGTTAACAATTAATGAATAAAGAAAAGTATATAAGATGATTCTCGAAAGAATCTAGTTTTTCGAAAAAAAGTTACTTCTAATAATTCTTAACAAATTAAGTTAACAATAATATATGTAGTTTCTAACAATCAACATCAGCTGAGTATATAAATATAAATATACAAATAAATATTACTTTTAACTGTGTCTGTATTTCATATTCTATGCGTGACATATTTATTATCAGATCTACTATATTTCACATCATGATATTCCTATTTTCTAATTATAGTTCAAATCTCGTATCCTTTATTAAATCTCCAGTTTTTGAATCATTTGTTTGAACTTTCCTCAATTTTCTTTACACTATTTCATAATGTCATTCTTGTTTGTCAGATATATTATTTTAAAAATAAAAGACATATTAATAATAATCGCTTTATTTATCAATATTTTCAAAATATTGTAAGAACGCTATTTAACCAAGGATAGCTCCATGTCCCAAGCCAAGGCCCCCAACAACAGCTGGTCCAGCCAAAACTGGCACTCCAACTCCAACTCCAACAACACCAGATGGTTGTGGTTCTGGATCAGCTACAGCTGAAGCTACGATCACCATCAAGGCGACGAAAGCCAAAAGCTAAAAAAATTATTTATCACACATCTTGAACACAAATCCAAATCCATTAAGTAATACCTACCAAGAATTTCATCATTTTGAACGTAGTTGATTGTTTAACTGACAATAAACTGATGCGTATGATTCTAAGAGCCTCCTATTTATACTGTTTTATCTGAGGATAAGGATAACGCAATTTTTAAATAGGTTGAATAAGGTTTAGTTTCTGTTTTCAAATGCAAGGTTAATAAAATACGATTAATTGCGATGTATTTTATTGGGTAAATAACATTTTTTGATTCGATGTAGCTTTAACCAAGGATGACTCCGTGACCCCAACCAGTGGAGACTACACCACTCAAACCTGGAGCTACAAGGATGGCACCGCTAGGTTGAGCAACTGGTTGAGGGTATGGCACTGCAGACGCCAAACTCATCAAAGCCATGATGACAAGAACAGCCAAAATCTGGTAATTATAAAAAATATTGCATTTCTATTTTATGATAAAATAAAAACAAAAAAGAAAAAAGAAATATAACATTGAATTCCAAAATTCCTGAAGTGCATATTAATTACATTTTTAAGAACTTTTATTTATAATATTATTTTATTTGACTTACCAGAACTTGCATGATGATTGTTGTTTTACTATTGGAATAAAACTGATGATCTACCATCGTTTCCGACTATATTTATATGTTGAAAATTTATAAAAAATACTGATTGAAAGGATGCTGTCCTATGTAGAACATGATTGTACAATTTTCTTAATAAATATGTATTTTTTCTTCCTCACTGACATCATAATGAATAAATTTACATTCAAACAGTAAGTAATTATGCAAATTGGATTTTCATTAAACGTAAGTATCAATATTATATAAAAAATTAAAAATATAAACAAAACTAATAAATTTATATTTTTAAATAGGAATAGTAAATTTCATTTATCATCAATGATAATATTATTATTAATACCAATATTTTCCATATTTTTATAATTCTTTATATAATCTTGAAAGAAAAATGAATTAAACAAATAACACAATATATTTTTGTTTGACAGATTCTTGGCACTTTTATCAATGCAAAATTATTTCTTAACAAAGAAAAATTATAAAATATATTATCCATTTTCATAACGCAATATGTAAAAATATTAGATAATAAATGTCACTTGGATACATAGAAGTCCACATATAATTTTATTTTTATGAATTAAACATATGTTTATTACTCATGTTGCCCTTGCAGCAATCAAGATTTATTGTTAATAATTTTAATGTTGTGGCCCAACGTGATTTACACTTTTGTCAATCAGGTCAAGTTAATTAAAAGAAATCAAAGACAAAAAAAAAATAGTGTAAAAATACAAAATAACAAAATTAAAAAAAAAAAACTAATAGCAAAGAAAGTATGGACAGTGTTCTGTGATCAATCCTTTTTCCTATTTGTCTTTTGTATTTGTTTGGTCATAATCAAAATAAAGAAACACTTTTTGTTTTACATTTTTTTATTTACATAATTTAGTTCTACAATTCACTACAATTGACTGAACTCGAAGAGAGGTATAGAATGTTATCTGATAGACAGAAAAATGAAATTAAACGGGAAGATATTGAGATACATTTTTTGTTTGGTCGTCATCCATTACCAAATTTTGGCACCAATAAGTGGAGTGGCGATTCCGACTCTGGCGATTGGGGCGGCAATTGGGACACCGATTGCTGGGGCGGCTACGGCCAAGGGGGCGCCGATCAGACCGCCACCGATCACTGAGGCGCTGACGGTTGCGAGGGCCATCAAGGCGAAGAGGGCGAATACCTAAACAAAATTTTTTACTTTTAGTTAAATTGCAAGTATACATGTGTGACTAAAATATTTCGGAGAAAGTAACTTTTATGTTGAGAAAAAAAAACAATTGAAGAAAACTGGATGGAAACCGAAGAAAACTTCTCTTACTCAATGTTTCTTCGTAAAAATTAAGGTAAAAATTATTATAATACTTCAGAAAAATATTCAAAGATCTTTCTTCTTAGGTATTTATACGAGGAAACAGTTTGACAATAGTCAGATTCAGTTAAGAACAATTTTATCGACATAAAATCCGTTCCGTGTTGCCCTTTCAGACTACATGTCTTTAATGCATGCAGCTAAAATCAATATTAATAGAAATGACATTTTTATGCAAATCTAGAAAATTATAAAACAGTTTTTTTCGCGTAGCTACAAATCAACAATAAACCTGTACAATTCTATCATGGTGTTATTCAACTTCAATGAAACAATTTTTGCTGTTCGCTTTCTACTCACCATGAATTTCATGTTGATGCTTGGTTGGTTTGTTCTATTTGTTGAATAAAACTGATGCTGTTATTTCGAAGTGACGTGTATTTATACTGAATCCCATACACCTATGTTTCATTGTTTGAGAATATGTTGGCCTTAGAAGAGATTTTTATAAAATTGTAATTTATTCTCGTTCAACGACCATATTGTTGAGCCTATTGCGCAAGTTGTTTTTGTTTTTGCCTCATCCAGGAAAGGAATTTCTAACAGTCAGCTATGAGGATTTAATTACAGATTTTCACGTATTGTAAGAAAAATTGAACAATATGTAAGGTAAAAATGCTTTATTGTGTGGTATTTTTGTTTGTGCATAACTGTTGTACAGCGGAAATGTAATTCCAAATACTATTTCATCATGTCGGATTGAAGGTGTAGCTGGTAAAGTCGATAAAAGACCGGGAAGTATGCACTATATTTTTTAAATATTACTAAATAAATGTACTGAAATTAATTTATTAAGTTTAAATATCCAAAAAATTTTAAAATTGTGTACGTTCTTTATTCCTTCATAACATGATGGTGATCCAATTTGCTTCAATTTTTCTGGCCTACGCCTCTTTAGACTGATTTTATGTATAGGAACATATTAAACAACATTTGACTTCCATTTAATGAAGAAATTGTGCTCCAACATGTGATCCAACATGAAAACATTCCAGAATTGAGACCGATTGGTTAAAGGACTAAAGCATTGATAACATATTTTGTCTTACCCATACAATCTAGAAAACACAAAGGATCATGTTTATGTACAAATTTAAATGAACACATTTCAACAGTTCTTGGAGGATATAGAAATATTGTATATTTGGTCTATGTCACGGAGATGGGCCAAAACCTTAATACAAAAAGGATATTATAAAAAGTGTTAATGTTAAATTAAATAACGTAGATTTAATCATTAAAAATTCCTTTCAAAATGAAAGTTGCTTATTCATTTTATAGAATATAGTAGTTTTTATAAAAGAATGGAAAACAATAATAACACATTAATATTATTCTAACAGTTAACATTAAATAATAGTTGTGGTTAAAATATTCAACATTTTAAAAAGTTGCTATAATAATGTCCGCTACTGTATTTAGAAATACCTACGTATTTTTCTTAAATTATAATTGAATTTTTTAAGGAATTATTTATCATGAATAAACATTTAATGATCAAAATAATTTTATATTTAATAATTATATATAAAATAATAATAAAATGCTTTTGTTCATTTTTAATTTTTCAAGCTTCCTTTAATGGACACTATCAAATATTTTTAATGGAAATAGTCACTTTGTGATATCTCATTTGAAAGATATTTTTGTTCTCCATGCAATAAAGTTCGTTTAACATTATTATTATTTTATTTTTTTTATAAAATTATGATCACATAGCTGGCAATTATTAATTTAAGAAAATATTTTTAATTGTATTTTATAATTTATTTTTTTCTCGTATATGTGTAGGTTTCATAGCAGTCATAATTTCCTTAATGACTTAATGTATCCTAATAAATCTTGTATGTTGAAAACATCATTATACCCATACCCAATGCATCATAAATAATACAAGTCGATGGAAACAGTCGATTAACATGTTAAAAACCATTTATTAAATTAAAATCGATAATTACACACCATTATGACTCGCCATAAATAACATAGAAGTTAGTAGGCAATATCATTGTTGTTTGTATAAATTGTTGACAATTTATTTGTATTTTTATTTAAATAAACTGCAATTATTTATTATTTTTCGAAGCAAAAGTCTTGACCTTGCCAGTATATCAACGTAATACGAACCCGTTACAAATGGGACCAGTATGCAATACCTTTTCATGCGATTAATCGATGGATACTTAAAAGGAAACATTTCTCGGATAAGTGCTTGTGTTTTATGAATTTCAATCAGGAAAGTCAATAAATCAATCGTAAATATTAAAAAATTGACAAGAGAATGTGAACTGTGTTAAAGGTCTAGTCAAACTCTTATTAGAAACAAGTGCACTTGAACACTAACATCAACATATGGAACTTGTATGTTCAATCGTGTCAAAAAATGGAAGATTTTAAATCCGACGAAATTCTCTCACATAAATTAAAAGCGTAAAAATCACCCAAGTCAAGTAACTCCGTCTTATTTGAACCCATGCAGTTGGTGTTCAGTTCGCGTCCATTCTACTGAATTTATCAAGTGTTCGGCCCCGCTGCGTTTTGAATATCGCCGTCGTGTGAAATATCATTCGGAATCGGTTGGAACTCCGGTAGAAAACCGGCCGTAACGGAATCACAATCCAAAACGCAAACAAGAACCATTGACATCCGTTTAATTCGCCGTGTATTACAATCAATTACGAAACGCGGACTGAAAAATAAGTAAGTTAAAAGGTGTAAGTCAGTCAGTCATAAAATCGACAAGTGACATTCTGTAATTGTCAGGCTGCAGTTAATAAATATTCGCTTTTTAAAATGTTGACGTGGTTTCATCCCCAGTTGGCTTATTTTACATATTTCCGCCGCGATACCGTCAGATCGGAGTCGGATCGTTTTGTAATTGACGTCTGGAGACAGAAACAAATATCAATTATCACACAGTCGTATAAAGTTACTAAAGAGGACATTTTTTGCTACTCAAACTCTCATATTAAATATTAACTACTTGAAAATTATTTTTTGATTTATTTGAATAAATTTTTACATCGTTTTTTAATATTTATTTATTAAACTCTACTTTTAATGTTAAAAAAAAAACAATAAAATTGAAATATCTCAAAATAAGGTTGTTTTATTCAAAATTAATCAAAAGCACTCTTTTACTAAATTATGCAAAGAATATGAAAAATGTAATAATAGAATATATTCAGTGATGTAGAAAATAGGGCACTATTATTATGAAATAAGGGTATTATTATGAAATAAGTTTATTACATTGAATATGGTGTGTGTTTTAGGATAATACATACCAAATTTAAAAATGATTAAACCAAAGGTTATGAAAATATGAGAATAAAAAACAATTTAGATTTTTTTTATTATTGGTCATAAACAAGACTAATTTTAGACTGAGAGACAAAATATATCAATATGTTAACAAAAATAATCTATAAGGTGTTTCTAAGATAGGTGAACCAAATTTGACACAGTAAAAACAGCCCCTCAAATTTAAACTTACTAATATTTTCGTAACCTTTGATACAATTGTATTTAAATTTAGTATGTATTATCATAAAATACCCCACTGTTACAATATAGAAAAAGTTTATTACACTAAATTGTAGGCATCTATTTTAAGGTAATGCATACCAAATTTAAGCACGATTGGACCAAAGGTTACAAAAATATGAGAAAAAATTTAAATTTGAGAGGCTTCCAAATTTTGATCACAGATTTTTGAAGCACCTTGTTTATAATATTAAAAATATAACCTCTTCTACCTTTTATCTTGACAGGAAATTTGTCTTCAAATCAATAATATTGTTTATTTAACACAAAAATACCATCAAACTGTCAAACTGTAATTTGGTAAAATATATTTTCTTAATATAATGGTTCTTTTTTCATAGAAAATCATTCAAATTTGCTTAAATAGTTATATTTTTATATTTTTTTAGCTTTGATCAGGACAGGAAGTTAGTTTCACATCAAGAACATACACATTTTTAACATATTATATTGAAACTGAAATGTTTTTAATAAATATATTTCTTAGCTCTCCGTGAGAATTGTTTGTCATTTTAATCCTGGTTTGATACAACTGTGGATCGGTGATCTAATCTACAAAGTCGGGCTTCCCGTAATTCTCTGGTAAATATTTGATGATTTTGGTGCGATCAATTAATTCGATTTGCCTTTCGGGCATCACCCCGCTCGAAAAACAACCAACCACAAATCGACGGTCCGTCATATCATAAATGACATATGAAGATAAAATCGTCTGGAATATTTTATATAAAACATTTGAAGATAAGTTGACCATTAAGGGTTAATGAAAATATTTAGGTGACATAATAGATAGTGATAGTTTATCTAAATTGAAACACTAATTAAATTGTCAATAATAATAATAAAATTCATATAAATAAATAATTTTTCTAACTAGTGGTTAAATTTTTTCAGAAACAAGTATAGATAACTAAAAATATGATTGAATTTTCAAATAAACCACATGTCTGATGTCTGCAAGAAGAATTCCAGTTAGAGTGAATTATGAGGTTGCCCCATAACTCCGTACAAATGATAAATAAACACACATTTAAACCAAGTCAAATTCAAAGCGTCCCAGCAACAATGGCCAATTTAATGGTGACATTTACCCTGCGAATTCCTCACCATTGAAACCACGGCTAATAGAGAGGTATGTGTGTGCAAACAGATAAAGTTATAAATGTAAATCGGGTCGAGGGAACCCCTTTCGGGGTGACTGGAAAATGGAAGGTAAGACGCGACCCCTTCGGCTACCATTTAATATTAAAAATGCGTGGTAAATTTCAACGCCATAATGTTTATTGTTTATTCGCCGTGCGACAGGGGTGAGATGCGTATATTTTTTTTTTATTATTGTGATTGTAGCCAGTTTTCTATGGTCGGGACCAATGAATAGGCGTATTATAACAACGGGTTCTAACATGGCTTCACACTTTATAACTGGCACAACATATGGCAAAAAATATGAATTCAATTATGTACTTTGTTCTTCTGCTCATGGGCATAATAAGTAACTATAATTTTAGTTAGTTTAGTTAATTTTTTTAATAAGAAACTATTCAAACAACTTTATACAACATTTAAATTTATTCTTAAAATTATTTATGACTATATTTTTATTATTTTATTTAATAATCTTTATATAATAGCGTAAATACTAATGTTATTTAATTAATATACATCGGTGGCCATAATTATGGCAACTTATTAAAATATTTTACTAATATATTTTTCTGTTACTGTTGTGCACAAAATTATAGCAACTTTCTACTTTTTTAATAATATTCTTAAAAATTCTTTTTATATATTTCAAAAGACCATTAATTTTATTTATATATATTATTATATTTTTCTTATATCTGATTATCTACAGAATGATTCATAAAAGCTGTACAAAAAAGATATTTTACATCTTATATGTATGTATATTTCTGAATGTTTAAGTCAAATTTAATTATTTCGAAAAATTGTAAGATTGTAAACTTTACACTAATAAAATTTTATATTTTAATTATTTAAAGTTCCTGTTAATCAAATAATTTAAGAACTAATGGATTATAAGGTAGTATATCGTACATAGAATACAAATTTTCAAAAAAATGAATAAAAATTAATATATCAATTATATTTTTCACATATATTTTTATTTAGGATTATTCGTATAGTCTCCTTGTAGATTTCTGCAAAATTCCCCAAAGAATAATTTGATAGTCAAATTTAATTGATTTGAAGAAGCTACCGGTCAATAAATTTTATAACACCAATAAATTATAAAATTGCAGAATCCCATCCCCTCTAACCCAAAATTAACTTTTATTTATAACCCGAGTTAAATATTTTGATTCAACTATCTATTGTAAACGTTTGTCCACAATATTTTCACTGGTTATAACAGAGGTAGGTGCTTTCTTTATTCATCTGGAAAAGTCGTAGTGAAATTTTACAACCCTCGTAAAATTTATTGCAATTTTGCATATTTAACTTGTTACATTTCTTTAAAGTCGGTTTCCAAATAGGTAAATGCGATTGATCGTACCTGTAATATGACTTTGAGAACTCAAACCTAAAAGCTTAATCAGCTTTTGCTTGTTTTCGAATTATAATTGATATAAATCCCTGATTGTTAATAAAAGTTATTGTAGATAAAACGATATTTGTAAGTCATCCCCGATTATCCCACAATAATAAAAATGTTCAGAAAATTGGATACGAAAGAAAGTTTTATGCTATAGTATAATTTATTTACTGCCAATCCTATACTAAACTAAATTAAAACAAAGTTTAATTTAATTTAATATAAATAATGTGTGATAAATTATTATTTATAATCTTAAAGTAAATGTAACGATTTAAATTAAAACATTTGTATTTTATTAAAATGAGTTAATTATTATATATATTTTTACAATATTATATTTACAAGTTACAATATGGAAAATAAACCTAAATAACATATTAACATTTTTCAAATTTATGTTTAAGAAATAAACAATTTTCTATAAAAAGATTTTTTTAGTGCTTCCAGTTTATTTATCTTTAAAAATAAAATTCTAAATTTACTATACTAATTTATTAATAAATATAGATGTATAGGTTTAAGGATTTAATGTAAATTCAAATTCAAAATTAACTTTTAATGTAAACATTTTAGTGGGTAACCACTTGTTTACAATATTTACTAACAATAATTTATAACAGATTAGTTTTCTTTTATTTTTAAGCTTTATTATTTCATTAATGGCTTTTATTATTGTAATATTAAAGAATAATACCTGAAGTAGATTACTTCAGGTATTCCAAAGTTTACAATAGTATACATTTTAATTGTCCATGTTTTATAAGTAAGGCAAATGAGCCTTTTTGATTGTATTGTCACATACGATGAATTCTGGCTGACTTAACATAAATGAGTTAAAAAACTAAACAAGACCTTGAAAAACTGACAATCAAACTTTTTTAATCAGTGAAAAAGGAGTTCTGATTGTTCAAATTGAAGACTTAAAAGTATCTTCAAAATGTTAAATGAGATGTTTTCAATCCACTATATAGTCCAGATATATATGTGACTTATTTATTTTTGAGATTGTCCAATTTTTTTATCCAATTCTGAAGAGGAGGTCACACTGAGATTGAAGTTGAAGATTCTTCAACTCCAAGAACACAGATTTTTATATAGAGATATGAATTTTTTTGCAAAAAATAGTTGATTTTAGTGCTGATTATTTTGTTGAATAAAGTTACATTACTATTTCCACCACCTAATATTCTTTTATAAACAATTACCAAAACAAGGTGACCTTTAAACATGAGATCCGAACATCCTTTCGTAACAATTAAACAAAAATAATTACTCCGACTTGGTAAGTTTTGAACCACAATCAACGCCCATTTCGAAAATATCAAGTTATCTGATGTGCCGCAACAGCCAAATATTAAGCAAACAATGGCGTTCCGATGGGGGAACAATTACGTAAAACAGTTGGCGCAATTAAATAAAGGTGTTGGCGTGGCGCGGGGGGACGTACTGTCATAATTACGTGGCAGCAGAAAATCGAAATTAATTTGGAAAATAATAAAGTAACCCGCCACGGTCGGCTCATCCGTATAATTATAGGTTTGCGATAGCCCGTTCGATTCATAACACCCAGTGTCTGGTGGACGTATTGTGGAGCGCGAGGAAAGATCGTACATAGGTGTGTGAAGTAAAGGGCCATTTCTGTTATATTAAACCCGTGTTTTTCCGCCTATGATGTTACCAGAAAGACATTTTGTTATTAAAGATCTAAAAGGAAATAATAAACAAGGTTTAAAAATTAAGAATAAATAAATAAGTAAAATTTAGTTCTTTTTTTGTATTTTTACATAATGTCACCCTAATTAATTTCTGGAATAGGGAGACTATCATAAATTACATTTTTTATTCCTAATCATACGTTAAAAAATATATAATTTAGCAGAAAGCTTTCAAGTAGTAAATTTAATTAAATATAACATATTATTAAAATTCAGCATAAAAAATATAGAATTAATGAATTAATTAATGAAAATAAACATTTTATTTTTTAGTTTAAATTAAATATTTTATTTTTTTAGTTTAAATTAAATATTTCCTTATTTTTTTAATTTAAATTAATATTAATATTTAATTTTAAATTATGGTAAATATTTGTTTTTTTTTAAATTTTAAATTAAATATTTTATTATTTAAAGTAAATATTTTACCTTTTTTAAATACAAATTAAGCATTTTATTATTATTATTTTAAATTTAAGTTAAATATTATAATTTTCTTTAATCGAAATTTAATAATTCAAAAATTTTTTTAATTTTAAATTGGACATTTTTTATTTATGTTAATTTAAATTTTATTTTTTTTTTTAATTTTAATATTTTTTATTTAAAATCTATTTTTAATTTAAATTAAATATTTTATATTTTTAAATTAAATATTTTATTATTTAAGGTAAATATTTTATCTTTTTCTAATTTAAAGTTTATTATATATTTTTTAAATTTGAATTAAATATTTTAATTTTATTTAAATGAAATTTAATAATTTAATTTTTTTTATTATAATTTGGACATTTTAATTATTTTGATTTAAATTGGTTGTTTTAATTCTAAATTAATAAAGTACTAAGAAGAAAGAATTTATAAAATTTAATTAGATAGTTTATAAAAAAAGTACTTAAATATTATTAAAATATAGTTTTTAACAAAAAATATAGAATTAATCAATATTGTTATATTTTTTTGGTGTACTCTCAAATATTAAAAACTATTAAGAAAAATTCAAATATTTTTTCATTTTTCATAAAATTTGGATAAATATTCTTTAAAAGCTATCCAACAATTCGCAATAAAAAAATAAATTAATTAATATTGTAATCTTCTTATTTTTATCTTATTAAAAGACATACTCTTCTAAAATTCATATATTGTTTATTTTTAAATTAGCAATGATTTTATACCGAATTTTCAAAATGTTTATAGTTTTTAATATATTTTTTTTTTAAATAAAATTATTAATTAAATAGAAAATCAATATTTTTTACACTTTCCTTTTGGTGTTTTTAGGATAATTGACAATGTGCTTATATTCAATTTTTAAAATTAGTTTAATTAGTTTTTAATTAATTTACCATTACTAGTAAACGTATTGGATGCACAGGTTATAAGAGCCTAAAGGCCCTGTTTTAAACTGTTATACGATAATGAGAGAGCATCGCGGCTCGCTTCCTGTTAAGATCTATGAGCGGGGCCTCCGGTGACTTGCGAAATCCCCCCAAACAATGAGTGTTCAAACAAATTGGAGGGATATGCGGCACACCGACCGTGTTATTAACGCCACTCCGCCCGAGATCCATGTTATTTTCCTATCATTCTCGCTTTTCGCCTTTCGATTGCCTTTTTGACAACTCGCACACCGGGGATGACCAACTACAATCGCTTTGTGCCAACTAATTGTAATTATCTATTTATTCGTTTCAGTTTTCGGTTTTTGTGGTCGTCATCACCTTTTCAAATTACATGTAGTTTTGTGTCTACTGCTACATTTTTTTCCTGTCTGGACAATGAACTGAAGCTAGTGAATGTGCATTATCAATAAAAAATCCTAACCCAAGAAAAATTTTGATTACTGTATGGAGAACTCAAGTAGAATTTTCCATTAAGAGTTCAAATGATCAATGCAATTGCCTACTCTTCTCAACCTGAGCAGGATCATGAAAAACTTACTCAAAATCTGTCATTATAGTCTGTAGAAAAAGGTTTTCTGTTTCTTTATGACAACACAAGATTATATGTCGCATTAAAGACTCACAGAAAGCTTTAAAGTTCTACCTCATCCACCATTTAATTAGATACTTCCCCATGTTTAATGGTTTAATTTTGAAAAGGGGTTTATAAATGAAGTTGTCTCGTTCTCCAGGAAAGTATAAGCTTATTTGTAGAACAATTAGGATTTTTGATTAGTTATGTTTAAAGTTAAAAGTTAAAAACATAAATTACTTTTTCCACCACCTAACGTGTGTACTTTTCTACTCAATTATCAAAATAGGTGTAAAGTTCGTCGTCCAGCAGGACAGTGTTAATTGGAAGGGTGCATGTGTTGGTGGTGTATGACGAGGGTGGCGCAACATCAGTTGGCAAGGAAGACAGTCGGTTTGTGTCGTAATTATTGATACAGTCACGAGTCAGCAGCATCCGGGGACGGGACAGGGTTCCGTACCAGGAAGGGGGGACGTTAAGTCGTGTTTAGGCGACCGCACGACTTGCCGGTGACGGCAGCGCGACGCTCGAGACGCGCTTCTTGCAAAATGAGGCCAATCAGAGCGGCTCCTCGACGCTCCCCGCGTTCCGACGCCCGTTTGCCATCGACACCCCCCCGAAATTCTTTGACGTGATGCCGGCACTAATGAGTCGCGGTGGAAACACAACATTTTCAGCACATTCGTAACGAGCTTTAGAATTGTTGATGTCGGGGGAAAACGGCTTCCGTGCCGTTTCAGTTTTTGTGAAAATGATCAACATATAAATAAAACTCATTGTGACACCTAAAAATACGTAATATTGTTTGTTATAACGAAATGTTAAATAACACATATTCAACTTAATAATAAATTAATTAAATTTTTAATAATCTATTAATAAATTAATGACTTTTAACACTTTACATATAAAATTTCAATTCGACTTTGCAAATTAAATTAATCTGTTAATACATAGGTAATTATTAAATTTCAAAAATCATTAATAAAGATTTTTATTATTTATTTAACAATAAAAGTTCTATAAAATTTTGATATTTTGATTATATGATAATTTTATTTTATTAGGTACTTTTGAATACTACCTTTTTAATGAAAATTCATTTAAATAATGTTTGATAAAAACATTTATTTAACATTAATACATTTATAAAATTTATGAATTAGAAGAATATTAATTTAAACTATCAATTTTTTACACTTATCAGATGAAAATTTAACCTTCATAAATAATAATATACTTAAATAACTTAGATAACTTTTGTTCGATTAAAATTTATGTGTGATATTGATAAAATAAATAAATTAACAGAAGGTTATTAAGACAAATTAATATTGAATAGATTATTTGTAAAACTAAAAGATTGACTGTAAAGATTTTTATTATTTATTTAACAATAAAATTTCTATAAAATTTTGATATTTTGATTATATAATAATTTTATTTTATTAGGTACTTTTGAATACTACCTTTTTAATGAAAATTCATTTAAATAATGTTTGATAAAAACATTTATTTAACATTAATACATTTATAAAATTTATGAATTAGAAGAATATTAATTTAAACTATCAATTTTTTACACTTATCAGATGAAAATTTAACCTTCATAAATAATAATATACTTAAATAACTTAGATAATTTTTGTTCAATTAAAATTTATATGTGATATTGATAAAATAAATAAATTAACAGAAGGTTATTAAGACAAATTAATATTGAATAGATTATTTGTAAAACTTAAACAAATTGAAACATTTGTTCTTTAAGTCAAACTCTATTAAAATTAAGTATTTTAACTATTTTATTCCATTTTTAATTGCAACATTAATTCTTTTTATAGTGAAGTAATAAAAAAATAATATTAGTCAATTTCAATTACACTGATCCAATTATCTTGACATTATATTAACATTTTGATTATATTTGATTACAAAATTGTTATTCATTCAGAAAAAATAAATATTAAGAAAAATATTGACAGAAATTGTTATAAAAATTAAGGGATAAAAGTAAAACGTATTAATTTTATTTAACTTAATATTTTCATCATATAATTTAAATGATTATATAATATTATATTTTAAGATACTTTTTGTTCAATTCAATATAATTATATTCTTAAAAATATTTGTGTGACATTTTTAAAATAAATCAAAAGAATGTTAATTAGACAAATTAATGTTAAATAGATTATTTGAACTTGATCAAACCGAAATATTTGTTCTTTAGGTCAAACTGTATTAAAATTAGATATATTAACTATTTTATTCTATTTTTATTGTAACATTATTTCTTTTTATAGTGAATTAAATAAAAAAATATCAGTCAATTACAGTTATACTAATCCAATTATCTTAAAAAGGTAACCAAATTATATTATTATGGTATTAATATTATAGTCATATGGTTTATGATAAATAAAATTCTAATTTTTTACATTGTTAAACACATGTTACACCACAAATATTTTTAAGAGTTGTTAAAATTTTAATAATTATTACTATTATTAAAATTCCGTTACTGATTTATTGTTGTTTTTATTAAAATTTTTATTAAAATTGTTATGTTATTGTTATCTATAATGTTTATATTTTATTTTAATTTTGTATTAAAATTAGAAAAATTTAATATATATAATATAATAAAAATTTTTGGCATGTTTTCGTTATTTAAGTCACTTTGTAGATAAAAATAGTATTAAATACGGTATTTAAGCGAAATGAGAGACAAATTTAAACAAGTCCTCGGTAGTATAGTGGTCAGTATCCCCGCCTGTCACGCGGGAGACCGGGGTTCGATTCCCCGCCGGGGAGGACTTTTTTTAAATATTTCAAAAAAACTTAAGTTTTCTTAATTTGGATAAAAACACAAACATTTTCTTATAATATTTTTCTAAAATGCTATATTTGTCATGTCCAACTCAATTCAGAAAACTATATGTAAAATTTTTATATATAATAAAAATATAGTAGTTTTTATAATACAAAAAACAAATAAATTAAATAAATAATGGTAAATTAATATAATTTTAACAATTGAAGAAAAAGAGTTATGGCTATAACTTGTCACTTTATCATAAATAATACATTTAAAGAAGTTATATGCAAACACCAAGCGGAAAATTCATTGAAAACTTCCCCAAATCCGTTGGGCGTGCAGTAGCCCCCAACCAACACCCACTAATCACCAATCAATCACGCTTAAACCGTTAACAATAACGTAATACTTCATTTTCCGGCATTTAAGGCAAAACATTTTCGGATAATGCACCATCGTAAATAAATAATGTCTCATTGTGTCGCAGCAAGTTAAACAATTTCCAAGGGCAATAAATACATCAGTATCCGGCGACGAACCCCCCGCGACCTTTTCTCTGGAACTTCCAGCCTTTTGCACTTGTCCACTGAGTAACCGTAAAATCGCGTTTTCTTCTACAGATAATGTTGCATAAAATGTCGTTATCGATTTGTGCATTCGAACTATCTGGGATTCTGGGAAGAGGGCTCCATGCAATAAATAGACCAGAGAATTAAAATTTGCACGGAACATATACAAAATAATGACGTAATGTTCCAAATGTTAAAGATGTGAATATTTTTTGAATTGGAAAGTAACTGTAAAAAACGAAAGTGAACGTTGCTAAAAATATGAATGTAAATAGTTGTAAACACTCATTATCAAATTTATGAACCCAAAAAATATTTACATAATTAAGTGTAATTTATTATCTTAAAGATTGTTAATTTATTTGTGGTTGAATTTAAGAAAATTAAAGTCCACGTTCTTCAACAAACGTTGATTCGTGTAATATTTCATTTCATTGTGACGTATCACACCTTGGGAAGGTCGCCGACCAACAGAATGCACAAAATAAAAACATCGATCCGATTTACATATCTCATCACCATTAACGTCACCTAAATTTTATCTTATTGTTGTGAATTAGCCATAAACTAAGCACGTCGACCCTTTCTTTATTTTTATTTGCCAGCCAGCAGGTCGAGACGAAAAAAGTCCTCAGGTTGATCGACTAGCAATTTTCGATTGATCGTAAAATTTTGCAGGAAATCGCCAGATTAACATGTTACTCAATTGATGGTTTCACCGAATAAAAACCGCATCTTAAAAACCCATTAAATTTAACTTTTCCCGTTGTCCGGTACATATGCTCTAATGTTTTTCTATTTGACCCCCGCACTTATCACCCTCTATTTCCCCACGCAAACAACATCCACCATCCAATATTGCAACTAGACGAGTAACAAAACGCCACGACACGTGACCGGTACAATGAGGCGACGTCGGATAACAAGCGGGACGCGTGTCCCTTCTTCTGGTCCCGCGGACCCGCGACACTACACCGCCAAACAAAATAAACGGCCTGTAATGAGATGATGCGTTGCGAAAACATGTGTTCAGTTCGATGGAGCCACTCCATGCTCTTCCGGATTTAATTAAGTCGGAGGGTGAGAATGGAGTCACTCTTACAGTGTAACTCCCATGAACGGGCGAAGTAGATTCTTATCACTTTTGAATTGATTCGTTATTTGTTATTCTTTTAAAAGGTAACTCCAACTGGACTTGGATAGCCTAAAGTTGAAGCTTAATTAATCTATCAATTACTATTGATGATGCTACTTGTTTAGCATGACTTACCAAGTTAGTGTTCAAATAAAAGTCATAATTTTATAAAATGAATCATTTCCAAACAAGAAGCAATTTAGAAGACAATCTCTTAAAATAAATTGATAATTTTGGGACATATGTTAGTTTAAAGATTATATTCCAGCCTTAATTTTCAGTTGAAGCTCATTTAAATGTGACCAATATTGTTATCATTTACTCTTGATGTTGATGATCAGTTGATACTTGTTTAGTAAGACATACCAAGTTGGGGTTCAAATAAAAGTTACAATTTTATAAAAAAACAATGCCTTAAAACCAAAATGAGTCATTTCCAAAGAAGGAGTACTTTAGAAGACAATCTCTTAAAATAAATTGATAATTTTAGTTTAAAGATTATATTTCAGCCACAATTTTCAGTTGAAGCTTAAATAATCTGACCAATTTTGGTATCAATGACTCAGTTGATGCTTGTTTAGTGTGGTATACCATATTAGGGTTCAAATAAAGGTAATCATTTTATAAAAAACGATGTCTTACATTAAAATGAGTCATTTCCAAAGAAGAAGAAATTAATGATTTTTGGATAAATGTTACTTTAGAAAAGGTGATTTCCAGCCACAACGTCAATCTTGATTCTAACGAAGACCCAAAACAATGAAATAATCACTTTCCCAAAAAGTAGTTTCCTGTAGTGACAAAGACAAGTCCAAATCCGTGGAAATCGCGTCCGCACGCTGAGTGGAAGTCAATAAATCAATGTAAGTGTGGTACGGATGAGGGCATCCCTTGTAAATTACGGTACGTATTGCTTTCCGCTTTAATTCCTCACTAAGTACTGGGCTACTGCATCCAGCGGTGACGACAACAATAACGTCGTAAACTGCGTCCGACTCTCTCACAATTTCTGGCCGATCTGTAGAATTTCGCATCCCAGTATGGGTTCCGTCTAATTGTTTTGGTTACGGGGTTTTCGTTCAAAATTTCCATCTGTCCGACGAAATGACGAGAGCGAAAATTTTGTATCGGCATTTTTCTCGTCGAGTGCGCCACATCAAATGCAATAAGTCGGTATCGAAATATCAAAGACCAATTTCGCGATAAAATCGGGCGTCGTTGAAAACAAAAGGGCCGGATAATTCACATTATTCATCCCCCAAGTGTCAATTCTGGTTGTGTCCTTTGTGGGTCACGTTCACGTTGCCGCTTTGTACTTAGGACGTTCATGTCATAACGACGCGTACACGTGCCTTACTTTAAATAAACATTTAATATGTGCCACTAGAGTTTATCAATCGCATCTTCAAGGGATAAATATGTGTGCGGGACAAAGAATATTAAAACTGTGGATGGTGCTTATCCACTTAGCATCGGGCTTTGTTGGTGCCGGAACCGTTGTCTGTAGAGATACAGCACGTTTCATTAATATTGTAATTTTGAGGGCGAATAGGAAACTCATTCAATACAGCAATAATCAAGGAGATAATAATTAGTATTGAACTTAATGGGAATTAATTAATATTTTCTTTAACATTTTTTTATTGTTTCTACCATCATAATAAAATTATTATAATGGTAGAAACAATAACAAAATAATAAACTAAAAAATAAAAAATAATTAATTGTTTTTTCTAAATTATTATTATTGATATTTATATATTATTTTGAAATTTTAAAAATAATTTGAAAAGATTTTAAGTAATTTTGTACGAATGTAATTAATTATAATATATTTTATAAATAAAAGCGAATTAATTAATTAGAACTAAACTAAAAAAATAATTCTGATTTTATACACGTCTGTTTAATTCTATTTTTTATTTATAATTAGTAAATTAATTTATTATATTAATTTCAATAATCAATAGGAAAAATATCTCATTGACATATTTTATTTGAAGTAATTATTGATAACTATTATTTCAATTAAGTTATTATTAAACTCAATAAAATTAGAATTTAAAAAAACATTTAATTAATTTTTTATGAATATGATATTAAGACAAATAAAAAATATAAATCAACACATTTTCAATAAAATATTCCATAATCAACAAGATTTTTTTTATTTTAATTATTATATTGATTTAAATTGAATTGAAAAAAATCAGTATATAAAAATTATAAATCAATACATTTTCAATAAAATATCCCATAACCAATAAGATTTTTTCTTCTAATTATTATTTAAGTGTATTTATTAATATTTGAAATTAAAATTTAAAATAATTATACAAGTTTCATAAATTATTGTTCTCAGTATAAAAAATTAATATTTATATTACAGTGAATTAATTAATAAGATAATTTTTCAAAAACAATCAAATATCTAGTCAGTAGAATAGTACTACTTTTGAAATTTTTGAATTATTTGTTTTTATTTGTATTAAATAAATAAACTTAATTTTTAATATATTTTAATGATGGGTGGAGAATTAGTTAATTGGAATTAATGCGTAATTTACTGAATATTCGTATATAATATCTAATTTTTAAAATCATTAAAAATAAAAATAATTCTGATTTTATGCAAATCTGTTTAATTCTATTTTTTATAATATTAATAAATTAAATTCATTTATTATATTAATTTCAATGAATAGGAAAATACCTTACTGATATATTTTATTGGAAATACTTATTGATTAGTATTTTAATTAATGTATTATTAAACTAAAATTAAAATATTAAATAGCATTTAATTAATTTTTTATGACTGTGAATTTAATACATACAAAAAATATACACCAATACATTTTCAATAAAATATTCAAAATTCATCATTTAAGAATTACATTGATATAAGTGATATTTGAAATTAAAATTTTAAAAATTATGCAAATTTGAAAAAGTATCAAAAATTTAATGTTTGTGCATTAATTAATAATAGAATTTTACAAATAAACAAATCTACTTTTAAGAATAGTGTTTCTTAATTAAAACTTCATTTTTTTTTTATTTTTAATATTTTATTAAGTAATAAATTCTATTTTATTATATTTATTGTAAATATTATTATATATTTCTAAATATTTTTATTATAAACATTCTATTATTTAAATATTTTTTATTTTCAAATGTTTTTATTATAAACAATATTCAATATTTTTAATCATATAATAATAAAATGTTCACTTAAATATTTTTCATTAAACAATTCTAAATACAAATTTAATAATTAACTTTCTTTCATTATTCGTTTATAATTACTAAAAATCAAATTATATTTTGTTTTATTAAGTTTTATTAATAAATATTTATTTATAAATGTGTAATATTTTATTTTATTATTCTTTAATATCTACAGTTTGTAATTTGTAGGATTGAATTGAATTAAATTGAATATATCTAACATATCATTGTTCTTGGTTTATATTTATTTTTATATTTCAGTGCATTATTAACAATAGAAGTTTACAAATAAAAAATCTAACAATAAGATAGTATTTCTTTGGAAATTCTTTTATTATATGAATGTTATCATATAAATTGTATCATTTCTATGTAATAAAATATTAATTAATATTATTATTAGTAATATTAAAAGTAGTTGAAATTTAATACATAAATAAACATTCTTTTGTTGTAATTTAACCACTTCTGTGTAACTTAAGACTGGACAACTTTATAAAAACTAATTTAGTACGATGACATTTTGAAACTATTCAAATAAATCACCCGAAAGCCAATATTTCAAAAATCTATATTTCAAAAACGAAACTTAAATATACGTGTTTCACAAACTTCAACAGTGACTTGTTTCTATAAGCTCCTACCAGCCGACATCATTGCGTTGTCATCTCTTCGAAAGGCCTGATTAATGACCCGCCCATTGTCCCAAGCCATAATATTTGCTAAAATATTAGCGGAGCCGGCAATTCCAGAAACAAACGTTTGAAGATGGCTCTCGGAGGCTGTTCCGTGAACAACATCCTTAATTTTATTTTGACAGTCCAATAAAATGCGGTGCCAACATTTGAGATTCTGGTTAAAATTCAGATGTTGAAAATTGCATATTCGCATGCGTTTTCAAAAAAAAAAAAATGAAACACTTGACAATTTTCGTTCCGGGAATAACCGATACTGTGGCATCACTTTGGGCCAGATTTTGGCCATAGAAATTCCACGACTGGTGCGTATCGAATCCGATTTCGGTGCAACGCTAAGTTAATGCGAGAACCAACGGCTCCATTATTGGTCTACTGATATATTTACAACCGTTGTGAATGCCTTGAAAGCGACTCCTGAATAATCGACATAATGTTTTTATTGCACTCCTTTATCAACGCAGAAAAAGTACCAATAAAACTTTAATGCTGCATTATTTTCCGTGTTGCACTCAACGATTTATGGACGTTTAATGCTGAGGAATGAATATGTGGATTCGTGTGGGAATGTTTTTGTGTGTCGCACAAAACTGCGACACAGTCGTTTCCTCTTCAAGTACAAAAATGCATTTTTACTGTTTGTCAGGATCAGTGAGCGATTGTGAGAGTGATTACATCCAAATATTTACCTCCGGATTGTGCCGAAAGCTCTTCCAAAGCACCGCTCGAGCTTATTGCTTGCTTATTAACGTAATACTCTGGTTATTAGTGCTAAGCACCGTCTCGAGGATAGAAAGGAAAGCCGTGAACCGGAAGAACTTAGTACTTATCCTTTGCCGCACAAACCCTTCACGGCGGTCCAGTTTACGAAACTAACGGATTATTAAAAACAGTCTGCAATAGAGGAATTAAGTCTCTTTCATGTCTTGCGCTTTTGCATGTTACAGGACCAACCCGGGGGGACTGTTTTCATAGGATTTCGTTAATCTCATTCAAGTTTTTCCCGCTGCGTTGCTCTTTCGTCCGGTACGGTTTTCGAATAAGCTATGTACAGTTATAACGTAAACAACGATGTTTAGCTACCAAATAACTGCACATCAATGCGGACGGTGCCAAATATTTTGAGACGACGGCCATATGGTTCTTTCAGTCTGTTGCTCCGGACAATTGAAGTTGTTCAAACAAGATTATAATTGTTGATGGTGGTGGAATGTGTTCAACAAAGCTGAATTTATGGTTTATTAAAATATATTAGTTTTGTTGCAAAATGCCTTTAATGCTGGTTTATTTGCACAGCTTTATGTACTTAGTTTCTTAGAATTAAGTAAGATTAGAGTTACTTAATAGGAACTACCTAAAAAAGTAAGCTTTTGGTTTAGGATTTATTTAAAAAAAAAAAATTATTTCATATTTTTACATTTTTGTACCAAACTATATACAAAATGTTTCTAAATTAGGTAGTCAAAATTTGGAAGCTGCTTTTTAACTTGAAAACATCTTTTTTTTCTCATATTTCCGGACCAATCAATTTTAAATTAGGTATGTATTATCCTAAAATACATGCCTATAATTCAAGCTAATAAATTTTATACATAATTATACAGTAGCTTAGTTTTTGGAGGTTACTTCTCTTTTTCTAGTTCTATTTGCAACGTAATTGAATATTTTTAAGACTATTAAGCTCTTTTTATGCTTTGCGCAATTTAGAAGAAAAGCAATTTAAAAGAAAAGATTTTGATATAATTCAGATTTAATGTTTATTTTATTTTTTTTCGAATACCCACAGAATCTACGTCATTGAATCATTACAGAAAAATTTATTACATTTATTTATTTTCTTCAAATATTAATGAATTATCTCAAAAAATCAAAATTAATCAAGACCATCTTATAATTAGTGGAAAATATGAATTAATATTTAAAAGTGTTAAAAATATACAGTGGCATAGAAAATAGGGCGAAAAAATAAAAGAACCCCACAGAATTTACGTCAATGTATCATTATGGAAAAATTTATTATATTGAATTGTTGGTGTTTAAGAATAATGTATACCAAATTTAAACAAAATTGGAACCAAGGTTACAGAAGTATGAGAAAAAAATAACAGAAATTTAAATTTGAAGGGATGTATTTTCTTAACAGAAATTTCAGAAAAAAATATTTGGATTTTTTTATAATTGGACGTGTTCTAACTGTTTCTAAATTTTGACCACCTATTTTAGATACACCTAATATTTTGTCAAGCTGTTTATTTTCTCCTTATATTTTATTTAAAACACTTTGGGGGTAAAAATGTTGGGCAAAATTCTCTTGCAACATGTTTAGAAATAGGCCAGTCATTAAACTATCATAAACCAACCAAAAAGTTGGATAAATTGATTCCACATAAATTATGTTATTCATTGTTAAAAACGACAAAAATGTGTTAATTATGATAATTCCACCATTCTGGATAATGAGTTGATGCTGATAAACATGGAAATACAGTACTTAAAAAAGTTTTCAACTCTGAGAGATTTTTATGACTGTATGGTGATCTATGCTGACTTAACTTAACTAACCAAGAGATCAAAGGATCAAATCAAGGGTCTTTTACTTTCAAATTGAATGAGTTCTTGGAAAAATAGACAAAATGTGAAATGGGCATCCCTTTCATCATATAATTCAGATATTTCTTCATGTATATATTTTTATTATCCAATTTTTTAGTCAATAGAAGGTCTAATTATGAAAATGAAGACAATACTGAAATTTCCCAGTTTCAAGAACCCAGGAACGTAAATTATTTCTTCTCGCACTTAGTACGGTACTATTAAGTCAACATACAGAAATGTAAGCCGTTCCCAAGAGGCTGTTGGCGAAAACAACAAAAACAGAAGTTCACACATGATGTCTCAACTTGTGGTGCCGGGCACCATGACAACTCAATAAAATTCCATTCCAGTCCATCCAACCGTATGCCTACACACACACCGCATTATGCAACCTCCGATTCGTCGGTGCCCCGTCCGGTCACAAAGTCAATGGACGAATTGTCATTTATTGGTGGCCGAAAAGAAAGACATCAAAGTTGCGCACATCTCCGCTACCGGGTACTAAACACCGCCGCTTTGTTCGCAGCGGTACCGTTGAATCGGGTCCCCGCCCACCGGTACACATACATTTCTTCTCATCTTTTGGTGCCCGTTCGTTTTGCCGACGCCGTGATTAATGACCATCGGAGCCCGAGTCGATTCTATTGTTGTGAATGCGGTAATGTTTGCTAAGATAGACATTATGGACATCATGGTGGCGTTGGGGCAAACGGTGCCGTTTGAAAGACTGCGTCCCGGAAATGTTGAAAAACGTGACTGTTTTTAAGGGTTCTTTACTTTAACCCATTTGTTAAAATTACTATGGAAATCTAGGTCCAATAGGTACTTGCTATAGAAATCTGTTGCAGCTTTTTGTATGCCTTTTTCGTATACTATTTTTAAAATAGTGAGAGGAATGAGAAAATAAAGTAAAATAAATCTTTCTAGATTTTTATTTTTTTTTAATAAAAATGAAATAAATATAAAACAAATATCTATAGTAGAGTCGTAAACTTTTTAATCTTCTTAAACAGTTATATAAATTTTAATTTATATCATTATTTCATGAATAGTTTGACTTTTAAAAGAAATTTTATTAAATAAATAATATGAACTACGACTCCACAACTATTTTCAGTCATAAAAAATCGAAAAATTGGACTTGCCACAATTTTTTTAATATTCTACCGTTCGACGCTTTAAAAAATTCATTTTGATCGAGTGAAAAAATTCATATTTTCTAGATAAAAATTAATTTCAAATGTGAAAAAATGCCGATCTTTGCGGTTTTTACTTGAAATATTTTTGAAAAAAAATTTTTATACTATTTGCCATTTTTACACGGTATTTCCAAAAAAAATTGCCAATAACAGTTATTTTTCAATCTTTTATGAATTTTTGAAAATTGGACAATTTTTATTAAATTGAGTTTTATACCATATATATAAAAAATCAAAAAATCAATATTTTTCATATATTTTTTAAATGTTGTGATGAAGAACTTGTCTTTTGTCAATAAAAAAATCAAAATTTCTTAAGAAAAAGTAAAGTTAAATTTTTTTATATCTATTTTTTTCCAGAAAGTTCATCAAAAGAAGAATTAAAAAAGGCAGAAATGGCAACCTTCTAAACAATTACCAAAAATGTATATATGTAAAGTAGAAAAGAAAAGATAATTTCATATGAAAATTATTCTTTTCTGAAAATTAATTTAAATAGACAAGATAATAAACAATCAAACATTTTTAATAAGTATATATAATAAATCCATTCTTCATTTTGAAATAAAAGAAAATAATTTCAAAATGAAGAATGGAAAAATACCTTAAAAATTAAATTAAAATTTTTCAGTAAATTTGGAAATTGTAAATTAAAAAAAAAGGAAATTATTTGAAAACGAATTTTTTTTTCTGAAATTTAACATTTTTTGATTTAAATATAAAAAAATGTCAAAAACATTTTTAATAATTAAAAAAATATATATTTTTTAATAATATAAAGTATTTTTTAATGTAATCTTAATTGAATAAAATAAATTAAAAATAAATAACCCTTTTAAATAATTGTAGTTTTAAACTATTTAAAATTTTTTTATGTAAAATTAATCGCATTTCTTGAATAAAAATTTAATTTTACACGAAAAATTTAATAAATATTACTTTCACTTTTCTATGTCTTTCTCAGTTGAGGTATTTAGACAATTTGACAAAAATTAATGTCAAAAATATTTAAACTGAAGCTTCCTCTCCCAATTGTAATAATCCATGCTTCAAAATGTATGTATGTAAAGAAATACTTTAAAAATTAAGATGTCACGCTCATGGAAGGAATTATTACCGAGACAAAAAAGGGATGTTACAGTTCTTTTTCCCTTATAGTAGGGACATTATCGAGGCTGATTTATTTATGGCCGTAGAAAATTGACATTTTATGTACATTTTTGACGTACAGACAATTTTTGTTAAAGTTTAATTAGTTAAAAATTAATATTTTATGCGTGTCACAAACCACACATAAAAATCTATAACTTCAATATTAAATGCTATTAGTGTTCTTGTTCCATTGTTTGAGTTGTTTTGGAATGTCAAAATAACTCTCTCCGAACAACAATCAAAATCCAGAAAGACATACAACGCAAGGTGTCAAGAAGCAATCTATTTGGCAGACAACTTTCAAGTCACAAAACAGACATTGTAACAAAATACTGAGAAACATTGAATAGGATGCAACTACCGGGCCCCACTAATGGTCCCCGTGGAACCATCATTCATTAGCATCGCAGGGGATGATTGTGCCTTGGACAATTGAACAGTAGAAGACTTCGCATTCTTCTTGAAAGAAACCCCGTTTCAATTGGTATGTGGCCTTTGGTCCATGTCTAATTGCGATTTCAGAGCCATCATAGACGTTCTGTCCGTCGTAATAGATTCGCTACTGTCGTGGGGTCCATGAAACGGTCATTTCACGAGATGCGTGTCCATTCACCGAATAAACTGTGAACGTCTCAAAAAAATAATCGAATGGCGTTTCCCAATATCGGACGAACAATAAACCAGCGTACGGTTACGGGTACGTCGGGTTCTCGAGTGTGAAAACAGCGGGCGGGATTCGGAGTTAACGCCGAATTAATATGTTCCAGACACGAAACGTCCACATATCTAACTCACGGCCGCTGGGTCCAATTTTACACCGTCCACCTGGTTGAAGAAGAGCCGCTACCTCTCAACACCTACGCCGCGGGTCTACACACCCCCCGTCACCATACGAATTTACCGCACATCAAATTGATACATGCAACTGAAGAACTGCTTTCGTCTGGGCGAGACGTTGGAAAAAAGACTTTTGACTCTCTTGAGATTATCGAGCTTGATGGTTTTATTGCCGTGAATAATGAACTTTTTTCAAATCACAGACTTTTGTCACAGTCACACTTAAATCAATAACCAGTTGCTCAAGTAAGGAAAGAAAGATAGGGGCTGATTTTTTGCACAGTAGCAAGCGACTAATCATAATGTTCCGGTCGTGATAGGTAAAATAATGACAAGAAAGTTTGAAAAGAACTGTCCTTAATAGATCATTATTGAAACTGATGTTTTTATTGGCGTAAATAATGAGAAATAATCCTTTTAGAACATGTTTTTTTTTTCAAAATTTAAAATTTTAATTTGTCAGAGATGTAAGAGTGAGGGAGTAAATATTATAATGTATAAAAAAGCGCCTAAAGAAGAAATTAAAAAATTCAGTATTGTAAAAGAACAAAAAACCTCCAAAATAGAATTATTTTTCAATTCAAATTTCAAAATTTCTTATGATAATTAATCATTTCAATAATTAAAAAATAATAAGTCTGTCGAAGTTGGCATCAAATCTTTAATATAATATAAAAATCACTTTTATAAAAAATGAATAAATATTTAAATAAAATTGTACTCTAAATAGAATAGAAATAAACAAGTTAAAATATAAAAGATTGAATCATACTTTAAAAGAACTTGATAAAAATTAAAATAACTAAAAATAAAAAAAGGGAAAGAATTCTTATTTTAACTTTATAAAAAAATGAAGAAACAAAACTATAAGTTTAAATTACATTAATTAAAAACAAGAAATTTAATTTTTTTTAAAGGTGCCAAAAATCTGAAAAATTAAAGAATGTTTCAGTATCAAAATTGATCGATTCAATAATAAGATAATAAAACTATCGAAGTATTCGAATATTTGATATAATACAAAAATTACATTTATAAAAATAAATAAATAAATAAACATAAAAAATAACATGAATAAAAAACTAAAACATAAAAAATTAGATGATACTTTGAAAGAAGATAAACATAAAAAACAATTATCTAAACAAAAAAAAATAGATTATAATGATTTTATAATAAAATAAAAAAGGAATAAAAAAAAATTGGAGATGAATATTTAAATAATTCAAAATTTTAAAAATGGTTCTCACTGAAGAAACAAAACGATAAGATAAACTAAAAAATTAAAATCATAAATTGAAAATTTTAATAAATATAAGGTATTTCAAATTTAACATATTTTCTGCTGAAAACATTGTAAATATGTATATAATAATTTGATAATTAAAAATAGCAAATTATTCAAATACGACATTTTTAAAGCTAATACAAGAAATATATTTTTTATAAGTATCGGTTGAGTAAATTATATTTTATATATTTGTATGAAGTTTTCTTTAAAGTATATTAGAAAAAATAAAAAAAATGTAAAACCCTTAAATTAAAATGATAATTATATTTTAAGATTGTCTTTAAGTATGAGTATTCTAATTCAATTTAAGAATAAAATGAAGAAACAAAAAGGTGACAAAAATCTGAAAAATTAAAAACTGTTTCAGTATCAAAATTGATCGATTCAGTAATTAAAAAATAATAAAACTATCGAAGTATTCGAATATTTGATGTAATACAAAAATCACATTTATTGAACTAAATAAATAAATAAACATAACAAAAAACTAAAACATAAAAAACTAAATGATACTCTGACAGAAGATAATCATAAAAAAAACAAATATCTAAACGAAAAAAATAGATTATTGTGATGTATAATAAAATAAAAAAAGGAATAAAAAAACTTTCAAATTTCAAATACAAAATATTTTCTGCTGAAAAAATTGTAAATATGTAAGAAATTAAAGCTAATACAAGAAATATATTTTTTATAAGTATCGGTTGAATAAATTATATTTTATATATTTGTATAAAGTTTTCTTTAAAGTTTCTTAGAAAAAAATAAAAAAAAATGTAAAAACCTTAAATTAAAAGAACGTAAAAATGATAATTATATTTTAAGATTGATTTAAGTATGAATATTCTAATTCAATTTAAGAATAAAATAATATACAACTTTTTTAAAAAAAAGCTTAAACAATTCTGTTATTAAAAAACTGTAATATTTAATATAAAATTATTTGTTTTATTTATCGTGCTATCAATATTGAACTGGACGATGCGTTTGCTATTTTCACAGATGTGCAAATCAAATCAAAGATGCGAGAAAAACATCCGTTGTGCAACCCAATCGAAAATCCTCACCCGAATGTTCCGTATCTGCGGTTTTATCTATATGAAGGATGAGTTGTTTGATTACTTTGAAGCGCCGATTAAGTCTTTTATCTCCGATAAATAAACAGTACGCGGGGAAACGCAAAGTTGGATTATTTTGATGGCGAGTAAACACTTAGGAGAACGAGAAACCATCAAAGATATTGCTACTATCAATAAATATTTTAATTCCTTTGAAAACGTAAACAGATAAGCAAATGTAACGCGTTTCCTGCACAACGCGAGCTTTTTTCACTTAACACGACGCCCGGATAAATAATCCAATCAATTTTTAATAATCATAATATTGTATTATTTTCAGAACTGATGCTACTTACAGACGCTACACGGAAAATAAACACACTGTTCCTTTGATTTAAGCAGTGATTCGGATTGATTCTGTTTATTGGTTCCAGTTTCAGTGCCTTTTTATTCTTTAAAGCAGCCTCCTCTTTGATGTCGAACACATCCAATTAAACATACGGAGTGATACTCAGCATAGGTGATCCTCTTATTTGTTTCTATTTTAGATGATTTAGAAAATGAATTGAGGTGACACAAATCCGGATGCGCTTAAATTTGACGGATTAACATGTGATGACTGACCCCGAAGTCAAACCAATTGAATCTGAATCACTACTTGGCTTCATTCATAAACTGCGATGAGCAAAGTTGTGCGTGTATCATTAATAAGCCCCAATTAAACATTGATTACTACAATATATGCTAATGCGATCAGTATCTACATAATCCTGTGTGCAAGGGCACAACCATGACCCCTATGCTCCACAACCTACGCTTTAATCGCGTTTCCGTAACCCCTCAACAAACGATTGCATCAATACGTTTAATTGTATTTTAACAAAATAATTAGTGGACTTTGGAATTAGTGGTCGGCCACAAATGACTAGTGGCATCACATGTCCACCGCATACTCATTCATGGGAGATCAGAAAGAATAATTAATTGGAATTATTTTTGATGGGGTCGGTCAAAGCTTGAGGAATTGAATTAGACGGACTCGTGCCTTGTGCAGCTGTCGGTTTTTATTTGTACAAGTACCGGGAATTAGTGAGGCCTTCCGTTTTGTTTTAACAAAACTTAATAGAGAGACAAACATCTGGTTTTGTCTATTAGTGATTCACCTCCAATACTCTTACTTTATTACATCTTAGATCTTTGGAATAACTTGACAAGAGTCTTGTTTTCTAGAAGAACATTTTTACTTCATTTAGTTTGACATTCAGTAATTTTTCAAGTTTCAAATGATAAGAAACTTCCAAAGTAACCTGATTAAAAAATAAATTGCAATACATTGAAAACTTTTATATATTTAATATAAACGTTTTGCTTCTGAATTATCCTATACAAACATCCCAGTAATTATAGTTATACAAAACATATTCAATATAAGTATATAACAATGGACATCTATTTTTGTCTATTAGTGATTCACCTTCTGTATCCTTGATAACAGGATTTTACATCTTACTTGTTTAGACAAATATGACAGGAATCTTCGTATTTAGAAGAATTTTGAATCAGACATTTGTAACTTCATTTAGTTCCATGGTTTTGATTTTGACATTCAATGATTCTTCAAGCTTCTAATGATTGATTCTAAAAATACCTGAATAAAAAACTTTTTAGTACTAAAACTTGGATGTTGATATTCAAGGATTCTTAAAGCTTATCTTAATTCTCTCATTGTTTTTTCAAAAAGTTTATTTTAATATAAACCACTTTGAGGAATCTTCAATCTTTCATCTCACTTGGTGGAATACATTTAATTATTTTAATATAAAGGTTTTGTTCTTGGGTTATCTTGTACAAACATCCCAGTCATATAGTCATACAAAATATATTCAAATTAAGTATTTTCTCAAAACGTATTAGGGAAACAGACGTCTAGTTTTGTCTTACTCACCTACTGTATTTGATAACAGGATTATACATATTAGATGTTGAGTCTTGGATTTTAGAAGAATTTCAAATATTTTTACTTAATTTAGTTTCATGGTTATGATTTTGACATTTCGTTCCTTCCATTAATAAGAAATTTCTAAAGACATAAATATATACTGAAATATACTTGATGATTTCGTTTATATCTTAAAAAACTGGCATTTAACTTTTTATACTTTTAGTAACAAAATTTGAATTTTGACATTCAAGAATTCTTAAAGCTTCTGATAACAATCTTTATTTTCTCATTGTTTTCCAAAAAGGTTTATGTTAATAAAACTAACTTTGAGCAACATTGAAACTAGTTTTGATTTTGACATTTAATGGTTCTTCAAGTTCCATTGACCATGAAACTTCCAAAACCACCTGAATAAAAAGTAAATGACTTCGTTTATATCTTAGAAGAACTTCATATTTAAATTTTTATACTTAATAATCTTTATTCTGACATTTTTTTATTTTGCAAAAAGTTTATATTAATGTAACCAACTTTGAGCAACTTTGAAACTTCCATCTCACTTGGTTGAATACATTTAACCATATTAATATAAACAGCCTTTAAACGTCTTGTTCTTGGGTTTCCCTGCACAAACATCCCAATCATTCCGGCCATACAAAATCCATTCCAGTTTGGTGATTCAAAATCGCCGTCTAATTGTAGTCCCTACCGTTTTAGTAAACAAGAGTTTCCGTTATATTGAGCACGAAAGGCTCCAAAATCCAAAGAACACACCGTCCGTTGTCTACGTGTAATAAGTACCTAAAATCAAGTTCGTGAAGGGCCCGAGTTCGACGTGCCCCCGTAGTCCGCTACAATTGCCCGAAAATATCGAATTACCATTGAGCCATATCTGATTAATCTGGGCAGATAAAAGAAAGCGCTTTATTAAAGGTCTATTTGGATGTTCGAAGGTAAGCGGCGATGCCCTGTTTTTATAACATTGTTACTCATGTTAACAATAAAAGAGCAACAATGGGCAATTTTTGGTCGTCGTGCATGTGCATCTATAAAAAAAAAACAACCTACCTGATTGTTCATCCCCGTTTTGGCAAATTTATTGATGTCGCATTGAAGCACGGTAATGAAATAATGGTGGGTTCGCTGTAATGGGTTGGTTCTCGAACACTGAGGGTTGTAATTTGAGTCGCGCTAATAAATCATCGTAGAAAATTGAAAACTGATCATGCCATTTGATTGGATAACCCTCATCACTTTACCATTGTAGATAAAAAAGCTCGGAGGAACAAGTACCATCTCTGGTTGTGTGCAATTTTCTATCGCCATAAATATTTACCAAAAACATATGCTTCATGCCTTGAAACAAACATGGACCAGATGACCAAGCTGTAAAATTTCTAAAAAGCGATAATCACCGATTGTAAAATTTATTATTCGTGAAAAATCGAACAATGAACTGTTTACGAAATTCATTTTGGATTGTTGCCTGCACCTTTAACTCAAAACGTTATAAAATTGCCAAAAATACTAGGAACATTTACTCGTCAAGGGCGAAACTTTTTTTGCGGGCTGTTCCAGGCCTAACTTTTGGCCATTAAGTGGTCAAATCTTGGTACGTACCACCATAAACTTTATTGGCGTTATAAAATTGTATACAAATCGAATGTAGATTTTCGGGAAATCGCCTTGAAAATAAGTCTATGTTTATGTTGAAACTGACACAAACAAGATTTACAACGGCAATTCACAATTTTATTATCCGTAGTAGGTGCAAGTTACAAATCTTAATCCTACAAATAAGCCAAATCTCCAAGATTAAAATCATTAACTAATGGTGTTACAACAACGTAAATTAGGCCGATTTCTATTTTCGAATCATTTGCTATGGTCAATGCGGATTTGATAAACTATAAGACCATTTAAGTCTCATTGTAGCGGTGTCTTTCGTTTGTCTGATAATCAAGTAGATTATAATTCATACATTCTAAGTCCACCTCGATATTCTTTTAAATATCATTTAGTGATTAGTACAAAAAGCTTTTATATTGAAGTAAAATAATGTCTTCATGGTACAGTTATCCTGAAATTGTTTTATATGATAATGGTATATTTTAACTACAATTTCAAGATACATTGGAAGGCCTCGGGCCAACCAAGATATTATTAAATATGAAAGTACTGAACAAAAATGGAGGTACTAAGAGAAATGAAACATTTAAGACTCCAGAAAAAGAAAGGAATTTAATGGGATTAAAGAGGAACGAAGAAGAATGTCTGGAGACTCAGTTATGTAATTTAAGAAATTTTATCTTAACGTTTTTAATATTATTGTACATAAATCATCCAGCTCAAAATTTGGACACAGAAAACCACAAATATTTCATATGCTTGTTAGAGATTTTTTTCTGCACAAAAGTCATCTCAACCACTAGAACAGCCACAAAAAACGCATATTTTATTAATGGACCGAACTGAAAAAACCTGACACCACTTACTTTAGCTAATTTCCATATGATTTATCGTATTGTGGGTGGGTGTTTTCGATTCTGGCGGCGTGTTTCTCGTTAGTGTGTTTATATTTTGCTGGTCCATTGATAAAACCCCCACAAAAAAAACGCCGCAAAGTGAATGAATATTCCGTCAGATAATCGGAACCCTTGACGAGATAAAAATTTATTATGGTGTTTCTGTGACAGATGATTTTTAAGAACTGCGGGGTGGTCTGATCTCGATGCATCAAAAACATCAAAATTTATTGTGGAGGTATTGGGTAGAAAGTTACCCGTATGCACAAGGGTGAGATAATTACCCATATGAGCTGTGGCAAGTCATTAATCCAATTTATTCACTAATTTATGTGTGCGTTTACATAATTCCAAGGAATTCTTATGGCACTCGAAAACTGTAAAACAGTTGATTACTTTTAATTGACCAGCACAGCTCTATTATAATTAAAATATTTATTACAAAAAACCTGTCAATAAAAATCATAATACAATAGTGTGGCCATAACTTAAGGGCTTTAATGAAGCAAACGTTTCACGTTGATGTGCGACAAGCCGTCGAAAGCAATCCATTAATTAAAACTAAGATTTGACGGATTGTGTTCATGATTCACATCCTGTCCGGACTATCGGCTTGTTTAATCAATGGTGGTAATTAAAAGTGTCATAAGTCACGACCAGCAATTGTAAAACGTTTTTTTACTTTTTTGGAACACACACCTGCCCGTTATTAAAAAATGTGGGCTGCGTAAAATTCCGTTGATTCGAATCAGAACCGAAATCGTAGATGGACCAACAACTGGACCGTCTGACGTCAATGGTTTCAGATGCAGATAGTCCACGGTCAATTATTTAATTCAGCGGCTGGAGGAATGAAAACATTAAACGGCATTTGGTGAGTTTTAATGAAACAGGCACGAGTTAAAATAAATATTATGACCCCGTTTCCTGTCCACCACTTAACCACTTAACATGGAAGAAAGCAACCATAAAAACAATTGTCGGACGAGGGTCGCGTTGCGTGCGCCATACAAGAGATTTACTCGCCAACTCTCCAGAGGTCATCAACATAACTATAAACATTATCTCATTAAGGAGACTTATTTATTGGAATTAGCCAAATGAAGAACGCTTCTGGAGTGGCTCCCTTTGTTTTGCTGATACAAGAGATAGTTAGCATAGTTTTTAAGATGCACAAGGCATCAGCAACATATTAGAAGTTTAAAAAGATTTCTCAGTTTATAGTGGAAGCTAGTAAGAGAACCGTGAGGAGAATTTTGGTGTTGTGATGATGAACTTCATTTATTATAATTTTTATGTTTTAAGATTTATTCCATGAAGGAATATATAGGAAATAGACTCTGAAATAACTCCCTTTGCCTTGGGGCTAGAAGGAATACTTAAAAATGAATTTGAAACCATATTAATTGTATCTAAAGCCTTTCAAGATTTCTCAATCTGCAGAACCATAAATTAGTAAGTAAAGAATTTATGCAACATACAATGTCTTTAAGCTTCTAGATATTGAATAAAGTTAAGTCCAAATTATTGACAATAAAGTAAAGCACGGCGTTATGTTGCAATAACTTCATATTTATTGGAATAAGCCAAATGAAGAACGCTTCTGGAGTGGCTCTCTTTGTTTTACTGATGCAAAGAACAGTTACCATAATTTATATGATATATTAAAGGAACTCATGTTTATCTAAAACAATGAGGGACACTTCTGGTATGTTCCTCTTGATGTTGTTATAGAAGATAATCTTCATTTATTATAAAACTTCTATTTTTTCTAAAATATTTGTTCCATGAAGAAGTTTAGATATCTGAAATAAGTCCCTTTTACTTTGGAGATAGATATTCCTTGCGTCAAAAGTCTTTCAATATTTCTCAAACCTCCGAACCATAAATTGGTAAGCAAGTGATTAATGCAACGTGCAATGTCTTTAAGCTTCTAGATGTTGAATTGAGTTGTGCAAAGTTGAGTCCAAATTATTGGCAATAAAGTAAAGCACGCCGCTTTGTTGCATTAACCTCCGTAAATTTATGACGTGCAATCGGTCGCCGAAACACCGAAATAAAAAGGTAAAATAAATCGAAAGAAAAACGAATGTGATTACAAAACCACACAAAATCAAGGTGTGTGCATTGTAATAAAGATATATGTTCATAATATGCAAATCGACGTTATAATTGTAGTATATAGATGTTATGGTTGATTTATGCGGTCGGCTCGTTTCTTATTTCTCACCACCGTGTCATCCGACGGGGCCGACAACAACGGAACAAAGAACCGAAAAGGGGAACCACGAATACGTGCGACATGTTTATTGTAATGAACCTACGAAATGTTAACAATTCAATTTAACTATGAAACGACGTTCCAACCATTTTTCTTAACGAGTCAATTCTAATGTGGAGCCATAGAACCAAAAATATTCTTCTGGCTTTTGGGAATTTTTACCAACAGGATCAAGATTTGATGGGTGTTCATCATGAGGTCACCATGCAATCTGATGGCACAACTTCATCTGCTTCAAAGGTGGTAATTGTGTAAACACAAGGAGTTTATTTAAACCATTAGCTAAAATATCAATTCGGCGGAAGCATCAAATTAGTCCGTCAAAGACCTGACTGCAGGAATAACGGCATCATTGACGACTTCCACGTCATCCCGAAGACATGGAATGTGTAAAATTGGGCCACCAAACAAGGTGTCTTCTGGTTTCTGGTGTTTATTTCGCCGTTTAATGTGAAAAAATGCCGACAGTCGTCATCTCCGGGGTGGTATCAATTAACAGCCCTCGGGATTGAAGGGGCCGCGACTGGCTGAGATGTTTTCAAGTATCGATATCGGTTTGTTGAATGTTTTGACACGGCGGCCATGTGTTTTCTGTTAGTTTTTGGTCGGGACCTCTTTCATGTCGTGCCGAAAACAGCGACCAAATATGTAAACGAACGAGATCCGACCAAAATAAAAACCCCACCTCAATATGAAACAAATGTTCAGGAAAGCTGACACTGCTGTTAAAAAATCGGTTTTGTTTATACATGGAAATGTTGGTTTCTTACTTATCTTACTTACTAATTATTACGGGGAATCCGACGTATCTTTGTTGACGGTGCTTTTTGTTTTTATAAATAATAGTTCCTAGTACGATTTATTTTTGTAGCACTCGTTTTATGATCATCTCAGGATTATCATGATTGACGGTTTACTTATACAACATCCGTTCCAAGGAAAAATGAACGACTGTTTTAGATCTCTTAAATTATTTATAAATATATCACATAAAATATTTGTGATTATTTACAGTTGCTGAAATAATCGGAGTAATTTAGTGTTTGTTGAATTCATTGATGGCACATGAATGGACTAGTGAGCGCTTGAACTTTAACACTTTAATTAGATAATCAAGTCAAGTAAGTGTGGTGCAGATGCTGGCAGATGTATTCTGGTTCATTCATGACTTGTCTTGTTGTGATCCATCATCTTTAGACATTAACAATTTAATTTTTAGAAACGTTTACTCAGTCTCAATGTATAAAATATTAAAATAATTTCTACTTATAATTGAAATATCAACATGTATTACTTTCATAATTTGTTAGGTTCAAAAAATAGTAACGAACCAAACTGAAGACGAAAACTTCACAAACATTTGGTTCCACCATCTAAAATTGACTTAAGTTTTAAGGATAATTGCAAGGTACTTATGTATACAAAAAAACAGTTCCATTGAGCCAAGAACACTTTTATTTTTTCTTGCGCACCGATGCATCATCGACCATCTGATCTCGATTTTCTTTGATATGGGCCGCTTTGAAAAGGCGTTTTAAAAGGCACACACACACCGAATCGATAGCGAACCAAAAGTGCCTCTATCATTTCAAGAGTCAAGATGGATTTTATCAGATTTTATAAATACCTTTAATGCAATGTTCTTGCTCTGTGGTCTTTGTTATTGTTTGAACCACAACAGGGTTAAAACATCTTCGGTTATTGACGTGTGTGTTGGTTTCAATGGACAACTTTTCACTGTTGTTTTTTTTTGTTGTTTAGTTAAATGCATCAGTGAACCGGATGGGCTTTTACCAAGGAAGGGTATCCATTAGTTCTTAAATACCGATGATGGATTTGTTTCTTTTTTAATGGTATCATTCTAATGGTGTATGAAAATAATGAAGTATTTAAGTGATCTTTTATTTAAGGTGAACGATCACGATCTGTTTCAGGTATCAGGCTCTAAAGTGAGATGATGATTGACCATTAAATTTGGCCCGGTAGAATATTAAATATAAGAATTCAGCGGTCTTAAAGTGCCGAGTTTAAAAGTTCCATGACTCTTGACAGTCAATTGAATTTGTCACATATATTTATCCTACAATACAACAGGCTAATAACATAATAAACATATAAACAGTTTAAGTGTTGTTTGTGTTACATTTAGTTGTTTGTAGCGTCAACTGGTTGTGTCGGGATATGAAATGGTTAATAACGGTTTAGACGTGTTTTGTATCTTAAGAGTCGGTAAATTGGTCCTGAATTGCACTGTTGACTTCACATTATCATTCTGGACATCCTGTCCGCGCCACGGCCTATATTTGTCTCTACACGTGGCCCCCCTGATATCAAATCAGTGCTAAAGTGATACTGGGACTTGTGTACACTGACAATCTTTTCAATTTAAGACAAGAACAAAATTTCGCCCCTTGCACCCAATAACTTTTGCGGTAATTTATCCCTGTCATTGTAAATTATTTCGGTTCCGCCATTGAGGGGTCGTCATTCTCAGGGCATTCAAAATCACACATGTATGTTTTCCGTTGTTTGGGATAGTTGCCCTAAATAAAATATTTCATAAATCACATTTAACACCCTATTGTTACAGTCAAGCCACAAACAACCGTAATTGTAACGTATAAACGTCATGTTTGGGATAGTTGGTCGCAGAAAATAACCACTAAACACGTTTATGCCAGTTTTATGCATTACTTTATAAAGTAAAAATAATATAAATTAATGTTCTTTGATTTTTAAATTTTATTTCATCATTGAGGCCATCCAAAACCGTGAATTTGCATACTTCGAATTGACCTTTAATTAAGACACAACCCTGTAGATAATAATCAAAGAGAAGGAACCATTAAATGGTTCAAAACGAGATTTAAATCGCGAATAATTTTGCGGATTTACGGTGCAGTGATAGACTAATACGTCGATGTATTTGCAGATAGAAATGTCAAACATAACAAATAATTCACCCTAATCGGAATTGTGAACCGCTCAATCAAATACCAAAAGCGGTTTCGAACACAATAATGGAGATGTTAGACTAACAATTCACTACAAATCACCCTACGGTGCTCTCTACACCCTGCTAGTTGTTAATGGGCCAGGGTGGAACTGAGGGATTATTCCAACCGGAAGCGTTCTCAATGAGTCTATTTGTTCTGTAAAGGATTAAAGAGGGCAATGATAAAATTGTTACTGAAGACCAACAAATACTAATAATCAGATTGTTCAAATACTTTTTCTGACCTAGTACTCGCAGGATTTTCTAAAATAAATAGATGTATGACTCTATGAACAGATTAAATTATGAAGAATGGATTTGGTTTATTATGTTGCTTGTTATAATTCTTAACAAGCCCGTAAATATATTTTAATTAATATTCCAATAATGATCGTGCACAAAAATGTTGTTTGTGCATCAATTGTCTGGATTAGCAGTGTAAATTACTAGATTTTCGTGGATACAGCCCTGCACGTTCGAATTATGAGTTCCATGACGACTCTATACACCCCAGATTAACACGTATGTTTAATAAATAGGCAGATTTGGCAGCTGGTATCGAGTGGAGAGGGGCATTTAACCCCCCATATCAGACCAATCAAACATTACATCCTTCCTTCAGTCACCTTCATCCGCAGTAACGATCTGGCCAATTGTCCCATCTATTGTTGTGACACAATACCAAAAACATTTGTAATAATATCGATGCGCTTTTGAGGTTTGCATAAATACACAAAATGTATTGTGGCACCAAACAGTGATTTCTGTGGGCTCGTTTTCCTTCGGATCGTGGCGAATTGCTGACTAACGGTTTGGACAATGGATGAAAATTGACGGGACTGGAACTTGGGGATGGTTCCGGGGGAATGGGAAAGTTAAGGCCAATCTAGGAAATGGTACACTCATGAGAAGATCAGATATTGAGACAAACAATTTCTTACTGGGTAAAAATATGAAAACTATCAATATCAATCATCATTAACTTTTTTCAATCAATTCTTCATACATCAAAAATGACATCCCAATTTCAAGTAATAATTTAATTAAATGTATTTTTGGGTGACTACTTCTTAATTTTTCCATTTCCGAAAATATTGTTTCAGAAACTCTAATTTAAGCAGATGAAAATGAAGTATTTTTTTAGATATTACATCAGCTATTGCATAACCCCCATGTTTCAATATTCCTAAAGATTAATTGATTTATTTTCGTCTTCAAAAAACTATTCAAATTGCCTTGATAAATATTAGCATACAAAATATGATGACAATAGAATCATAACTCACCATCAGTCGATTAATGTTAGTTTTTCTCGGTGCGTGGGTAGCGGTCATCCCAAATAGAATGATCAAACGATGTCGTATAAATTGGTGTCAATTTAAGAAAATAAAAATATATAGAACGCATTATTTATGTTTGTCTCCTGTCTGATATGGTACAATTAACGTAAGTAACAACCAACACAAAGTACCAACCAGAGTCGTACTACGAAGAGATCTTGATCTAAAATCCAAATTCCTTGAGCCCTAAAGAAATTTCAATTGATTCTGGAGGAAATTTAAATACGAAAAAACCAAATAAACAACCCTTCAATATCCATAATTCTTCTAGGATATTTTGGGAAAAGAAAAAACCTTTCTTCTTTGCAACAATGAGGGAAAAAACGTAAATACGGTTCTGGTAATGGTGACTAGTATCCCACGGGTCAGTTTGTGTACAAATATTGACCTCTGACTGATACATGCATTCCCATATTTTCCGAGATCTACCTACGCACAATTTAGCCCTCTTCTTTAAATGGGCTCATGCATTCGTTTCCTTCAATTGACTCCACCGTTGTTGTTTAATTGATCAACGACTGCCTTCTCCATTCATCACTCTTAATTGTACGCTTCAATTGCTATTTCGTAAACTGTTCGTTAAGAATTAATTCAATACTTTTTATGAACCCATTGTAAAACCGACGTCCTTTTTCTTTCGTTTTAGCAATATTGGTACAAACGTTCCTTGCCTGGAGACTCGTTTGTGAACAAATGAAGATCAAATCCAATGTAGTGGTGTGATGTGAAGAATCCGTATGTTTCGGATGACACTGGTATTAATTAATATATGGCAAATAAAATAGTTAAGGAGTGCGTAGGTAGATATTTAATGTGGTGCTACACTGGATAGTTTTATTGAACGTAGGTGTCGTCGCGGCTCATGTTGGCCTACAGGTCAATTAGACGTTAAATTAAATGTTGACGTGCTCCTTTAATATAATTCGACGGGAATCGGTTCAGTTCCTAAACGTTTCAGTCTGACTCATTCATTGGATAATTTGTTTTAAATTGTTTTAATCCATTAACTAATACTATTAATTAGTTAATATTAGTATCAATAAAAACCTTTTTGTTCCTTGTTTTTAAAATAAGATGAATAATAAACTTTTTAATTTCCAAAATTCGCCTTAAAGTGATGTCAGCCATTACCGTTGAAGATTTCTAAAGACATTTCTGGTTTTTATTTACAGTTTTATAATTTTGGACCATCTCCGAATATACGACAGGTCAATATCCCTCCAATCTTCTTGAATTGCTGTGCCTGAAAACAATTCTTCAGTCCCAACCTGTTCTAATATTTTGTAAACCGTTTTCGACCGAGATAATCTTCAAAAAATACCCGATCTTTGTTTATTGCCCTGACGTGTTTTGACACCGAAAACATTCTTCGAATATATCGATTCCGCATTAATTAGATTAATATTCTCCGCGATCCTTTCAATCACGGACACCAGTCATAGGGCCGTGATCCTTTATTTACCATTGACAAGTTAGAATTAAACCGAGCGTAGATGATATCGTCCTCCTTTGTTGTCCCTTCAATCCGCCGGATTAATCCACGGAATATTCGGGATTGGAGATGCAAATGAAAAAAAATATATAATCCCCCTAACGTGTTGATCACAGGTGTGGTATGCGCGCTGACATTTGACAAGATTCATCATAACAACGGCGAATCTTTAGGCCGTCACACATACGGGCTAATATTTATAAGCTGACACCTCATTAAAACGAGACTGAATCGCCGCTTTTGAGATGTTTCGGTGTAGTCGTACTCGTTTAGACCTTAAAGCGGATAATAAGCTGTTCAAAAGGATAGAGCCCAACAGATCTGCGAAAGCTTCCTAATCTTAAAGATATTAATAAACAAGATTACACATTAACTAAGTATCTTATCTACTTTAATTATTTCTTGGACGAACAATGTGGTCTAAGTACCTAAAGAACGAGGTAAATGGGTCATAAAATAATAAAAATTGACTTGTATTTAATTCATACTTTTTGAACGTTTAACTTTAATAATAAAACTTTATAACTTATTCGATAAAATAATTCCCATTGTAGTCAACACCCATTTGCCAATGTCCTACAAGGACTAGAACAAATCTGGATTTCTGAATCTGAAGACATGATCAGCCTCAGTTTTTACTTTCCCTTCAAATTTAAACACTTCTACGTAAAATATTTTACAATGACACAAATAAATATACAGAAAAGTATGGTGGATTATAGAACTTCTCATTTACGACTTTGAAACTTCTATTCTTCAGGATACGGTCAATTTACGATCATCAGACATTGATGTTTTGGACACCACCAATCACCAAAATGTTTTTTCACCAAGATTTTTTTAGTTACTATTTTGCCAGCTTCAAACCTATGAGAATTATTGATATTACCGCTTTTAAATTAACGAAACCAACATATTCATAACTTATTCATGCAATATTTTACCAGAACAATATAGAACTAATATTTACTATGTTACCTATTACTAAGTATTAAATTTAAGTGGCCTTGACTTAAGTTATTATAACTGTAATAAAATCTCTAGTAACTCTAGAATAAGTCACAACTATTATAACAGAAAACAATTTAGACATTTAATTCAGAATTGTAACTAATAATTTTGTTTGGTATATATACTGGTTTACATTTTAATCTTAACAGGTGACTTCTGGAGGGGTAATAAAACAAGTGAGAAACAGAAAAGTATAAAATTAAAAATATTTATTGTAAAATAAATATTTGTTAGATCATATTAATTTCCATCAATAATATTTGTGACCAATTACCAATTAAATACCCTTAATAAAAAAATTTAAAATGTTCATTGAAACCTACCCATTCGAAAAATTCTCACATGCGATTTAACAATTTTTTTAAACAGCCGTTATGATAATTTTCAGAAAATGACCCGTGCATAGATAAAACCTGAATAGAGAACACGATAACGAAATTGTATATATGTATTTATTTGTAAATAGGGTGGGCACATGCATTTAAATCCGCATTATCTGCACTTCAGAATCTGTGTTTTAAAAAACTGCAACTCAATACTTTTGTTGTGAATCTTTTATTTAGCTGTTTGTAGTAACTGAGATTATCGACAAGCTTGTATATTAGGGGTGTTCCATTACATAAATACACTGGTCTTCGTGAAAAACACCACGGAGCGACGAAATGCTTGTTGTTAAGGGGGTGCACGTTTATGGACAGCAGTTTATTCGAAAATGTATACAATTACAAACAGAACCATAACAGTTGCTCTTTTGGCTACTAGTTTTGGGACTATCCATTCAGTACTCAAATTACTTCGGCCCGGTTCACAGACTATAATTGAAATATTAGATTAGGTCAGATTATTGAGTCTTCCTTTAAAAAATATATTAGTGGTTAAAAGAGTGCTAATGGCGTAATCGTCGATGAATGGCCTGTAAAACAGATTGTGGGATTTTAAGATTGTTCAACGTCTTTCATCCTGTTTGTTTGATCAAATTTCCTTCCTTGGAACAATAATCAGAGTTGTGTTACTTTGACAGTTTATAAACTGAGAGGATTTTGGTTGAGGCGTATTGTGCAATTACTTTCATCCTGTTTTCTTATTGAATTATGGTTTTTTGAGAGGTTTTGTGGTAGTTTTCTCGGGTTTCACGACGCCACAAACTTGTACAATAACAATAAAGTCAAAAATTGTGAATAGATGTCTCAGCCTTGTTCTCCTTGACAGTATAAGGATTTTAGCAGAGATTACACATATTTGTCAGTATGATCAATGTCAATAATTATTTTAAATTAAACAAAAAATAGACTTTAGGTTAATCAAATGAAAGAATAATTAAGTAAGTTCTATCATTTGAAAAATTGATAAATTCCACAAAATGTTAAAGAAACTATAAGAAAGACGTCTGAAGATCGAAGTGTGGAAATCCTTTTCTGTAAACTGTAAACTGAAGTTTATAGTTTACTATAATTTCCCATATAAAATTTCTTTCAAAACCCAGCTGTTATAAAAATAATACTCAATTGTTATATCAAATTTCGTCACATTATTTATTGAAATGTGGTAAATTAAGTTAGGATATAAACATTAAAACTTTTAAGGTTAGGTAACAAATTGGAAATTTATCAATCAATTTACCCCCTTGTTAATGAGGATGAAGATCGTCTTCTATATTAAATCTCCGACGAATACCTTCCGTATCCAAACTTTTCATGATGTTCGCAATGGTCTTGCAAGCCAAATTAACCAAGTCTGAAACAACCACCTGTCAAAACCTCAACCAATAATAATCCTGGAATAGGACATACCTTCCAACTTTAATTCGCGTGCAATCAAAATAATTTCAAATAAGGTCGAATCGTCCATTTCCATGAAATCCTTGTCCCATTTTGAAATGTCGTCCGATCTTTTCCTTCCATTCTCGTTGTACTGTGGAGGTTGGGGTTGGTCGTTTTTGTGATGAATCATGTAGTCGATTATCTGAAATTGTTCGAGAACGTACTCTTTGACCTGAATAAATAATAATAATAATACCGATGCCAATTTTGGAGAAGAAACTTGAGGAAAATGTATTACTGCGTCGATTCCCTTTTTATTCACCAGGTCTTCAATGACGGGGGAACGTTTTGCAGCCTCGATGTCTATTGGGATAATGTCGCCCTCCATGCTCATTAGTTTCACGGTAGTCCCAGCCATCTACATTATCAATAAATTAAATTATTATAATTTGAATTCAATTAATATTTACCTTCGATACTGATACTGATATCCCTAAAAAAGTGCCAACAAAAAATAAATTTCGCTACCAACTTTTTTATCTTTTGAGTCATTTATGCAAGAAAATTATTTAACGCCATCTTTAGTTTAAATTTTAAAACATTAATTTAATTAAATTATTTCACCTAACCAAACCAAATATTTTAAGACTTGAACAATTTATTTATATTTTCCACATATGTACGCATATTACCAAATTTGCTTCTACATGAATTGAATCTTGCATTAAAATGGGATTATTCAGCTATATGTTTTGCTTTGCTTATTATTTTTAATTAATGAAAAAGTAAGTAATTTTATTTAATTTAAATTTAATATTTCATTTTAAATTAAATTAAACAACTTTTTTAATTATAAATTATATGAAACAATTATTTATTAATTATAAATTAATTAAAATAATTATATTTAATTTAAATTAATTTTAAGTTAAATAAAACGGTAATTTTAAATATTGTATATACTTTTCAGACAAAATCAATATTTTTATTATTTTTTTTTTGTTGGAAGTTGAAGTAGAAAAAACAGTTTGAAATATTTAGGTGCCTAAATTTAATATTAATAGAATTTTCCCTTATAGTAATTAACACAAATAATAATTATTATTATTATGTTGACAAAACATTTTTATTTTAAATATTTTTTGTTTTTTCTTTCTGTTTTTTTGAGTAGTATCAATTGTCTACTCTCTCTGACAGCTGAAGATAAAATGTATTATTTAATTGATAAGAAATTATGAATCATTTGGATGTAATATATTATTATTATTATAAGATATTCTTAAGAGTTTTATAATTTTTATTCTTAGTTTTATTGTCATTATTTGGTTAAAGTAAATAGTAAATTGAGATTTCAACCAACTAATTATTTATACAAAATAGTTTGAAGTAATTTTTTCACCTTGAATATTATATTTACATTTTCTTAATTTAATTTTTAAAATTGTCCTCACCTTTAGGTTAGAGTTAAACTATTGTCAAAAAGGGATTACCTTTTATACATGTCTTTAAAAGTTAATACGATTTGTTAATTGCAGCGTTTATTGTCAAATTAACGAAACCACATTTTAAAAACATAAATTTAACTTATTATTTTTAATTTCACTATTTAACTAACGAAAAAGTAAATAATTTTAACCAAATACAAAATTTACAAGTATAAAGAATATTTTTACTTTTTGTTGGAAGTTGAAGTTAAAATGAAAATGTGAAATTTGATATAATTTTTATTTAAATAACAAATTTTCTCCACAAAAATTCATACTATTTACTTTTTATTACAAAACATTTTAATTATAAATATTTTTTGTTACTACTCTGTAACTTAACTTAATTGATGAGATATTTTGAATCAATAGTAAAGTAGGATTTACACCAACTACATATTTTACACAAAATTATAATATAATATGCAAAGTTTGAAGTAAATTCAAAAATGAAAAACTTAATTAAAAAAATTATTATATAGAAATTTTTATACCAGTTTGTTTGTAACGAAATAAAAGATGTGTTACATGATATAGGAAAATTTATATAATGTTAATTCCAAATATTATTTTAGTTCCAAATATTTACTTCGTGAAACTGGTAGTCTAAAACATTTGATTGTTTTAAATATACTTTGAAACAATGTTCTAAATATAGTTTCAGTGACGAATGCAAAGCCTTGAACCTGATTAATTTGATTTACCAGTAAGAAGCACAAAATTCATAAAAATTAAACCAATGCTTAACATTCTAGCTGTATGCTTTACTAAATATTCCTGAAGAAAACTAAATATAACTTTTTAATTTCAAAATTAATTCATTAATTTTTAAAAAAATGTATGGAAGTAGAAAAGCTACTTGTTAAGTGGAATTTCTTGGAAAAGTTTTCTGTTTGCATGTAGCAAATTGTTTTAAATAATTTAGTACTATTTCCATATAATCTAGTAATATTGGATATAAAATAATCAATAAAACAAATATGTAGGGAATCACATAAATAATTTATTTCTCAATAATAATATATCATTGAATAATACTGTACAACTCTGCCTTAAAGCTAACATCACATTGAGAGTATCTTGTATACGAAGATCTAATTGTAAGTCTAAAATCACATGTACGTACATCATCCTCTTAAATAAATTAATCTCTATGTACAATTATTTACAAAATAAACAATTTCAGTCTGATCTCCCTAACTTCTCGGACCGAAGCTGATTTGCTGATGGTACATGGCCGCCTCCGGACTCGCCCTCGGTTCCGGCGAACTTGAGGTGGAGGTGGGCGAGAGGGCGACATTCTGCGGCGGCATCATGGGATGTTGCAGCCTCATCGCGTTCTGGTACAACTCGAATTGCGGCCGGAAATATTCGGGCGAGGTATTGATGAGACGGTCCAAACCGAATTGGGATGGCATGGCTTGCAGAGGCGTCGGTCTCGGGATGATCGGGATCGTCGGCGGTGCGTTCTGCATGTACGGATAACGGTAGGCGGGCAGGAATGGAGCTGCGTAGAACTGCTGGTACGGATGGTACAGGGTCATGCTGCGTTTAACCGCCGCCATGCGGGACCTGGAGGCGGCCGTGGAACGTCTACGCAGCTTGCCGGTGGAGCCGCCGATGAAGACGTCGTCGGCACAGGGGTCCAACATCCAGTAGTTGCCTTTGCCGGGGTCGTCGTAGTGTCTGGGCACTTTCACGAAGCACTTGTTCAGACTTAGGTTGTGTCTGATCGAGTTTTGCCATCCTTGCTTGTTGTCCCTGTAGTAAGGGAAGTTCTTCATGATGTACTCGTAGATGCCGTTCAATGTTAAACGCTTGTTCGGGCTGTTCGAGATTGCCATCATGATTAAGGCGTTGTAACTGAACGTCGGTTTTTCTTTCGACTTGTCACTTTCCTCTTTGTTTTCGACGGATTTTGAACAATCTAAGGGTGAGGTGCCGGTCACGTCCAGATCTTCACAGTCCGATTCACTTTCCACATCGATTTCGATGTTGTCGTCTTCTGGTGGCGGCGAATTGGCTTCCATCGCCACTTCGGGGAGCAGCGAACTGATCGAGAACGAACACTTCGGTGCTTTTGGCCTGGCTGGCACATCGAGTACGGTCTCGTCTTTGTTCACCATTTTAACGTCACTGTTCATCACACGATGCACTTGCACAAATTATTCTATTCCAGATCTGTGTGTTGATGTTGCTCACAGCAGAACTGAACCTCGACTGAGTTTCGGAGTGCGTAGGAGAGACTTTTAACGACGGCTCCAGGTCAAATTGTATACCGAAAGTTTCGGCCAATGATGCGACGGCCACGCCCCACGTCCCACCCCTAGGCAAGGGTCTACGGTTGTTTGCTGACAAGACGGGGTTTGTTTTGTTTGTTTTTGTGTCGGACGCCGGCAACATTTGGTAACACTGCGTGGTGTCGTTTTGTCGAACTAAATGCGGGCATTCTTCGGATTGGGAGATGTTTATTATTTAAATTCGTCAGCCACCTGGTTACTCCATGCGACATGCGAATTTAATGTATTGATTTCGTGACGATCGATTTTAAATTGTTAAGGACAGGGTTCGACAATAGACAATTGGTGTTGGAACAGAAGAATGGGGCACGACTTCTTGAAAGGCTACTTGCACTGTAACAATGATGGTTTTTGTACTACTGGTTGTTACAGGAGGCTTAGAACAGTAATTGATAATACATTATTATTCTGCTGGCAGATTGAGTTCCTTGAACAGTCAGAAAACTGCTTTGTTACTTTTAGAAAACACTTAAGGAATTGGAAAACGTAAACGAATTATTATTACTAACTAACTAACAACCAAAAATTTGTTGATGACTGTTTCTTCAAATATTAAAGAAACTTTTAAATTAACTTCTACTTCTTAATATTGGATAGATCATATCATACTTTCAATATTATTCATATAACATGTTTATTCACATTTTCATAATAACTATTTTATTATGAATAACTAATTTAATAATAATAAATTAGTACTTAAATACTTAAAAAATAAAAATTTCCAAAATTATATAAAATTTAATATTTTATTATAAGTAGTAAATTAAGCAATATTAAATTAGTAAAGGTGTACTTTTTTGAATTTTTTTTATTAATAATTTATTTGATTCTAAGTTTACAATAAAATCAAATATTATAAAAATAAACAACATACTATTTAAAAAAGTATATCAATCAATCTTTTCTTTTACTTTTTATGTTTTATTTAATCTTTTGATTAATAATTAATTTGATTCTAAAGTTTACAATAAATTAAGCAATAAAATCAAATTTTACTAAACTAAACAACATAGTATTTAAAAAAGTATATCAATCAATCTTTTCTTTTACTTTTTATATTTTATTTAATGTTAATTTTTTGTTTAATCATTAATTTGATTTTAAATAATTAATTCACAAAAAATAAAATTTCCAAAATTATATAAAATTTACAATTTTATAACTATTTTATTATAAATAGTAAATTAAGCAGAATTTTCAAAAAAAGTCAAACAATATTATATATTTTTAAATTTTTTGTTTATAATTAATTCACACAAAATAAAATTTCTTTGAATTAAAAATTGTTGTTTTGAAGAAACAATCAATATATTTTTCTTTACTTTTTATGATCATAATTTTAAAAAACTATATTTCTTTTTCACCTTATACCAAGAATATTACTTATAGAAAAAAAAGAAATTTCAAATAATCAGTTTTCTTATAAATAAATCTAATAATTAAATTCCTCAAACAACTTACTATTGTAATTGTCCATTTATCCAGAAATTTAATTTATCACACCTTAATATTTATACCTAGCTACGTTTAATGCCTTCAGTGACATCTTTTACATCTGAATTGAACTAATAGTTTATTGCTTGAATCATGGACTACCTGGACTAAAAGTTATATAAACATTTATAATAAATGATTTATGATTTATAGATTTACGATAATTAACATTTCCGTGTTTATATCTATTTGTTTATGTTTTAGTATAAAATGTTTACTTTCAAAGTTAGTCCCAAAATATTTTGTGTTACAGGTAAATTAATTTATTATTATATCTAAAATAATAAAATAATTATGTATATAATATATATAATTTGATTTTTTCTTTCAATATTTAATAGAAGTTTTGCAAAAATTTTTATTTTATAAAACTAAATCCTTTAAAAAATTAAAATTTAAAGTATGGTGAATTCAAAAATGTTTATATATTTCGAATGATATTTTTTTCTTAGTGTTTGTTTATTTATTTTGTAAATATTTAAAAAAAATTGTACCATATTAATCATTATTATATTTGCATATTGGAAAAAGTATTTTTTGGGATAACTAAATTAAACATTTCCCTCCTTGTACGTAATGCAAATAATCTTTTTGGACCTGGTGACAATTTTTCTTCAGTACCAAGACCCAGAACTAAGTTGTAGCTGTTAAACCTAGCGAAGCAGTACTCAAAAAAAGACTTGACCTCAGAAACAACTCAGAACTGAGATTGATCATCTCTTTGGTTCCAGGAACTTGCATGAAAATACATTTGTAGAATTTTCAGGAATCGATATCCAAGTGTACCGTAACTCCTTGAAAATTTAATTACAATCCTCCCTCTGTCTTTCACATATTGGTTACGATTGAATTACTGGACTCGCCATAACTAGAATGAAAGAGTTTCCTAACAATTTTGTATTAATATTATATTGTAATATTTTGTTGTATATCTACATGCGTTACTCATAAATCGTTGTTTCTACAAGCTAATTGTTCAGAAGATCAGTTTCTATTTATCTCTTGAGTGTTCTTAAAGACATACTCAAGCTTCATCTCTTTGTTCAGATTCATCAATCCACGTTGTTCAGGCTTCAATTTGCTCACTAGGTTTAGGTAATTCATTAAAAAATAAATAATTTTAGCTAATAACTTTTAGTACATTTTATGAGGAGAGAAACCTGTCAAATTTTTATGAAGATAATAAATATGTATGAAATAAAACTTTTAACTTTTCTGATGTACAGTGACTTACAATAAACAAATATTGTATTACAAAATTGATTTACAATAAGCAAATTACATTAACTTTTTAGGTAGAGAAAATTAATTTACCTAATAACAATGTTTAGTAAATAAAGTATTTTTCTAGGGAAAGTCACTTTGGATCAGGACAATTTACATATTTAATAATTCATTATTAAATCTCTTAAGCTAATTTAGGTAATTTTTTTTTTTTATAAAATTAAATATAATTTTTTTAATATAATTAAATTTATATCGCCTAACCAAGTTACAGAGACATATTTTAAAGCCTGATTAATTTTGGTGTTGATATCTAATGGAGTCGTGTTAATTCAACAGAACCCATTTCATTTAATTACGCATCTAAAACCTGGCGCTGAGACATTAATGTTACATCCCGTCCATGATTTACAATCATATTTAATAAGTTTTTTGTGCACTTTACGGCGGGGGCAATAAATAAAACGATGCCGGTTAGTTAGAGCTAGCCAGAAGTAGCTGGCTAATAAAAAATGGGCGTAAAATCGAAATAAAAATCACATAGGAGTCGAGTGTCAATTAGATGTTGAACTTGAGCGTGGAAACATCTGCTCGGAAACCGCCGAAGTGGCCCCCAATAAGCTGCCAGTAAATAAGGGATGGTTAGTCCCTTAGCTACCAATAACTATAAATATTACGCAAATTGTAATCTGAATCAATGTATATAGCTGAAATAAGAGTCCGTGGCTCGGATGACCCGCGTTTCCGACATTATGGGGGTCATCGATGGGAAAATGTACTTTTATTAGGACATCAAACACACTTAATGTGTTAACGTAACGTCGCGACGATGTTTTATTTTGTGTGTGGAGAAAAAAATTATTTAATATTATCCCAAATTTATAAAATATTAACGTGAATGGGAAAAGTTGTTCAAGTTTTTCATATATGTGAAACAAAGATGTTAAAAATAGTATAAAAAATTATTTTAACGATATTTCTTAGGTTATTTTAATTATGTTGATTTTAATTTAAATATAAATAATTTATTGAAAAATTTATATTATTATTTGAAACTTAAAAAATAATAACAAATACTCTCAGTAATTTTAATTATAAAAATAAGGATTTTAATTAATTAATATAAATTAAAATTCAATATGGTTTAACCTATAATAACTACAGTGGTGGCCATAATAAAGATATTTAAATGTACACTTTTAACAAGAAAATTTCATAAATTGCTCTACATATGAGCGATAGTGTATATTTAAAATATGAATTTTAGTACTTGAATCGATCTAATTTTATCCTTTAAAAATTTGCGTAGTCCTTCATTTTTCATGGGACTTGCTGAAATTAGTTCAAGGACTTTGAGAAGATGGTCAGTGGATGGGGGTTTGAAATATTGTTTAATTGGAGTTATTTAATCAGATTATCACTTAACGAATTTGTTTATCTGCGAATATCTGTTAAAATCCCAGGAATAACAACATTTTTTGTTAAATATCCTCTGTAATCTATCTTCTTATGTGCCAAATCCGAATCGTTTTACAAAAAACCTTTCGAATTCTGAAAATCGAAGTCACCCGCTAAACAACAACACTCATTCAATTAAACTTAAGTTTGTCCAAATCAGATTATTTACAAAGGAAACAGTTAAAACCGCACAACTAACAAGACACAGTTCGTCGAAAACTTTTTGTAATCCGTGGATAATCGCGATAAGTCCACATCGGCTTTCCGAAAACAACACCGTAATCCAACGGGCCGATATCAGTACCTGTTGTTATTGCATTTGTTGGATTGCCGTAAATAGTTATTAACTTCTTGAATATATTTGGACAAGATTAAAGTTCGGCACCGTATGATCTCCGGCTAAGCAGATCAACTGCCGCACAAAAACGTTTCGGTTCGCATCGATTGTCCTCGGCCAAGGGCTAAGGATATTAGTGTAATCTGGAGATTTCTCAAAGAGATTACGGAAAGGGCATACGCGATATGGGCAGTATGTTTCCACTCTCTGCGGTAGGTATTTCGAGATATTATCTAAAATGCCTCATTATTGTTAGTTTTGCTGTAAATACCAGCATATCGACGACGCGACAACCGTTTTCGTTAATGGGAAACTATTCCTTTCGTGTTCGACATCTTCTTCTTAGGGATCGAGCGCACGGGGTTGGAATGTTCAAATTAGGGCTGCGTTTGTGATCGTTTATTAAATTGACTGACGTTGGTTATGGCTCTTTTATCCGATCCCCACTGTTGATTATAAAAATATGCAATTTTTACTAGTTTTACAACCGCTTAAAATCGGGTGAATTTCGTTGGAATTCGTAAATTAAGGGTTTATCGGATTAACGACATTTTTTAATTAATTGGATTTATTTGGGGGTGAAATTCTCAAAGAGTGTTAAAGGTGGTCGGAAATGAATATGGACCTAAATGTCTTCATTAGAATTATTTGTTGAATGTTTATTTAAATCAATCTAAAATAAAATAATAAATATTTTAAATAAAATTAAACATGTTAATCGTTATTTTTAGAAATTGTAAAATTATTAATAAACATGATATTTTGCCAATCTATAATGTTTATAGATAGTTTCTATACATAAATGAATAAATTTAAAAGATTTATTAAAAAACTATTAAAATCAGTACACAGTTAAATAATAAGTTATACATTATTTAATTTATTTGAATTATAAAAAATTATATTTTAAAATAAATTGATTCGTCAGTATAAATTACTTTAAGAAATGAAGAAAAAAAATGTTTAGTCATATTTTTGCCTGTTAAAAGTTTATATAAGAATATTTGGTATTAATTCAAATTGAATACACAGATGTATTAAAAATTTGTAATGAAATTAAAAAAAATGATTTAACCTCTACATTTCAACTAATTTTTATCAAATTGTATTTTATAAAACAATTTTACATACAATATGGTCAAAACGGGATGCCCTCATAAAATTTGTATTTTTTGTCTGATTTTGATATAAATTTAGAAGTAAACAAATAATTCTTTAAAATTATTTAAATTTTGACCCCCGTTATCTTCTAAACCATAAAAGTTACAAAAAATTAGAGCCTACATAAAATATAAATAGAAATTTTTTATACTATCAAGTAATGGCAAAGATTTTGCCTGAAGAATAAATGAAAAACTGAGATGAAGGGGACCTTCCTAGTAAAATTAAGAGTTCATCTTTGGAGAGCATTTTTTAAAGATATCTAAGAACCAATTTTTCAGTGTCGGAAAAAATTAAACACTTAATAATTATAAAATTATTTTAAATTAAATAGAATCGTTTTTTTAATAAAATGGTTATGTTCTTTTAATTTGTTTATATTTTGAATTTTTATAATTAAACGATTTAAAATTTAAATACCTCTTCAAGATAATTATTTTTGTTTGACTAATTTGCAAAAAAATTATTGTTAACGTTCATAAATAAAAAATCAATAAATCAAATAGTTGTGAATATTATTTAATTATATAATTAATCACACCACAAACAAAATACCACTTTACATAAAAAACAACACGTATATTAATTACCTGTTTATACAATGCTAATTAAATACAAGGTGATTAAGATAACTGTTTTCCTTACAACAATAAAAACATAACCGCAACTATACCGCATAAAACAATAAGAAATGAAAATTGATAATTTATTCGAGTCACTGAAAACATGAATAACTGTACAGGAGGAAAAACCATAACAATTTCATGAATATAGCCAATAATAAAATTGAAAATAAAAATACATTCATCCGTCGTCGTACCGGTTTTCCTCATTATTTTGATTCTAATCTGACAGGGCTTGTAAAACTGATCCGGCCATTAATGATGATGCAACATAAAATTTACAACATTATAAATTATTTATGTTTTTAGTAAATAGAGATGCACGGAACTACTGTTAATTAAATTGGAATGGAACGTTAAAACTAAGCTGGCAATAAAATTTTATTCGATTTTGACTAATATACTGAAATCTAGGCATAATGCTTTTCTGGTGTTATTGGGTTTTGTCGATTAACTTAATTAATGTCAACGTATAAAATGTTAGTTTTTTTTTCAGTGGTGGTCATTATTATAGCAACTTTTTAAAATGTTATTTTAGCCATAACTTTTTTATTTAATGTTAACTATTAAAATAATATTAATTTACTATCGTTGTTTGGTAGATTTATAAAAACTATTATTCTCATGCTATAAAATGTTATATACAGTACAAAAAGAATCCTGAAAGAGACCTCATGTGCAATAGAGACAGTAAGTCTCCCACCATGGGACAGACTTCTATTATCTCTGTCATGAATGATGTCCCTCTCTAAATTCCGACGAGTCAAACGCTTTTCCTACTGTATATTTTTCTGAATTGTGTGGACATAAACATAGCAACGTTAATTTTGAAAGAGATTTTTAATCATTAAATCTATGCTATTTAAATTAACAGTAACACTTTGTATAATATACTTTCTGTTTCATAATTTTGGCTCATCTCAGAAGTAGAGAATCTCCCATTTCCCCAACGTACAAGTGTATATTACTTCAAACTTGAATTACCGTGATGAGTCCATTTAAATTTGTAAAAATTTTTGTCGAATTTAATTATAAACGTGATCCCCATATTTTCAGAAGGGTTGATGCCTGAAGATTTGGTCGGGATGCTTTGATCTTTTAACCAATCAGTCACAATTTTAGATATGTGTTTGGGATCATTTTCATGTTGTAAAACATTCATTTAAGAGTATCATTTCTTCAATATTCTTCAGGAGAGCTTTACCCAGAAGAATTGAAGCCATCCCTATAACATAATTGAATCCCCACGGGGAAAAAACAAATTTTTTGTGTAATTTTGTCTTTTTTATAAATTAAATTAAAACTCGTCCCCTCTGTTCTGTGACTCAGTGAATGTGATCCCAAGCAAATCAAAGTTGAATTGTCACCTTTTTAGTAGAAACCAGGGTTTTTCATAGAGGTCTGGGGTTAAAAAATACTCACCCCCTAATCACCTTCTCACAGTCCTTGAATTAATTTCATCAAGTCCCATTTCCTCCAGCTCAGTTGACGATAAGATTGAATTGTTTTTTGACATTTGCTTGATCCAGTTATTGATTTTTTCAAATTTTTTGAGGTCAGACATTTATTTAGTAGCTACCACTTGTCCAGTTTCTCTAAATTATTTAATAATACTTATATTTTACTGAAACTGAAATTTGTTATCATTTCTTGAAGCACCCACCCAAGTTTTATAATGATTAGAGGCCAGTTTTTAGAAATTAATCCAATTTTTCTACTATTTTTTTTTATTAAAAACTGACATTTTGTCGAAAATTATTTATTATGCTTTTTCCAGTAGGGTATATAAAGTCAGTTTTACAAGTACCAAACAATGAAATACAAAACTTATGGGTGAATAATCTTTTAAAATCATTTTATGTCGGGAAAAAGAATTTGTGAGATTTAGGGAGACTTTTTTAAAGAATAAACCGATGTCTTAGATAAACTTTTTGTTGTGTATAAAATAATCAAAAACAATAAAAGAATTCATTTTAATTGTGAATGTCCTAAATTTTAATATTTACTCGTAAAATTATTTTAATATTAATAAGTATTGTTTTGACTAATTTTTAGACACAAAGTTACATAATATATATATATATATATATATATATATATATATATATATATATATATATATTAATTTATTTTATAAGTGTCAAATAATCAAATATTAAACTTAAGGGTAGTTAATCTCGTAAAATCACTTTGTACAAAATGGTATTTCTGGCATAAGATTAAATTGTTTTTTGACATATGAATGACCCAGTTATTGATTTTTTCAAGTTTTTCGAACTCAGACATTTCTTTTCGTAGATACCATTTGTCCAGTTTGTCTAAATTATTTAATAATACTGCGAACAATTGACTTAATTAGCAGTAAACTATTTGCCATCTTTTCTTGTTTCTCTGATAAGACAATTATAATAAGCAAAAAACCACTAGTAAATAATGGATTTAAACTCAGATAGAGTAATAAAAGACCATAAAGTAAATAGTTTCCATAATTTTGTCCATTGATAAAAAAGTACGTAACTTTTTAAAGAAATAGTGTCAAAAGTACCTTTTAGGCGACACTGTATTTTTTATTTATGTTATAATTGAGAACCCAAATTAATTAATCTATTTATTGTTAGATTGGATTGGCATTGGAAACGAATACGATTTTGAATAAGTGGTGTAATCGGCTTGTTTGGTTTTGGAAATGTTTTCCGAAAACAGACAGGTATTGTAGGCGTGCACGGTGCAAAATATAATTGTCAAAGTCATCTGTTACAAGCAATATAAGGTCGACAAAGAGACGAAGTTGCACAACATCTGCCCTTACAGGAAACGTCCACCCATGACAATAGACCACTAATCTCCTTTTGGCACGAGTAGTGCTATGCGGAAAAAAATCAACCACATGTCGCATCTCTTGTTCGTCGGTTTGTAAAACTGATTGTTGCCAGTTTTGGATGTCTTAACTTCGATTTTATTGCTCCAGTTCGTACCGGACCAGCCTCCTTTGTCATGTAATTATCACATTGTCGGGACGTTTTGTGCTAACGTAAAGATCCTTGGAAACCAACAATTGCTGTTACAATTATCAGTTTTTGTAACGTCCCCTCGTCGGTGATTAATCAATGGCCCAACTCCGGCTCCAGCCGGCGCAGATAAATTATGCGAAATCAATTAAAGCCCGCAAAACTCATTTTTCGCCGGGAATCCGCGTACGCGGGGGTGTTTTATTGTAAAAATAGCCGTCAGCAGTTTGGAGCCGTTCGTCGTTAAACACACGCCCGACTTTTTCTTTGTTTCGTCGTCGGCCTCTTTTTTTTTTTTCGTCCGTGTTATTTTTGCGAAGCGTCTGTGTTCGCGTTCCATGTTGCCGACCCTCGGCGGACAGTAATTGATTCAATAAACGGAAATCACGCCCGGCAACCCTCACGACGCAAAACACACCGATATCACTAGACTCAAATAAAAATAAATATGGTACGGGTTTCGGGAAAAAGGCGATTTTAACAACACATTTCCACACTCTTTGCGGGGTTTTTGCAGGTCGCCTCGTTTATTTGAGTTCTGCGGAGGTTTCTACTGGGGATTTACCGAATGCACATAAATAAACATTTTTATAATATTCTGAGTGTTTCCTGAACTTTATTATTAATTTTTTCATTCATTTATTTTATTAAAATTTGTTAGCTCTTTGATGATTTTTGAAAAACCACTATGTAAAAGCTTTAAATAGTGTTTGCTAAATATAGGGCAGAAGTTTAGGGTGTTATTCATTAGTTCATTTTCAGAACATATTCATTCCTGATAGTTTTTGAAAAACCTCTTTGTTCCATATAGAAAGACGATGACGTTTTTCAACAAAATTTATTAAACGTTACAAGAACTACAAATAATTAGTTAGGACAACAATTTAGGGATTTATTCATTAGTTTATTTTCAGAATATTTTATGATTTAATTTTTTTTTAGATAAATCTTTGTGTATAAGAGAGAAAGGTAATAATATTTTTTCAACAAAATGTGTTAAATATGATAAAGAATAGTACATAGTATTTGCTAAATATATGGTAAAAATTTAAGGTGTTATTCATTAGTTCATTTTCAGAATATTTTGTATCTAATGGTTTTTGAAAGACCTCCTTGTTTCATGGAGAAGGACGATGTTTTTCACCAAAATTTATTAAATATAACAAGAACTTTAAATGGTATTTGCAAAATATAGGGAGAATTTAAAGTGTCATTCATTAGTTTCCACAATATTTAGTTCTTTGGTGGTTTCTGAAAACCCTTCTGAAATCCGAATTTACCCGTAAGTAAGAACTATTAAATCAAGGAAGTGTTATGAGATACATTATGTTAGAACCCTTATTAAAAATGGACTCCCAATGCCTATTTAACCATTTTTACTCCGTTTGTTTCCCACCGTATTTTCGGCATCATTACCGGTCAGATACGTAGATAATCCGTAAAAAACAACCGGGCGAGAAAACGAGAAGGAAACTTGATATCAATGGGCTTAGGGGCTCGCGTGGAGCCGCGGGGGTCCCCCCATTTCGGTCGCGTCTCTCGCAATTATTCGGTATTTATTTTAGATTTAAACGCGGCACGACAATAGTCGGGGCGACGTCGCTTTATTAAGTACGACGGCACTCCCGCGTTTCGGCCTCGTGTCAACTGTTTTGGGAACGTGATTACAAATAGAAGCGCTTTTTATCCGGCCGGCATGGAGAGTTAACGAGGGTGTTGTGTATTTTATAAACAAGACTAATGACACAATGTCCGTTGGGTGGAACATGTGTCTCGCCCCGTGTGTCTGTGTCATAAAGAATAAATGTTTTTATTACCATTTTTTTGTCCCATCTTGCTTATAAAATAAATAAATAATTGTATATCGTTTAAGTTAAATAATGATTTATTCAGTTTTAAATCGTCCTGACGTGTCTGGACATGGTTTTATATTTTGCTGAAACTGAAATTTGTTATTGTTTTTTGAAGCACCCAAAGTTTTCTAATGATTAGAGACCATTTTTTAGATATTAATCCAATTTTTATACTATTTTTTTTATTAAAAACTAACATTTGGTTGAAAATTGTTTGTTATGCTTTTCCCAGTAGGGTATATAAAGTCAGTTTTACAAGTACCAGGCAATGAAATACAAAACTTAAGGGTGAATAATCTTTTAAAATCATTTTATGAAGGAAAACAAATTGTGAGATTGGAGGAGACATTTTTAAAGAATAAGCCGATGTCTTAGATAGATTTTTTATTGTGCATAAACTAATTAAAAACAATAAAAGAAATCATTTTAATTATGAATGTCCTCATTAAGAAAACATAAGTTGATAAATTTTAATATTTGGTCGTAAAATTATTTTAATATTAATCAGTATTGTTTTGGCTAAATTTTAGACACAAAGTTACACAATATGTATAATGATTTATTTTTCAAGTATCTTAAAATCACTTTGTACAAAATGACATTTCTCATTCATTTTTTGAAAGATTAAATCTATTCTCCAGAGGTTTTTTTATTCAAAGTAAAAAAATTAGTTGTAAACTTTTTATTATCCTTCATTTTGTAATAAATAAGTATTGCTGTGAAAAAATTATTGTTGATTTATTTACAACATACGTTTATTAAATTGAGCATTTGAATACCCACCAAAAATATGTAAAAAAGTATAAATAAAACCACATAAAATCAGATTGAACGATAAAGCGTAAGTAGCGGCAAGATTAAGATGTCACCGACTTATTTGTGTCGGCAAAGCGAAAAAGGTGCACGGCCCGAACCACAGAACACCTCCATTTATTTCTGCTTAGTGACGTTTCACATTCGCCATGCAGATTACCGGATTGCACGTGACAAATGCCGCCGGACCTTTTGTCGATTATCGGCATAAAGTTAACTAAAGAACTCCTTGCACCTTGCTGCTCTGCATCTCCGTGCGACAATGGCAGACTCAAAAGTCAATTATTGGTCGGACAATGGTTTTTTGGCTGTGTCATCGGCTCGTCAAAATCGTACCTAATCTATTCCGTTTTTCTGTGCGAAAGCCCAAAAAGCCAATAATCGGATCGATTTGTTGACATGTTTTCGGCCGTGGAATCGGTCGAGTGGAAATGGTGTTCGCACGAAAATATTTTGTTGTTTGGGGATGTGGGAAAAGGCGAGGACGCATAATGGGTAGGGTTGACTTTTCGAAATTTTGCATTTGTGGTGAGGACCACCAGTAATGCGGGACTATTTCCCAATGGGTTAATAAAGTTACTCTTTACAAGTACCAGACAATCAAATACGGGCTTAATGGATTTTTAAAATCACTTCGATATATAAAGAAATATGATCAAAGATTAGATTGTTTTACCACACACAACTTCGTAACTATTCAACTTAAGTAAATAATTTGATACAGTTCATTTTATTCTAGTTCTGATTTTATAACTTTATTACTTTCCAGCTTAGTGCTTATTAAAATATCTGTTACTTTTACACACAAAATTGTGCCAATTCAATCATTTGATGGACTAATATATTAAGTAACTACTTGATATAGTCAGACATTCTCATAATTTATTGGATCAGATGAAATAAAATCATCAATATTTTTATGGAATGGACACTTCTCTTTTTTGAAAGATCTCATTTAACAATTAATGTTATTTATAAAAAATGTCCTGCTCAAGTTTTCTATTTTCTTTACTATAAGTAGTTTAGGAAGAGATTTAAATTATCTATCATTATTTAATAAAATTAATATTAAATTTATTTTTCAGATCGTTATAACTTAATGAATCATATTATATATAAATATAATATAATTAAATGCATATATATAATTAATATATAATTAGTTCTGTAAAATAAAATTATTTTTAATTAGTTAATTAACAATTTAAAATCGTTAATAGGAATAACTCGTAAATTTAGTAGCATTTAATATAAATTATTAAAAGTCTTAATAATTATTACAACATAATTTGAAAATTTTATTTTGAAAAATTTTAAATATACAGTAGTGGACATTATTATAAGAACTGAAATGAACTGGTCATAAATATAACAACTTTAATTTCGGATGATTTTTGATGATTAAATCTGAGTTATTAATACTAGATTAGTTTTCACGTTGAAACACATTTATTAAAAGGATTATTTCCTTAATATATGAAAACAAATTGTTGTTTAATAAATATACAATCACTCTACTGTCACTCCTTGGCAGAGGTGTTTTCAAATTTGTTTGCTCCCAGGAGCTTAAATGGTTCCAAATTGACAAAAAAAAATTCCAGAAAATTTGATCTCTTAACATTATTTTAACTTTATTTTTCCCCGAGTAACAAAATTCTAAAGAACGAAAGAAACTTATCCTATATTATTTCCATACGAATCTTAGAATCTTCGAGTTACATTAAGAGCTCAAATTTTCAGGGATTTTTTTTCTAATTTGGAAATATTTAAGCACCTGGGAACAAGAAAAAATCGAAAACATCCCTGCTAAGGACCACTCTAATGTACTTGTATCAATCTAAGGGAGTCTAGGGCAGAAGAATTGAATCATCCCCATATCATAATTAATAATAATTAAATCGCCAGCATGTTTCACTTTGGTTATAACAAATATTTTGAGTAGTTTTTCCCAATAGGATGTTTAAATTAAACAGAACCATATTTTTTATAAATCACTGAAAACTACTCATTTACACTATTATATAGTCCAGTGAATGTAATCCTAAGCAAGTCAAGAAATATCTGAAATATATGGTGAATGAACTTCATGTCTAATGCGATATATGGTCTTGTGCTCTCATGAAGAGGCCTTTTCAATTGACTTTAAAGACTTGTCTATGAGTAAGAATTTCATGAACTTCAATCAGAATCAATTTGTCAATATAAAATTTATTGAAGTCTTTCCTAATACTTGTTCCAGGCTTCCACCAGTGGCCCAGATGGGTGAGAATTGTCATAATCAACTTCAACATGAATTGGCAATTGTCAATGGTCTCACTTTATGTGGAATCCTTTTGTCCAACTTTTTGATGAACTTTTTTGCCTCTTTTTAATGGTTGATTAATTACAGTTTAATGTCTGCTTATATTCAAACATGTTGATAGAGGATTTTGCAGGAGAAATTGATTTTTAAGTTGGTACGGGTTTCAGGATTTGTAATCTATGTATTTTAATGAAACAATATATAATTTATTATATTTTTTTATTTTATTGTTTGGTAAATCCATTGATTTATCAAATTTTCTAGTTTTCGATTATTAATAAGTGATGGGTATTATAGTAACTTTGTTTAAAATTTGTTTTACAGATAGTACATCCCACATTAATATTTATTTATAGCTATGTTAAGCAAATAGTGAACAATTTTCCTGCATGTCGTTGTAACATTCCATTTAACCGAAAATGTTCCTATAGTGAAAAGACCTAATAATAATAATTTACATTTCTTTAATTATAGCTAATTTGCTGTATGAATAAAGAAACGTCCAAGAATTGACCTGACGTCATCCCCCTGATTACCCTAAGTATAATTTCACTTGGTAAAATATGTTTATATAAAAATAAATTAAAAAATTCGATAAACGTGTTTGACGCGATAGAAGGCTTATATCTGGAGACAACCGGGTATTATCGTAAAAATTATGCAAACAACGTGCGAATAATAACCAGACTCGCCCAAAATTCAATCGTTAATATTTATTTTGGTACATAAAAAATTGTGCTAGACTATGCGCCAATTGTTATCACTAATTAGAGGCAAAGAAAATGCAAATGAATTACGACTAATTGGTGTGCCGTAACCTTCCTGTTTTCACGTGTCGACGACATGCATATTCGAATTCGTCTCTAATATAAATATTGTGCTAAAAAATCAACTTGCGATAACAGTTTTTGTATAAATTAGTTCAGAAGTTAAACAAACTGAGCAATTTTTACGGGAACGATTAAATCCACGCGTAAAAATACTGATTACAGAGTACAATGTCGGAAATGGGCGATTTGGGACAATCGCCATGGGTCTTATTGTGTTGGATATTATCTAGGATCTCCGCCCAGAATGGTCCATGTGACAGTAGAAAATCAACTTGTTACCTTTCAATTAAGACGTGCACAAAACCAACAATTATTCTGCCGAAAATTATCTGATGACTTAGACAGATTTTTACCTGAGATTGCCTCTATGAGATTTTTTGTATGGCAGTCATTGACTAATATATTATCTGTAACAGTAAATAACTAAAAAATTATGCATTAAAATATTAAAAAACAAAAAAATTGAAAAAAAAGAATCATTAGTTATATAATTCATTCATAATAGTTTAAGGAAATATACAGTGGTAGCCATAATTATGGCAAAGTAATAGACATAAAAAAATTGTCTGAAATCGAGAAATTTCCAATTTTGACTTTCTTGGGAGAACATTCGTAACACAGAGATGGGCCAACATTATAAAACAAAAAGTGTCAATATTAAATTAGGTAACACCGATTTTATCATTAAAATTCTCTTTCAAAATTACAGCTATATTTATGTCTAGCTCAATTAGGAAAAATACATGTAACATTTAGTAGAATAAGAATAAAACAGCAATAGTAAATTAATATTATTTTAACAGTTCACATTAAGCAAAGAGTTATGGCTAAAATATTTAACATTTTAAAAAGTTTCTATAATAATGACCACCACAGTATGTATATTAGGGTGGACCAACAAATGTTCGACACTGAAAAATTCGTTTTTAGGCACTTTTAAAAAGTGCTCTCCAAAGATGAGCTCTTAATTTTAATAGAAAGGTCCTCCTCACCTCAGTTTTCAATTTTTTCTATAGTTCCATTTGACAAAAACCATACCTGGCCATTAATTGATGGTAGAGAGAATTTTTATTGATTTTTTGTAGGAAATTAAACGCTCTACAAAAAAGGTATCTTCACATTTTCTTATAACTATAACCATTTAGATGATATCGGAGGTCAAAGTTTGAAAAATTTAACAAATTTTTTTTACTTCCAAATTATATAACTCATAGATAAATAAATATTATAAAATGTGCAACATATATTTTTGTAGGAAATGAAACGGTCTACAAAATAGGTCTCTTGTTGTTAATCGACTATTCTAATGACGGGAGTAAAATTATGAAAAGAAAATATTGTTAAAAAATGATTAAAAAGAAATACATTCCGGCATAACTTATAAACTGTTATTCTATCAAAATAACTCAATTTTTTGGTCCACCCTAATGTTGTTGTTTATTTGAAAATTGTTCTAATTCTCAAATAAACAAAGTCTCTTTTCGTCTGCTTAGTATTCATTATCTGGCCAAAATTATTTGACAACTTTGTCAGTTTTTTGTAAATAGAGTCTACATTTTTGGTTTTAACATATTTGGCAATAGAAAAATTGTGAAAATTCAAGGTCAAGATCATATTTTTTCAATAACTTCAATATTAACAATTTTCAATCAAGTTAAGGTTCAAAACAAATTTTTTAAGATGGTTATGTTACATGTTTTAACTTTCTAATTACCACATAACATCTGGTCAGGTTAAGTTAAATTTTTCAACAATTTACAAATAATTTAAATTTACCGAATACTCAATGTATTGTAATTTGGGGTGTTGAATTATTTAATAAAATAATAAATATAAAATAAAAAAGATAAATCAAATCAAAATCCACCTTATAAAATTGTCCTGAAGGGTTAATTTAAACACGTGTCCACTTTCTTCAAAATTATAAAGCGTTATCATAATAGTTTCGCATGTTTTATGTTCGTGTTTGACTTTTACATTGACCAATCGGATTTTACACAATACGGAACATGCACACATTCCCATCGATCAAAGTTTCCCACTCTCGGACTAATCAGATCAATGCTAACATGTCAATTGACCTGTCGCAGATTTTTCCGAGAAGATTAAGGATTATTTCCCAGTAGAACATATTTTTGACACCGGCAAACATATTGCTCATTGAAACCTTATCAACCGCACGTCACATGAACAATTTACCTGCCTCTTTAAGCCACGCCAAATAATTTCGCACCGTTTGTTTAACTTAGTCAAATTTCACATCGGTCATTGTGTCCGACTTCCTCCTCTCCACGTGTTTTCGGCGCAGCACCCTGAATTAAACGTGAATCTTACCAAAAAAGTGCAAATTGCCTTCATATAATCCCACGTTCGGAACGCGACCAGTGTAAATAGATGTAAAAATTTTACGACGATCCGTTTTGTTGTAAAAATCAATAAAAAAAGTCTTAAGAATAGTAAAGTAATTATTACCGTGGGTATAAAGTAACAATGTGAACAGCTTATATGTTTTATGGCACATAAAATAGTGCGTAAATCACATTGACCAGTGTCACTTCCTTGGAATCACTCTAGAAATTAATATTTTGGCCTTCTTCTAGTATTTGGTGAGGAATCGTTAAAACGCTTTGGTACCGGCAGTTTTGGGGTTTATTGGCTATAAAGTTTTAGGAGCATCTAGTTTTTAATAGTTTTAAAAAACGCATTTGTTAAATACGCATAATAAGTTAATTTTAGATGCAACAATGTATTTTATTTATGAGGTTGAATTATTTATTTTTAAGTTCATAAAATTATAAACTTTTTAATCGAATATCTTCCTTCCTCTAACTCTCTAATCTATATCATGAATTCCACAATTTTTTCACAATATTTTACCTTAGTTTAAGTTAGGTTAGATTTGATTAAGTTAGGTTAGGTTAGGTGAGGAAACTTCAGGTTATTTGTAATGTTCTGTACTCGAGAATTTTAATTTTATTATTTTTTCTAATTTTGATTTATTCCACTCAAATATATATAAACTTATTTATTAATTTGTATATTAATCTAATAACGTTTGTTGTTATAAAGAAGTTTTAATTTGGTTGATTTACTTTTTTAAATACATTTTTCTAACTCATGTTTTACTGTTAGTAAAAAACAGTTTTTATACGTATGTGTTTGTAAATTATCACAAAATTATAAATAATAACTCCTTATTGAAAAATAATTATCTTTGAAAAGTGATCATAAGTTATCACTTCAGCCAAGAAGTGCTCTTCCGTTTAATCAAATTTATTAAGTGGTATTTTATTAAAGTCTGAAAAACATCGTTCCCTTTCAAATCAGACGTAAATATTTCTTAATAACGTTTCAATTCACAGGACTTTCGGCTTGGAAGAGGGCAAATTGTTCACGACTTCCTCGTTGAACGCTGCCCCGGCATTGTGTCCTAATTGAAATACACTGAACACTATCTGTTTATTATAATAAACCCGCATCTGACTCCGGCCACTTCCTCTCGTTTCTGGCGACACCCTCCAATTTCGCCGGTACCAAAACACCCCTATTTACATTCATTAACCGAAATAATTAAGCATTCGTCAACAATTAAATGTGAGAATTTCAATTTACTTTAACAAACAAATAATTTTAATGAATTCTAGTGGTGTGTTAATTCTGAATGTTTGAATCATATTTTACAGCACGACAGTTGGTCGATTTATGGGATCAATATATTGGTTAACCACTTGCTGAGTTAACACTGTTCAGTTTCAGGAAAGTCAATGTTTTATTGCCTCGATTTTGCTTAACTGACCCATTTTTACGTCTTTTCAGGGGCCACCAAAGCCATAAAACAACAAAAATTAATGCTACATTCTTAAACATTACATAATAAAAGTATGGCAAGTATAAAATTCGTTGTTGGAGGTATACAACTTGTTATACAGACTCATTAAAACAAAACTACTTTAACTCTCTAACTTATATAACTGTGTGAACACATTTTTGGTAATTTATGGTGCACCATAAATTAGAGCTGCATTTAACTGAAAACCAATAAAATTAAAGGAAGACGAGAAAATTAAAAATTCAAAAACCTGTCGCTCAATAAAAAGACACATAATGGAAAATTAAATTCAAGTGAAAAAACAGTAGTAATTTTTTTAGTTGTAAAATCATAAATTATGCAGATGTTGTTTTATTAATCTACAAGGTGCTAAACATGCGTTTTACTGTTTATTTTAATTGGAAAATTCTTCTAGGTGTTTTGGAGTCGTGTGAGACTGTATTATTTATGTATATTGATTGAAATGTTCACATTCACATCTGGTTTAAGTTGTTTTTCAATGTAGGAAATCCCCTGTAACATTAGCATTAATTCTTCCTAATTTACGGATATTTGAGTTCGTACGTCGTCAATTTGGATTTAAAATCGTGTAAAGGAAAACATCCATTTCAGTGGCGTTACAAACATATATCAAATTTTGAAAATTCAACATATTAAATTATACTACCTTCACATTTATTTTTTATATAAACCATTTAAATATATAAAAAAACATTTCTTTATAATAATTATAAAATAACAAATTAAAATATATCTAATCTATATCTATAGTTATAAAAATCAAATTTGATTAAAATTTTAATATAGGTACATTTAAGCAATTCTCTTTTTTAATATAGTTATTGCACATTTAGAATTTTATACAAACATATTATATTTTATACAAAATAAATATAATATGTAAAATGTCATTTTTAAAATGGTTTAATTGTAAGATTTATTTAAAAAAATGTTGCAAATTAAATAATTTCAAAAACATCTAAATTTAAATTAATTAAATGTAATGTGATTAATTAATTAATCAATCGTTGGTTAAAATTTAAAAATTAAAAAAAAAACATTTTTAAATTTATGTATTTATAAAGATTAAAAATTCTAAACATGTTTAAATTAATTAAGTAAAAATAATACAAATTATTTTGAAATTTATATTAACAAAATAATAAATTTCTAAGGTAATCTAATATTTTGACATTTGAATAAAATAATATATAGTTTAAATATATTATAACATCCTTTGAATTATAATTAAATGATTTTGATAAATTTAAATTATTTACAAAATTTGTCTAAAACTAAAAATATATGGCAAGTAAAAAATTAGATAAGAGAGACTCATTTGAAAGTTGAAATTTTAAATTACCTTAAGATACATATATTAAATTATTATAATTATTAAATTTTATATTTAATTATAATAATAAATACACGAATTAAATTATTTTTGTTATTCTTAATTTTTAAAAAATGGCCTGTTAAAATGAAAATTAAAAAAAAAAAGAATTTTCTCTCCTCCACCACTGTTCATTTGGGGCATCTTGTACGAGGTCCCAGGTGGTTCATGTCGCTGTAATGAGTCCCGTAATCTCCCTACTTAACTGACATGTGTAGCCAACTAGTTACTACACGACCACATCCGTAACTTAGATACTCGAACGATTCATTAACTTGACACCTTCACAAATCCCAAAATATCATATCCCCGGCTTTTTTCCCGTCGTGATAAGGTCCATACTGCGGTTTATACAGATCCCGACACATATTTTTTCAACAGAATTACCCGATAAAATAACATTGAGGATGTAGTTGGCCAATTAGTAGGATTAAAATTTGTATTTTTAACGTCGGTGAATTAATGGGTACGGTAATTTTTAACGATATACTGACAATCAGATGGACTCATTTTTGGGGGGACTGGTACTATTACTAGTAGTGTAACGAATTTATCTACTGTCGTTTTAGGATTTATAACCTTTAAACCAGTGTGGTTCACTGTAAATGGAAGAAATTGGAACAGTTAATTTAGGTTGGCCACGAAATTGGGGCCATAAATGCAGCAGCAATTCCAAAAATTGATCAACAGCTTTGATTCAATCAAGGTTTAATTTCAACGACCTGATTAAGCACACGTATAATTTTCTAAGCTTGAACGTCACACTTTTTTATGTAAATTTTCATTCAAATGCAACAATTTTAGTGAACTGTAACGAATTCATAACTTGTGAATTCAAGATTTACAACCCGAAAACCAATGCGGTGTATAGAAAACTAAGAGAAATTCGTCCAGTTCATTTTTGGCTTGGCCACCATTGTACGACGAAATTGGGGCAATAAATAATTCGAAAAACCAGTGGCACAACCGAAATAGGTCATATCGCAGTAATAAAAGTAAAAACTGGGGTGCAATAAAACTGGAAACCCGGTTTCCGAAAAAATGACAACTATAGATTGTCAGCATGCGGTTTACCAAAACATTGGATCGTAAATCAAAATTGGGAAAGAAAGTCATCTTGAACAATGTCTACGAATGCTTAATTTTAGTTTAAATTACTATAACATGTGGGTCACCCCAATTTTCAGACCAAATTGTAAATTGTGAAGTTTTCTAGGACTGGCCTTGATTACTATTTAAAATAATGTTTATAATAGAGTGTAAATGTTTCTCTCTCAAGAGATACCAGTCAAAATTCTTTACAGGATATATTTGCATAAATATTAATGGTATTAAGTACTGGAATACTACAAAAAGTATATACTTTTAATATTTTTTTAACCAATATTCTATAATCAAATTCATCACGAGAAAAAAAATTCTGTGTTCTTGGAGCCGAATCATTAATTAGATAAAAATTGGATAATGTTAAAAAATAAAAATATATCTGAACTGGTGGATAAGCTGAAACTTCTTGCATTTAATATTATTAAACTTTTCATTAACATGATCAAGTTGGGAGTAGCAGATAGTTGCGTTGATTGTTTGTCCTCTTGGTAGGTAGTTAATATGTGGAATTTCTTCAGCAGTTCAATCACTGTTATCAAAATTTAAGTTAGACTTTTTTAAAGTATTATTTCTACAGGTTCACCAGCTTCATCCCATTATCCAAAACAGTGAGAATTCTACTGAAAAAAGCCTAATTTTACTAAATTCACTTGATGAATCATTTTTGTTGAACTTTTGAAAGCTTCTACTGATGATTGATCATCGTAGTTTAATGACTGCTTTATTCCCAACATATACGAGCATAGATATGTCTTCTAAAGGGCAAATGTTTTATTGCACTTATAAATGTATGGAGAAAATTAGGTGTCCATATGTTCAAGATCATAAGTCTTTGATAATTTTCTCATAAGACAAACCGTGATTAGAACCACAAATTAAAATGTGGGAATAATCGCCGGTCTGGTCCACTAATTACACATTGTGTAATTGCGTTAAAACCGCACAAAAACCAAATAAACGATGCATGGAATCGGTTATCGAAAGTGAACCCACCCAGTCCCTCCTCTAGGCGTATTATTGAAATCAACATAAGATTGAACTTAAATAATGGCCGCTTTATTTCGGGGGATTGTTTATCATTACCAGACTGAAATGCACTCGATGGGACGCAAAACAATCGCTCAGCGGTCCGCCACGATCACTCGCTTAGAAACGACCAGGGGTGCAAATTGCAGCAACTTGAGTTTTTTTTGTGTCATGGGAAAAATAAGCCGAATAATGCGAATATTTGGTTTCCGAATCAGTGCTTTGACGAGTTGGTGGTGGATATGGGTCATTTTACTTTATAATTGTCTTGTTCAAAAAACATTTGGTCATATAGTTCCCTCTGACTAGTAATGAAGGGACAGTAAGTATATTATTTTCTGCTCAAAATTTCAAATAGATTTTGGAGTTAGTATTAATCACTCCATTAAATGTCTTACGGGCCTGCAACGAGGAATATGACACGTCTGTTACGCAAATTGTTGTAGTTTACAGAACGGTTCTAATATGATAAGTCTGGACGTCTCGAACTTCACACTTGTATTTGTTTATTCGAAAGAGTTTCGTAACGATCGATCGTTATTTGCGAAAATAACCCACCAGCGTCCAGTTTCCCTTCTGCCAATTACCCACCCCTTATCCGTCTAGTTGCACGGTGTCTGGATAACGACCGTCTCCCGTGTTAGAAACACTCCAGGCTAGTGTTACCAAACTTGTTTGTCCAATTCGATTTTCTGCATCGCACTAGTCACTCAATTATTTGTCTGTTATTAATTTATTTCATTCATCAAAACGAAAACGATCATACAATGCAAACAAGTCCGTTTGTTCCGGTGCTAGGATGTGGGCAGTTTCATTCATTCGAACGGATTTCGTGCGGTGTCTGGGATAAATGTTTTTTAATTGACGGGCACCCGCATCCCGATGATCTCTCACGCCAGTTAATGTTGAGAAAGGCACAATATTGACCAACAAACCTACGCAACTTCGCTGGACCATGACAACCTATTAATAAGGGCCCATTATTTCACCACTAGATCAATTTCAGTTGGTCCGGAGAGAAAAGTGGTGTCACATTTAGGCACGGTACTAATAAAACGTGAACAGTAAAACTGAAATCCGTGTGGCGATTCCCGAAACTGAAATAAAGTGGGTCATCTTGGTTACGGTAAACAATGGATGACACCGCAAGTGGCGTGCCATAAATAATAATAAAAATAATTGTGTCCAGGGCTTGGCCACATTTTTTCCCCGGTTGCCGTTTGATATAATAAAGTATATTGCCCTGAAGAGAAATCTATAAGTTGAATGCGGTGGCCAGGATGAACAAAACGTCTTGGTCTGAACTGAAACTATGGACGCAATAAAAACAAATCGTAAAGTTTACGATAGCTAAGAATGTTTATTATTAAAGAGTAGTGTGTTTAGTTATTTTCACCTTCGAGGTGTGGATGTATTCGTAGTACATATTACACAATTCAATAAAAATTAATAAATATATTTTAAGGAACAAGGGACTAAGTTTAAATATCTTATTTTCTCATATTAATATAGTTATTGCTCAGAATTATAATTAATTAAAAAGAAAATGGAATTTTGAAGAGCTTATCAATATTTTAAAAACGTTGTTAAATTGATAGCTTCAAATTTAACTAAATAAAATTAATGTATCTTATTTATATCTGGCGCAAAATATTTATAATGTATTATATATGTTAATAAATGCAAACCTAACATATTTTGTAATGAATATGCCAAACTATATTTCTATGTGTCTAAGATCCAAACTAAATAAAGACACTTTTAAATTACTTTTATTTTATTTTCCCATATAAATATGTATTAGTTCTCATTTTATTCTTATCTATTTCTGTCTTATCTCTTGACTTAGTAACTATTACCAGTGTGTACTAGTATAAAAGTTTAAATTTAATTTAAAAAAGCTAAAGTTATAATATATACAATATACTAAGTTTTTAAATATAATCGTAAGGATTTTTAAAATATATATATATATATATATATATATATATATATGTATTTGCTGAAAAATTCAACCTGAATAAAGAAACGCTTTTGACTTCTATCAATTTATTGCCGTGAAATCATCAATTGTAGAACGTGCCACTGGAATTCTAAAACGGTGGCCAAAATTTATTGCCCCAATTAAATTACAATAGTGGCCAAAGTAAATGAACTGATCCAATTTCTCCTCATTTTTCGGAGTACCACATTGGTTTCTAGATCATAAATCATAAAATTTACAGCAGATCAATTCGTTACACCTATACGAATTGCTTCTTATTCAAGTGGTTTCACCTTTCATACTGATATTCTTGTACTCAAAAAAAGTAATATTTAGGAACATATGATAATTTATTTTTATGCTTATCTTACCTAGACTTGATAATTAATAAATTATTATAAGAAAATGATATTCATCATCATTATTAAAATAATTACATTTGTCCAAATATTATTTTGTTGTATTAATATGCCTCTAAAAGTATTAGCAAAGTAAAATTTAAAATCAAACATTTTATAAGATATTTCATAAAAAAATTATTCAAATTTTGTGAATATAAAAAATATATTTCAATATTTTATATTTTTTTTTTTTTTTGCTTTTTTGTTACATATCTTATAAACGTCGGAGATATTACTTTAAACACATATAGCAAAGAGCACATTCAAATGTATTCACGTTTTGTATATGAATTTAACAATACTCTTAATAGTTATAATTTATTCTTAATGGGATTTATATTATTTTATTAAATAAATTCAATTTAAATGAGAATATAGAAAATTTGCACTCCAGAGAAAAGGAAATTAATAATTAACATGAAACATCATTGTCCAAATATTTCAGGTATCGCTTGAAACTTATGATGCTTCTAAAAAATGGTTTACATTGCATATTAACAAATATGAAACAACACATTCAACTGAAAATATAATAAGAATATATCCTAACAAAAATCTATTTCTTTTATTGACTGACAAATTGGAAAAACGAGTAAACGACATATTTTCATGTCCTCTACATATTAATATTTTATTAATGTAATTTTAAAAATAAATAATATGTTTTAATAAAAAATAAACGAGTCTAAACTTGAATCAATCAATAATTTGCACTTTTTTTCGAAAGATCTAATAAATTTGTATCAAATAATAAATTAACAAAAGGATTAAAATTTAAAGACTTAGTATGTATGCGACATCTACGGGCAGGATGTATGACTGTATATACAATATTACAGAAATCGTAAATTTATCCATCATTGACAGAAGTGATGAGAGAACAAGACAAAATTTAAAACAAACAGTATTCTACACATTCTTTCGCTTTTTTGAAATATTAATTCAGACAGACATTTTCTAATAAATTTAAGTTTTGTGACACTATTTAACAATACTCTTAATTTATCCTTAGTAATAATTATATTATTTTATTGAATAACACAATTTCAGTGAGAAGATAAAGATGCTCCTGAAAAATAGTTTACAATGTTATTAACAAATATGAACAACACACTGATATGACAGTACAATAAGGAAACGTATGTAACTTAAATATTTTAATAACTATTTTTTAGTATTTTATTTTTATACGGCGACACGAATTTCTGGAACACTTGAATATATTTTAATAATAAAATAATAATATAATTGGTTAATTTAAATAATTACCAATATAATTAAATAATGTTAATAACATATTAATACATATGAAAATTAAAAAAAGTTTTCCTTCGAGCCGGATTTGAACCAGCGACCTATGGATCACTATTTAGAGTACCAACTACAGTCCACCGCTCTACCAACTGAGCTATCGAAGGTTATGCAAGTTATTGCACCAAATTGTAATTTATTATGATGTTTACTTTAATGTTAAATTATTACTTAATATAATATATTTAAAAATTATGTATTTGCTATTATAAAATGTAGAAAATTGCCATGAAAACATCAAATGTTTTCTTAAATGTATGATCAAACTTTTTATCATTTTTATAGTATCCAGATAACCTAACAATTTTGACACGTCAAATGAATTGTGTACAAATAATCATAACACTATATGCAAATAGTTAAAAAATGGATCCAGAGCGAACAAAACTTTTACAGTTACTTTATCCTGAAGGATATCCCGGTAAATTATACATTACGAAACATAACTGTGTTATATTCGTGAAATTTTAGGTGAATGGGACTACAATGTTAACTTGAACGAATACTTAACTAAACTAGGAACATACAAAATCGACGATCTAATAAAAGAACCGACACGTTTGCAAGATGAAAAGAGTAACATTCATGATCAGACCCAAGAACTTGCTTCATCCAATTACAAGATATTCATAGAAACTGCTGACTGTTCCAGAGAACTGTTTACACAGTTTAATGAGATAGAAGACAGAGTTGGGAAACTGTTAACTCATTTGCCAGAGTTTGAGAAAAAATGTCATGAGTTTAGTGAGTCAACAAGTGGAATTAATAACTTGAGGAAGTTAAATTCTTTAACACTAACAAGAAATGCACAGTTATTAGAGATTTTAGAAATGCCACAATTAATGAACTCCTTTATTAATGATGGTTTGTATGAGGATGCTTTGGAATTGGCTGCATATGTTAGAAAATTATACAATCAACATTCAGACATACCAATATTTAAAGTATATTGATTTTCCTTTTAGTTAATTTAAAGTAAAATGAGTTATTTTTAGAGCATACTTGATGATGTTAATCAAGCTTGGTTATTGATGTTACATCAGTTATTATCACAACTTTCACAGGATTTAAGTTTACCAAAATGTTTACAAATTGTTGGCCACTTACGGAGGATGGAAGTTTTTACTGAATCTGAGTTAAGACTCAAGTTCTTACATGCTAGAAATGCATGGTTACAAGCATGTCTTAATGCCATATCCTCTGATGATGGTAAATTGTGAGATCTGTTAAAATTTCCTGTTTTAACTAATATTTTTTATAGTTAATCATCACATCACAAAAACTATAGAGGTCACAAGAGTAAATTTGTTCAATATTGTTACACAGTACAGGGCAATATTCAATGATGATGAACACAGTCCATTAGCATCATTAAGAAGTCAAAATATAAATCAAAACATCATATTCTACAGTTGGATAGATATCAAGGTAAATTTATATAATTTTTTTTTGACATGCTGATTATTCACATATTTTTAGGTGACAGAATTTTTGAAAACCCTTGAATCAGATCTTTCAAAAGGAGTGACTTCAATAGATTCCATTTTGGGGCAGTGCATGTATTTTGGTCTGTCCTTTAGCAAAGTGGGTTGTGATTTCAGACCATTAATGATACCCATCTTCACCAATACCATAGCAACATATTTCAAGAACAGTATTCGCAAATCAATTAGAAGCTTTGAGAAAAACATTGAAAAGTTCACTTTAATTAACAAAAATCACACCAGTGTACCATGGAAATCAAAAACAGAGGACCATCTGCAGCCCCCAGAAAGCTTACTGGAGTTTTATCCACTAGCTGAGTATTTAAATAATGTCTTAAACGCCTTAAATGAATTAAGAGTTTGTGCTCCTATTGCTATTATAGATGAGATTGTTGACACATTGGAAGAATCACTAATTATTATAGCAAAGTCCTTGTTGATTTTATATGGACAAGAGCAACAAGCCTTTACAGCAAATTCAAAGGATGCTTTTACAAGGCTCTGTATGTGTTTTGCAGATGATTTAGTACCTTACATACAAAAATGTGTTCATATTATTTACCCACCAGGAAACATTGCCTTGAAATTGGGCATTGGAGTTCAAACATTGCAAAATGAGGGTATTTCCTTCATTGATAAGATCAAAATTGTTGAACCTATAAAGCATCTATTGCCAGAGAAAATAGAACCTACTTTAAATTTGGAAGAAAAAATTGATCAAGGTGTGATAAACAAAGAGAATGTAACAGAAACAAGTCAGTCCTAGTTGTAATGATATATTTATTTAATTTTATTAAAATAAAATTTTATCCATTAGTCTTGTTTTAATATACACCCCTCATATAACTAAAGAAAATATTTTTTAAGCTAATTGTTAAGCTGTTATAAAGGCCATAAAAGAGATTGTAGACACTTTGTATTTCTAGCAATTATCTAAATATTTACTGCAGTTTAAATATTGCAAATTGAGAGAATTTCCTTCCTTCATTGAAATCGCACACTCTGTTTTGGTTAAAAAAAGAAAGTCTATCAATAAAGAACCTTCATTTGGACATAAAATTTGTTTAGTCTTTCTTTGTTTTGCCATTCGCAGGTAAAATAAAAACAAGTCAGTTGTAGTTGTAGAGATATATTTATTTAATTGTATTAAAATAAAAGTGTATCTATTAGTCTTGTTTTAATACATTCCAAATGTAAGTTTTGGAATTATTTACAGTTTGTGCTAAACACTACCTCTTAGTTAGCATAGCAAATCACAGCTTGTACCAGTCCTTGAATCTCTTTCAATCAGTTTGGGAAACTGGACGTCTAAACAAAAGAACGTGCGGTTCCGGTGCGTGTGACATGTAGTGCATCCAGTTCGGGCTTTGCTGGACGCCCAAATTGCGCCATTCGGTCTCTGTCATCAAGTGGGGCCTTGGCACTAATTTTGCCAAATCCGCTGGTAATATCACGTGTCTGTATTCGTAGTGTTCGTCGTAATATTTCTCGGAATACTGAATATTTTCTGCGGGCATTTTTATAGAAAAAACAAATGATTTTAGTCTCAAAACAAAGTAAACTAACCTCACTCTTATTCTGGTGAAGTTATTCGTTACTGTGGTTCGAGTTTGCGCAATAATATTTTTAGGGATTCGTATTACTGGTTGCATAATCAGCATTAAAGTCCGTTGTTTTTTATTTTATTTGAAATTCTGGTACTAATAAATTTTACTCAAAAGATTCCCATATGAATAAAATATTTAATATAAAATGAACAAGTATATTGGCATATATTAAGCTATTAAAACACTTGTTTTATTTAAAACTTGAAAAATAAGGTAATAATTTATTTAATCTAAAAGTTTTCCAATGTTGTACAAATAAATAAAAGCGAAGAATAAAAATGCACACTCTATATGTAAAATATTTAATAAACCTGTACAAATTGATTTGTTTATATATATTAAGGAAAATGTCAATTCATATAAAATGTAGATTTATTACACAATTAATTTCAGCTTTATCTAGATCTGTTGATTTATCGATTTTTTACACCTTGATAGAAGTAATCTTTTGAGCAAAATTAAACAAACGTTTATCACCATTTCAAACATTTTATTGAGATTAACAAAATCAACTAACATATAAAAATATAAATAGGTACATTAAATTCGAACAGTTTAACATGTCAAACGTGTTAGAGGCTGTCGACGTTCCAGTGATACGCACTGCACCCGTGTATTCCTAACAGAAGGTCCTCATCCAGGTTCTCCTTATTCTTGCACTTAATTTTCCCCTCAACTTTCCGTCTGTCCTCCAATTTAACAAAATCTTAAATAAAAAAAAATACTCGCAACTAAAATATGTACATTGCACAGGTACTGCTTATAAGTAATGGCTCATGATACATCTAGATATGTCGGGCATGTTATGCGTCGGTTTCTTCATGTGCAGTTCGTTCTGCATTTGCTGGGAGGGAATTGGATCAGGTAACAGTATGGGGACGGCCTCTGAAAACAGATTTCAGAGATTTAATATTTTTTGTCGGCACCAACACCTATTTATGAAATGCTATGGGATGATATGAAATGATAATGATTTTAGTATATTTACGACAATATACATTGAATGTTAATTGTAACACTAGTCAAATTTTACAGGCATTAACGTAGGCAGGAACTGGGTCTATTAATTACATGAATCAAGGAAATAATAACTTTTTAAGTATCTAAAATATTATACTTTTTTAGTAAATAACTATTGATCTTTAAAATTTAACGTGAGTTACAGTCAACACATTGAATAACAAATACTGAACATATTATATCGTTGTATTATTGAATACTTGAAATAACAAATTATTTAAGTGGTTCCATTAAGAAATCTTTTCTAACATTAAAATTACATCACAAACATCATAGAAACGAAAATATGTATTTTACATAACCTTTTACTTGTTACTATACTTTTGACCATTGAAAAGAACGTCATTTTTTAAAAAATTGTTGCTATATTTATGACCACACATGTTTAAAAACTTATTTGAATACATTTATTTGAAATTATTTGATAATCCTATTCATATAAATTTTGAGTATACTTAAAAAACACAGACTTCAAGAAGAGAAAAATCACAGTTTATAAATCAGTGTAAAAATATACAACATTTTGGATATTAAAATCAAAACAAAATTAAGAGTGTTAATTGTGGAAAAATTAATTTTTATTTTTCGGTGCTTTCCTAATTCATATTAAACGTCTTCTATGAGAATAAATTTAAACTATATAAATCAATTTTTGATGTAGTTTCTAATGACCGTTAATTCATATCTTAAGTTATCAAATGTTATAAAAAACAAATTAAAAATTAACGACAAACTTACTTTTTTGATAAGTAATTAGCGGCTATCAACAGTAGGTTAAAGAAATTTGTATGTTATTTAAAGCTATTTTTATGCAGGTGATTTAATGAATGATTAAGCAAAGCTCTCAGACCCAATTATTGAATGACATACACAACTAATTGGCGAATATTTAACGACAATTTATTCATCGGGTTTCGTAATCCACATTTTTAATATTTGAGGAAAATAGTTTAATTTATGACATTTGTACTAGTAATAAAATATAGTAATCATTGGTACAACAACAAACACAAAACAAAACAATGATTAAAAGTTATTTTGAAACGGTTTTCTGTGTAATCAGGTCAAATTACAGTAATATTTCGAACCGCCCCCGTATTTGAGACGTAACCGTTTCGCATCCCCGCCAGTTTTTAGGTACAAACAAACCGATGGGATATTCCGCTTGGAGCGAAGCATGTGTTGCAATTCGCCTACACGAGATTTATGTTTATCCTGCACGATTTACCGCTCCGGCTTTAAAACAAACGGTGCAACAACTTGTTCGAACTCGACCGCTCATTGGACGACCGCCAATCGTCAACAACCGTAAAACATTCGCGGAATTCCCCCGAATAACCCGATAACAAATAAAAAAAAAGCAATGAAATCACCATAGTGAGGTTACAAACGTCCTTACCATTTTGGCGCCTCTTTTTGAACTCGGCCCCATCGCCGAATTCCCAGGCCCGTTTTCTGTTCAATCGCAACACACTCTGTGCCGCGTAACATTCATAGTCCATTGTTTCTTGTGTGTTTTCAGTCTTCACCTTGTGGGCCAAGTGCGGCTGATAGCCGTAATAGCCGTTCGACGGTAAACTGGCGACGCCGCCGGCGTTGTATGCCATACCGTCCATCGCATCCTTAACAATGGGTAACACGTTACAAGTCAAGTCCTCCCGCATAGTGTCAAAAACGTACGACGTCTCGCAAGAAACTAAACAACGGGATCGGGAAGCCGGCATCTACTGCACACACACCGCGCTTTGAGATTGCGTCGAGCGCTGAATAAATTCTGCTCCCCGCCGTGACCGGCGACGCACACACGAACCCGATCGACTTTCACTTTTTAAAGAGACGCTATTTCCTAACGGCATACCCCACTTGGTTTAGGGCGGGTTCCCGGGCTCTGGTGCTGCGTTTTTTCAGGCGGAGTGCTGAAATTTTTGCGGAATTTTATTTGAAAACGGAAGCGGTCGGCAATTTTAAATTTTCGTATAAGGCCGGCGGGGATCGGGCGAAAGCCGAGTACTTTTCCGTCGTCGCGGCCAATAAGATGCGAAGGGGACGTTTTGAAATGCTGACAACATTGAAACACAAACTGCGTCCAGTTTAATTCAAAATATAAAAATTAATTATTGTATTAATTTTGTAGACGAATAATAAAATTTATTCTGAACTTTTTAATTTAAAAAAATCACACATTACAACGACTGATTACAGTCCAGTACTTTTCCTCGACGAATAATTTTAAATTGATTTAATGACAGCGTCGTTAAAATGGTTTATTATTAGAACCATGTTGATAAATTTGATTTAAACGATATTTCCGTGAAACAGGATAGAAATAACACTGATTATTATTTTTATTATTTCTACGACGGTGTAACAAAAAGAGACCAAATTGAACATTTCGAATAATAAATATTATTAGAAATTTGCTTTGTATATAAAATATAATACTTCACATATTTGAAAAGGTTGGTAGGTAATAATTAACAGATATTTATAAATACCATTAATATATTTAACATTTAAATTGGCATACATTTGGACAGCTCCTGAAACTATTCTATTTTCATGTTTTATGTTTTTGATTTGAAATACATTTCTTAAATTAATATTAAACTAGAATTTACTTATATTTTTGTCAAATGTATAAATGTTATATTAAAATATTTGTGTATATTAATCTATTTTAATTAAAAATACACAGTTATGGTTAAAATAATAACAATAGATGTATCATTTTATAAAAATAATTATTTTAAATAAAATATTGCACTTATAAACAAAATGTCACATTTTTTGGCCTAAAATCAACTATACCACTGTACTAAACATCTTCTGAAATGGATATATACCAAATTTCATAAACAATATGCATTTTCATAATGCAATTAAAAAATTTAAAATATGAGAAACGATATATCAGATGTGGAAAAATAAATAAATATTGTAGGAGGATACAGAGGAAATTACCTGTCAAAGTATGTCAGAAATTATTAGACTCTCTCATGTCCAAGAATATAATATAATAATATAATATAATATAATAATATATAAGAATATAATATAATAATATATAATAACTTTCTTATAAATATATTGGTTTGTTAATTTTTTTACTTTTTCTTATTCAATAATTATACCACAATTTGTATATTTAATTTGTTATAAAAGTTAAAATATAATATATTAATTCAGGACCTGCTATCTTATTATTTTGAGCACAATTATGTAAATTTTATTAAATTTGTGATTAAAATTGGTATAATTTTATATTACATTACTTTTTAGCAAATTTAATATATAGTTCTAATAATTATTAATATAATAAATATATATATATATATATATATATATATATATATATATATATATATATATATATATAAAATATATACCGTTCCTTGATAATTTTTTTTTAATTTTCATTAGTTAAATGAATGTGAAAGTTATGTTATCAAAATGTAAATTATATTTGTTGTTTGTACATATCATAATAAAATTAGTTAGCATTAACATTACAATTTCAGGTAATAATATCATTAACACAAAACACGTATTGGTAAACAATCTCAAATAAAAAAACATTTTCTTAAAGCTCTTTATTGAATATACCATATAAAATATACTAACAAAATCAAAATAAATATAGTATTTCAAGTGTTCGAAAACGTTTATTTTAAACCTAATAATATAACAAATAATTAAACACAACATTTTTCTTAAATCACAAGATACAGTGTATCAAGACAAATCTGGACAGAATATGATTATGCATCAGAAGTTGTCAGGATCTCCGCGTGAGGGATCTAAAATTTATTTTTTAATAATTTTCTAATTACATGGCTCATAAACTATTTTTAGAAATTACAGTTACCTCGATTTGGTGTGGTGGATCTTGATCTGGTGTTTGTTGGCAATCTAGTTGGTACTTGATCTAGGCCCTCGGCATTATTGGCAAAATCTATTGTCGGTACGTCCAATTCTTCAGAAATAGCCTACAAAATAATATGTCAGTAAACACAGCGTGTGTATATTAGAAACTCTAAAATTACTTGAACCATGTGGAACTCAGAATTCTCCTGAGGCAACTCTAGGTAACCACCCACAGCACCCTCCTCCTCAGCTTCGTCCTCCTCCCCCCTACTTTGGTCAGCTTCGGCTAGATCTCCGTTATGTAATTGCGGACTGTTCGAATTGTTGTTCTGCAATTCTGGAAACTTGAAATGCACACTGGACGGTGGCGAGTCCGACGTTAAATTCAAGGGGCAATTTTCCGGGCTTGTCTCTTGAATCAGTTGAATGAAAGATAACTCACTTCTTAATAGATCACCCAAACTTTGCAGGAGCGCCGCCTTCACTTCAGATAATCTGAAATGTGAATATTGAATTACATTCTTTAATTAATTAAATTCACATTAATATACTTTTTCCCCTGATACTGCTCTAAAACTTCGTTCAGGACGTTGGAGAAGTGTTTGAGGAACACACTGTCTGACAACACTTCCTGAAAAGATTCCGAATCCAGTAACTTCTTCTTGAATATGTTCACAAAATCGTGGTCAATAACCATGTCATTGTTTTCATTTAAAAATTGAGTCACACCCTTAAATGCCGACTGCACGTCGTTCTCGACGTGTTCCATATTAATCAAGTTCCTTTGCGTTGAATTTTTTCTAGTTTTGGTCCAAACCGTGGATTGTAAAGAGAAACTCTCGGTTCTATTGTGGGGTAAACTTTCCGCACCAACCGGTTGAGATTCTGAAGTTTGCTGAAAACAATTGTGTGTACTTTGGAAATAAACAGACAATAAACAACTTACCAGCCTATTTCTATTCGGGTTGGTCGTTAGTGAATGCGTAATGACATTTTGAATGGATTGTAGAATTTTCGTCCGCAAAGAATCCGATCCAATCATTTGCAGATCTCTAAAGAGTTGTATCAAGAAATGCGGCCTTGCTTCATTCGCGGAGATCAGGGACGCAACTTCTTTGTACACGTTCTCCCTAAGATCGTCAAATAATTTTGTCCTGAAAGCGAGAAATAAATCAAAATCAGACCGAATTGGTTTTTATGATTCCCAGATATCTTTGATTTGCAATAGAATATATAAAAAAATGTAAATTGCTTATTTAAATTCATATAATATAATTATAATTATTTTATATATTCTTTTAAAATTACTCTCTTTGAACAAGAAGTAAAATGTCCAAAAGACACTTACTTTGGCGTCTGTTCTCCATGAGTGTCATTGTTCCATTCGTTCCTTCTGCGTGTTAGCGGCGGCGCCTCCCTCTCCTCCGACACGTTAGACTGGTTCGAACTTTCGTCATGGTACGAATTCAACAACATTTGAAAGCCTAGCTGCAAATCGTCCATGCTTCCCCTGTGTCTTTTATCTAACTCGATCGGTGGTTGGCCATCCCCAAACTTTCCGTTATTGTTGACGTTCAATACATCTGGTGGAATTGCCGAGTTGTTGTTGGCAGTGGTTTCGTTGTGTCGGAAAGGGAGTCGTCTTTGCGGGGTGTTTTCCTGCGACGTGCTGGTCGATTCGTGTTCGGAATTGCTCTTGGATAAAGTCATCAAAGTGAACGGGTTGCTACGGTCGGATGTAGAAGTGTTGAAGCGATCCAACCCAGACGAAGAAAGCACGTCGCTGTTTTTGGTCGAAAGGAGGTTTTGTCGTGAATAACTAGAAGAATACTTTTAAATTTAGAATATTTATAACGTGAGAAAACAGGAAAAAAACATCAAAAATAACAATTGAAATTAAATTAAAGACTGTCTAAGATATAGCAAATTATTTTTCAAGACACAATCAACAAATCCAACATACCTGTATACTTGTGATATATCTCGAATAGGGAACAAAGGAAATATCTAGGTTTAAGCGCGAAACATAAACAACGTAACGAAAAATAAAACAAATTGTTAATAAATAAATAAATAAAACGAACTAAAGAATATAATGGGCCTGCCCGAAATTACCTTCTGAAATTGTCCCAGTAATTGTTGGCACGATTGCCGGGCGGCACTTGGTTATTCAGCGCCTGCCCGTTCCACAGTTGTCCGGGCAAGGGGTTAATATTGGCGTGCAGGGCCGCATTGTTAGTTTGATGATGGTTATCAGAAGACGGTCCAGCGTTCATATGATGGTTAGCATTGTTATTGAGGCAAGAAGCGGAGTTAATATAGGAGAGGTCGAGGTTCGAGGGTGGCGCAGCATTGTAATGGTTCAGATTGGGCATTGAGCATGCGGCGGCCACATGGTTCACTTTAGGGGACGGCGAGGGACGATATAGGTTTGAGGGATTCGGAGGAGGAGCACGTTGATGGTGTTGTTGTTGTTGTTGTTGCTGCTGCTGAGCGTTCGTGTCGACAGATAAGTTTTCCATTTGATCTTGAAGCTAATAAAAAATAAAATTAGTTTCTTAGGAATTTACTGTTATTCCATTTCAAATCAACTGGTTTATTCTCATCATTATTTTGACAGGAATGGACCAGTCAATTTGAAAAAGTTCGCCTTTACTTTAACTTACCATAGACACAGCGTTTCTAAGATTCTGCAACTCCCTCTGCTGTATCCAGAGCATCTGACAACACTGATTTAAAGTGTTCAACATGAAGCTTTGAGTTTGAAGAGTGTTAGTTGCCAGCCAACCATTGTAGCCATTCATGTCAGGTTGAGGGGCACCATTAGTCAACCAAGGAGGTTCAACAACGGGATTAACGACGTTTACCGTGTTCAAAGGGTTGGAATTGGGCGAGGCGAAACGTCTTGGTTCTGAATAGAGCGGCGATGGTGTCAAGTTGTTCCGTACTTGGACGTTGGCTTGTTGGTTATTATTATTTGGAGTTTGTTGTTCCAGCATCGACTCACAGACCCTTTTTATCAGTTGCAGCTGTTTTTTAACCTAAACAATAAGGAATTCTAGTTCTGTTTGTAAATCAAACACGATCGTCTTACTTGACACTTGTTCTTCTGTTCAGTATTTGATCTGGGCCTCTCTCTAACGTAAGTGGGAGTGGTCACGGAACTGCTCCGGACATTCCGTTCTGGGGTGCATGAGAACCTTTGCGACCCCTCGTAGTTAGATGACGGATATTCGATCCTGGGCTGATTATGTGTCCTATGTTTCACGGTGTTAGGTGGAGAAAAATTGAAGCTTTGCATTGGGATGTGGTTCTGGTTCTCTGCAATCTCCGAATATTCATTGACGTCTTCTTGGCATTCATCACTATACAAAAAACAACTAAATAGAAAAAACAAGACACTGTTAAATCATTTACCTTGATAGATGATTGCTTGAAATTGACTGACTAGGTAAATGTGATAGAGGCACCCAACCAGCTTCATTCAGGGAATTCGTACAGCTAAACTCTGATTTTGAGTCGGCACCGATGTCATGATTCAAATTCGATGTTCCAGCTATATAAAAATAATAGTCAGTAATAAATAAAGATATTATAAGTATTTTTACCTTTATGCTTTCCCATTAAATCCTCCAATTCTCTCTTTTTTGCTTCCAACTCATTTATACTTGATGTTCTGGATTTGGCGCCTCTGCTTTGTTCTCTGGTGTTTTTGTTGACTTGTTTCTGTCTGTTATCACTCATAGTGTTGTTGTCGTATCGCAACATGTTACTGTCATTCTGAGTATTAGGTCTGGTCTTAATATTCTGAAAGTCGTTGAGCAAGAAGTTTTCCGCTTTGGTACAAACGTCGCAAGCTAGCTCATTTGCCTCTTGTGATCCATTAGAATTTTGGACGACGTTCTCCGTTGTCTTAACGATTTCCAGCATGTCTTTTAGTTTGTTTAGTTGATCCTTCATCGTCACTATTCTTCTCACTTGACAGCCTGAGGAATAATTACATAAATAATGACAAAATAAAAAGTATTAATCCAAAAACTAACCGACATCGTTGTCGTCTTCTTCGGCGCCATCGATACTGTTGAGCTGAGCGACGAGCTGATCGACCTGTTGCTTCTTGTTCTGCAGGTCCATCAGCTTGTTCTGCAGCTCAACGTGCTGCGACCTCAGTTCCGCGTCCCTGTTGTCCAGCACTTCGATCAGCTGCGAACGTTCCTCGTTAGCGTCATGCATGATCATGATCTGGTTTTGGAGTGCATCCACCTCGGCCAGAAACTTGTCTTCAAAATTGCTGTTGGGCGGCGGTCGTGTTCCATTCAGTCTTTTCGCTCTCTCCTCGAGCACACGGATCGCCTCGTCGAAGTCCTCCTCGCTCATACAGTTGTTTTCCCGCTTGGTGGACACGTTCTTTGACTGATTGCCAACGGCTGAGGAATATGTATTAGTTGGGTTAATTTAAACATTTTTTTTATTTATATTAACCAAGTCTAAGCTTCATTTATTATATTATATTATGTATCAAAAGCTAACAATCAAAATCACTTTAAATATTAAGATGTTTTACATTTCTAAATGAAACCACAGATTTGAATATATATCTAACTTAATGATTAATATATGTTACCTTGGGCCAAAAGCATTTTTTCTTGTGCCAATCTGGCATCCTTTAATTTATTTTCTGCCTTCTGCTGTAACTTCAACAAAGTCAATTGTTCCTCTTTCAACTGATCAGCATCATGTCTGTTATGGTCATTCTTTGTAGAACTGGAAGTGCTTGGCTCAGAACCATTATCTCCATTCACTTCGACAATCTAAAGTAAAAAACTAATATTGAACAATATGAGCAAGATGTTACAGTTTCATAATAAAAGCTATTATGTTATATGGCCACAGAAATCATAAAATATTGTTAATGACAAGCCCACTCAAGCAACAGCAAACATTCACCTGTACCCCTCTGTTTTCTTCCTGTTCCATACTATCTAAAATATCTACTAATTTGGCCTCACTGTCATATAAATCTTTCATCATTTTGGTTAAACTCTCTAATTCAGTGTCATCTACCAACTGGTTGAATGAGAAATTTATTAACTTGAGAAAAATAAGAACAGGAATCATCAGCAACATACCTGGTCATCAGTGTTTTTCATTGTGGCCATTAAGGAGCTGGTTATTCTTAAGTATTCCCTGATTTGCGACAGCTTATCCTCAATTTGCTTTTTATCAGGATACTTTGTTACATTGTCGCACTTCAATGTTGAAGAGTTTCTTCTAGAGGTGCTTGAAGAGGAGTTTGGAGTCAGATGTCCATTAGCTATAAATAAACTTATGAAAACATGCTTGAAACAAACCATGCAACTTACTATTAATGAGGCTGTTGAAATTTTGATTGTGCTCTTCCACCGAGGTGTCCATCATGTAGTAGTTGTTGCGAGGGTCCCTCCTGGGATTTCTTATGAAGTTGGTGTAATCTGAATGATGCACATCCGACGCCTGCGGAACATACCAGAAACAAGATCATTCACTAGGTCTAATTTTAACACTTTTATTTTTAGAAAAAGAGATCACTCGCCAGTTTTTACGACAAATCTCATTTAACTTACCAGGTTGTTCGTTAAACTTCTAGGGGGTTCGCGCGGGTTATGCGAATACGGCGTATTAATACGATATTTCACTTTTGGAACAGTTCCAGTGCCGTGTTTATTCGTTTTTCTGCGCTCTTCCGACATCCTGGTGGATTTTTATGTACGACGGGCGAATTCGTGCAATATCCACGAACGAAGGAAATTGATTAAATCCCGGTCGGTTCTAAACCAACACCTACATATTATTGTTCTTTTTTACTAGCTGTCAGTGACAAGGGTTGAAAACACAATTTTTGTATATCTTGTTAGATATTTTGACAGTGTTCTTCTTGTTAAGATCTTCTTAACCGATCCTCAAGCGCGAAATTCAAATAGTGTCTTAATAACCATAATTAAATTTAATAAAATGTTAGTAACATCATGTATAAAATAGAAATACTAATTCAAAATATTTAATAGTATCTTTCCAAATATTTGGATTTTGAATATCATTTATTTATTAAATGACCGGATTTCTATGCATAGTCTACTCTGAAAAGAAAAAATATTTCAGAAAGTATTAAAATTTACTTTTATTTTAAAATTTTATACAATGTTAGAATTATTCAATTACGGATACTTAAGTTAGGTGTAAATATTTTTTTACTCAAATATAACTATTATTAGTGTAGCGTATATTTATATCTACTATATTTACATATTTTCACATAGTAATCACACACACACACGTTTATTATTAGTATGTGACATTATAATAACTGACACATTTCATATGAATAATGCAAAAATAATTTAATAGCGAAAATAAAATATTTCGATATGCACAATCAATTATGCAAGTTTTGTTCTTGAAACTAATAGAGTTTAATAAAAGTAATAAAATTTATTGTCTGAATATATAAATTTACGACGCACCGAAAGATTTCAATTTACACGATTACTGTGCATATCTCCAACCGAGTTTTAATTGTTTATCCAACATTTTTTCTATATACTGTAACTCAGGCCGACCGGATAGATTCATATTTTCGTCAGGGTCGATGGCCAGATCGTACAGTTCCTTTCCGTAAATTTGACTCCAATCAACTGAAAAGTTTTGATGAAAACCCACCCATTCGCTATATCGAAATTTGGTGGTCCTCATGGAATATCCCATTATTTTTATATCCTTCAATCGAGGTCTGTCGCTGTCTGGTTTTTTTGTGGGAAATATTCCGGGTCTTGGATATTGTGAGAAAATCGCAGATTTTTCTACATCCTAAAAAAATTGAGAGGGATTTCTCAACATAACAATCTCAATAATATCAATTTTTATACCTTTTCATTTGTTCTGTTCATCATCAGTTTAAAGAAACTTTTACCTTCAGTGCACAGATCTACTTGAGATTCTAAATAAGGGCATTTTTTAAGAGGTTCCGATACTTTCGTTAGATCAACTAATGTTGGAAACAAATCAACCAGTTCAACTAAACTATCGACATGAACGGTCGTGTGTTTGGTTTGTGGCAAATGAACGATAAGTGGTACCCTTGTTGCTACTTGAAAATTGCTAAACTTTGAGATCTCGCCATGCTCTCCCAACGACCAACCTGTAACATTTATAATTATTTACATATATCAAAATTTTATCAAGTTACCGTGATCTGCAGTAAAAATTATTAAAGTATTGTTATCGACATGTTTCAACAATTGTCCTATTAAATCGTCGATATAAGTGACTGCAGCATTATAAGCTTGAATGATCATCTTCATAGTTTGATCAGGCATCGGACCAAATGGGAAGGATATGTTAAGTAACTTCATATCATCCCTACTTCTCACATCATTCCATGGATTCCAAGCAACTGTTGGTAGTAGTGAAGGTCTATACCGATTTACTGGCAATTTAATATTGTCTAACGGATGATAATCTGAAACGAAATCTCTTTAAAAATCTTTTTACATTAGGCTTATTCCCATTTTACCTAAATACTTTAACGGAAACTTAAGTGGTACGTGTGGTTTGTGGAAACCAACAGCCAAAAAATATGGGCTATAACTTTCATTTTGACGTTTTAAAAATGTTATAGCTTCTTGCAGGGACTCCAAGTCCGGCAGAGTTCCAAGAGGCTGAGTTTCCAACAAAACAGGACAGATTAAATTCTGCGCCAAATTTCCACGTTTATCGAGGCACACTTTAGCGTTTTTGAACTGTTCAGTTTTTGGGTGGAAAGGAACCTCGCTCCAACTTAAAGGATAATCGTCAGTGAAATTGGACGAGACTCCAGGATGAAATATCTTTCCAATGGATTTGGTGTGGTAGCCGTTTTCTTTGAAGTGTTGAGGGAGGGTAGTGAAATTACCAGCAAAAGTCCTCCAATAGCTGTAGAAATCGTATAAGTGGAGGGTGTCGGGTCTTCTGCTAGTAAGGAATGAATTCCTACTTGGAGCGCATAATGCTTGCTAAAAATATAAAAAACAAAACATCTCAATTATATAAATATTTTTTTAATATTTCTTCTACATAAGTAATCTAATAAACATTTTGTTTTGTTGAATTAAATTTATTAAAGAGTGATTTTTTTATTATTATAATTAATACATTAAATTAATTATTTCAAATATGTAATTTATTGTCAAATATCTTAAATATAATTAGACTGCATATAAGTCCATCCTAAAATTTTATTCAATGATAACATTGTACTATGCGTTCAGAGTTGCCTATAATTCAAATATAATCCTAGAAAAATTACTTCTTCAATTTTATTTAAAATACGCAACCATATAGTTATCAGTAAGTACACAAACAGATTTATATAAATTTATCACTAATAACAGATAAAACTGATAATCAGACACCTAACCTGTGCGAATGCGTTGTTGAAAACAAAACTGGAGGCCGCCAATTTGTCTATGTTGGGTGTAAATGCATTTTTGTATTTATAACAACCCAAAGCTGGTCGCAAATCATCCACCACTATGAACAACACATTTGGTTTTCGCGTAGACACTCCAGAAATTGTAAAAAATACAATACATATACACAGATACAGAAGTGAAAACATTGAGTTGCAATTTGTGTACTTTTTTCTATTTAAAGTACATATTTAACTTTGCACTTTGCTTTAATATCAGTCACAAATGTATCCAGCTATAATTTATGTTTTTGTTGTGTATGATAAGCTGTTGTCATTTTCTAGGTGATAAATGTTTGTTTATTTTAATACACTTGCTATAATAACATTTAGTAAACATGTATAAATTGCCCATATTTAATAAACATGTGATTTTTTAACTGCGAAATTTAAAATGATTGTATATGTAAATTAAGTATTTAAAATTGGCGCACTTTTTCTCGACAACCTGACAACAGTGGTTTTGCGTGGGGGTGTTGTTGTATTGGTCCAATCAGCTGATTTCTGTTGTTATGACAGTTGCAAAGTAAAATTGCTTAACCAGCCTGCTTTGTGTTCGCGTTTAACGGTGTTTGTCTATTGATTATTTACAAGCTACGCGTTCAAACACCAAACAACAATTAATTCAACAATTAATCGTTGTTCCTAGATGAGTGCATTGTTTTAGAAACTCTATTTTTAAGAAAATGACGTCACAGTTTGTTTAGACCTTTGTTATAATATGACGCAGTTGTGATTGAAATGTTATGTTAAAAACACGGTGAGTATTGTTGGTGTTTCGTAATGTTATAATTTGCTTTTTTTGAACGTTTCGTGTTTGTTTATTTGCTGTGGTGTTTTGATTTTGACGAGAGCCCACACCCATTGTTTTGAAATACGCAAAGACCTAACGAAAGTAAACAAACAAAAGGTAAAAGTCGTTTGGGTGAACGTCGATTTTATTAAAATGTAGTTTTTTTTAAATATATCTATATATTAGAAAAAACTCCAAATCAGCTCATGCCATGGTGATCGTTTCACCTTGAATTTTTTTTCAAGCTATAAACAAATGCAAGCTGTCGGCAAACACTAATATATCACGTATTTTGCCTATTTTGTTTGTTTATTAAAAGGTGTTTCGCAAAATTAATTGCTTATTTTATTGGTGCTGTTTTGGGGAAATAAATAAATATATTCAATCCAAAAATTTTAATTATTTATTAAATTTTTCTGTTAGAGCTTATATAAAAAAGTTGAAAATTGATGCCTTAAATAAAAAATTTTTGTTCATTATTTTAATTTTAAATATCTTATATTTACATGGTACTTAAAAGTAAATAAATATTTTTTATTTTCATTTCAGTTACAATAAATGCATTGATAACTTTTTTTGTTAATAAATTCAATTAATCTACTCATTTGTAAAACTTTGTACGTAAACTACATTTGTTCAGGGATTAAACATGTTTGTTGGCTGCAATAAACCTTCGTTGTACGAAACTTTCCACATTAAACGAGGATGTAACATATATGTGAATTACAATTGTAAACCGTGCCTGTATTTAATCTGGAAATATATTTTGAATACAAAATATATGTAATACAATAAAAATAATTACAACTGAATAATATACAGATAATATACTCATATTTCGTACATTCAATTGAATTTTAACTCTCATAATTTTCATAATTATCAGCAATAAATTAGATTGTTTTTTGCTTTATTGACAAAATAAATTTTAAATATCGTCATAGTTAATTATAAGATATTAATTAGGAGCCTTTTACATTTTTGTGTTGCTGACATCAAATGATTTAATAGAAGACTATGCTCAAACTCTGAAGCCGTACTATTATTAAAGCAAATGCGGCCGACGTTTCAACGGATGAAATGAGATTTTAGAGCAGATTTTATGGACGAATCGATAAAATGAATATGTATTTACTACATCAAACATTGTATTAAATTCTACATTGTGTTTACCGACAAATTTCTTATAGAATATAATATTAAGTGGTGAAATTATGTATCTTACTTAAGTTAAGTGGTGAAAACTTTTTTATAAATATATATTAATATTCTTTCTGTTTTTAAATTGTTTTTAATATAACTTTATATTATTATTTATTTATAGATATTTTCATAATATTTTAGAATTTTAATATATAGTAAATATTAATAAAAATTTCGATGAAACAGTAGTGGTCATTATTGTAGAATTTTAGAAGCAAATTTTTGTTTAATATATCGCTGTACATAAATCAGTGTAAGGGGGCATATGCCAGAAGAATTGATGCATCCTCATATCACAATTAAATTGCTACAATAACATATTTCAATATGGATATAAGAAACTTTATTGTTCCTATAGGATGTGTAATATAAGCAGAACCATCTTTTTTTACAATTTGGATTTGGACACATCACTAAAAATTACTCGTCTCTACTAGTAGAAACCAGGGTTTTATTTGTAGGTCTGGGGACAAATGAATCACTATCCAGTAATCATCTTCTCACAGTTCATGAACAACTTTAAGCAAATTCTATTTCCTTCAGGTTGATTTTAATCAAAAACTAACGATAAGATTGGGGTGTTTTTTGATATTTGAATCAGTTTTTCGCTATATCAATTATTTCGTAGATAACATTGGTATCCAATTCAAGTAGTATAGCCAGCTACTTTTTCACATGTTTAAAATTTTACATTATTGACTTAATTTACTAATTATCTATTCATATTCTATTCAAAGATTTTCATATAATATTATTTAAAAACTTATTTTAATATTTTCAATTGAAATAATTCTTATTCTTTTAAATTTTGAGTACACTTCTAGATTATTTTTTTTAATATATTTTATTAATTTCAGTATTTTTAAAACTTATTTATTTAAAGTTATTCAATGTTATTTCTCAGAATCGCCACGAACAGCAGGGAAAATGTCGGCGGAGTCGCCACTAAGATCGTCCGAGACTCGGAGCGTCGGACCTTGCGTGATCACGCCGCAACAGGTGAACGATCCCTCGATCCTCGACAACGTAGCCGGCTTCATTAACGACGTGGTGCCAAGCGCGTACAACCTACCCCAGGAGTCCAAGGACCAGATTCAGTGGGCCCACTTTGAGCAAATCGAATCCGAAGAGGCAACCACTTCTTCCGATTTCGACGGCGACAAAGAACTGCCACCGCCACTGGTTCTCGTCCTTGGATACTCCAATGGCATTCAGGTACGAAAATTGTGGTTTTGCTTTTTGGAAACAAACTGTAAACGGGTTTGTTTATATTGTTTTAGGTCTGGGGATTGCCGGCTAACGGGGAGGCCACGGAGATCTTCTCGTGGAGGCATGGAAGTGTTCGGGTGATGAAAGTCCTGCCGAATCCTTTCGAAATCGGACATTCAGAGGCAGAGGATCAGTTCCACGCCAAGCGACCACTGATTGCTTTGTGCGAAAGTGCCAATCCGGGATCGCAGTTCTGCTCAGTTAACTTTGTCTCCCTCAAAACGGGGGATCAGGTAAACTAAACTGTTTAACTCGCACGCGAATTCTTATTTACTAATATTCTATATTAAAGGTCAAAGTCATCAAATTCAAGAATCCCGTGTTAGACATCTTTGCCAACAAGAAATCCGTGGTCGTGACGTTCGCTGAGAAGATTGCCGTATTCGATGCGTTCACATTGGAGGATCGTCTCAGTGTTACGACGTGTTACTTAAGTCCCGGACTGCAACAGAATCCCATCGCTTTGGGCTCGAGATGGATGGCGTACGCCGAAAAGAAGCTCAATCAATCGAAACGGAGCAGCGGCGGTAACGAAGGAGAGGGCCTCCAGGTATTTCCACATTATATCGTTGTTTGTTGATTCAAATTAACATCGTTTATTGTTGCAGAGTTACACAGCTACCGTTTTGCATGCGGCCAAGAGTTTGGGGAGGGGTTTAAGGGAGTTGGGGGAGTCGGTGGCCAGCAGTTTGACCGGCAGCCAGTCGTATAAGCCTGGCACTTCTCCGAATAGTCCTCAAAGCGGCACCAATGCTGATATTCCACAGAAGGGAATCGTTTCTATAATAGATATAGAGGTAAATAATGCAGTGACAACTTGTTCTTTCATAATTGAAGTAATTTTTTCGTATTTTTGTTTTGTTAGTTTCTAGTTTTTTTTTAAAACAATGTTATGTGTTCTTCCAGTCGACCAATCACACAGACAAAACAGGTTTTCCGGATGCGGTGATTGCCCACTTCATCGCACACACTGAAGCCATAGTTTGCATGGAGTTCGACCCGAGCGGATTGCTGCTGCTAACCGCCGACAAGCGCGGCCACGACTTCCACCTGTTCCGCATCCATCCCCATCCTGCAGGACCGGCCCTTGCGGCCGTGCACCACCTCTACGTTCTGCACCGCGGTGACACTACAGCCCGAGTTCAGGATATGTGTTTCTCACCAGATTCTAGGTCAGTATTTATTAATTGACAACCAGTTGGTTGATGGTAATACGTGAATTTTTAGATGGGTCGCCGTTTCGACGTTGCGAGGCACCACCCACGTCTTTCCCATCACCCCGTACGGCGGCAACGTGAGCGTCAGGACACACGCGACGCCTCACGTCGTCAACAAAATGTCTCGATTTCACAGGTCGGCGGGCCTGACTGCTGAGGGCAGATCCAACAGTCCGGTGTCGCTGATCGATTTGCCGACTTGTTCCAATTATCCGTACAACAATCCCAGGTTCCCGCCGTATCCGCATCCGACTATCATCAGTCCGCTTGCACAAATCAGGCAGCCGTTGTACACGCCAAGTCTATTGAACGTGCCACAAAGATCCGGTTCAGGTATGTGTTTGGATGGGGGATTAATCGAAAAGCGTAAACCCATTTTAAATTATTAATTTATATTAATGAGTTTTGATTAATTTTAAATAGTGCTGATCTTAAAATGTGATAAAAATGGATTTATGTGAACGATTCTCAATTTTAGGTTTACTGTCGAATGTTCGAAGAATTTCTGTTTTATGTAACATGTGTTTGTCGATTACCTAACGTCAATTTCGATCTATTTGCCAACGTTCCCATGAAAATTGTCGCCTGACTCGACTAACATTAATCCCAAACAAGATATGTGTGTACAAAATATATTTTTTGTCGAAAAACAAAAGCGTAAGTAATTCTCGAACGCACAATTCGTTTAATTTATTTACAATTATTAACTTAGTCACTCATATTCTCATTTGTTTGCATTTTATCATCAATTAAAAACATTCCATTTTTTTCAAAATTTAAGACATTTGGTCGTTTTTTAACATTTATCACACTTTAATTTATTTTGTTTTACAGTTTTGACATTTGTTTTAATTTAATATTTACATTTTGCAGGATACTATAGTTATTTTTCAGATTATGGCATTTTTTCAACATTCCAGACGGGTTGGTCATATTCAGGTACTTATTTTTTGATATTGGCATGTTGTAGATTTTGTATAAAATTTTTTAAAAATTTTTTATGTATCATATCATAGTTCTAAAAATTTCAATATTTATTATAAATATTGGAAAAATTTGATAATTTTTTGATAATTATCCAGATAATTATCAATTTTGTATATGTTCTTAAATTTCCTTTATGAATAAAATGATACATATAACAACTGATTTTTGACAATTAAAAGTTTTTTAGATATTTAGTGATCTTTTTAAACAAATACATCAACAAAATACACATATTATTTCCAAATGTTTTAAAGAAATATTAAAAGAATCCATCCAATAATTTTTAATTGATTTTAATACATTTATCAATTGATAATTCTTAAGACTAAATATCTCGATAATTATCAATGAACTCTGATATTTATACAGTGTATTACAATTATAATATTTCAATAATTAACTGAAAGGATAATTTATATATTTAAATATTTTTAATTAACAATTTTTAGATCAATTATTTTTAAAAATTTTTAATCAACAAATTTTAATGAGTTGTTCAATAATTTTATTTTTCAATTTTTCAGGATTTTTATCAATTTTCAACATTTCTTACAAACAAATATCAACAATTCGCAAGTATTATAGCAGTATTAAGTTTTACCTTTTTCAGGATTATTATATTTCAACATTTCAACATTTACGAGCCACCCAGCGGGTATATTTTGTTTTACTGAAAATTATATTAAAACATCATTCGACGAAAATTTTAATTAAATAACTCAAATAAAATGTGAGAAATAAATCATATGCATGTCACCTCATCACCTCATTTTAAGCTTGTAAAAAGGCTGCAATTATCAAAACGTTGGCAAACAGTTGTAATTTAATAAATTTACTGAACAGCCAAATAACATTATATTTCGTAATTATAGGTCGACAAAGGATTCCCTCTTCATCCGAAGAGAACGTGTCCTTGCGTCTGACGACGTGTTTCGCGCCGCCTCGTGCCTGGATCGACAACGCACCGGCGAGAGAACCGGGACCCATCAAAATCCAGGCCAAACCGGTCGAGTCCTTATTTGTGATGTCCTGCAATGGATGCCTGGTACAGTATGACCTCGATCCGCACCATTCCGCCTCCATACCCAAGGAACGGGTGTGCGACGACTCGCCCATTGATCTCACCGTTACAGCAAGGGTAAAAACTAATCATTTGTTTTGCTACAGCCATTTAAGGATTTAATTTGTTGCAGGCGCAATGGATATTGCAAAGGCAACCCGGCCACGTTGACATACCATTGCCCCTATCGCCGGAAAATCTGGCGTTCGTGGCACAAGAACCGCAGTGGTTCAAGAGCTCGAAGCCGGACCACACCGACGAGAGCTGGCTGTCTCAGGTCGAGATAGTAACGCACGCCGGCCCCCACCGCCGACTCTGGATGGGACCGCAGTTCACCTTCAAAACCTACACCACTTCCAATGGGTAATACTTCAAATACTGGTGTAAAATTTGATTAATAATGGCGATTTTAGATCTGAACTTTCGATGGCGTCGATGGCAGAGGCTTTACCAATCGACCTGCGACGTTCCAAGCCTGTCAACATGCCAATAACTAAGGCGAACGCTGTCCTGATAGAATCTAGCTCGGCGAATAGTTGTGAACAATCATTGCTGGACAATTATCAGCGTACTTACGAAGAACCTGGTGGCCAGTGCGAGATCCAGCTGAGGGAGGACCTGGCGGAGGCCATGCAGGAGTCGCCGTTCGTTAAGGAAACAGGTCAGTGGCGTTGAGTTGAAAATCTCCGTTTTGTGACTAGCTGGTTGGTTTACTCTATTTTTTCTGTGAGATGCTGTTATAGTTTGTATGTTGTGGTTGCACAAATTCTTTACAATTTTAGTGATTATGAGTATACTGTTATGAGCACCAGAACACAATTAATTCGTAATCCTTTAACTGAACAATACAGTATTAAAATGGTAATTTAATGAAAATTGTTTAGATTAACTTATTTTTATTAACATTAATAGTGTTACTTTCAATTTAATTTTCATTAAATGATCATAAAAATGTAGTAGTAGTAGTAGTAGTAATATTCTACAATTTTCTTCAAAATTTAAGTTCTTTCTAAAATATATTATTGCGACTGTTTCAAATCAATGATAATGATTCAATTGGAAAGTATCAAATTTGTTTTTTATATAAATGGAACTACTGATTTCTTTGATGATTAATTTTTATTATTTAGATTTTTTCTTCGGTTTCATTACTATATTATTTTTATTTAATTTAAATTTCAATTGAATCATATTAATCTATTTTGAAATTAATACATATCAATTTTCTTTAAATGTTACATAAAAGAACCTTATTGTTATAAAGCACAATTTTTGTAGACCGTTTTAGGATTTGTAAATATTTCGTCACTATCATCTTTTAATGGACAAAGTTTAAATGATTTAAAGTTTACCTACATTGTTTATATATTTTTAATATAATTTTAAGTAAATCTATAATCTTTGTCCTTGTAAATACATTTTATTATATTGTTACATATGAAATCACCACCTATAATTAAACATTCTTCATAACAAATAAAGTTTCTTCATTTTCCTACTTCACTACTAACATCTCATCATCTATTTCAGTATTACATGTGGAATTACCACTGTACTACTTGAGAATTTTACTAACCAATCCACACCTTAATTTGTAACGTTTACTTTACTGTTAATCTACAAATTTAAATCGGTACACAATTTAATTATTCCAGATGCGTATGTGCGCAGCCACAACAAAATCGTTTACGTCGCTTATTCTTTTCTTTGTTTTTGGTTGTGGTTATCGGGCTTGCAAAACGAAAGTCAGAAATAGCCAATGGTGGGTGATCTGATCACATAACAAAAATTAACTTAATATTAATTAATTTCACTGCACATTATGTATATGCCACTTTATGTTTTGTAAATTAAATTAGACACAGTAAATTGTAAATTTGAAAGCGAGTGGCTTTGGAATCCCAGCTTTGTATTGGAACCGCTTAAGACCGACTAACTCCAGATTGATTTCAATTGTTTCTTAATTATTTTTTTTGTATTTTGGTTTTGCGAACGCATGCGTGCATGATTTTACCCCAATCTGCTTCCGTCGCCCCGTGAGAGTTTCTTAATACCTGCCATTGGCTTTTTCTGTACACAGGTGGGCGGTGCGTAATTGTCTCAATGAAACCACACACGTCGGCGACGGTCGCCAAGGTGGTCAACCCGTTGGGCACGGTGGTGACGGTGCAATCCGACGAAGAGGCGGAAGTCGTCGACGTGTCCGACGACGTCGTCATATTGGAGAACTGCGACGAGGCGCTTTTCAGGCCGGTGGTCACGCCGAAGCCGCTGCACTACACGGAAAGGCCGCGCACTCACTCGCCGGACAAAATTATCACCAAGAATTTGGAGTCGAACACCGAGGTGACGGTTAAGATACTTACTAAAAAAGATAAGCTCGCGGAGGCGCCTAAGCCGATTAAAAAACCGAGATCGCGTGAGTCGTCGCCGAAAGCGCCGGTTAGCAAGAAAGCTGAGAAGCACACGTCCAACAAAATCAACAAAGAGTTGAGGCAAAATGTGAAGACGGAAGAGGCAGTCGAACTTCCCAGAGCGGAAGCAAAGGCTAAAGTGGAAATAAAACCAAAAGAGGAAATCAGGCCTCCGAAGCCGGACTTCAAGCCAAAACTCGATGCTAAATTTATCTCTGACTTTTCAGATCCGTTGGAGCTTCCGGACACGTCAAATGAGGTGAAACCTAGCGAGGAGCTCTTCGATATTCCTATGCCGAAGCCGTTGGATTGTAATTTATTCGACGATATAATACTAGATACCATGATGAACTTGGACACTAAACTGCCACAACGAGAGAAATCGAGTGACGATGTTTTTGAGGACATAGTCGAGTCTGCTTCTTTTAAAAACAACAAAGAATCGAGGAGTAAAAGGGAGGAAAAGGTGGAGGTCATGACAATGGACGACTCTGTGTCGGAAGAAAGAAGCTTTTCAAAGAAACCTAGGAAACCGAAAGCAAAATTGGGAGTAAAAATTGCCACAGTTAACAAGGAAAACATAGAAAAGACCCTTGATGACTGCACCACTGACATAACATTGGCACCTCCACCAAAAAGATCTTGGAGCAGCATTGCTTCCTCCAAGCCAGCAGAGTCTGACAAAGTGTTAATCGACACCACCGAAAAAGAGAAGAACCTCGATTTTGTCGAGCACTTTTCCGTAACTCTCCCTCAGAAGTCATATTCATCGTCGGTTACAAACGATGATCTGATTAACATCGACACACCTCAAGAAGAACAGGTAGAAGCCAGCGAGTCCATGAACAATTCGGCAAACTCCGACGACAATCTATTAAAAATCGACAAGTCCTCCGACGATGAAAAACCAGACACCGGTAGTTCACCAAACGAAACCACCGAAAGCGACGATTCAGGCAAATTACAACCGGAAAACGATCCTAGCGCGGACGACGATGTGGCGGTGCTTAAATCGAACGCACCAATGTCTAAAGCGTCCAAAAGGAAGTTAAAGAAAAAACGAAAATAACAAATTGCTCAGCTGCAAGACTTCCGCAATGACACATACCTATATAAGATTCTTCATATACTCAAGTATATTAAGAGTAGCGTTCAAAAGTTGTGTGTGAAGTTGTTGAAACTTCTGTATTTTAGAAATCAGTGTTGATTTGTTCATTTTAACCGTTTGTTCACGTAGTTAGCGGTGCTAGCGGATCTTAGCGAATATGTATGTTGATGTTACTGAAGTAACCAACACTGGTTTATTGTACTTTTATTCTTTTTTTAATTATATACGGACTATTTTTAAAAATTAGTATAATTTTCTAACATGAACGTAATGTGAAAACCTTAGGATGTTTCACATACTATGGTCGGTTCATTTTCATAAGATTAATTAATAAGTATTAATATTATTTGTAGTCACTAATTTATTAATGCAATGCATATTAGTTGTTCCGCATTATTGTTCTGTATTTTAGTTCACAAATATTTCAGATGGTGTAATTAAAGTTTTTTAAACAATTTTTTATACAAAATTTATTGTGAAACATCATAAAGCGACCATATTAATTGACATCCATACAATGACTACTTACATATCATTTTCGATTATAAGTATAAATGATAATTTTTATTGTGTCCATAAAACCGATTAATTGTATTGTAATGTACATAATTTTAATTTATTGTTTAATTTTAAGAATAATATAATTATCAAATTACTAATCAAACATTTAAACTACAAAAATGTTACAAAAATATTTTGGATTTTAAAGTTTTAATTGCGGGTCCACTTAACGAAATAATTTTGAACTTGAATTGTAATTTTATCTGAAGTTTCTACATAGGCGTATGTAGTTTTATTGTTCTATTTATTTAAATATTATGTGAAAATTTAACAAAAAAATTATTAAAAGGCAGAAAGGAAAAAGCAAAGTATCTGTAGTTTAATAATATAATAAGTGTTCAATTAAGCTTAAACAAAACGCCTTAGCATTTTTAAGAGGGATGGTTCATTGTTGAGAATTTCGCACCCTATTTTTAATATAAAGCAATTGTGTGTTATTGAGTTTTTCAGTGCCTCAAATTATCCAAATTAAATAAAAATAATTAATATAACGGGACATCAATATTCACACAGTTTGGTTTCCAGTTGTTTATCATGTATGTTTTATCTTGTACATAAATATTGTAAATACAATAATTGATGTATTGTTTTTGTAGAACCAAATATAAAGATCTCATACAACTCGACGTTTTATTTTTCTTAAAACAATTGCTTAGGTAATTATATTTGATGTAATAATTGTAAGGTGTTTTTAGGTGGAGAATTGTCGACTCCAGATGGGGTTTTCAGGGAGTTAGAAGACCTAAGTTCGAGTAGTTTCAGTTCAGCTAGTCGTGCATCTCCAACACCGTCGTTCGGCGATCACATTTTACATTTTCCTGGAGATTCCAGTAATTCAATGTAAAATTGTCAACGTCTATTTAATATCTTTCTACAACTATAAGAAAGCATAAACTTACCGTAACTTAAAAACATATTCACATGTATTTATATAAATTTAATATTACCAATATTTTAACGTATACATTTGGAAATAAGTACTGTTAAATGTTATTAAATCATATTAAAATACTGGATTCGGTGCCAAAGCTTGACAAAATCTTCAACTGATGGCATATAGGGTTTTATCAATCAAAATTTTGTTTATAATTATAATGAAGTTTACCAAGACGGTGTTCTTATAGAAGTTAATTGCTTAGGTCGTATATTTAAGGTAGTAGTATTTACATTGTGCAAAATATGAACCAAATTGTGATAATTGTTTTGGAATCAAGTTGTAGCTTTTCTGCTAGAGACTAAAACTAATTTGAATTGTTTGTATTTTTTTACTCTTATTAGAATTATATTAAGTGTGGCAATATTTAATAAAACATAAAAAAGAACAACCAAATCCATCTATATAAATGACATTAGGTAACAACTATAGACTCATTTCAGAACATATCTGTTAATTTTTGTTAGTTACATTATTCATTTATTGTACATGAATGTTTTACACAAGTAAAATGGGACTGTAATTGTTCCCAATTTAATATTTTTATGTAAAAGTTATGATATACACTATGTAATTTTGTGACTATGCTTCCAGATCACATGTGCTTTTCTACAGTTATCCTTAAAAATAACAATGTGATTTAATAAGTGATAACTTATAGTGAATTTAAATTAGTTTTGTTTATTAAAATAGTACAAACCAAATAAAAAAGCAACGATAAAAATTAAATCAGGACAATTTGTATTTTTTATATATTTTAATACAGCATGTCATAGGTATTTTGTAAATAAGAACTGAAATATAAGTTAAAATATTATCATCGTTTTATTTTTTAAGATTATAATTATGTTTAAATACATGATAATAAATATATTTGTACTTATAAATTGTTTCATTCGTATTTTGTATTTTTATGTAATAAATTTTGCATTTTGTCATTTTAATAATCTAATAAATGAATATTCTATTTTCAAAAAGTATTTTAAGCAATTTTATTTATTTTGAAGACAATTTAAATTTATATGTCATGTCTAACATTTATTGTTAATGAAATAAAACTTCAAATATTTTGATACATTATACAAACATATATTTTCTTAATAAATCACATAACAATGGTTTATTATCTACATGATTATTTTCGATGGCACATCCTAAAAATTTTTGTACATTAAGTAATGTACCAGAAATCACATTAGGGAATGCCCTTTCCTTATTTATAGTTGTTGTAAAAAGTAAACGCTTACTGAAATAGTCGCCATTCAAAGAAATGTTGCCTACTTCAATATACCTTTGTAAATTATTAGAATACATTTGTATGGACAGTCTTAGGGACTCAGTGAAATGTAAATCTTTAGCTGGTATAATTACCAACTTATAATGATAGTTTAGTGAATCATAAAAATCTATTATAACATTTTGTATGTTTTTTAGCAAATCTCCCTCCCCATCCATATAACCCATAAACATTGACAAAGCAGAGTCTTGAGCTAAATTAAACAATCCCCCATTCCATTTGTCATCAAATGGTTGATATTTTCTACCAACTGAGAAGTATTGTAATGGGAACTTGTTCAAATCCACTAGATGTTTTGTGAAATATGCCAAAAAAGATTCAAGTGCTGCTCCACCAGTTAGGTGTAACCTACTCAAACTATTGAATTTTTCATGTGGTTCTTCTATTGTTAACACAGACTGGGCATTTTCAAAGTTTTTGCCTGCACCTTCAACTACCACACTTCTAGAAAAATCGGGGCTTGAGAACTGTGTAAATTTGGATTTTTGTAAATGTTTTCGAAGATAATTAAGTGCTGATATTTCAAATAGTGCACAATCTGCTGTTAAGTAACAATTATATGGGTTGATGTAATTAATGGATTTTGAAAGATTTATATGGGAGTCTGTTTTATTGTCAGGTTTTTTGTTTTTTTCATGGATTAGCACTTCATTGTTAATGGGTGTGTTTTCATGCAATTCATTAGGCAGAGATAAAATTTGTAAGAAGACATTTTCTTCAACATTGTAGTACATGTCCTTTAGGTTTTTAAGATCATCTTTTACCAGTTTTGATTGCAGCTTCCATTTTTCCAGTTCTTCTTTATTTCCATCAGTTTTTAAAAGTTTTGAAATATGATTACCAATTTTAGACCTGGTGGCTTCCAACTGCTTTCTTTTGTTATCAATATCTTGAAAGAACTCCCATTTTTCAACAACTTTATCCAAATCAATATTCACAGACCTGGATTTCAAATTATTTACAAACTTTTCCCTGTTTTCTAAAATCTTACCAAAATCCACATATGGAGTGAGCACTGCAAAATGTTTGTCAGCCTTATCACCAGTTATGTACAAGGCAGAAGAAAATGATCTGAAACCACATACAGCAGGCACTTTTAACAATTGTCTGTGAAACATCTTGAATTTAATCTTCTTCCATCTGCACCTTCTTCTTTTTATTAGGACTCTCTTCTTCTACCTCCACAGGTTTCTGGGTTTCAATCTTTCTTTTAACAGGTGCCTTCCAGCTGCCGTGTCCTGCTGCTCTTTCAGATTCCTCTATTGAATATGGCTCTAATTCCAATGCCTTCAATCTGCGTTTGTGCACTTTAGTTTTGAAATGGTCATTCAGAGCAGTCTCATTGATGAAGTATCTGGCACAATGTACACAGTAATGTTGAGCTGAACCCGGTTTATCAAAATCCACCTCCTGATTTAGAAGTTTCTCGACGTTACTTGGTTGTAAATCTTGATCAATCTGAAAATCAATTCAACTTATTTATGGTGTTGTTTTACATTAATTTTTTCAAACCTCGTCCAAATCCTTCGTTCTGCGCTTTGTTCGCCACTTTTTCTTCAAGTGTGTGTCCCCGTAATGGTATTTTTTACGTTTATAAACCATTTGAAGTGATTTGTATGGTACACGTGCCCGGACTAAATTACAAAAGAACGTTGAGGTTAGGGACGAAGTTTGACAAATGTCAAAATATTTTTAATATTATTTTATAATAACATGTAGTTGCTTAAAAGTAATTTTTTTTAATAAAAGTAGTTTAAAATAATGTTTTATATTTAATAAATTTACTTTGGAAACTTCTGCTGATGCTTTTAAAATATTGTAAACCGGGTTGTCTATCTTACCAAAATACAGGTTTGTTAAGTCCATCGAAACTCAAATAAAAGTGGAAGAATTACAAAGAAGCGTAACAATTTGGTGTAACAAAAACCGTTATAAAATAAAAGGAATTATATATATTTAATTTTATAACAAATTTTTGAATCACAGTTATGAATAACCTGTGTATATAATAAGACGTCCTGATTAATAAGTCCTAATTACTAAGTAACTGATATCGTATTTCCCAGAAAATATTAAATTTTTTGATTAATAAAATATATCACTTTTTAACCAAAAACTGAGATGAGATAACGCTTTGATAAAAAATAATATAGTATTTAAGGATTAGTATTGTAAACTTAGTTACTTATCTTATCAAATGCATTTAAATAATCAAATAAAAAAGAAAAATCACAAATAAATGTAATTAATCCATTATAAAATAAATAAAAGCATACACTATAATATAATTGTAGTAAAATATATATCTAATTTTGGATAAAATAAATAAATCATTAAAAAGGTTAGTTTTTAAGTTCCTTAAATTCTTAAATAAAAGAGAAAGATCACAAAGAGAATCAATATCAATTATAAAATAAACAAAAGCAAACGGAAAATAGAAATATCTTAATGTTTCCACTGAGATATGGTGCATATTATGGACATGATATACATTTTAAGAGCTATGTTCATAATGACAATAATATTAAAGAAACGTAATCAATTATTTTTCAGTATGTGTCCTTAATTAATTCAGTATTTTCCAGGAAATGTATTTTTATAAAACTTTATTTGGAAACTTAGGTCGAGGCAGGATAAGGGTGTTTTAAATAAACAATAATATTAACATAAAATTTGCAAGTCTTATAATATTGTAGAAACGCATCAAAAAAATGTTCAATCAAGTATAACTAAAAAAATTGCCTTATCAATCCTCGTCCTTTGATTGATGAAAGGTTTCAAATAGAAATCTAATAACGAGGAAATAAATAATAGAAATTGCCAACTAACCTCAATGTGTATTTTTAATGAATCACATTTAGATTTCTATATTATGTAACCGTGCGAGCGCTATCTACGACAAATCGCCCAACATTCCCACCGACTATTTACACTTTTCCCCGCGCTTTCGCCGCTCATATTGGAGCGACGTGCCGCTAGATGGCTCATCGGAATTGTCATTTAAAACAATTCTGTTGTCAAAAGTTTTGTAATTTTTTACGGGAGCGCTGACGAAAGACGAGCGTTAGAGCGAAAACGGGCAGATAAAGGGTGTTATTAATTAAAATCGCAGGAGCGGAGTGAATGTGTCGGTGCGTTTACAATCAGTTGGCACAGTTTAAAAACGTCGTGTTCGCGCCGTTATTAAACAGACAGCCGGCGCCATGTTGTAATCTTTATACAAGCCATCATGGGTTAGTGGAGTTGAAGTTTCTGTGTGCATTTTTTACGTGTAAACCAAGCGCTGGATGATGCGAATTAGTGCGAAATAAACTGAAAACGGCGCGTCTGGAAGCGTCGACCATCTGTATATAGTGCGGCGTGCGTTCGGACAATGTTCTGCGCATTTAAATCGGTCATAGAGTAATGTTGAGTTAGGTATAGCTGGGAGTCGACTGCAAGCCCACGGTTCCGAGGTGTCGAATCTACCCCTTTTTGCCGCTACAATCGCCGGGATCTTGTGGGGCTCGCGCTCTCTCGAGACGATCATGTCTGTCGCGTGAGTGTTAGTGTGTGCGCCAGAGTTGGGAAATTTCCGGGGGGCCACAATGGCCCGAATACTGGACAAGGATCCGGCCACGTATTGCAGGGAACGCGACGGTTTCCTCAGGGACCTGCAACACTTCAACGAGACCAAAGGGTAAGTGTTTGTGCATGATTTTCGGCGGTTCACACATAAATCGTCAGCCCACCGCGGAGGTCGACTTTAACCGTTAACCTGGGTGTCGTTTCCAGGACGCCCTTCCGACGGTGCCCGAACCTGGGAGGCCGCGAAGTGGACCTCTACCTCCTCTACACCCTGGTGACGGCCCACGGCGGATGGATCAAGGTACGTACCCCCCTACGGGAGTAGTCGCGGTGTCGGCACCGCCGCTGTTGATGTTATTGTTTGCGACGTCGTCGGTCGGCCGGGCCGGCGGTTTTTCGGACGCCGCCGCGGCGCACGATACGGAAGACACCTGGCCCAAGGTCAGGGTTACATGCATTTCTTTATCGGTGCTCTCCTGGTGGATCGCCCCGCCTCTTCGTCCACGCTCTCTCGCGATCCACACACACACATACACGCGACCTGGTGCATCGCTCGTCGCACGTGTGCAGACGACGCGCATTTCACGTTACCCTGTATGTTGTGGCTGTGTGTGTGTGTACGATTTTGATCGCGGACGGCTACCCGGGAGAGACGGTGAACGATCCGCGGCCGTTTCGCATTTTTACAACGTGGAAACTAGTTTCTGGTCGGCAAAAGGTTCTCGTTCTTTTGTCGAGAATTCGAGCCGAGTGGAACAGTTAGTTACCAAGTAGTAAAATTCGTGTTCTTTGTTCTTTGTACTATACAAAATGTCTGGGATTTTATCTGATCGGATAAACACAAGTCGAAATTCGCCCCTAATTTGCACGGTCGGGGTCTAGGTAACGTCTGAGTTTGCCTACCCCTGTTAGAAAGTCCTCAGAAAAACATGGGGTTTGGTATAATATATAACAACACTCGTGGATTTTATGGAAAAATACAATGGCGTAATTAAGGACGAGTAAATAGTATGAAAGTTTGTTTCGTGACGAAACAGAAAACAATTTTAACAATAAATCCATTTTGTAATACTTATTCCTGCTGTTAAAAAGTTGCAATCAAATTTTCAACTGTTAATAGTTTTAATTTGTTAATTTTATCATATATTTTCGAATTTCTATTCATATTTATTTACTATTGCAAATTGAATTGGTGAGAGTAATTCATTTCGAGCCAATTAAAATTTTATAAAAATTAGACTGTGTCAGAATAGTCGTTTCTATTTAAAATTTTTACTCACACAGATTTGTTAATTTTAGTCGTGTGTTTTTGTGAATAAAAAATAAACAATAAAGATATGTCAGTATTAGTTTTTATAATTAATTTTAAAAAATTATTTATGAGTTAAATTTACATTGAATAATTTTCAGAAATTTAATGTTTCTGAATCAATTGGAATTAATTCTGCATCGTACACTTTCTTAAAATTGAAAAGTATTTTGAGTAAATAAAAATTAATGTTTCGTTTTAAAATTATAATTGAATTTTCATCAAAGATCATATTGCAAGAGAACAGTTTAATTAAAATCGCTTGCAGCAATAGAGTGCTTCTGATTACAATCCAGCAGGTATCTTGTTTAGTAAATTGAACATTTACTACAAATTTAAGTGACAACATTGAAATTTTTTAATATTCATAATAAAGACTAATAAAACGTATTGCAGTTGTCAGAAATGAAATTATACGACTTATCCTTCAATATTGCACTTTGTATAATTCAAAAGGTAATATTTACAGTTTTATTTGCTAAGTAACTAATTAAAAAGTTATTAACTTTACAGTTGGATCTCATATTTAAATGATTTATTAAAAAAAACTACCATAAATAAGGAATATTAATCATAAACTATAGTTAAATATTAAAAATAAAAAGGAGTCAACCATCTCATTAAAAAGATGTTAAGTTAATGATTTTCTATTAATTTTTTTTATTAATAGTGGTGTTTGTCATGTAATATTTACCATTTTTACTAAATACTTATGCCAGTTTTATTATGTTGCGCAACCGACAGTTTTTTCAAATAAATAAGCAATATATCTATTATTTTTGAAATTCCTATTTAATCTTTTTAAAATTGTTACGCAGTAATTATAGTACAGTTAAAGTAATTATTTTATTACTTTTTAGATAATGGTTAAAAATAGTAGTTTTGCCCATTGTATAATTATTTATAAATTCTAAGGAATACATTTTTATATTGAAAAATATTGTAAATGTAAAATTTGACAATCTGATAATTTGGTTATTGAATAATGCTAAATTATTGTAATATTTATCTTTAATTTTTTATTTTATTTATTTATTTTAATCTTTTTTTGTTACACGGCGTCGTAAGAGTGATTACTCTCTTGCTTATTAGATAATTGGTTAAAAATAGATATTTTAGAATTATAGAAAATTTAAAAGTTTGTTAAAGAAATACAATTATAAATAAAAAAAATGAGTATTAATTATACTCAGTATAGAATATTTGTCTCTAATTTTTTATTTAATTTATTTATTTATTTTAGTTTTTTTAGATAGTACCATAAACGAGATTACTTTATTGCTTGTTTGACTATTGATTAAAAATACTTATTTTAGAATTACAGAAAATTAACTTAATAAATAAATAAATAAAATTTATAATACTCAATATAGAATTTATTTCTAATTTTTTATTTTATTTTTTTATTTGAATCTTTTTAAATATGTTACATAGTGCCATAAAAGTGAATATATTCTTGCTTATTGGATAATTGTTTAAAATTAGACATAGAATTATATAAAATTAAGATTTAAAAAGTACAACCATAAATAAAAAATTTTGAGTATTAATTGTATTCAATATAGAAAATAAAATGCAATAATATGTCACATTTGAACTGAATTTGATCTTGAAAAGATTGCAAATGTCTTTACATTGCACAAAAGTGATTTTTTTAGAATTATGTAGATTTAAATTTTTATCAATTTTAAATTTTCTAAACGTCACAAGTCAGATGTTACAAGTGGTGTAAATTTCTAGTAAATAAGTAAATTTAGCTCTCATTTTTTATTTTCACATTTCGATTGTTTCAAAATTGTTACGCCGTTATTTGTTAGAAAACAGTAGTTATTTTACTATTATATAAAATATAAAAATTGTGTTGCCAATGGCAACTTCTGTTTTAATTTTAATTGTAAATGTAAATAAACAATTCACAAAAATTTTCGTATTTAAATCCACTTTTAATTAAAAAGTTTTTTAAATAAACAAAAGCTTGCCATCGCATTCAATTCGTAATAATTGGAAAACTACATTTAAACAACATATTTCAACATAACTTTTCATAAAAGCTGCACAGTAGGTCGTTGGAAAATAGCCGCACCTACAAACCATCAATCATATCGGATTATTGTGTCTTAAGGATAAAATCGGGTCGAGATATTATATTTTTACCGTGTATTTTATAAATTATGAAACGGATCCACCTTGAACGATCGATAAAAATGGAGTTATTCCCTTCGGTCGGACTGAAATGTGTGGTGGCTGCGAGATGTTTCGTTGCAATGTCAGCGGACATTCAATTAACAAATTGTTCTTAATTCCTCGCAATTACGGTCGGATTATGGAAAGTTTTTTATCTCTAACCTTGGTCGTTTGTTATTTTCATAGTCGCTTTGGTTTTGCCGTTTTTAATTTTCGTGCGACGCCAGATGTTACGGCAGGAAACAAAGACGCCCGCCATTTCCATACCATACCACGATTCGATTGAAACATTTCGGTACGTTGGCGCATGTTGGAAGAAATTATGGGGCACCGACTTATATATAGATACATCATAACCGGAATGCGTAGATCAAGAAACGTTCGTGATTCATTCGTCGGCAATTCACGGTGGCGTAAAAATTAAAAGGGCGGGCGTCGGAAAATTCGTATTTTAAATTCGTTATGGAAGTTGCATGTGAGGGGACGTGTTTGCGACTGGTAAACTCGAATCTGTCGGCGGGATCTTTGAACTCGACGTTGGAACGGCCTCGGTGTGTATTTAATTTAACCGGATTGTTTATGTTTCGCAGTCCAAGATACCGAGCTCTATTTATTGGTTTATTGTAATTTTAATGGCCGACGTTCGAATCGAGAGACCATTCCATGATTTTGCGTCTTTTTTTTGTACAATTGTTGTTTGTGTGAAAATGAACTGGAAATAGTGAGGCAAATAAATATGATTGTCAAAAATGTTCATAAAGCTTTGAAAAATTGCTAATTTCAAAACAGCGGAAAAATCTTAAAGGAAGTTATTTTTTTTTCTATAATCTATATTTTTTTCTATATAATCCACATGATATCTTGTAAAAGATTGTTTAAAATTCATTGAAACTTAATCATTAAATTTGTTTGAGAATATTATAAGAATAATTACATAAGTGAAATAAGAAAATATTTTTTATACATATACAGTAGTGGCCATAATTGTAGCAACTTATTAAAATATATTAAAAATACATATTAATACTTTTTGTTCTTTCTATTATTATTGTGTCTACCATGCAACTGGGGAACCTATTTTTATTCTTTAAAAAATTGCATACTATTTTATTTTTCAATAGATAAAATTATAGCAATTTTACTTTATGGTCTTTTATTGCTTTCTGTGAATATAAATCTATTATTTAATAGCGGTCTTTTGCTTATTATAATTATTTAATCATTTAATCATAAGTGAAACTAAGAAAAATTATAATTTAGTATTAACAAGACGGAGAGTAACAAGATGAGATAACTAATAATATACGGCTAATTAAGTCAATAGTTCCCGTACTATTAAAAAATTTAGAGAAAATGATTAAATGTTAGCTGTGACAAAAATTAGTTCGAAAAACTTCAACGAAAATCGTTAAATGGATAATTTGAATAACAAAATACAATCCTATCTTATCCTCAACTGGATTAAAGTCAACCTGAAGGAAATATGACCTGCTGGAATTGACTCGAAGATCTGTTACAAGATGGTTAGTTGATAAGGGTTCGTTTAACCCTAAACCTTCAAGAAAATAGAATTTTGACTTGCTTAGGATCACATTCACTTGGCTACAGAATAAAGGAGACGAATAGTTTTTAGTGTCGTATCTAAATTTAATTTATAAAAAATGTTCTGCTTATATAAAACATTCTACAAGAGACAAAACTACACAAAAAGTTTGTTATATCCACTGTAAAACATGGTGGCGATTCAATTATAATATGAAAATGATTCAATTCTTCTGACGTAGGTTCTCTCTTAGATTGATTTAGGAACAGGGATATATTAAACAAGAATTTATTTCCATACATTGAAGAAATGAAGCTCATAATAAGTATGTTTACACTAAAACGATCCTAAAGACACATCCAAAATTGTGATGAATTAATTAAAAGACCAAAACATCGATGCTTTGTCTTGTTCGTCTCATTCCCCAGTCATCAACCCTATAGAAAACATGAGGGATCATATTTACAACTAAATTCGACATAAAAAATTTATAAATGTAAATGTATTCATCGTAAAAAATGGTCGAATCTGTCCTGTTAATGTTAAGTAAACCATTATGTGCAGTACGATTCAGAAAAATATATGTACTATTTTTTAGAATTAGAATATGGTAGTTGTAATACTGCATAAAACAACATTAAATTAACACTCTACATTAAATAATAGTTTTGGCAAAAAAAAAGTTCCTTATTAATGACCACTACTGTAAAATTTTTTAAATGTAAACAACTTTTATATTATTTAAATTAAAATTTGTTAAAATTTACAAAATTAAAAATATATAAATAGAATATTATGAATTAATAATGTACTTTTAAAGAATTTTTAAAATTTAATGATAATATTTTATTTTATTTATCACATAATTTTATATATAAACATACTATAATAATAAAATTTAAAATTTATCTTCAAGACGCGATTATAATTCGTCGTTATATGTTTAAATTGGAAGAAGTGACCTTTGCAAATGACCCTAATTTTCTATTCGTTAAAAGTTTCAAAAAGAGAATTCCCATATAATTGAAACATAATCCACAATAACTTCACATCAGTGCAGGATCAGCTCATTTTTTATGTACTTTATTTGACCTTTACCCTTACATATCCAGTTTGCATTCTCTCCCTCTAGAAGCATTTACGAATTTCATGAATAGCAAAACATTTTCTACCACCCTTACTTCAACGGAATCCCAAACTGCTCAAACATCACCCCTTACATACATACGTACGAGGGTGCGACGTGGTGTTTCATTCCCTAAAACATACGTACCAAACGGCAATGTAAACGACCGCGTCCCAGCAATTATAGGTCAATTGGCTCTAAACGCACCAATCCACTCAGTCTCTGATAGAAAGCAGCAGCAGCAGTAACTGCTAGCATCGTTTTATCTCTTTGTGTGTCCCAACATTTGGGATTTACTGCGTTTGAAGATTTAAATCGTTTAATGTTTCCTGCTAACTAATAGTTACTTTAGTAATTTTCACACTATTTTGACCTTTCATTCGCTTTCTGAATGGTGAAACGTTTCCTGTCGTACATAATCTTTGTGAATTTTGCACGATTTTAGTTCTAGTCGACGTCGCAGTCGTTGCTGAAGGTGAAACTGACCATTAAGCAAAAATATTGGGTTAAGGTAAATTTTTGTGGGCACTGCACACACAAATATTTTACTTACATGTTTATTTTTTTTTTTTTGACCGACCTCGTTTCGACAATCATGGAAACGTCATAAAAAACCTTGCTACAAGCACAACCAGATCTTCCATCCACTTTGTAACCTCCAAGCGGTTTTAATGGTGCCATAAAGTTTTCGAACAACAATATGTGTGCACACTGCTCTTATCTCATCTAAATATAAATCGAAATGGGAGCTATTGGTAACACATGTGCTCATAAACTTAAATACAAGATGAAAATGGAATTGTTTAATTCAGTTTTACTGTTAAGCAATTTGTTATCGTTTACATTTTTTTTTATATAAAACTGGAATCGTGTTCTGGTTTTACCCACATAAGGAGTTATCAAGTATAATATGAGATATTATAGCGACGGTTTAACTAGGTTATTATTATAGTTTTATTTTAGTACACACGTACGGGCAATTTTTAGTTTTGCATTGGGAACGTTTATCACAAGTTTCGGTTTTTACTAATATTTTTTGTTTCTTTTATAGCGCCCAGAAAAAGTCGACAAGCAGAAGTAAAATGGCATGTGACATGATACGGGTCGAGTAACCAGCAAATCATCCACTTTGTAATATTACGAAACAAGTCTGGAAAACATGTCATGTGGAATGCAGTTTTATCATGCTGAAGAACATGAGGCTTTTGCCCAAAAATGAGATGATAGAATTTAGTAGTAGTTGTAGTAGTAGTAGTAATAGTGTTAGCCATAAGTTATTAATTATCCGGTAGCGCCGAATTTCGGGCAAACTGCGCCAATCACTCGGAAGGAGAGTAGACAGCGTCCGGTGCCTCGTCTCCGCGTTGCAACGCTGACGCGTTCCGTGCGTTCGGGTGTCCCGTCCCGGCGTGTGCCGAGAGGGAGTCCCCGCGACCCACAGAGAGACAGCACAGACGACGACGGCAGACCGTGACCTAGTACAAAATCCACCATGTGCTCCGCACTGTCCTGCCTTGCCTCCTCGCCGCCCGGACGCGGACGGAGCGGAGGCGGCGGCTGCGACGGGCCCACCGCGACACGACGGTACCTTGTGGCACGCGCACGAAACGTCCGCCGTCCGATAAGCGGCGGGCGCCAGGTCCCAAGGCGAACGCGAACACGCTTGACTATCTACCACACTGTTCGACTAACCGACCAAACTGCTGCTGCTGCCGCTGCTGCTGATCAGATCGCCACTCTAGGCCCGTGTTCACGCGCTCATCAAGTTTCGTGGTGACCCAGGTCGGATGCAGTTCCGCGTTGGCAGGCGCCGCGGTGCGCCGGTGGCGCAGGGTGAAGGTTTTCGGGTCGTGGTAGGTGGTCTAATGTTCTGAATGGAGTGACGATTATTACTCCTGGGGACATCAGTACGCTTCTAAAGGAATCACAAGTTGCGATTCCGTCACAGGATCTTCTGATACAAAGGGTTTCCACCTGTAAACGTCTATTTTTCATGTTTTTGGATCCAGAAATAAATACGCCAACCTTATGAGTACCAAGGATCTGCAGATCAAAAATAAATAAATACAATTTCAATGAGTGAAAGCATATTCAGGAAATGTATTATTGAAATACTTAATTATTAATAAAAATTCATCAAAATATCGCATCATCTTTGTGTTAACCTTTAGAAGCCAGTTTCATCATTCAATGAACTTTAATTTTTGATGAAGGAAACTAAAATGTTACAAATGTTTATTAATATCGTATTACGAATTTTAAATTTTAAATTTTATTTGGTATTTGATCAAGTTACTTATTTTTTATTGATCTCTGCAACGAATGGATGTAATCTTATTTTAATAAAAAAATATGATATCCAATCAATCGAAATCAATTATACCAATAATTAAGAACCATCAAAATATTATTATATCTATTGTGTCGTCATGTGTAATTTTTAATGTAAAAAACTAAAAATATAAGACATCTTTACCAATTTAGTGTATCATTAAATTTTAGTTTCTTTTAACTTCTACATTACAGAAGTGATTGTAAAAGGAACCTCAAATTGACCTTCATTATTAAATCTAATTTTTAATGGAGGAAGCTTAAAATATAAGGAATCTTTATCAATTTTGTCCATCAAATTTTATTTTGACGCTATTGGCTACTTTCCAAAAATAAAGTATATTTAGTAGTCTTCTAATTAATAAAGGAGCTTCAAATTGAACTAACTTCATTATTAAATTTAATTATAAATGGAAAAAATATAAGAAATTTGGTAGTCTCCTATCTTCATCAATACATAATTCCAAATTAGAAAAAGTGTCAAATTGTCCTTCATTATTAAATATAATTTTTAACAGATAAAGTTAAAAATATAAGAAATTATCAAATTTGATTTTGATGACAATTTTTTTTGATTAAATTATTAAATTTTTAATAAAAAAAATTGAAAATCTTAACCAATAAATATTTTCTTCTACATTACATTTCTAAATTTCTAATTGACCTTTATTTTTAACCCTATAGAATGTATAGTGTTATTATCTGATGAATTTTAATTTAAAATATAAGAAATTTTTATTTTATTTTACTTTAATTGTAGTTTACTCTAGTAGTCCTCTATTAACTTTTATGCATCGGATGACGTGTATTTTAATATAAAAGATGCGATAAAATTTTAATTTAGACGGATTCTAGATTATATTTTAGTGACTGTATATCATTAATTTTCCTTATATCATGTTTTTGTTTTTCATTTTATTTTGATGACATTGTTTATTTTTCAAAATTAGAATTTATTATCAATTTAAAATTATTTTTGTTGATATCGGTACGCACAAGTTTGATTAAAAATTAAAACATCGAAAGGATGTGATTTATCACACAAAAATACGATATTGTTTGTTGTATTATGGCCGTGTCAATTTACCACCTATAGTTGGTAACCATTGGTTACCGATAAATACATATTCTCTATTTATAAAAAGAAGTTATGTCCAATTAACTTCGTTTTATATTTGCTGTGCATTGCCATTTTATAATGAGACCATTGCCAGCAACTAAAATTTATCTTATCCCTAACCGCAATCAATGTGAGCATATATCCTTAACAGCCAAAGTACTATACTTCTTCACTTAGGTAGTTTCCACATATGGAATTGAATTAAATTATTCGAACCGCCACGGTCTGGTTTGAGGTTGGTTCGTGCCCGTTCGGTACCGACGGCGAACACGAAACCCCAAGAGAAACCGCACCGAGAGAGAACTAGTTTAGCCGCAGAAGGCAATAAAGAACCGGGGGCCCCCGCGGATCGTAAAAGGCACCTCTGTCTCACCTCTCTCCGACTCGAAACACGTCTCGAGCGCAGTGAAGAGGTGAAGAGCGAGGAGACCGCTTTTATGTGCCGAGGCGGTATCGACCGTCTTCACGACGTACACGGTGCTCCCTCGCCGACGGGCGGTCGGAGAGAACGAACGGCCGTGCGGCTCCCCGGCATCTATCCGCAAGTTCAAAGACCTGCGGCTGAGAACCGCGCCAAACGGACCATCTCGCACAGTGGAACGAGGATTTTGATGCTGTCGTTAATCGGATTTATGCAGATGGTGGAAGGGAAACTGTGAATCAAAATCTTGCTTGGATTTTGCCACTCTTAGCTATTGATAAGGGGTTCCTGGTCATAAAATTGGCTGCACCTCAATAGATTTATTTGTGATCAGGCAGAATATCACCGAAACTTGATGGTGCCCTCTGAACGTACTGGAAACATTTTATAAATTAGTACAACAGTATTGTTTGCCTAGCAACTAAAACCATTGCCTGGCGCATACACGCACAAAACACTAACATCCGGTGTTTTGAAAATTAAATAGTCACTAGGACAGCTCAGTAACGTTAATTGACTCGAACCCAGCCCGTATTTAACAGGGAGTTGTGCTTGCCCGGTCTCGCTAGATAAACAATATCCTGTTTCTGGTTGAAGATCGGGTTGCGTCCTCTTCACTGTAAACCACCACTGAAGTCTCATCTTTACACACTAATTATAAATCACAAGAAAGTTGTGAAACAAGATATCTTGCATTTCCAAACGTCTATAAAAGTTAACGTCTTGCGAAGTGTATAAAGTTACCGTATATTTATTCTTAACGGTTTCCCATAATTAACCAACTATGTCGCTACATTTTAATACCCGATACGCAATTATGAAGTCCGTCAATATGAAAAGATTTCCAGATCCAGACGGTAACCGATGTCTTTGCGCGTCGCATAAAAATAGCGGTCGTGTCGTAACAAGACATCTGACCGAATTTTCCCGCTCAGCTTGGCGCGCTCATTCCGTACGGAGTGACGTACGGCGCCGTGAGCAGGAAATGCAAGCGGAACGTGGAAAAGGCTCCGACCCGGAGCTTCGTAAAAACCCTTCGTTCCGACCTCTGAGACCTTTCACCCGTTTCCGCGGCTAGAATATCATCAAGATGAGTTTCTAGTCGCACAATGGGATTAAGGGACCACATTAATATTGTAAACTGGTGGAGGTGAATGATGAAAACTTGAACGGAAAAATACCAGGGCATAATGCCAATATTAATTGAGGGTTTCAAAAACTCTATAAATATTGCGTCAATGTCTTTGATGTAGTTCACCAAGTCTAAATAAAGACCCGGGAGTATTAACAAATATAATGAGATCTAGTAGTCAATATTGAATATTGAACTTGTAAGAGACATGTTTCAAAATGATCTTGTTACATTACTCCTCAATTAATGAAAATGGCAGCATAATGGCAAGCATAGTGCAATTTTGTTGGGCTGCTCTTGTTAAGTGTTCTGCTTTGTGTGTGGTCTTTAATATATAATTTGGTTATCAAGCGGGAGTTGGAAAGGAATGGGGGTTGTTTGGATGCATTACTTACGAGACCAAAGCTTTTGAAGTGAAATTCATGCAGTATTCAAAAAACAAAAAATAGACAGGGAGAAACATTAAAACTGTTGACTCTAAACCACCATTCTATTTTTTAAAAAAATGATTATTTAAGGATGCTAAATATTTTATACTACAATGTGGTTTAACTGTTGAAGAAACTGTTGGATTTAGGTAGCAAGACGTCAGGCTTTATCTGTAACTTATACTTGATCTTAATGCCTTTCATCCCGGATTTTCGAATAAGCTCTCAAAGATCTTCCAGGCAACCATACATCGCATCCGGCCGCGAACGCACGAACCAATCGATAATGCAACAATTCCCGATTGCAAATTGTTGCATCTCGACACACCGCACGCTATCGATTCCCACCGATGGGTTTTGCAGACGTTGTTCGCACCCCCCTCGACCTACCCACCTACCTCGAGCCACGCTCGAGCTCACGCAAGATTATGTCGCGTGTCAGGTGTCGATTTGACGCGTACCACCGTGATGGCGGAGGAATCGGGCCGTCAGTTGTTCGGCGGCTGTTTTTGATGATGGAACGTGGCAACTAGGCGGAAAAGGGGCTCCGCAACTTTTGCTCTGCGTTGCCAGATGTGGATGTGATTGATTATACATGTTTTCACTTACTTCGATACATGTTGGCAAACACAAATTGGGTGGGGGATGTTGCTTGCGTTCGTCGTTATGTGGTTGTTGTGTATTGAATTCAGATACGGTCGAATTTGGGGGTATTAAAGGCGTGAAAATTCACCGAATGCTACTACAAATACATACCAAACACTTCGGGGAAACACGCCATACGAAATTAGCTCACGAACGTCTGTTGTAACACGAATGGGGCAAATTGAATTACTGTCTTATTTAACATGGTATGGTGATTTGTTATGATAAAATAAAAAATATGGGTGTTCAGGAAATTAACAATGTATATTTTTATGATGCCCAAGATGGTTTTAAAGTTCAAGAGCAATGCTCAAATTACTGCACTGAATTCTCGTAAAGGGTTAAATGCCAAAGATGGAACGTAGTAGACTGAAGAATAAGCCTGGGTGAGAAGGCCCGAATAAAACAGATTGAATCTGAAAATGAAAACGATGTAGGAGATCAATGAAACGTATACTCGAGTTTTAGTACGTTCCATACAACGCTGTGAGGGTCACACAAATTATTCATGACGAATGAACAATAAAAATACAATTGGACGAAGTAAAACGCCATTTGTTAAAAATTAACTGTACACAAGAGAACCATTATCTCATTGTTTTAATCTGTGTGTTTTCTATTAATATAAACTCCATTGTGCCGTGGAGGTTGTTGGTTCTGGCGTAGGTTAAAAATGGTGATGGGTTTGTTTGAATGATCGATCTGGATGGCGAGTAAAAAAATTTCACGAGATCAAAACCCGACTCGTAAATAAACAACAAACATTGATAGGACCGGAATATCTCGATCGTCGGCTGACGAGACGTCTCAACGTCGCCTCGCCAGCAGATCCGGCAACCGGGCGTCCGCCGGCTAAAAGTGATCACATTCATTTCCCCGGCGATTCGATAATCGGGCCCTGCCAACACTGTCCGTCATAAAATTGCGGTTCGACGTTGCCACACCATCCGCCCGTCGCCAACAAGGACGGCAGCGTGTCGGACCGATAATTTATTTTCTCCTCGCTTTGTTTCTGTGTAAATGGATGTTGTGTGCATGTGTGTGGGAGATCGGACGGCTCTCGCTATCGATACGTTGCTCGTTTTCTTCCTCCGGTCTTCTGGTTGCGATCGGAGCCGCTTCTGGCCCTGCACCGTTCTTTCGGGTGCGTTGGGTCCGAGCCGGTTTCAACTGGTTTATGGCTGTTAACTCATGGGATATGACCAAAATTCTCTGGCTTTTTTTGTATGGCTTCTGCAGCATTTTAACGGTTGTTCCAGAAATAATTTTGAGTTTAATATGGGTTGTTTTCTGTCTAATTTCATTTCATCAATTTTATTTCAATATATGATGTAAGATAAAAAATATTACTGTTGCAATTATATTTTCGAAATATGATGACAAGTGGGTCTTGGAGATTGTCTACCATGTCATTGTATCCTACTAAAATTATTCTTATTATTTACTTTGGTGGGTAAATTTTTACTAAATTGTGCTGACTGATGCAAAACTACTGAAAAGATCAAAAGTTCAATTACGAATTCTTGCCATACCCAATGAAAGATGTTTAAGGATGTTTTGGAAATATTTCTGTGAGGAGTTTTACTCATCACAAGTGCAATTCTTTCTTATTCCATACTACATGTATCATCCAAGATGTAACATAAACTACTACAGTGTCATACAAATTTATCACAATTATTGTTTGGTGGAATTTATTAAGATTTATTTTAGAGGATAATTGTTGTATTTTCTTATACAACGTGGGGTAATTGACGCAAAACAATTCCAGTATTGAAAAGATCAATATTAAATTAAAAAAAGGAGGAATTTTATTCATCAAAAGTGTGATTCTTTCATGTTCCACACAACATGGTTCATTCAAGAAGTTCAACGCCACACAGTTTTACTTAAATTGTTACTTGGTTAAGCCTGGTTTATTTCATATTGTATCTGTTTACTCAACAAAACACACCAATATTGAAAAGATGAAAAGGTCAACGACGAATTGACACCTTCATTTTCTCTCGCCACATCGAATAAAAAGAGTGCATAAAAAAGTTAAAAATACACGTTTTCGTGAAAATACTTCAACGTGGAATGTTCATAAATACTGTGTACATCGAATGAGGTTTTTGTGGCGCTGGACTAAATTAAGTTGTTTACCTCCAAGGTATTTCTGATTCATTGGTGAAGTGACAGCGTTCGCTGTTCGTTATTTTCGTTCAACACAAAACACGTCTCGCACAGTCGATCTAAATAAATGTGCATTTGTCGCGTCTGTAACATTCGGGATTATGAATTTCAATAACTGCACCGTCGGTTATGTAAATAACCGCTTTGAATATGGAAATGGAAGAATTTGTAATCGAGTCTGCTAAATTTCCCGATGTCTGGAATTAATATTTAAATATTTTTTTATGGGTCGTATTGTCGTCTGGTTAAATAATAAATCAGTAAGGCAACAAAATATCAATCCGGCTGAAAGCCCAGATGAGTTGGTAATTCGCGGTGCGTCGTATATCAGTTATGGGCATCTAAAAACCGTCGTTACGACTGGAATTCAATTAGTTTTACTGCCTTCATGTCGCCGACCGCGCAATAACAACTCACCCCGAACCTGTTAATTTAATGGTGACTCCTCCCATTGTAATCGTTCATTTTTGTGTTGCAGGTTAATTCGAAGAACACGTGGTCGGAGATATTGCCACATTTTAAAGTACCCAGTCACTGCGTGAACGCAAGCGTCGGACTCAAACAGATCTATTTAAGGTAAGGAATTTTATTATTTTTGAGGACCAAAATACATATCAATTATTTTGCCTTTAATTATCAAATTAGCTGGAGTATCTGTTGATTTAGAGTTAAAACGATATTTTTCTGCTACTGTATTATTTAAAATCCTACAGTTTACATTTTCGACCTTAGATCATCATGGCTACATTAACTACATGAAAAGGCAATTAAATTTAATAATCGATTATGTTTATCACTGATTTTTGTCCTAAAAATATATACAGTCAATAAGGTTTCGACAAATTGATTTTCGATTGTCCTTCGAGTTATTGTTTTTCAAAATATCACAACTTGTACAAGCATTCATCCTTCAAGCATTGGTTGTTACAAGGTTATATTTAATTTAGTAGGAAAACGCTTTTATGGGGTTTTACAATTGTGGCTTTTGACCTTCCATCCATATCAATGCAATTTAAGAAAAACCACTCCATGATTTATTTATGAGTTAATATTTGTATAATAAAAATTTTGCGACCAAGTCTATATTGATGTTTTAGTCACATTTTCTGGACAAGAAGATTCAAATGATTTGACATTTAAGTTAATTAGGTTTTTTGTAATATATTAAAAGTAAGTTCAACTTTGATGATTAATTTCCTAAAAATTCATATAGAAAATAAGCTTTTGATAAATTCTTTCTAGTTTTTTACATTAATAGATTTGGGTTGTGCTAATTATTCATCCTTCAATTCAGGCGTTGTTGTTACAAAGTTAAATGTAATTTAGTAAGAAAACGCTTTTAGGGGATTTTAGAATTGTACTTTTGAAACTTCCATATCAATAGACAGTGGTGCCATTTAATGTTAAACCATACCTTGATTTATTTATGGGTTAAGTCAATATTTGTGTAATAAAATTTTAACCACAATGTTTATATTAACGTTTTAGTCACATTTCCTGAACTAGACGCTAAATACGTTCAAACAAATTGACGTTAAAAGTATTTAATATTTTTTAATACATTAAAAATTTTCAAAATTTATTATATGCCAATTTCATAAAGTACAGAAAGTAATTATTTATGATGTGTGATTAATTTCCTATTTGTCCTTCATGTTATTGTTTTTTTAATATCACAACTTGTACAAGTTATTTATGTATCCTTCAATGCATTGTTAATACAAGGTTACCTTTAATTTAGTAAGGAAACCCTTTTAGGGGGTTTTAGATTTGTAGTAATTGCTTTTGACCTTCTATATTAACAGTGCAATTTAAAGAAAAATCATTCCTTCATTTATTTATGAGTTAAGTCAATATTTGTATATTAAAAATTTCGTCACAAAGTCTATATTAATGTTTTAGTCACAGGTTGTGGACAAGAGGCCCAAATACGTTTAAATGAATGAACATAAAATTATATAAAACTAATTAGATATTTTTATAATATATCAAAAATAATTAAAATTTTCGAAATTAATAGATGTCAAAAAAATTGATAATCTTTTACGTTTACAACTTGTAATTAATTTTCTAAAAATATATACAGTTTCGACAAATTGTCTCCAGTTTTTTTATTTATTAATTAATTTAGTTTGTCCTTTTACAAAGAATAAAAATAAAAAAATTACATTATACAATTATTAAGATTGTGATAACTGCTTTTGACCTTCCATATCAATTGTTAATATAATTTAAACAAGCCATTTTGAATAATTCGTTATTTAAGCAAATATTTATACAAGAAAAAATTAAGTTTAAAATCAATATTAATGTTATTGGACAACAAGCTAAATATGTTCAAATGGACATTAAAAGTTTTTAAGGTAATTTATAAATATTAAAAGTAATTATAGTTTCAAGAGTCATTAATTTACATTTTATCTTTGTATAGAGAACAATTCGTAATAAAAATTCTTCAATATATGATTACTTTTTTTATTAATTCTTATGTATTTAAATTTTGTTAAATAATTTGTTTGTTAACAATCTTATTATGCTTATTGTTTAAAGTACCGGTTTTCCTCTTTTGACTTTTAGTACTAATAAATTTGAAGTCTTCAACAATGAATAAATTAAACGAACGTGCATTGAAAACAAAATCGTTGCTTATTTCGCAACTTCGCCTTGGAATGGAAGACTTTCATATGTGATCATTCATTGTGACGAGACGTGAATATTAAAATTGTTTTTGCTCTCGAGTAATAATAATAAGTTGAAATAAGTTTTCTCAATCCGCGTCCGCCTCTTGACCCGCTCAACCCGTACAGACGAGTCGGACGTCGGGAGCTACGACCCGGGCCGTCGAGCTCTCGTGACCGATAGCCCACCAGGTCGGTCCTCCGGTTCCTGGCGCGTGCCGGCGCACTTTTCGCCGGACGTTTCCTGATTTGCCGCGAAGGTCCTCCTGTCTGTCTGCTCGCCTGCCTCCCTCCACCGATCGCCGCCCGCGTGCCGGTGAGTGTTTGTGTGTGTGTGTGTGTACGGATAGACGACCGCCGTCGTCGTTGTGGTGCAGCGAGCGGGGCAATGCGTTTCTCGGCGCCAAGCCGTCTGTCCGAGTGTGTACGTGTGTGCCATCGACCCGATAGAGATAGGACACACCGGCGAGATGGGTCCGGCGTTTGCGATCGCACTTGGTGCTACGCGAACCCGGGGCTGGCTCTCCAACTGTGTGTGTGTGTGTGCACGTCCGTCCGCTCCGATCTGACACCGCCACGGGACTGCGGAGCACACGCAGCGGTGCCGACGGTGGGCAACACCCCCCTTTCGGATGGCGGGCGGCATGAATGAACGGAGTTGCTTCCGGGTCCGAAGAGAGCCACTCACTTTCTCCCCACCCTCCCGCAGTCTTTGTCGTGTTCTGTGTTCACTTTGATCGCATTTTCGCGGTGTCCTTCCCAACTTTGGGACGGGGGCGACACGTGAGGCGGTATCTAGCGGGCGAAAACTGAAAGCTTGTTACGGCGGGACCAAAGAGATGTTTGTTGTCATTAGAGGCGGATGAGGGAGGTATAACTTTTGGCGGTGGACCTTTAAAGTAGACCTAGCTAACCGCAGGCGTCAGCTAATCATCTTGAGGGGGAGGATGCCAACCATGTGAAAATAAGAAAATTAATAACGGATGAAAAACAATTCATTCCCAACAATTACAACGTCTAAAAAATATTTATAATTGCTTTAATAACTTTCTTTAGAATTTCGTGGGAACTAACTTATATCATTTCTTCTGCATGACATGACACGTTAATCTGTTTCTATTCTTACTATCTTTAAAAAAATGCTTTGTGATTAAAAGTATTTATATGTTATAAAATTTAATTGTTAACTGCAGAGAGACGTTCACTTTTATGTATTAATGGGCGGAAAGAACTACTTTCTGTATCACTTTAAGATTAATCAATATTGAGAATATCGTATATACTTTCCACTATATTTTCTGTCATCGTAACTTAAAGTATCTTACTTATTTTGTCTATTTTTGTTTACCCCATCCAATAGTATCAAATTTTAAATTTTAAAATAACTCGGAGCAAATTAGTTGGCAAGGGAGTCCAAAGTGAAAATTATGTGTAATTTTTACTTGATAACTCGAAGTAAATTCCTTGAGGTTTTTCCTGTTCGATGATACCTCACATGCCCTGTCGACAACCTTTCTAAAACCAATTATTGATTGATTAAAATAATGCCGGAAACTTTTTACTTTATGGTGATTATTATGATTTATGATTATAACATCTTAAATTCTAAATGAAGTAAATTTTTCTAAGGGTTTTTCCAATTAAATGTCTTAAAGATTACCCCTACAATGTTTATATTTCCTTACTAGGCTTCGTATGAGAAGACCTATGTATGAAGATCTTGACAAAGCTTCTGGAATGGTTTAATTATAGTTTTTTAGAAATTAAAATAAAAATCCTTTCGTCATATTGATAAAGAGAGTGTACTTTAGCATTATCTTTCGTAATACCTAGCTTAAATTATACTTACTTGATAAACTTAATAACTATTTTTTTGTGGCAAATCATACTTATCGAAGTTCAACTGTAATTAATGTTATAAAATGTCAACTTAATCATTGTGATACACAGAGAATTGACGTTAATTAATGTAAATTTAGGTATATATCCATGAGTACTATAAACTACTATATATCCATGAGTAATATAAAATTTGCCAATATTTTTAACAATGACAATCATCTGAAGTAGGATATTGATAACTTATTTGAGAAAGCACTTTTTAATGTTGCAGTATTTTGTAACCTTGTTTGAAATCACGGAAAAGTAAATAATACGTTATTGTGGAGTAAATAAGTTTATGCATTTTTTAATTATCACGTTAATTGCATTTCGTGAGAAAACACTTGGCAACGCACTGAGCAAATGCCATTGTTAAATGTTCCATGTCATAAACAATTCAACACAATCGACGAGACGACTTGCTGAGAACATCGACATCTTGAAGGACCAATTAGTAGCTGAACATTCTTGAATTAATTTAGAGAAGCAATATGTAGTGGAATTTCTGAGGAACGTTTGTATGTATTAGCTGGAGTACATACCATCATATATTAAACATGAAATATACTAATTAATCCTCTTATTGGAGTTATCTTATTTAAATGTGCAGATTATTTTAAATTTTATAATGTATAAGATGAGTTCTTCAAAAAACTAGGCAACATAACTTTGGGAAAATGTCAACGACTATTTTTTGAAAGGTTGTTTCAAATAATATCCTAGTATAGGTCTTATGTTGGTCACATCTGATTATTAATGAACTTTCCTCATATATCTTATTTTAATTTATCAGAATAATCTAAATAAATACACAGTTAACTTGGAGGAGAAATTTCTTTTAATGATCAAACGTTTCCCATCTGTAGTACCGCCAACTACTTATAGATAACTGGAGAGTTATTATGAACGGCGTCTCTTTAATGAACCGCCCGTGCAGCTGATAACCGTGTCGTACTCAATGAACCCATTTTGGGATTTATCGGTGACTCGCCTCGATGCATGGACACCGTCGCCCTGCCTCGGCCCGTCCGCTTTCTGCTAGCCGTGTACACGAGATATGTATTGTGTGCATGTGTGTGTGAGCATTGTCGAAAGTCACGTGGTGCGCCCCGGAGAAAGTCGTATGCTCGTTTTTTGACTTGGTCTAGGTCAGTTATGGCTGGCCGTGATTTTCTGCCTGCGGAGAGAACGATCGGGGAGCCTCACTCACACTCTCTCGATGCGTTTTGCTCGGCTTTGGCTTTTGACCCGCCCGTACGTCGACGTTGACGCGTCGCTCGGGTCGTCGCCGTCGACGTCGTCGTCCACTGCGTTCTGTTGTGTTGGTGTTCCCGCCGGCCGGTGCGTTCGAACGCCGGCACGCCGTTCCTTCACCTCCCGCTTGTGCGTCCGGGGATTCCCCGGTTGCTGCTTGCAGGGGGAATTGTAATTACAAGTAGTGGACACGTTTTTGCGGAGAACATTTTCATTAAGTGAGAGTTATTAGTAAATTAGTAAATTTAAATTAATATATGACTAGATGAATGATATTGTTCTCCTTTAAACTAACTTAAAATTGACTACAATTAATATTTCACATTTGTCAATTAACATTGAGGAATTTAATTCAAAATTATTAATTATGTAGATATGAATCCCGCCATTTATAAGAAGGAAGAAGGAACATTTTCTTTAAGTAAAATTTTATTTATATTTTGTTCTAATAACTTAACTTAATTAAGGTGGCAAGAATTGTGATTACAATTATTACCACCTCACATTTGCTAATTAATATTGGTTAGAATATAATTCTGAATCATTAATTGTACGGTTATGAAACCTCCTTCAAATGTCCGGGAATTCCCCGGTTAAGGTTCTGTAGTTGCCATTTTTAGGAGGGAATTGTTATTACAAATCATAGACTTTGTTTTTGCGGAGAAGTGAGATTATATTGATTTGAATTTTTATATTGATAATATAAATAATACTTTTCTTTTTATATAGCTAAATTTATTTATCTCAACTGAAAATTAAAGCAAGAATTGTAACTACAACCATTATCCCTCATTTGACAATAAAAATTAGTTATGTAATTGTGAATCTTGATTTGTACATCCTCTGATTGAGTTTCTGCAGTTGCAACTTGTAGAAGGAAATTGCTATTAAAAATCCTGGGCTTTTTATCTCATAATTGCCGCTTAATATTGATTAGAATTTAATTCGAAATCATTAATAATGTGAATTATGCGTCCAGGAACTTCCCTGCCAAGGTTTCGCAACTGCCGCTTGGAGGAGGAAATTGTAATTAAAAATCTATTTTTGCAGGAAACATTTTTTACAAGTGACATTTTATTGGATTATATTTATTTTGAAATAAATGTTTCTCTCTATAAATATTTCTGTTATAAGACTTCTTTAATTTAATTGTAAATTAAAGCAAAAATAGTTACAATTTTTCATTAAAATTATGTAAATTATGGTATTCCCCGACTGAAGATCCTCAACTGCGATTTGTACAAGACTTTGTTTTACGAGAACTATTTCTATAAGTTGCACTTTATAAAAGTATGTTTATGTTGTAATATAAATAGATAATTAATGTTGTTCTCCCTCCCACATATATTCTGTTGAATTCAACCATTATGCCACATTTGCTAGTTGAAATTGGCTTGAATACAATTCAAAATCATTAATTATGTGGTTTAAATTGCCTCTTAATTATTATAGTGATGCAATTCAAACATAATAAGAATAACCGCAAATTTCGCTTCGATTTGTAACTTACCACCAGCCTAATAGAAACTGGTTTGCCGTAAATCTATTTTAATAACTGTGGAAAAGCGTCCGCTATTTTTATGATGGCGGTGTTTGTTTCAACATGACTCGGACGAAAATAGTTATGTCACTTACGTAAGCCTGCATAATGAACATGTTTTATATTAACAACATTTCAATGTTCCAGGTACTTGGACAGATGGGAGAAGGTCCATTATTTGGGCGAAGATGGAGAAAGGGGTAGTGACGACGACGAGGAGAGCAGGCACAAGCGCTGGTCCGCAAGAGCTCTGCATTCGGTGCCGTACACCTACAACTACAGCCAACACAACATCGCCGGTAAGTAACCTTGTGTGATATTTACGGAATAAACCGATTGTCGAGTGGTGTTGTAAATTTGATTGCAACGCACCGTCGCTCATCTCGCCATTATTTGTTTTCATCTGGCAATTAAATCGGTTAAACGGCGTGCCTGCGTTCCCGCGGGGAACCTTGACAAACGATTTACTAAGTACGTAGTCCGTTTGGCGATAAAATCGCCGGAGATTGGGTAAAATCAGCTGAAACAAACCGTTTTTATTTCGTCATTCGGTCGACGTTCTTGGTACATTCCTTTTGTGTATTGACGAAAACATCGTTTTGCATAAATTTGTTTATTGCGATAAGGATATTGTAAATACGATACGCCTAGCAACACTGAATGAACACATTAATTATGTATGTGTACAGGGAAAGTTCTGTTATTTTTACCAACAATACGATGTAATTGTTTAAAATTTCTAGAAAAGTAAATAAGAAGAAATTTAATGAATATTATTCACAGTACAGTCGGCTGCAGAATGGCATTACCACTTTCCAAAGAAAATCCTTTGCGACCCTCTCTCGCTAAGCCCCGCCCGGAACCCCAAAAAAATGTAGGCCGTAAAACCCAGGTATACGTAACAAAGGGTCAATTGCGGGTCAAAAAATTTACTTAATTTAAAATATCGATTACATAATAAGAATTTCATATTTTTGGAAACACTTCTTGAGAAAATTAGAGATTGACTAAATTAGTATCACAGTCATAAATTAAATAAAATAGCCCTATTTATAAAAACTAATAAAAATGTATAAAATTAGAAAAAAAATTTTCTCTCATCTGTTATGAACTAAAATTAATCCTATTGACATAAACTAAGATATTTATGATTTTATTAATATATAGCAGAGGTGGCCAACCTGAGGCTCTTTGGAGGATTATTTGTGGCTCTCGATAAATGTAACCCCGTTCCCTTTTCATTCCAGAATTATCAAGAGATCTACACAAATGTATCATAGTCCAGAATTTTCTTTAACACGAGCTTCATCAAAAATCAGAGCAATTACAATACTATATATATATTCATTGTCAAATTGCCAAATTGTAGTAAAAGTCTGTTAGTGTAACGATATATACTACTTTGATTATAATAAACAATCATTTTTTTTTAGTAAAAATTTATTTATTTAAATTAAATGCTTAATTTTAAGCAGTAAAATATAATTTATTTAATAAAATTTTTAGTTTTCAGCAGGTAACTTATGATCTGTAAAAAATCTCTTTCGGAGATAAATTATAGGAAATTGAATTCTCTACAAAAAATGTCATATAAAATTTTCTCATAAAGTTGATGGTTGCGTCAGAAAATGAGAAAAATGTCAAAATTTTAAATCAATCCAACTTTAATGTTAAATAACTTTTGAAAAAATGAATATATCAAAAAACTGTAAGAGACATTTTTTGTAGAACGTTAAATTTTCTATAAAAATCTGTTTTGGTCATTTTGAAATATTATCTTTAACTAAAGTTAAAAAATTTCAAAATCCAAGAGAACACCGTTCCCGTCTTATTTAAACAGGAAATTAAAATTTACGATTTTTTTACCATTTCCAACAAGATTTTCGATATAAATAAGAAAAAAACAACTTTGTCGATTTTTTTGAAACAGTCTATAATTATTTTATATATATTTAATAAAATTTATATATTTTAAATTTTGGTTTATATTTAGTTCTTTTATTTCATCTATAAATATCACATATAAATGTATTATATATAATACGATGTAAATTTATAAATAATAATTTTATAATAATATAATTATACTACTACTCAAAAATTTTTAAATTTACAGAAGTGTTCTACAATTATTGCGTTAATATGGTCACATAAAATTGTTACTTACTAAAATAACAATAAATGTAAATTTGGGGATAATTTATGTGAGCCCGCTTGTTCAGGTCGCAAACAAAACTCGACCTTAGGGTGGTAATGCCATTCTGCAGCCTACTGTATAAAAATATCAGATGTTTATTTATATTTCAATATACAGTAGTAGTCATGAATATAGGAACTTTTCAAAATATTAAATATTTTAATTGTGACTATACTACTATAATATTTTAATATAATAATAAGTTCTAAGTAGGACGGTTAAAATTGTCACGAATAAAAAGTATTGTTTTGGTAATTTGCAATACACCACATAACGTGATATTTATATTAATATAAATATCATGAAATATATCCTTGAATCTCGATTTATTGTAATTATTGCCATGAAAATTTGAAAGCCACGTATGGCACAGATCAAAAAATTAAAATAAGAGCCCCGGATCCCAGGAGGAACGCGGCCCCGTGACCTGTTGTTCGTCGACCGTTCCGTTCCGCCCGTCGTCGCGTCGACATGCGTCGTCGGCGTCGCCGATGACGGACGACGAGGGCGCAGCGTCGTCGAATCAATAACGGTGCGGCGAGGCACCTCGCCGAACGCGACTAAACGCCGACCGCGTCGGCTTTCCTTCTCCAAGACCGATGCCGCTCCCCCTCCCGTCGTTGCGACGGGACCGGCGTGAAGGGATTCTGGGGGAACCCTTTCCGGAGCTCTTTTTTTTGACACGGATGACCGCTGATTAATCCGATGTGACGTGCTTTTGTGTTGGGGGAATTAAGGTTTCTTCGCGTTGCCCTTCATGTTGAATTATTGCTTTGAAATTTGATTAATGTAATGGGAGACTTTTGATTATGTATTGAGAATATCAATATGATATAGTTTGGAGAATATATGGTTTAAAATTATAATATATTTAAAAAAAAATCATAGTTATATTCTAACATAAAGAACAACATAAATATTTCAAGTCAAGAAAAAAATAAAGTTTATATTTTTTAAATATTATATTAAAACATTGGTAACTCGAATTTAGAGTAGTGGTCATAATTATAGCAACTCAAAATATAGTATATATTAAAAATATGAATTGGAGCCAGTTAAATTAGACAGATTTATTTAATCATTAAAAATTCCTTTCTAAATTAATATTGCTATATTTAGTCCAGGTTAATTCAGAAAAATATGTGGAATATTTTATAGAATAAGAAGAATAAGAATATTATTTTAAATAAAGGCGTTTTGGTCATTTAATATTTTAAAAAGTTTGTATAATAATTACCATCACTGTATATCAATAACTTTAAAATTTATTTGGATATTAATATCACAGTAAATATTATGATATTGCTTTATGTACTAATAATCATAACGACATGAAACTAATTAAATAGAAAGTAATAGTACTGATGTTAGAAAGTATTTCTAATAATTCCGTTACTTATCATTAGACCTGGAGTATATCTTGTTGGTTTAGATTATTTAACACACCACTACGTTATTGGTCTAGTGCAATGTGTTGTAGACACAATACACTTTTACGATTTGCCGAGAAATCTGTCGTCGCAGGACACAAATTCCACAGCGAATGCGTGTTCTGGCAACTGCGCCGCGTTCCCGAGATGTTTGAAATAGCGAGATCCGGCCCATAATCGAGATCTCCAATCATTTACCAAGTACCTACACGGAACGTCTTGTTTTTTATTCAGACGTTCCTGTTGTGAGTTTTCACGGTTACGGGTAATTGTGGCTAGAAACCTGGTGGTGTTCGTCGATGGCCACAAAGGATCCTCGTGTCGGCGGATATCGATTGTCAATTTGCAACCTACGAATCGAATTAATTTAATGGCGGTAATTGGATTTCGTGTATGGAAGGCCTTGGTCGTATTTTTATTTCATTTAATCGCGGTGTCAAATACAATAACTTGACGGTTTCGAGAATTATTATTTGTGCAGGTTGATGACGAAATGTTGTTTATCGTTGCAGGAAAAATAATACCCTCGCATTAATATCGCGTTACTCTCACGTTTACGACTGATAAATTGAACGTGAAGCAAAATGTTTTTTGTTGCGGCTGATAAAACGGTGTAATCAGTTCATTGCAACGTGGTACAATTAATAAATTCTCAGAAATATTTTACTACAATAAAATAGTGGTTTGATCTTATATTATACAATATACAAAATTAATTTATTTTGTGTTGAAATAATAATGTGGTCAGTAGAGTTAAAAACACAAGAAATTGAAATATAGCCAGATAATTTCGCAAATATTAAAATATTTTCTACTCATCGTACGTTGCCAACTAATAAATCATTCCAAACATCAAAAAGTCAATGCTTAAATTATAAAATCAGGGACAGAACACTGTCCTCAGTCAAAGCCCAATTGGGGTGTACTGGAGTTTCCTAATTCAACTCTGTCTGTCACTATTTTTTTATTTTTTATATTCAATACGAAGAAGTGAATACTTAAATTATAAAATCAGGGTGACAATTAAAGGACAGAAGACTGTCCCCAGTTGGAGCTGAATCGGGGTGCCTTAACGAGTTTCTTGGTTGAATATGGTGCTATCAAAGGCGTCAATACTGGAATTATTAAATCCGGAAGACCAATAATTGAACGCTGTCATGTCAGCCCTAATGCTCGCGTCGCATAGAACATTTCATGTGCTAATTGTCGCCGAGCATTTCCCGGCCCACCGACGGTTTGGCAGTCGTCTCGTTTTACCGAAGCGACGACCGGCGCCCGCACTCGGAGGGCGACCCCGATTATCACCTGTGCATGTGCAATTTGGCGCACGCGGGCCTCGAAGGGGGATGGCGTACAGGTTGCACCGTTGTTACGTGTATCGACGCGTGAGCGCCAAAACAGAGATTTTGTCGGGGGAAACGATGATCACGACGACGGCCACGACGACGACGCGGACGACGTTATTGGGTCAGGTCGACGCGGTCTTTTGCTCCGGTTTTTGCGGCGGTCGCCGGATTGTGTGGTGGGGCTTCATTTGGGGGAGATAATGTGACGGGATTGGCCGTTAAACTGTCAACAGCCGCCAGCTGAATGGGGGGACTATTTAGATATTAGACTACTCTTGTTATATCTTTTTAAATTAATAAATATTATTAACAATAATAATAAATTGAATAAATGATAATTTAATAAATTAATCTTAACTCAAAATTAATAAGAATTACTCTTGCTGGTAAATTTTAATTCATAATTATTTTTTTATTGATAAAATGAAAAATTATTATTCATAATTTACATTTTGCATGTTATACCAGTTTCCTGGTAATTAAGGTTTATTAATTTAATTAAAGGTAATATATTCTCTCACCTGATAAAAAAATGTTTATATTAATTATATAATTTTTTAAATTAATTAAGAGAAATTTGTTGTCTAATCTGAGTTTTGATTATAAATGATAGTTTAGATATATCACTGTATCTCAAGAAAAAAATAAATGTATATTTTGTGATTAAATTTTAATTATTTACTTATTCAATAAATGAGAGAATTACATAGTATTGATCAATATTCTTTAATTAAAGGAAATTTATTTTCTTACCTGACAAAAATCCCGGTTAAATAGATTATATAACATTTTTAAAGCATTTATAGCAAAATAATGAAGCATTACTTATGTTCCCAACAAATAAAACACCTCGCCGGTTCAATATTGATTGGACGCCAGTTTTAAAATCATCAACCATTGGCTGAAACAAAGACAAAACCCGGATGACGCGATACGTTTCAGATCCGAAATAAAATAATAGATATAAACACATTTTTGTGCGCATCAATCATTGATGCACTGAATCAATAACGGGGTGGAATATTCACGCTCGACATTAAAATTTTGTAGGACGACAATCGGACTGCAACATACAACAGCTACGAGGTACGAGACGGACGCGCAACACGTTACGAAGCGTACTCAATTATACGGACAGAACAATATGGTCGTTAATTAGCGAAGGGTGGAAGTATTTAAAAAAAAAAAATAAATAAAAGGATTTTAGTTTGAGTCAGGCGCACTTTCAGATTTAATGCGGATCAATACTCGAGAGGCGACGTGCAATTAGATGTATGCGTTTTGTTGTGTGCAATATTTAAATGAATCGCGTTTGCGTGAATCGATATTTTCAAATTATATTCGAATTTAAATAGCTTGAACTGTTTTCCTGTATTATTTTGAGAAGGTTTACTTATAGCTTACCGGTTGTATTTGTGGGACTACGAATCTTTATGAAATATTAATCAAATTAATTAAAATTTTAATAATTTTGAAAAAACTATCTAAAAACATTTATTTTTATCATTTAAAAGAGTTAAGAAAATAAAATGTAACTAATTATAAAACAAAGTACATTGATTTCTTTTTACTATAAATAATTATATTTATAAAACATGAAGAAAATTATTATTTTAAACAATAAAAACAGTATTATTACCAATAATTAAGAAAATGAAATATAAGAAATTTTCATTTTATCAAATTATTATTTAAAATATAATAAATTAATTTTTAATTATTTAAAATTTTAAATAAATTATACAAATTTACTTATTTTTTTTTTAATAAATTAAGATAAAAATGTTAAATAATTTAAATAATTCTTTTTTAATTATAAATTATAATTTGTTCTATAATAAAAACAAATTAATAAAAAAATATATTTAATCAAAATACAAATTAATCAAAATTATATTGATTAATTTAATTAATTATCTAAAAACCAGTATATATTGGTTTTTTAACAGATGTTAAAAAATATATGGAAAAAAATAATAAATATAGTAAATAATATGTATAATAAATTCATAAATTTTCTTTATTATTAATCGGAATTTGTTTCATTAATAAAAAACAAACTAATATTAAGATTTTAATGAGGAAAATAAAGCTCCGGCAAAATACATCTGCAGTAAAATAAAATAATACAGATAACGATTATTATTGAGCTTCCTTGATTCTTAACCAAATCTAGGAAAAGATTAATAAGGAGAAATGTAAAAACCTTAATGAGAAATAGTTATATAATAACATCTGTAGATTTATAACTCAGTAAATATTTATTAAATAGGTTTAATTTCAATATGAAAATTAATCATGACTGTCTAATTCTCTCTAATAATTAATTTAATTAAAAATTTCACTATAATTTGGTAAATTTTTTAATGAATGATGATAATAGTCACCATAATTATATCAGTTTATTAAAATATATTAAAAATATGAGCTGTACTTCTTGAATTAGGTGATTTTTCATTTCATTTCATTCATCTGAGAAATTAAGTCGATTATTTACTAGTGAGTTTACAGTAAAACTGTGAGAAAAATTATAACTCAGCTGTACCAGGATCGAGAGGAACAAGAGGACTAGTCAAGTGGTAACTACGAAAAAAATAGTCTGAGAAAAAAAATCTATAACTATATAATTCGAATGTCAAAAACAGAATCCATTGTGAACTGAAATTAAAGCCTGACAGAAGGGAATAGGACTTGAAATTACTTTATTTTAATTTTTATATCTCCAATAAACGTTGTCCAATAGAATAAATATTTTGTTGATTTTATCTTAAATAAATAAAACTTTTTTATGTCCATTTTATCGAACTTATAATAAAGGTAGTTAGTTTTATTTGTATTAGTTCGGTTTTGAACTGTAAATTTGAGTGACATGAATATATTTCTTATTATAATAGTTGTACATTGTGTAACATGCCAATTTGCATATATTAGCAATGTTTATGATGTTATGTTAGTACTGATGAATTGATTACATCAGCGGACGATTTACAAAATGTCGTCAATAAATTATATTCCATTTAAATATCAATGAGTGTACTGTTTGTTGTTAAGTTAAAATGGACGATTCCATTGTGCATTTACTCGGGAATATTCGAAAGTTTTTCTATTTTTATCATTTGTAGGTGCAATAAAATTAATGTTTTATATTAATTTACAGAAAGCAACAGAGAATACAACCATCTGTCGACCAATTTGTACAAGGCATCGGACTACGACCGCTTGGCCCTGTCGCTGATCTCACCGCTGCCCAACGAACAAGACTTCGCCATCAACGTGTGCACGCTGCTCTCTAACGACGGAAAACACACCTTGAAGCTAGAAAAACATCCCCGCATTGTTAATTTTCTTCTGGGCCATGCCGGCGTTTTTAATCATGGTAAATCGATTAAGTAGCAAAGAGTGTAAAATTCATAACTTGTTTAATATGTTACAGAATCTCTTCGAAAAGTATTTATCCACTACTACACGGATATCCGGAAACACTCGATCCACAGTTTCTGGAAGGACGTGCTCGAATCGCGGGAATACCTGGATCTCACCGAGGAAAGCAAGTTCGTGGAGAAAAAGGAAAAGACGGTTACGGAGAAGGCGCCCGGCACCAATTTCCTCAGCAAAGACACGATCGTAAGCATAGAGAGTGAACGGATGGAGGTGGACGCGCCCGGTGCGGCTGTGAACGACAAAGACTGCGACACGGACAGTGACTGTGAAATTGTCGACCATCCGGACGCGTTGAAACAGTGGCCGGGCAAGATGAAAATCGAACCGGAGGACGAGAGCATGTTTTGCCTGAAGCGGTCGCTTGGCACGCAGGACTACGTCGGACAGCGCGTGCTTCAGATCGCCACCATATTACGGAATCTGAGCTTCATCGAGGAGAATATGCCGGTGCTGATCGGCAACGTGAACTTCATGCGGTTCGTGTTGTTGTGCTCGAGTGCCCAGTGGAGTACGTTAAAGAACTTGGGCCTGGACATGCTCGGCAACATGGCCACCGAGTTCTTAGTGAAGGATTCGCCCAACGACATCCTGTCCACCACTCTGATGAAGATCGTTCTGAGGGGCTTGGAAAGCGAGGACCGTTCGTTGTGCATTTCGTCGCTGGAAGTGTTAAACAAACTCAGTCAGAACGAACAGAACGAGGATGCGTTGCTGCGTATTCTCGAATCCAACGTTTACAGGCGGGTGTGCAGCTTCCTGACCATCCACGACGTCATGTTGCTGATCTACACGTTGGAGTGCCTGTACTCGCTGAGCTCCTTGGGGGAGAAATCCTGTCATTACATAGTTTCGAATCACGGCGTCATCGACACGTTAGTCTCCCTCGTCACCGTGGAGGGTAAGAGCTACGGCCCGAAGGCATGCATCGGGATGAAGCTGGTGGAAACGGTAACGGGGGTGATGAATGTGGCGCAGCAGAATCAACAACAAAACCAACAGCCGGCCACGCCGGCGACAAGTGCTAATGGCGCCAACGCCTCGGGCACCACCACCACGACCACGTGGACGACGAGCGCCCCAGCTAGCGTCGCAACGCCGGTTAAGATGGTCTCGCCCGGGACGCCGATTAGAACGACCGTACAAATGGCACCCCAGAGGTTGATCGCGGTTACTCCGGCTACAATTGCTAATTGTAAGTAAAATTTGATGTGTGGGGATATTGGAGGCCAGGTGAGGTGGACGTTGATATGTCGTATGAGCATACGATATTTTAATTAATTGGAAACATTATTACGACCTGTCAGTATCTGTTTTCATTGGAGAATGAATAATAATTTCTGGGAAATAACTATGGTTTTGTTGATAATGGTGTAACGAATTCTTAATTGCACACACAGTTGTTAATGTGTCATAAATTAATCATCATTATTCAAATAGAGTTGATTAGGTTATATATTTTTAGTATTTTTGTAGCTGTGTTAAAATAATATATCAAATAATTTTGTCAAAAATCCATATCTATAGTTGAAGCTTCAATTTATTAAAGATTGATTGAATGAAATGAGAAAGTATAAAAAACATTAGTAGGAATCGATACATTATTTTTAAATCAGCTTATGGGATGAAGAATAGAGTTGAAAATAAACTGTTGTTTTTTGATGAAAAAAGGAAAATAGGTTTAAAAGCTTTAAAATAAAGTAATATCGGAAATGTGAAGTTTCCCGTTTTATTTCTAAGATGATTTTCAATTTTAAGCTCATTTGAGACGTTTTATTTATCTGTGTGTGTTTTTGAATGTAAATTTATGACTCTTGATTTATTTAGCTCCCACACCTGTATCAATTGCCACACCGATTCCTCAACAATCGATCGCGTTAACCGCGACCACCGTCCAGACTACCACCACGTCGGTATTGACGCCCCAGCAGATGATACAGCAGCAGCACGCGCATCAACAGGCGATACAGGAGAATGAGCAGTTCGCGCTGGCGTGGCTGCGCGCCACCTACGAGCCCTGCACCAACGGGAAGGTCGACCACCAGGAGGTTTACAAGCACTACTTGAACTCTTGTTCGAAAATCGGTCGTAAGGGCGTCATCTCACCACTACACTTTCCCAGATGCGTCCGGTAAGTTGTTTTAATAAGTTTAAATCGCTTCTGAACGTTTGATGAATTGAAATGTCGAGTATACTGAAGACGTGTGTGTTTTAGGTCCGTTTTCGGAGGAACAGTCGGCCCCAACCCGATGAAGCCCGCCAACCCGAACGATCCGCAGTACTATGACGGCATAAAGGTGCGACCGACCCCCCTCATTATAAGTATCCCGAACACCTCGACAATGGCCCAGTCCCCTGTCAAAAACGCTCCCCAACAGTCCAAAGGCGTCCAACTCGCCAATCCCGCCACAGTCACGCCCCAATCCCAACAGGCGGCGGCGATCCGTAATAGACGGGCGACGCCGCCGTCCAAGTCCCCCGTTCTCAGCGTCCCGACAGACAATGTCGGAGACGCGGCACCCCTATCCGGCTCTCCCGCCTCGCCCATACTCAAAGCCCAGCTGAGCGCTCCCCCCAAACAGCAACAGCAGCGGGAGCATGCGACAGCGGCGACGGCCCCCAAGCCGGACGCCAAGAGCCAGGTAAAAAACTATTTTGTCTAAGCCGATTACAAGAAACGATACACTCAGCAGCACCATATTTATCTACTGTCTTGCGCTCTACTCTTGTATCCAAATACGTCTGGTACTCTATGTGTGGTTTGGGTTGAAATTTGTTTATTGTTCTGTTGGTTTACGAATTAATAATGCCTACCAATAATGACGATATCTACGAGACTAAAATCAACAAGTTTTAACTCAGAAATAGATTATTAAACATCAAATTATTTTTACCAAGGATGATTGGTACCGTCTATCAGATTGACAACATTTTTTAACAATAAGTATAGAAAAAGGAAGGAATTATGTAATTTTATATGTTGATTAGGTTTGACAACCAGTTAATTACAGTTACAGTTCATAATTAATTATTATTAATTATGAAATGTCTTGGTACGAAGTCAACATTAATGTCGTCACTACATACAGTCTTTGGTCTCTATACACAATATTAATAGCAAAATTTTTTTATTAAATTAGAAAGAAATATCTCTGTTAGAAAGAATTAGTAACCAACATTGATTAGGTGCTGATAAATAAGCTGATGTGTGTTGTTAGAGGTTGAGAGGGTAAATGTTAAGTGTTTAATCTAGTCAAAATAAAGTTCTTAGTTAGTTCAAAAAAATCCAAATATTAAGTGTGAAAATTTCGACCCAAAGTCGCACAAAAATATCCAGATTCCTCTTTTCATTTAGCATGACATTTAGTAGAGCAGTATTCTTGTCCTACATCACGCATCTTTATTTTGAAGTCATTTTGGTTATGGGACTATTGTCATTTGTTCTGTAGAAATAAATTTCGGTTTAAGGTAAGCGTTTTGAATTTTGTTTTTAGTTTAAAACTCCTGGGTTGTCCCCGTTTATCCCTTGGTTGATGGAGAGTTGTCCAGTTTAGTTTGTATTGTTTTGTTTCATTTACATGTATTCGGCCTAACAAAATTTTACCTGCAACATACTAACATTTACGATCATCCTAATATAATAATTCTTAAAAAGTAAAACGTACAAGTCTACCATGAGGCCTAGCAAATTTTTGCTGGACACGTGCGTGGTGGATGAAAAATACTATTGACCTCAACGTTCGTATTATTTCGCAGGTGATGGCGCACCCGCACCTGAGCCAGGCTTTATTGGGCGCCAGCGGCACTACGACCACGACGTCGGCGACGTCGGGGCAGAAAGACTCCGGTCAAAGTAGTACGTCACTCATCAAGAGTCTATTGGCTAATAAGGTAAACGATTGCATGACGACAGTGAGCATGAAGACAACAGACTGCCAAAATGTAGCTCAGGTAACACACTAATCTCAAACAAAAAAAATGAGCATGTTTATTTGTTTTTGTGTATTGTAACGGAGCAACGAATTCATAAGTCTGTCCCTAAAGTTTTATGAAGTTCGTTGTTTCATGATTTTGTTCGCTTGGTTTTTTTAATAATAATAAAAATCTAATAAAGTAAATATTGTAAAATTTTTAGTGTACACACGCTAATTGTAAATGCATGATTACGTAATTTAAATTACGTTAAGATGTGTATTTTTCCATTTTATCACTAAGTTACATTAATGTCGAAACAAACCGTTTTTACCACTTTATCGAAAGACTATTTCATTGTAGTGCTTCATGTGCATGGTAAATACGCGATAAAAATTAACGATTTGTTTTTATTTTAATAACGTTTTATTATAGTTCCGAAAAATACTAAAAATTTGCAATCCAAGTTAACAAAATTAAAATGTAGTGTTTTAAGTGCTTGTATAGATATCTTTATTTATACATTTTAAAAGTAAGTTAAACAATGCCTTTGGCTGATCAAAATACCTGATAAAGGATTTAAAGGAAATATTACTAGTCTGGCATACTATATTCATGGGTATTCAATCTCTAAATCACAGACTACAAAGTAGATGCAAATATTGAGGGGATTAGCTAGATGGCAAATGTGTAATATAGTGTATGACTTTCTAATAAAAGAGAGTATACAACAATTTGACCAGAATTATTTAACCCTCAAAAAAAAATGTATGAATATTTTACTACACATGTTACATAAACATAGAATTAATTGCCATGGCACATTGTGCATGAATATAAACGGGACTCGTTCGACAGGTGGCAGCACGACAACAGCAGCAGCGCATGCTCGCGCAGCAAGGCACCAGCGCGGCATCGGCGGCCACCACCCCCGTGGCCGACCACAAGGCCAAGACGGGCGGTGGCCAGGAGACGCCAAAGACATCGCGCCTGAACGGCGCCAGGCAACTGTTCAACGACATAGGTTCGCCGGAGGCAGTCGGTGATCCGGCCGTCTCGTCGACAACGCAGTTCGCCAGCGGTGTTAAGGGCAAGAAGGAACCGCCGCAGCCGCCTCCTCCACCACTGGCGCCGCTCAGCAACAACAACGCCAAGCTTAAGGTCAAGATTGATAACGAGGATTCGGACTCCATTGGGAACAACTCGCTGTCCAGCAGCACTGGTCTAGGTAAGTGAAATGTTTGATGTGTAATTTATATTTAATAATGTTATTTTGGACAAACTGCTAAAGAGGAAAAAACTATTTGGACACATCAAAAGTATATAACCTTCTGCTTTCAAACTTCCATTTCCAGACCTTTTAAACAAATTTTGATTAAAAGATGGAAAAAACTATGTCCACCCAGCAATTGAAATTTTATGTTGCTACTTATTTCTTTATTATCTCTTGTTTTATATAATTTTTATTTTTGGTGATGATTGTAATATTGTTCAAAATTTTTGTTCGTTATTTTATATACAAAAGAAGTCCGTGTGGCGCATGCTCTTGATTTTTTTTTACTTTACAAGAAGTCGATTCGAAATTCGTTCAGTTTTGTACAATATACTCGCTGGTTACGACGTTAAAATTTATCAAAAAAAATGAATAGAATTGGACCGTTCCGTTGGGACTCCAACTGTGTCCTAGGCGAAGGAGGTTTCGGAAAAGTGTACTTCGGCTGCAAACACAACTCCATCCCCGTGGCCATCAAGAGAGTCAGAACCTCGTATCAAAACGAAGAAATGATTGAACGTGAGATACGCATGATGCAAATTCTCAACCACGACCACATCGTCAAGATTCTCGGTCACGCGTTGTCCTCGAAACACGTGCACATCTTCATGGAATACTGCAACGGTGGCGATCTGCGAGACTACGTGAAAAAAGTTGGACCCATGTCCTTACGTGAGCTGTCGTATTTCCTGCGACAAATCGGCTCGGCTATGAGACTGCTATACGACAAAAATATAGTGCACAGGGACCTGAAGCCGAACAACATTCTGTTGTCCTTCTCGTCCAGATATAAATCGTATCCTTCGACCTCGAAGATCACATTCAAAATCGCCGATTTCGGGCTGGCCCGATTCATGACCACGTCATCACCCACGATTTGCGGCACGCCGATTTATACGGCTCCGGAGATTCTGACCGGCAACAAGATCAGCTGCAAGTCGGACTTGTACAGTATTGGCGTAATTATTGTTTTTTGTGTGCTTGGTAAACCCGATTTGAAGAATCTGTATTTCGATGACGACGATCTGACATCGCTGGTTTGTGGTTTGATTAAAAAGAGAGTATCGAAGCGCATGGAGCCGAGGCAATTTTTTCATCATCCCTTGGTGGACTAATTTAGTGTTTTTTAATTGTTTTTTCGACTTATTTTATTATATTCACATGTTGACTTTTAGTATATTATGTTGTTTTGTGTCCTTTTATTTAATTTAATTTTTCCATGTAATTTATTATAATAAATATGAATATTGACTTTATTTTGATTTCACTTAATTTGCCACGGAATCTCTTATACTTAATCAGAATAATTTTGCACAATTAAATTACCAAATAAATAACTTTATTAAGTGGTGTGAATTGGTAAATTTTTATTGACTATTTTTTATAGCATATAAAAAAAGTTGATTTTTTTTTACTAAAAATAATTTTAGGTTATCATTTTTGTCACAAATTGCTTCATCATTATAAATACTATTTTATTCTGAAATGGATATAATTCATTCATAAATTAAACGATTTACAATTTAAGAAAAATAATATTGATGATCTTTGGAAAAATTATATATTTGATGACAATAATAGACAAAATAAAATAAGATGTTATTGATGTCTTATAAATTAATTTAAAAAATAATCTAAATATATATCAGTTAATAAAAAAATTAAAATTATAATTTTGTTATTATTCTTAGGATCGTATTACGATTCTTTTGTTAATTACATTTTTATATTTCCAATTTTTTTATATAAAATTTGATTCTCTTTAAATTTGATAATCTGAAAGTAATTACTAAGTATTTAGTTTCAAATTTTCTATACTTCAGTATTCAAATAAATAGTTTTAAATAAAATAAAGTAAGTAATTGTGTGTGTCACAATTTATTGCAGTTTTTCAGTTTTTATTACATCATATTGTATGTAATTTGTAGTTATTTTATAGCTCTGTTATCGATAATTTAATGTGTTTTTTACTTGTTTAGTAACAAAACATTTAAATGTATTTATTAAAAATTTTTAATGACTATATTAGATAATGACATAAATAAATGTGCATTTTTCTTAAATTCAGGTACGGTGGGCGTAGGCGGCATAAGCAGCACAGAGGACGGCGAAAACTCACTGACGTCGTTCGAGGGCTTGCTAAACGGTGTGCCCAACATCGACACCGCCCTGAACGAGGATAGTAACTCGAAGGACTCTGTACATATTTTATCCAACGAGATACTGATCAACAAACCGTTGCGGCTGGCTGACCTGCTGGAAAAGAAGTTCGAGAAGAGTCCGCCGATGTTGAACGGCGGTTTGTCCAAGGACTTGAGACTGGGCGACAAGACCGGCCTCGATTTGGTCGAGAATCACATAGAAAAGGCGCTGAGGGACAGCGACTGTCATATCAAGCACGAAGAGCCTAAGCTGGAGGATGTTCCGACGACGAACAGCAGCGAGAACAAGGTCGACGACGTCCCAATGTCGGACGCCGAGATTAAGCAGGAAGACGGGACGAACGTCGGCGACGCCCTGATCGAGACCAAGCCCAAGATCAATTTGAAACGGGCCGCAAGCGACGAGATCGTGGAATGCGATTCGAAGAAGCCGCTGCTCAGTGCCAATGTGAACGGATCGCGGAATCCCGACAGTCCGGCTCCGGATTCGGTCTCCAGTTCAAACGGGGAAGAAGGTAAGTCAGCTTATCAAATAATATGTGCAGCGTTTTATGAACCTTTTTTAGCAGCTTCTACGGCAACGGCATCTACGGCCGCCGCAAAGTTGTTCGCCGACCTGGCCGCCGATATTCTGGAAGACGAAGACGAAGAGCAGCTGATGCAGGAAGCGGCCGCCCCCACAATTTCTCTACCCGAACCCACACCCCAACAACCGACGCCCCAAATCGTGGTGGATAACAGCGGTGGGCACGTGCAGCTCGTAACTTCGGGTACGGGCACGCCGGGAGCTGTCACGCGACAAGTTATCGTGTCGCAGGGTCAGATTCAGCCAGCTAATCAGGTGGTATTCACCACAAGCGGTGCCGCCCAGATTAAACCGGGGACGACGCCTACGACGAACGCTCCGCAAACGGTGATCGTGAACGCTGGTCAACAGAGGAATCCGGTGGTTATACAACAGGCCAACCCGCAGTTTTTGTTGTCATCCGGATTGCAAGGTAATACTACAAGAAATTATTCAGTAATCTTCTTTAAATGGACTTAAATCCATTGTTTTATGTTCAAATATATATTTTTTTAATATCAAAATTTATATACAACAGCCCTTTTATGAAAATTCTCAATAATTAAGATTTATATGTCAAATATTAAATTGAACAACTAAAAAGCAATATGTTGTTTGGAATTATTTATTTTCTCATACTTATATATTGTATTAATGTGTTTATTGATTTTATTTTGTAGGTCAAGTTCAGTTGTATCAAAAGATATTTTAATATATTTAAACCTATACACCTTTGCGTCATTATTCTAATTATAACTATAAGTAATATTTATTTAGGGTGAATTAAATAATAAGTTTATCAATTGGACGCATTTAAGAAAACCTTACTTAATATATTATATGCTTATATATGTCATTAATTCGTATTATTTTATAGGTCAAGTTCAGTTGGTTGCCAGTTCTCAACCTGGCCAGTACGTGCTGCAAACAAGTGGTACACAGGGCACATACATGGTGGCCCAGCCGCAAACAGCCGTCGTACACGGACAGCCGCAAACTGTTCTCGTTGCTCAGACGTCCCAACAACAGGGCACCGGAGCTAAGACTATTATCATTTTGCAGCAACAACCCGCCAACAATACAGCTACTCACCATCAAAAGGTACCTAATTAGACTATCACTTCAGATGATATTTAAACAATTTTTTTTATCAGGTGGTGGTGACGCCGCAGGGTCAGCAGGTCGTCGTCACCCAAGTTCCTAGGCCGGTAATACACCAGTCTTCGGTGTCGAACAACAACGTCGCGGCAAACAAGGCGATCAAAACGTCGGTGGTGGGCACGACTGCCACCACAGTTGTCCAGACAACGAACTCGAATGGCATCACGACGGTCGTCGAAAAGAAAGAGGAGATCAAACCAAAGATTATTAGGGACTTGACCACCGCATTTGTGTGCGAGTGGGGTCAATGTAATGTGTAAGTATTCAGTTAATTATTGTGTGACAAGTTATTTATTGTGATTGCGTTTCAGTGATACAAAATTCAAATCGGCCAATCAAGTGTATTTGCATGCCTGCGAGGCTCATTGTCCGCAGGACGGCGAAGAGGTCTTGTGCCAGTGGGACAGATGCGACAGTATGAAACGGAAACGGTTTTCCTTGATGACCCACCTTCACGACAAGCACTGTAATCCAGAGGTAAGTCTTTTTAAGACCATAAATTGGAGTTGTCAATAATTTTGTTTAAATTTTATAGGCAATGAAACAAAACCTGATTCGTCGGAAAAAGGAGGCGCAGGGAGTAAAGGTGGATCCCCCACCGCCAGCCCCGGCTAATTCTCATCCTGGTTACGCGCCCGATGCGGCCTTACATGCCATCAAGCGTCACGCTTTAGAGTTCGTCAATCCTAAGGAGTTGCAGGTTAGTAATCCCCTTAAAAATCTACGAATAAGTTAATACGATTGGCTTTTAATAATGTATAATAAATTTTGTGCCAGGCTGTCTGGCTATAAATAATCAAGCCAAAATTAAATCAATGATTAGTTAGTTGAATAACATGATTTGGCTTTTAGTACACTAAATTATTCATCCTACTTACAAAACTCTACGATTTTAGTTTACTAACCGTAGACTTGTAACTGTACTGTGTATACTTTATTACTGTGTATGGGAGGGTGCCTTTTCCAATATATTTTCTTTTTTACTTTGTAAATATAGACAAAGTCGGCAAAACACGCGACTCCGGCCGTGTCGGCAGTGGTTGCGCGTCCGGGACCGTCGGCCCAGCAGGAACAGGTGAGGTGGCGGTACCGTGTGAAATTTTTCCAAACTGTGTTTATTCATGTTTTCATTTTTTTATGTATTATTTGCCGCATTTTTAACATATCTTTTCCCTATTCTATTAGTTTTGGTCTTCCTTCTGTTAGTTGTAGATAGTAATATTAACTCTGCATGCATTATTAATTTGTTGTTTTAATAGAAATTAATTTTACAAATTTAGATTAAACTTTGGAATGAATTTTATATTATAACAATAAAATTAGTAGTAGTATTTAGTTTAAAATAAATTCCCTAGAATTAAATTATAATTTCAGTATTATTTTATTGAAGATTCAATATGAAATCTATTTTGCACTGTTTGCTGTTTTTTTGCTTGAAATTGATAGTACTATATTTTTTCGTGAACTAATAATTTATGGTGGAAATTTTCAGGATGACAATGAAGGTCCAGTAACAAAGAGCATACGTCTGACAGCCTCTCTAATATTAAGGAATCTCGTGATTTACAGCACTCATTGTAGAAGGTAAAATAACGTCGAGAAATTTTGTAATAGTTATTTTAATGTTTTGTTTTCCGTTTTGTAGGTACTTAAAGGGTTATGAATCCCATTTAGCAAACGTGGCACTGAGCAACGTGGAATCGTCTCGAACCATCGCCCAGATACTTTATGACATGAATGAAACTTCGAACCTCAGGTGACCGAAACGCAAAAAAGACTAAAGGACTCGCTCCCCCAGTGAAAGTGTGAATAAGTAAAAACAAAACTATCTTCTGTAAATTATTATTAAGTGGAAGTGTTAAAGTGTACAAATATTAGTTTTAGGTACTAAAATGCCTAATTGTTATTTTTATATTATTTACTATTTACTAGTGTAAAACCAGCTTGAAAGAACTATGCAAATTTGTTTTCTGGATTTAAGTCTTCAAACATAGTAAATAAACACAAACGATTTTTTATATGTCTGTGCAATTATTCTAGAGGGCTAAGGTGTTTAGTCCATTGTAAATAATCACAAAAATATATTAACTGAAAATTTTACAGTGTAATTAAAAAATATTACAGCACAAGTTTTTTATCAAAAAACATTGGTTGTGCTAAGGTAAGTTTCCATTTTGATTCGTTTTATTTATAATTTCACTTCACTAAATTCCTACGTTAGAAAGCATGAGGTTTGTCAACTGACTAAAAAAAATGAAATAGAAAAGGCACTATCTCATTTGACAATCCCCAATTTTGTAAATTGGCTTAAGTTTTCCTTTTAAATGTTGATTTTAATTTGTATAGTTGTTGCAGCCAATGTTTTTTATAAATGCATGTGCTTAAATCACTGTAGTTATTAATTATTGAGAGCAGATATTCTTCTGATTCTGTCCATGATCTTGTGATAGAGATTAATTGAAAGCAAGCACACCATGTTTATAATAATCAGTATTAAATGAACATATTCGTAAGATGATGTGAATATGATTTGTAATGAGACTTCTGGTATAAATAAACTGGTATTGTCTGATAGACTTAAAAAGTCTCCGTTTTTTCACCTTGTTGTGATGCTATGGCTGAAAGTTTGTAAATATCCATAAAATCAAGTAAAAATAGTAACATTCACCTTTTAGTCTGGAAAAAGGCTGTGAAAATTGAGAGCAAGTAGGTAACGTTTATTAGTTAAGTAGGCATGATCAATTATTATTTGATTTCGATAGTATTTACAAAGTTTCAATCAAGTGAATTTTTTAATTAAGTAAATCGCTGACATTTTACCGTTACAAATAGTGGTAAAAATCAACGTTTCATAGCCTTGTTAAAGGTGGACTAAGCAAGCTTTGTCTTTTTATATATTTTTTTTTTCTTGACATCTTTTTAATTGACTGACATTTTTGTATAGATGAGATTGTTACATTTTTTATGTATTTAGCGTATCCACCTTTCTTGAATAACATAAACTGTAAAATGTTTACACTTATGAAAGGAAATAAAATGCATTTAATGTGCCCATTTTTTTATTTGACACATCATCAAAGGGATTATAATAATTAACACAATTCGTAGTTATAATAATTTTATTTTAATAGATTCATAGCATGAGTAGAGAGACTTAATAATATCAACATTTATAGATTCTTTATATACATAAAAACATAGGAAGACTTACACATTACTTTGTACAAATATAAATCAATATTTACATACTGTTCTAACTATTGTAGGAAAATTTATTTACTAATTAGTGATCTCAGTCCTCCTATAAAACATTGTACAATACACCGTAACAGTGTTGCATCGAAAATTACTGTCACGTTACATAATATAAAACTAGTTTTTAAAACAAACTTAACATATAGTCTTTGGCTTACAAAATCAGATCTGCAAACATACAAAAATAAAATTCACTGTTTAAAATCAAATAAGTGACACCGAAGCCAGTGCTTCTTCGGCCGGTCACTGGATAGTGGTTGGCACACTCTCAAGGGCTGCGGTCCGATGCGGATTTCTCAGGAGGCCAGGTCCAGTCCTAAACGCGCACACGCGATGTTTTTTCTCAGCCTCACTATCTCCCAATAAACGTCATGAGCTGAAAAATCCAAATTTGTTAGTTAACGTCTATTAATTTAAATTAACTCAATTATTTTTGAAGGTATAAGTACCGATATATGCAAAAAGAAAATTTTCAATTTTTCAAAATTTCACATCAATTTAGTAAACACTGCAACTGCCAGACTATATCGATTAGAAAAAAAAATCGAGATTAGAGATATTTACATAAAATTTAGATAAATTTTCAATTTAATTGATTACCTGAACTTTTGACGAGTCCACGTTCGATATATTTCAGATAATTTAGAAAATCACAGACAGCAATAATCTGAAACAAGTAAACAATATTTAGCATCCATCGACTTTCATTACTGCGATAAATCTTACCCGATTACGACATATTTGTGATATGCTGTACCAGTCGTCGGATTCCCCCATATTCATTCGATAAAAACACAGTCTCGGTACCTCCAACAGCGAACATTTTCTGCAAGAAAAAAGCCAAACATACTGTTAATATCGGGTTTAATAAAGCGACTAAATTGCAACGTTCTAATTTACCCCCAACTAATCTCATTAGAAAAGCTTATTTCCAAGTTCATTACATAAAGAGCTGACCCGCTGGAAATTCCCTCGAGACGCGATCTACCCACTGAAATTGCTCTCCGGCCTTTTACTGCACACTTCCGCCAAACTATAAATTTCAATTCCTCTGAATTATGCACGGAGCACCGCGACGCCATGCCGTTTTTCATTCGTTTAAAAATGACCGGAATTTAAAACTTACTTCGGAAACATCGCCTTGGTTTTGTCGCCAACCGCCTCGATGTGGATGGTCCCGGATTCAACGGCACCGATCACCTTTTCGCTGAGCTCTTTGTTGGTGAAACTGAGACACAATTCGATGTCCTCCACGTAGATCCGACGAAGGAATGGATCGGTTTTGTCCAGCGTCGGATTTTGTTTCCATGCCAGGAACTCCTTGTGAAGGACGGGGTCGACCTGAAATGAATTGATTTATGAAACAATGAAATATTGACTATTGATTTATCGGCCTGAACGTTTCATATTGACATTGAATGTTTACATGACTAGCAGACGTTAATTTGAATTCGTCCCCACGATTTAAATTGCTTTATCAAAATGTCAGCGGAAAGGTTAAAGGTACGTAACTAATGGCAATTTAGAATCAAACATTTGCGAATGTGGGCCATTTTTAGAAATGATTTATTTTTCTGTAAATTACATTTCGTGTACGGCAAACATACGTGTGCTAACGACCCAATGTTTTAATATCAATCAACATTAAACTAACAGTAACAGTACATATTACATGTTTTTATTTCTATACCAACGGAATCTTCAGCTGTAAAGAAGGAAACAAAGTGGAGGAAAACACGAGAAACATGGGAATAATGGGGGAAACTGAGCAATATATTTCTGAATAGTACGTAGTAAACTTTGAAAAGTGTTTTCTGAATGTAGGAAAACTAAAAGAAAATAAAAGAATATTTTCACTGAATTTTATTTTATGATAAAGGGAAAATGAAAGAACAAATAATTACATACAAAAGGTAATAAATGCCATTTTATTTTTAAACTTTTAATTTACCCAGTATATTTTTGAATTTTCAAAATTTACATGTAATAGGAAATAAAATGATCTATATTTAAACCATTGGTTTTTATATTACTTTTGTTGTCCAAAAATTTGCACAATTTTTTTAAATATTCAATAATTATGTTAAAAAAACAATGTTTGACCGAAAATAATTAATGTACTAAATTAAACGTAAATAACGAACAATCTGTATAAATTTTGAGAGTACTGATAATGGGTCTTTATAAGATTGTCATTTGTGAACGTGTATGCTAAAAGTTTACAGGTGAATAAGTAAATCGTTTCCAGTATTATTAAAAAAATTAGAGAAACTGGCTACGAAAAATATGAAAGAAAATCGATAACCGAATAAATCGAATGGGAAAAAACATCGTCAACTGAAATTGAAGCCAAACTGAAGGAAATGAGAAGTGCTGAAATTAATTCAAGAACTGTGAAAAAATGGCTCATGAATGGAGGTTTGTTTGACCCCAGATCAACAAAAAAAATTTCTAGTTTCTACTAAAAATGTGAATGTCCAATTTTGACTTGTTTAGGATCACAGAATAATGGTAATGAGAAGATTTTAGGGACAAGTTTAAATTTAAATTATAAAAAAAATGATAGTTCTGTTTATGTTAAATATCCTACAGGAACAAAACAACACAAAAAGTTTATTATAACTTTAGTGAATCTGGTGGCGGTTCAATTAGCTATGGGGATGTTTCAATTTTTCGTGCGTAGGCCTTCTTAGAATAATTTATCTTCAAGGATATATTAAACAACCATTTGTTTTTATATATTGAAGAAATAATGCTTTTAATAAATGGGTTTCAACATAAAAACGATCCCAAACATAAATCCAAAATTGTGCCAGATTGGTTAAAAGACCAAAGCATCGATGTTATACAAAACATGGGAGATCACATTTATAACTAAATTCAACATAAAAATTTTACAAATTTAAATGAACTCATTACAGCAATTCAAGAAGCTTGAAGGAATATAGATTTGAGATGGTAAAATGATAAAAAAGGATGTTATATAAAATGTAAATGTTAAATTCAATAGAAGAATTAATCATTAAACATTTTCAAAATTGAAGTTGAATTGATATTTATGTAAAGCTTAATTCAGAAAAATATACTTAATATTTTATAGAATAAGAATGTAGTAGCTTTTATAATAGTATAGTTTATAATGATATAAATAATTTTTATTTCAAAAATTAACAAAATTTGGTACCTCCAATCCCTCCTTCGTCTCGAACTCGCCGGCGATGTGCAACACCTCCTTGACCGGCGATTCGGGCGGCGAATTCTCCCTGCCATATTTCAGGTTGAAGTGCGAGGGCGACCTGCGGTGTTTCTTCGTGAATATCGCCACACCTGCAAGTACAAAAACCACCTTCAAACACGGACGCAAGTATAGTAAACTAGTGAAGTAACGTGCTTCGGTCACGTCATGTTAACACGTTTAGTTAACAGGTAGGTGTGCCCCATTCACAAACCTGGGCGCTCCTAACAATTTCATAAATTCTTCAATATTTAGTTTATGTTGTGCATGAAATTTTTGCATCATTAATTTTCATTGTTAATAATGGGAATAGCGGGCAATTTTATCCATTGAAAAACTGAAAAGTTTCCCACGAATCCGGACCATTGTTGGAGCAACGCGCTCCACATTAATTGAGTTGATGATTTCGCAAAGCCGAACAGATAAACGGCCTGAAACTCGCTAATAAGCTTTTAACTGTTTTAGCCGGTTTAGGCTAATGCTTTAATAAGCCTTGACATCAATGAGCTTATGACGTAGTCACGTCGGACTCGTCACTGTGACAATGGATGCTTGTACTTCAAGTTTAATTTATCAATTTCATTAACCAGAAACGGTTTTATGCGTAGAGCATTATGTAAATTGCGGCACTAATTAAAATCAACAGTTAAATGCGGTAACGAGCACGTGTTGCGGTCACGTGAATCGATCATTCTTCGATGGTCGGGTCTCCTTAATTCAGAAATTTCCAAGGTGATTTACTCCCGTGCATCGATACCGTAAAATTGTGGTAAAAGCTTTCACGACAATAAATCAAACATCAAATGCATGCAATGAGGGGCGGATTATCCGTTACGCCCTTGACATTTTCCGTGAATCGGATGGGAAAAACGCGCCCGGATAATAACGGTAATTTGGCAAATTCATTATGCAAACTAGACATTAATCTCTCTTATGAAAACGTTTTCCCATTACGAAGCCCGTTTTCCTACAGAGGATAAATATTTACCATTAAGTGGTTTTTACACGCCCTTGTTTGTGGAGGTATCGGCGTCCAAGGAGATAAATTACTAATTAATTATTTTTATGATATATTGCAATATCGTTGATATATTTTTTTGTGTTTTGTTGTTTCATATTTGATAAAATTATGTTTAGCTTACAGTAAACATTTTAATTCAATTAAAAACAATAGAGGTCAATTTCAATTAATTATATAAATTAATAAAAAATATGAATGAGTTTTTTTAAATAAGTTTTAGAGTCAAAAAAACATTCAAAAAACCTTTATTTCTTGACGGAAAAATTATCAATTTAAAATTCAAGATAAGTTTTATAATTAGAAAAACTTTTTCGTTAATACAATACATTATAATTGTAAACAGATCTAACAAACTTGTTGATTCCTTTAAAAATTATTACTGTTTATTATATTATTTTCTTAAACAGATTAAATTTTAAACTCTTTAAAAGAACTTCCAAAATCCATAACAAATTTACAGAATACTTTATAAATACACAGATTTATTGTATTTACAAAACACATTGTGCCTTGAGAAATGTTAATTGGTGCCAAATTTACGGGCTGCAACAATTTTACAACATAAACAGAATTCGAATGTTCGCGTTGGGAGTCATGTTTCATCTCAAACGCGTGTACCCACGTCATAAACATTAAACACGCGAAACCTTCTAATTAACAGCCTCTAAACGGCATTATTTTGACCCAATTACTCCACACTCCTCCAACGTATATATAGGTCGGAGGTTCGGGTACGCAAACCCCCCCATAAAACCCGGCGTCGTAACCGTCGAACACGATAAAAACGTTAGGCAAATGCTGCGATTTAACCCTGACACGGACCCGTTCGGATTTTTCGCACCGCTAGAAAACCATAACGCGAACGTTTCGGCCTCGAGAGGCGAAAAAGTCGCGTTGCGTCACAGACGTGAACTTGGTGCCAGGTTGGGTGATGCCGATGGAACCGGTCTTGGAAATGCGCAGGAGATGAATCCACACAGTGGTTGAAAATTAATTGATATCCGATATTTGATATAAAAAACACAAGAAAGTAATAACCAAAGACTATTTATTAATTAGTATTAGTTTAATTTAATTTATATAATAAATAATAATTTTAATAATTCATTGTTTTACTATGCAACAACTGGTAAATCTTATTGATTCTTTGAAATATTGCGTACTGTTTTATTTTTCAATGGTAAAAATTATAGCAACCTTTTATATTATGATCTTTCTCTATGAATATAAGGGCATTATAATCGAAGAGTCGAAGAGAAACTTTGCAAATAATTATAATTCAGCTTTAACAAGACCTACAGAAATAAGAAGAGATGACTAAGAGTATATGGATAAATAAGTTAATATTTTTTCATATTTTTAAACAACTGACCTGTGGTAACTACAAAAAAATATTGTTGATAATTCGAATGTCAAAAAACAATCCTCTTATATCGTTAACTAAAATTAAAGACAATCTGGAGGAAATGGGAATTCCTGAAATTTGTTTAAGAACTGTCAGAGGTTGAAAATCCATTTTGGACTTGCTTAGGATCACATTCACTGAGTCTAAATTTAATTTATAAAATAATAATGGTTCTACCTATGTTAAACATCTTATAGGGATAAAACTACAAAAAAAATTGTTATAATCAGAGTAAAACATGGTGGCTCTTCAGTTATGCTATGGTGATGTTTCAATTCTTAAGGCGTATGCCCCCTTAGATTGACTTACGTACAGAGATTTATTAAACAACAATTTGCTTCCATATATTGAAGAAATTATGGTTTTAATAAATGTGTTTCAACATGAAAAGGATCCCAAACACAAATCTAATGTTGTGACGGATTGGACCAAAGCATTGATGTTTTTTCTTGCCCGTCCCAATTTCCAGACATCAACTCCACAGGATAGAACACAAATTTAATCACTAAAAAATCCTTTGAAAATTAAAGTTGTTACATTTACTAAAGAAAATGTGTTCAATTCACAAAAATATATGTAACATTTTATAGAATAAAAATATAGTTGATATTATAAAACTATATGAAATAAGAATAAGTAAGTTAATATGTAAAGGTTGAGGCTTTCGTGTCCATTGTTTCCATATATAGATATGGAAACAGCTGTTTGGGTTTATTGGTCGACGTTTGTTGGAATTCACATTTATGACAAAAAAGTTATGGCTAAAATATTTAATATTATAAAAAGTATTATTGGCGACTACTATATACAGTACAAAAATAGTTTGATCCATCTGAATCCTGAAAGAGACATCATGTGCAATAGAGGCAGTAAGTCTCCCACTATAGGACAGACTTCGACTGTCTCTGTCATGCGTGATGACTCTCTCTATATTCAGAGGGGTCAAATGCTTTTCCTATTGTATAATAAATCCAGTTGGGCCATTAAAATGTAATTAAAAGCTACTTGGACTTTTTGTACAACATAAAGAAAAAAATAATAAGTAATACATAGTTCAAATTTAAATTAAGTAATGATATTAAGTAATATTATATTGTTATATAATAGTATTATAATTAAAATAAAATTAAAAATGACTTTATCAAAACAATTTTTATAAAAATTGTTAGTAAAAATTGTGTGAGCTCAAATCATTTATTATTATTATTATTTTGTTGGTATTGCTTGTATATTTGTTTTTTAATTGTTTAGATGTATACCACCTTACAATTTCATTAATTTATTTATTAATAAAATATTACACTAATGCAATATTTGATTTTAATTATTTATCACAATATTTAAACATTGTCTGTGGAAAGCTATTTGAACATCAACAATGAATTTACTCTCAGAAGTAAGGAACCACACACGAAAGTACCATAAAGAGCACTGTGCGAGATTCTGGTATTAAAAATTTTTTCTTAGTTATTGCGTCGAATCATGTTTTGGATGGCCTTGAACTGCAGGAGAAATTCGTGGAGAAACGGTGTATTTACAATTTAATGGTCGATTGATTTGAATACAAAATAGGTTGTTGATTAGCCCGATCCGTTGTTTAATTGTATGGTTAAAGGCACACGACCCAACATCCAGAACATCATTTCACGGGATATCCTCATCAATTTAACTAAAAACATCGTAGTAACACTAGAAAGCATGTTATGAGAAACTTGTAGCGCATGGAATCTTTTTATTGTCCGGACAGTATTTCATTTCACAATTTGAAATGAGTTGTTTGTCTTTTTAATTTTGTAATTTAACATTTGATGCTTGAACTTATCGATTCTCACCTGGCTCGTCCTTGGAGATCTGCGGATGTAGATGGGGGTTGGGATGGCTGGGCGTCGATGTAAGGACGAGGGTCTTGAGCGCGGCAACCTCGGCCGTCAGCACGTCCACTTTCATCTGGCTCTCTCTGAGCGCCTTCTCGGCGGCCGCCTGCTTCTCATTCGCCTCCCGCACCATGTTGTGGGCCTCCTGCGAACACAAAGACAAAAAACACTTGTCTCACTTGTTCGGCTAACTAGATTTCCATTTGCTCAGACGTCGAGAGACTGGGTGGCGCGTCGGGACGCTTTTTTAACGAGCACGGACTTGATTTGGAGAGTTTACTCAAAAGTATATGGCTTATTGAGTTAACTCTGCTGGCGGATGACATAAAAATGACTTGGATCAATTAACTAGGCAGAGTTATGTCATTTTACTGAAGATCAAAATATTAAAAATACTTCCATAAAATATTATTAGCAAATATGTAGTTATTAACACTGGTTTAAATATTTAATTAGGTTAACCATATTTAAAAATTTAAATTAAATAGAATAGAATCATTAAAAACTAAAAATGAATAAACTTCATTAAATTTAAATGTCTTTGTTACTGAATAAAGTTAAATCATAATCAAGATTTTCATTATAATATTTATGGTAAGTTAATAAAAATAATAGATTTCCTCCAAATCAAATTTGCATCATGCACGCTATAAATGTATAAATAATTAATATGGAAATTATTTCAAATCTGTTTACTATTTTCGGAAACAAGATAAACGAGTAAATCAATAGGAATTTTACAATAAAAGCAAAATTATGTACAGTTAATGTTAATGTTTTATAAATAGGATCCCTGCAAATATTTATTATTTTCACAATTTTACGTAAACAATGTTGATTTTTTAATATAAAAAAACACAAAGTGTTTTTAAAATGGGTGGTAAAAATTTGGGAGCAGTTAGAACATGTCCAATGTTGAAAAAATTTTACATATTTTTTTTGTTTATCCTGAAGAAAATATAGTACCTTAAATTTAAATTTTAAGAATTGTTACTTTTACATATTTCTTTTACCTTTGATCCAATCGTCCACTAAATATTCTGTAAAACTATTAAGTTTTTCATATTCCTTGCACAATTTAGGAGAAAAAAGGTATTCTTGATTAAATTTGCTTATTACAGACGATTTTGAGATATTTCAGATTTAGTGTTCAATAACATTAAAACTGAAACATCTTATATCTTCTAAATTATGCAAAGAATATAAAAAGTTTAATAGTTTTTAAAAAATACACAGTAATGTAGAAAATAGAGCGAGAAAAAGAAGAAAAAACTCAGAATCTTCGCAACAGTATCATTATGGAGCAAATTTATTACACTGAATTATAGGAATGTATTTTAGGACAATTACATATCAAATTTAAACTCGATTGAAGCAAAGGTTACGGGAATACGAGAAAAATATTATTTAGATTTTTTCATTAATGAACCTGTTGTTAATTTCTCCTAAAATTCTCACTACATATTTTAGAAACACCTTATTTATTGAATGTTTACATCGAAAACATTGAAAGTCATTCATATAAGAATACAAATAAAAAAGTTACAGAGGTGTCCCACCTTAAATAGACCACACTGTATTTATTTAATATTTTTCAGATTATACTGGTTAAATATAGAATAAAAGAGAGGAAAATAACTCACATAATCATAATAAACTGCATCCAACTTTTCAATTTCTTGTTCTAGTTCTTGTAGACTAAAAGTCAGTCGTTTTTCCAGTCGATATTTTCTGTCCATGTTCAAACTTAAACTACTTCGAATTAAACAGTATGAATATAATATGCCACAAATGATACAGACAGGATATTCGGTTTTTACCGGAAGAGTGTACAGTTTGTTAAATATTATATATAATGTGCGTTTTTGCAAATTATTTAGAATTAAGCTTTTTAAAAGTGGGTTTTCATAAATCAATCATGACTGTCGGGAACTGGTATTAAAGTTTTATTCCCTAGGTACTTTACGCCCTATAAAAATTTTACTGTTGTATATAATTAATTATACTTTTTATAGCCATAACTTGGGTAAGTTTGTGTGAATGTTTAATGAAGTGATGCAATAGCGGCAATAAAATTCCATTTCATGAAAAGTACCTCGAGTTGAATGTTCTTTTAATGTACAATTTCACTTTGATTAAAAATCGTTTGGTAGAAACGTTTAGGTCGCCCAGTTTTATTATCCGAATAATTTAAGCAATAAGTAACAACTTCATCTTTAATTTATATTATAAAAAATAATATTTTGATTTGACAAGTCATAACAGTATTATTATAAACATTAACCATCACTCATTCACATGATCCATTGTGCGGTTTAAAACAATTTTATCAGAATCTGGTTAAACAAGATGACAAATATGCAATATCTTCAGCGTCCATCAGGAATTATAACACGTCCATTTAAAAATATTTTCTGGTACGAATTACTGTACATGCCAGTCATTCACCTTCTTTACGTGATAATCGACCATTACCAGAAGTTATAATTGACAACGACATCTTGGTTAATTAAAATTCTCCGCATTACTATATCACGATCGTTAACAACAAACAGTTTGTTTTTGTTTATAAACCACGACTAAATTAATCAGTTTGATGCTTTTTTCCTCGTAGCGTTAGAATGTTTAGAAACCAGAACCGGTAATTCAAATATTTTTCAACTTATGGAAACTATTATTAATGTTTGGCTTAATTTAATGTTCAAACATGCAGGGAATTTATGCATAAACATATTCCGATATTTCCCACAACCTTGAAAGTATAAATAGTCTAGCATTATATTTTTGTGCGATTTAACACCACTCGTGTGTGTTTTTTGGCTAGAATACTCAGTAGCATAGAAAATAGAAAACATGTGTTTTTAGTGCTCAGTTTAGTACAATACAATTTTGTACAATATCAATTTTTTGGTATTGATCAATTGCGTCTTGAGATATTCTATTTCTAGCCATCTTTATTTGAGTGCCAACAAGGTCTGTGGAGGGAGGACTGAATTTGGAAGTTCCCTGACTATGACGTCCCACAGGTTTTAAATCAGTTATAACTTCAGAAAACTTGTTTGTCATAATTTACATTGAAAGTTGAAATACTCCACAGTAATCCTTATAATATGTGGTCAGGCATTATCTTATTGGGAATCTGGATTTTGAAGGATTCTATTGCAAGGAAACAAATGTCATGATTAAAATTTCATGTCTTCGTACTTTGAACATTTAAAATGAATGAAAGAAGTTCAGTGAGTCGAAAAAATTAAAATGTGGAACAATATCATTTTTTTAAATAGCAATTCCAATTTGAAGCATTTCATTTCATACCACGTTCCAACAAAGTCTGAGGAGGGACAACTAAATTTGGGAGTCCTTTGACTATAATGTCCCCCACGTCTTCAATAAGTTATACATTAGAGAATTTGTTTCTCAATGCAATAAATTTACATTGGAAGTTGAAATACTCTAAAATATACCATTACATCTTGTTCTATTCTAAATTCTAAACCACATCTACATTTCACTATTTAGACTTAATCTAATAATTTTTCGTCCTGTTATGGAAAAGTATACACAACAATTTTTTTCAAAATTAGACTGTGATTTATTTTCCATCTCTGAGTACATTATGGTAATTATCATTATAATATTAAATTCAGTGTTAATTTTGTGAATTTGAGGATGAATACTTCAGAATTGGAAAGGGGTGTAATTTTATTGACTAATTAATATATTTGTGTCTTAGGAGTTAAGAGCTGATTTATGTAATTAATTATTCATAAATTGGCAGGTTTAAGTTACACTACTTCCAATGAAAATCGACTTAATTACTGAACAGCATATTGGTCTTTGGAATAGTATTCACGAATACCAAGAAATTTACAACTCACGCGATTTCCGACAATGGAAGGCATCGATTAATGATTTTCCGTGAGTCACATTTACATCGTGAATTTCTGGGGACATTTAAATTAAATGGTGCTCTAGTCTGGAATGACTGATTGTTTGCCGTGTATTTCACTTTCTTAATTATAAACATTGTATCGATCTCGACAACGTATTCAAAATGGATTGTTTGTAATTATAAAAGTGAAAGTGCAAATTAAAAGCCTTTGTCAAATCGACTTACTTGGAACAAACTGGCGGTCAAGTCCTCCAGTTCCGATTCGACATCCTTCCTGATCCTCGTCAGCCTGATCAGCTCTTCGTCCCTCAACTTCAGCTCCTCGTTGGCCTCCTTGAGCTCGTTTTGCAGCCTGACCACGGTCTTGTCCCTGTTGCGCACACACGCGAAGTCCACCTGATCCACATCCCCGTTCTCTCCATCGAACCTCTTCAGATCGTCGCTGGAGCCCGCCTTGCTCCCGTTCTCGTACCCGGATATGTCATCGCACTTCTCGAACTCGCTGTAGACCGACGAATCGGATGAGTTGCGATGCATGACGGTCGCATGCCCTATTTTGTCTGTGATGGTGGCTATGTCCGAGTACGAGCCGAAATCGCTTGTGTTGTTTACGTACAAGTTCCTGGTGACGGGCAGCGATAATTCGGGGTCGTCGGTGTCGAGGTCGAAGTCCTCGTCGGTGGTGCAACTCTCGTCGCCGGTGGTGCCGGTCGAGCCTGCACGTTTGTGCTTGTTGATCGTGTTCAAGATGTTCTGCGGCTTGGGCACCATCAGCAGGCCTTCGCTGATGGTGCCGCGTTTAGGTGGCGTCGGTTCCGGCGTCATGGTCTCGCTCCTCATCTGTTTGGACACGATTTTTGACTAATGCGCCATTCACGTTCTGAAACAATGAGACACTGATAAGGAATTTTCTTATTTTTGTTTAAATAACTCTTGTTACGCGTTTTAACTAATTACACAGGTTTAATTATCTGATTAAGGATCTAATACTGATAATTATTATAAAATGAAGTACTTAACCAGATATTTTCAAGAGGTGATAGGAATTTTATCACAATTATAATTTGATTATCAAATTTTAATACATATTTCTTTACAAGCTAGATTAAATTGTTAATTATTATTTAGTAAATATCTCTCAAAATCCGACTTCTTTAATAACAACCCCAGATTTTTCTTTTCTTTATGTAAATTATGTCAATAACAGTTATTTATATTGACAGGATCAATAGAAAATCACATTTCAACATCTTATTTTGAGACCCAAGTTTAGACAGATGAAATACTAATGAAAAACTAACAAAATTCTTAGAAATATCACAGCAAACACAGTTATTTAATTTGAGTCATGCATAAACTACATTTTATCTGATAATTGAGGATTTCAGATAACTAAAACAATATTGAGACAATTAGTCTACGAAGTTTAACAAGGAAACCTCGGGCCAGTATCTATTTACCTTCGATTTGTACGACGTATAACACAAAACTCCGATTAATTGCGATATCACTTAACATAATTGACATTCACTTAAATTTATCAAAATAAAACATTTTGTCACAACCAATAAGAGTACAACGTGGATAAAACGTGGCATCATGGTGATTCATCGCTGACATATGCATTTTTAGTCAAACATAAATTTAATGTAAAACACACGAACGTCTCAACGTCACACCACAGTCATTTTGACACACATACCTAAACAACATTCTTTCCATGGTGTTCACTTTGTTTTTGTGCAGCTGCCTTTTCACTTTTGTTGTGCGCTTTAATTTAAAAATACGTATTAAACAATGAGCAATGAAACTATGGGAACGTTTAAGCTTTGTGTTTTAATCATGTGATTAAGTGCAACGATTATGCATGTTGTAGGAAATATTTTCCTAAACAGTATTATTAAAATTGTTCCAACCTTTATATGACATAACCAAATACTGATTATCTTAAAACGTGTGTACTAATAACGATAAATAATTGGTTATAGAAACAATACCATGTGTAATCATTCTTATTAACAAAGAAACTTAATATATTGTATTTAGTGTTGCTCAGACCGCACTTTCTCTGCAACTATTTGTAGAGGCTGGCCACTTAAGAAATCATCGCGAGATAATAGTAGTGATTTGTGAATTCCTCATCAATTTTTTACGAGTTCTGTTTCCCTACATTTTTGTTATTCAACTAGATTTCCTCGATTTCATACCAGGAAACTGTCTTGTGCATAATTTAATCCAGTTAAACGAATTGTATTTTTTTTATGTCTTGTAAAGAACGTATTTATCAATAAATTGATTTTGTTTGACGACATATAAACGTGGGTTTTTGAAATAGCCGAAGGGAAAGAAAGAAAACAGATATAAAAATAGTAATATTGTGTTGACGCCTGATGTATAAATAATCCCACAGTTGTGAAGCTCGTTTTGTTAAAAAAGTTGTAAAAACTAATTTACTACATTCCTACTATTTAATTTCCAACTACAATTATCTATTAAATATTCATTCCTTCATTAATGTTCAGTTTTAAAATAGAAATGGAACTGCACTATACAGAAATATTCAATTATTCATTCAATTTAATTCTTAAATATTCATTCATCTATTCAATAATAATGACTTTATTTATGGAACTGTGTTATACATAAACAATTGTTTATTGATTTAAGTTAATTGGAGAAATCCCACCCCAATTGCGTCAAATAAACTCATTTATTACAACTCCTTGGCCATTTTAAACTATAGTAAATCAAGTAAATAATTGATTGATAAACTTTAGTCCCATGTATTGTAAGATAATTTTGTTGAGACTGCCATTATTACTCTTAAATTAGTTTTAAAGTATTAATCAATAGTTCATAGTGTAATTACATTCGAGGATTTTCAATATTAGAACAAACGAAAGCAAAAGGTTCATCTTGCACTTCAATTTTCTGAATAAATCATATTCTCAGTTGGATACTTTTGAAGGAAATTGCATCGAAAACTGAAGCGGAAAAAGAACTAACTGTACCATTATAATAATTTACTTTAGTATTTCTTCTAGCGTAATGTACATTTTACGTTTTTGTTTTAGACAGCAATTAGGCTAAGAAATAACTGTTTTTGTTAGATTTATTTTTAATCAATGAAGCGTTTATTTTTAGTCCTGTTAAGATCATCCAAAATGTAAATAGGGGAACATCCTCCACTAAATTATAAATGTTTAGTGTCGTGCTATTTTTACCAACAATCCATTAAACGTATCAAAGAGCCAACGTAATACTATGTATTATGTATACCCTCGTTATTTAATCAATGCCCGGCAACGACTTGTTAGGGTTTCTTTAGTTGTGGGCAATTATTAATATGGCACTGAAATAATTTTGACACCAGCAAAATGAGGTCACAAAATGTTTAGTGTGTAGATTTATAACAATGGTATCAGTGCTAAACAATTCTATCTAATTGTAAATGATCAGTTAAAGGTGCTTGTGTCAAAATTAAAGTCTAGCACTATAGTGTTAAGAAGGTTGTCATATTTATAATAATGAATAAATTCCTTAACATATTTAATCTTAATTATAAAGACTATTTGTCGTGTTACTGTACTTCTTTAAATGCTTAGCACCGTAATGCTAACAATTATCATAACAGACAACAGACACCAATTAAATTATCCTTCAAATTACGTCGGAGATCAACTCGTTAACACGTAAAAAAACTTAAACCAACTCTACCTCGTAACTTGAATATCGATTAGGATGTCGGAGTGCCAAACAAGGTCCACACACATTACATTGTTTGGTGCGGTGCGTCCTTGTTATTTAATCGACTGTAGTTGTAATTTGTTTAAATAGAGGTATTTGTGAACTATGACACTTTCCATTACATCAATTGCATTACATTAAATTATGCATGCCCACGTACGTTTATCGAATTAAGCCTTTGCAGCTGCTCCACGTTTTCCGTCTGGTCATTTCATGCTTCTTGTGCGACATTATCGGTGCCGCTCGGTCCCAAAGTCATTTTCTTGGGTGCACTTGACGAAATACGCAAAGATAATCGAAGCAGGTCCAACAAAAGAGCGACTTCCATTGTTCATTTAAATGGTTTTGCATACAATGTGGCGGTGCGAAAGAAACCTTGATTGGCCGTAGTTGGGTGCAGGTGTACTAATATATCAAAATTAGTTTTTTTTTTGCAAGTCGTCAATCAACTTTGGAATTTACATAACAGCTATTTCATCATGGGCTCGGGCTAGAAACGTGGCGGCGACTACATTTCGTTAATATGTAGGTACCGTAGTGCTTTATTAAAACACACCCAAAAATGCGATTGTTATCGGGAAGAGAAACTTGATAACGATAATTTGGTAATGGCCAATTTGTAAGAAATAGATTTTAAAAGTCGACGTCCAAGTACCAGTTGTGAAAACACTCTTCTGTTTTTAAATATTATTTTAAATAAGAGAGAACAATTTTTAACATTATATATATTTTATACGTATAGATTATTAGTCCAACATAATATTTATTAATTCATATTTTCGATTAATAATTATAATTACATATTTCAATATTTGTAGTAGTAACATAATATTTTATTGAAATAATTTTATTTTCCATTTTATATGTATTAATTATGTTTCATATTCATATTTTAAATTTAATATTTTGTTAGTAGTATTAATCTTCCAAAGCTTTCAAAATTTAATTAATATTATTTTATTTCAAATTATAACTTTGACATGATATTTTAGGATATATTGATTTTCTATTGCCTTTTTCTGATTATTTAAAAGTTGATTCTTTGAATTGAATAGTGAAATAAAAATGTTATTTTTTTTAACTAACAAACTAATAAATTTATTTAGTCAAAATTATAAATCATTGTTACAAAATTTGTAAAAAAAACTTAGTAGAAAGCCAAATCATATATTATATTATTTTAGTTTCATATTAATGTAATATAGTTGCAACATTTAATTTAAGGTTTACAAAATATGATATTGATTTTTGATTGATTTTTTCTGATTATTTAAAAGTAAGTTAACTTTTTTATAATGATATTAATAACGTTTTAAATTGGAATATGAAATAAACATGTTAGCAAATATTTTGATAGAAATGTAATTATCAATATTTTTATTTATGATAAAAAAAATTTATAAAAAAAAATGTAATAGAAAACAATATTTTATTTTTAATCCTCTATTGATTGTTCTAATATTTATGTTATGTTATGAGTACTTGCAAAATTGATTTTCTTTTTAAATATTAATAATTGATTTTAACAAATATAATAGTAATAATGTAATTTCAACTATTTTTATTAAAACTTGATATTTACTTTCATTTAATTTTTCTAATTACTTGAAATGTAATGGTTTTAGTCTTAATAATAAAATTAAAAAAATTTTAAAAATAATTTAATAATAAAAATACTTAATTTTTTTATTCAAATCACAACGTTGGCGTAATATTTCAATGTTAAATTATTATTTTTAAAATAAAATTTGAAGTAAAATCTTTGTAGCAATTATTAAGTAAAAACTAGTCAAATTAATTTATTCATATTAATAAAATATTTAAGACAAAAATTGTAATAGAAAACAAAATATTATTTTCAATATTATTTTGTCTTGAATTTGCTATTGCAGTATTTTTTATATTTTCATTTTGTAATTTGAAATTAACATGTAGTTTCTACTGTTATTTCTATTGTAAAATTTACAAAATATTGTATTTACTTTGATTATTTATACTTTTATGTAATTTAATGATTGTAAAAAATTAAAATTGTATTAGTTATTAAAATTTTAATTGAAATCATAAATTTGATATAAGATATTTTATTTTTTTTTAATATTTCAAGATTTTATAATTAATATTTTTTATATTTAATTGAAACATTTTTCTTTTTATTTATTTTGTAAATATATCAATTGAACTAATTTAATTTCTGTTCAGTTCAGACATTAATTAAATAACAATAATAAATCTGTCAGTCACAATTTTGACATATTTTATTTTTTTTAAATATTAAGCTTTTATAATTATTTTTTTATGTTTAATTGAAATCTTTTTTCTTTTTTTATTTATTTTGTAAATATATCAATTGAACTAATTTAATTTTAGTTCAATTCATTAATTACATAATAATAAATTTAACAGTCACATTTTTTTATCATATTTAACATTACATAGGAATGTGTTACTGAAATAATATTTTTATTTTTTTGTGTAATAATAGATTTATGGTGTTTCGCGTATTTTCCATATTTATACAATTTTTCCACAAAACAATTAAACTTATCCTTGAATTTATGATAACTGCAGCAACATTTAAACCTGGAGGTTACGTTTTTATATAAGCATACCATACGATTAAGTCCTTTGATATTATGAATTAAAACTAAGTAACTCGTCCATTCAACATCTTACTTCATTATATCAGTAATTACTTCGTAAACTCAATCGCCACAAATCCACAAGCGTAACGAATCATATCTAAATTGTGGCATTCGTAATTACAATCGCAGCATTTCAATTGTACAAATCGATCTCTAATGTTAATATTAATGTTACAATAATTATTACATTTCAGTAGGCTAACGTGAAAATGGGTTACTTAACGGATTTGTTGCGATCTGATTGAAAATTTTCTACACTTGAACAATCATAATTATCCGGTACAATATTGAACTACATAATGATTCCGACGAGATGGACAATTTCACCCGAACACAGCTTTTTTAATTAATTTTACATAAATGTAACAAGCTTGTTAATTTCAAATATCATTAATTTAATTAGCGTTTGCATAATTGTCGTGACGTGTGTAACGTTTGTCCAATTAAACGTGAAAAATTGAACGAAAGTGCTCCGCTGCTTTCACAATTAAAATTTATTTAAAATTAACACATTCCTGTGTCGCATATTTTTGGGGCTTAATTTAATTTAAAAGTGGGTTCCGAATTGGAAAAAAAGACACCAAACAAACATTTGCATAAACCAGATAAGCGAATTGATGAATATTAATTGCGTTTTTGGGCAGTATCAAATGGCATGTCGGACATACCTAACTGTACTTCGGAATATCTCTTGCACGAGATGAAATTCAAGCTGCCGCGACTAACGTGTCCATCCGCCTAGTCGAAAATGACGGACGAGAGGTTTTCTCACGAGTCGTGTTGCGGTACGAAATGGCTTTCCATTGTTTGACTGCTGTGGAATTCTGTGTTTCGTACGGTCACACTTAAATTGGTAAAAAATACGCATATTTTAGTTATTTCAAGGCTTATTTATGCCGAATAATGATTAAATATAATTTTCTCAGATTCGTTTAATTACTGTATTTTTCCTTAATTACGTTGTTTTCGGTTAATTTTTACTGATTGTAACAAATGTTTTTTAAAATATGTAATGCAAATGAATATTCCTCAATAATTTACTTAATATGGTTCCCCAATTAAATAAATGTATTATAAAATCTAAAATATAATTAATTAATATTGTTAGTAAATAATTAAATGTTTTTAAACAAAAATATAAAAAAGCAATTTTAACTATATTTTAAATATATCACTTCAGTAACTAAACAACATATATATTTTATAAAAATATTGAAATAAATTAAAATTTTAAATTATTTTCAATTAAAAAAGGGATTTGAAGAAACTTTACTAAATATGAAAAAAACTATAATAAAAAGTTTATGAATAATTTAATAAATAAAAATACATAAATATTTCTTAATATTTTAGTTTAGTTTACAGTTTTCAATTAAATAAAAGTATTTTATAAATTCAACTTTGATTTTTATAAATTAAAAGTGTTTTTAACAATATAACTTACAATTATAAAAGAAGTTTCTGATTAGATACTATAATTATTAATTTTAAAATAATAATTCCAATTTACTTAATATGTAAATATATTATGTATTATCTGTCATTAATTAAATTAACTTTTATTACTATATAGCTCAAAGAAATGTCATCTCATAACTGCGTTATTATTTAAACAAATTGTAAAGTCCTCAATTTTATTACAAAACTGCCGATATATCATATTTGCCTAAGGTTCGTTTATTTACATTGCCAACGTTATTTACATACGTTATTAACGTTTCAACATAACATACAAATAGTTGAAATATGAACGTTACTAAACAAACTATTATTGTGTCACTTATGCCCACTTCTAAAAGATAAATTTTGGGCTCTAGTTAGTAAAACTGCAATAACATTAATTCCGTCCGTACACAAACGTCCAAAATAATGGCAAAGTCAAATTAATCATCGGCCAAGCGAGTCCGTTTCAGTAGTAAACAATAAACGTGTTAGATTGCAACAGAACAAAACACTTCTCCGTCGCATTTAAATGACCGAAACGGTTCTTCGGCCCGGGTCTCTTCCACACCAAAAATCCACGAACAAATTACGTAACACAAAAGGTAATGGGCCAGGAGTGTGGAACGGCCCCGAGGAGAACGGGTTCGGCAGGAAACCGAAGAGATTCCATCCACGTTGCGGGTCGAAAAATGCACTTTCGAAGGTTAATCGTCGGGTCGGAATCAGAAGTGGTTTTTAATGGGTTCGATGTAATATTTTGTTATCGAATCGAATGCTGACTGTACTAAATTACTTTGTTTAATATTATTATATGTGGTTTTAATTAGAAAGATTATCTGTTGTTGGTTAATACAATTTCCAATTCGATATTAATGTATTACACAGCTAATTATTACAATGGATGTAATTCAATATTTGTTTATGGCAGCTCAGTTTTGTCCATAAAGCAATTTGGTGTATATATATTATTATTAATTAATTTTCAGAAAAAGAAGAAACTGATGAAGTAATACAAATAATTAGAAATTTTAATAAATATTTCATTAATTAGATTTTTCCATTTGTTTATATTTCAATAATAAATATTAACATTTACAATATTTTTAAATTTAAATACAAAAGATCAATTAAATGAACAATTTAATTAATTTTCTAAATAAGAAGACATTGGTGTGTTAATACAAACATTAGGATACCATTAATTAGAATTTTCCATTTATTTATATATATTTCATTCCATTCCATTTATATATATATTAGTTATTGTAATGAAAAATTTAATTAATTTTCAAAATAAAAAGCTGGTAAAAAAATTCAATTATACAGAAATGTTTTAATACTGATTTAATTTACATGTTTTTAATATTATATTAATAAATATTGTCATTTAGATTATTATTTATTAAAATGAACAATTTAATTAATTTTCAGAATAAGAAGGAATTAGTGAATGGTGCAATTTTATTCAGTTTTCTATTAATTAGAATTTTTAATTTTTTTAATACTTACTGACAAATCAATATTGACATTTAGAATATATATTTTTTTAATCTAAAAGAATGAAATTAAGTATTATAACAAACAATTTAATTAATTTTCAGAATATGAAGAAACTGGTGAAATAATACAAATATCCAAAAATGTTTTTAGTATTTTATTAATTACAGTTTAGATATTTTTTGTATAAATATTAATGGCAGTAAGGATATAAATATATATAAATTACTAGTTATGATATAAAATTCAATTAACTGTATATATAAGGAAAAACTGGAGTAATATAAATATGTATAAATTTTTCTAATTGTACTAATTATTATTCTATTTATTTTTTAATTTTATTAATTACCAAATTTTTGGAATGAAATTAATTTTTAAAGTTAGTTGTTAAAAAATTTATTGTTTAAAGAATTAATAATAACTTATGATTAATAAATATAAATAACAACCACTTAGAATTCACAAAAACACAAAGAACTGCCAAAAATGTTACATAAAACTCCCACATATTTATGTATAATATAATTTTAGTATTACTTATTACTATTATATTATTAGTTTTGTTTAATTAATTGAAAAATTAAAAATTTCTACAGTTTCATTTTGAATATATCTGTTTGTGATAGGATTTATTAAAATTTTTGAATTAATATTTGATGCAATTTAAACATGTAAATAAAATATAAAAATAGAATCTATAAAAGTTTAACTGTAACTTTGTGTCGTAAAGTGGAATTTTTAATAAAATGTTATCATTAATTTTGATTCATAACCTCCTACAATTTCCCGTCTTACATATTGACATTCCAAAATAATCTAGTGAAAGATAAAAATACTGGAAGAATGTTAGTATATAAAATAACTGCGTATGTGATTTAATTGCCTAAATTAAATATTATCTTTAAATTTAATTTATTAGTTTCCGGAGTGTAAATTTACAAACAAATAATCAAAATGAATCTGTCGATGTTGTACCACAACAACATTAAAGCGTATTTGTTTTCGTGAACGAAATTTTGATATACAGGATTAAAAACGTGACGGAAAATTACAACTAGGAACCAGAATATCAATGACACAGCCATACATTTAAATAAATTTTAAAATCAAATACCATTCCCGATTAATTTATGCCATTTACATTGTAACAATAACATTAAATCGTTCAAATTGAATTGGATTTGTTCAGATTCAGATTTATTACACTTCATCCCAATCAGGACAATAAAAACTGAATTGGACACCTGATGCGGGCGGATATCAAAAATTGTTCGGTGAAAGTGTTCACACGAACATTAGACAACCGGTGAAATTACTTTTAGAAATTATTCGTAAATTCGCTTCAATTTTTTTTTGTATGTACGTATGTAATTTTCCCTCGAAATTCAAACTAGAAATGTTACGCAAATTTAATTTCCGTCGATGACGTCTGTGAAAGGAATAATGTTTACTTAATCAAAATTTCAATTTACTTCAAAGTCAATCTAAAAAAGATGTTTAGGAAAAAGTAGTCGAGTGTATGTATGTTTGGTTAAATGACTGGAATTAAATGGAAACGGAGTAATCAATTGGCAAAATAAAATTTATTGCAGTAGAAACTACTCCATTTAATAATTAAAAATTAATTGTATATAATCCCCACAATTATTTTGTATCACATTTGAAATTATTATATCATACAATTTTTATATTTGTAGAAAATTAATAATAAATTAATAAAACAAATCTAAATATTGTTCTATTAATTGTAATTAATCTAGATAATTATTTTCTATTTCACTTTTAACTTATTAAATCGTATGACTATACAAATTAGTAGAATTAGTACAAAATTTACAAATACAAATTATTAACTAATAAAAAATTTTAGTAAAAAGAACAATAAATATTTAAGAATAAGTAAAATACAATTAGTAAAAAAATTATTAATAATAACTGTTTTTTCACTTTTTATTCAAAAATTATTTGTTTTTTTTTTTAAATTATAAATAAAATTATTTTTTGTAATATTATAATTTATAATAAAAATTTAATACATAAATATTTTATAAAGATTAATATTAAATAAAATATATTTTTATTTTATAATTTTTAAAATTTATAAATTATAAAGAAAATAATAAACAGAAAAGAAAACAATAATACAATTTCTTTCAATTTTGGTAAATTAATATAATTAAAGAAAGTAAATATTGTTGTCTTAATTATAATTATTCATATACAAATAAATTTAATAATGTAATTTTTTCACTGTTTTTTAATAATTTAATAAATCTAATATAATTTTTTAAAAATATAAATATTAATATAAATTATAAATTAATAAAAAATTAATAAAACAAACCTAAATAAATAAAAATAGTAAAAACAACAATAAATATTAAATAATAAATTAGTTAAAAATAAAGAAAAATGAAATATTTTAATAATTAATCATTTAAATTTAATATAATTTTCTTATAATGTAAATATTAATACTGAATGAAATTATATTTTATTCAGTAAATATTTGAAAATAAATGAAAATTATATTTTTAAAATTTTTAAATTATGAAGAAAATGATGAATAGAATGTTATTAAAGTTTTAAATAAAATAATAAAAGGTGCGATTTAATAATTCAAAATATTGGTAGAAAGTATATATTGTTGTCTTAATTGTATTTAATTTAAATAATTATTTTCTTTTACAATTTTAAATTATTAAATCGTGGTATTTATATTTGTAGAATATTTTAATATACAAGCATAAAAATTAATAAAAGAATTTAAATAAATTATAATACAAAGATTATATTTTAATGAAAAGAACGTAAATATTTTAGAATAAAATAATAAATACAATTGGTTAAAACATAAATACATTTATTTTTTTTTTGAAATTTTATAAATTTAATACTCTTTTATAAATATAAATATATATTTATTAAATTTGTAAATAATAAGCAAATCGATGAATAGAAGCACAAAAAAATAATTATTTTCTCAAATCTCTTAAATTTTAATAAATTCAATTTTGTATAAATAAAAATTAGGAGTAAAAATTAATTAAGAATTATAATTATTAAATTATTATCTTTATCATGAGCTTTTAGGATACCAAAAAACAATTGTAAATAATAACCGAAACGGTGAATTTCTGTGGAAATTAATTATTGTACTAATAATTATCTTTTTCTATGACGAAATATTAATTGTATCTTCAGGTTTTAGGGTAAGTTTACCAAAAAAACTAATGTGTAGCAGGTTAAATGACTAGAATTAAAGGGAAACGTTTATTAATTATGAAACTTGTGTAATTATAATTGGCGAAAGCGTCCTTAACATTCCTAATTACTCATTAGTTATTTAATTTAATGTCGAAGACATCAATTTCAACTATTGTTATAACATTTTGTTGTATTTAAACTTGATTTGCTTTGATGTAAGATATGTGGAATAATGAAAGTTTCACGACAAAATTGCACTTCTTTGGTAAATGTCAGGGAGACATTTAACATAACTCGTCTTGCCGTGACATTCGTATTGTCTTCCTCTTTTTATAATATAATTTAAGATAAATTTGTAATAACTTGTAATATATAATTAATAAATTAATTCTAATATTTAAATGTCAAAGTAAAACGATCCCGAAACAATTAATAACTTACCGCAAATCACCGAAGAAAAAAGTTCTCGAGGACGCCAACCAAAACAACCAGTAAATAAAATTCCTGCAACGTCCGCAAAGCACAAAACTAACCGCACTGTAAGTGTAAACGAGCGCGAGTACAGCGTCGAATACGTCGTCGGGCTCGTGTTTGGTTCCTGCGAAGCTCCAACGACTGAATCCTGTCCGGCACTGAGGCGCGCGTTTTCGCTGGCCGGCGTAGCGCCGTGGAGGATCACCTCTCTCGGTCGAGATGCCGTCCCCACGGTTGCCTGGCAACGTCGAGGGGGAACGCCGCCGTCGCTGCAGCGGGTCCGGGTCCCCGTCATCTGCGACAGGCTTTAGCTGAAACTATCGCGAATTAGAGAACTACCCTTAATGTGTTGGTCCAGAAGCCAATCTAAAATTGTATCGACATAAATGTGTTGTTTGAGAAAATTTACAGAACCATTCAAAATATGTAGATATTTATAACTGTATTTGTGGGAATAATTATTATCTGTTTAACGTAAACTTAAAATTGGATAATTCTAAATTTTTATTTTAAATATATACGAGTATGTTCTAAATTTTTTAACAATACGTAATAGATATTTAATACGTCGTAGAAAAAGATAATTATTAGCACAATAATTAATTTCCACCGAAATTCATCGTTTTGTTTATAATTTACAATGTTTTAGTATCACAAAAGTTCATGATAAAGATAATAATTTAATAATTATAATACATAATTAATTTTTACTCCTAATTTTTATTTATACAAAATTAAATTTATTAAAATTTAAGAGAATTGAGAAAATAATTATTTTTTTGTGCTTCTATTCATCGATTAGTATATTATTTACAAATTTTATAAATCTATATTTATATTTATAAAATAGTAATAGATATTTAATACGTCTTAGGAAAAGATAATTATTAGTACAATAATTAATTTCCACAGAAATTGATCGTTTTGTTTATAATTTACAATTTTTTTAGTATCCTAAAAGTTTATGATAAAGATAATAATTTAATAATTATAATACATAATTAATTTTTACTCCTAATTTTTATTTATACAAAATTGGATTTATTGAAATTTAAGAGAATTGAGAAAATAATTATTTTTTTGTGCTCCTATTCATCGATTAGTTTCTTATTTACAAATTTTATAAAACTATATTTATATTTATCAAATAGTATTAAATTTATAAGATTTCAAAAAAAAAAAAGAAAAATTTAATTATTTATTTATGTTTTAACTAATTGTATTTATTAATTTATTCTCAAATATTTACGTTCTTTTTATTTAAGTATAATTTTTGTATTATAATTTATTTAAATTCTTTTATTAATTTATGTACTTGTTTGTATATTAAAATGTTCTACAAATATAAATACTACGATTTAATAATTTAAAATTGTAATAGAAAATAATTATTTAAATTAAATACAATTAAGACAACAATATATACTTTCTACCAATATTTTAAATTATTAAATCGCACCTTTTATTATTTTATTTAAAACTTTAATGGCAATCTATTCACCATTTTCTTCATAGTTTAAAAATTTTAAAAATATAATTTTCATTTATTTTGAAATTTTAAAATATAATTTCATTCAGTTTTAATATATATATTATTAAAAAATTATATTAAATTTAAATGTTTAAAAAAGTTAATCTATTTTTCTTTATTTTTTAACTAACTGTATTGCATAATTTATTCTTTAATATTTATTGTTGTTTTTACTATTTTTATTTATTTTCGTTTGTTTTATTAATTTTTTATTAAATTATAATTTGTATTAATATTTATTATTTTAAATAATTATATTAGATTTATTAAATGATTAAAAAAGGTGAAAAAATTATATTATTATATTTATTTGTATATAAATAATTATAATTAAGAGAACAATATTTACTTTCTTTAATTATATTAATTTACCAAAAATTAAAAAAATTTGTATCATTGTTTTCTTTTTTGTTTGCTACTTTCTTTATAATTTACAAATTTTAAAAATTATGAAATAAAAATATATTTTATTTAATATTAATCTTTATGAAATATAAAAAATAATTATAATTAAGAGAACAATATTTACTTTCTTTAATTATATTAATTTACCAAAAATGAAAAAATTTGTATCATTATTTTCTTTTCTGTTTACTATTTTCCTTATAATTTATAAAAGTTAAAAATTATAATATTATTATATTATAATATATTACCTTTATAAAATATGTATGTATTAAATTTTTATTATAAATTGTAATATATTTAAAATTAATTTAACTTAAAAGTTGTAAACTGCTTATAAAATATTTTTATAGAATATAATTATATTAGGAAAAAGTTGCAAAATAAATAAAATATATATTTTCTTAACCAAAAATAATTAAAAATAATTTATTAAAAAAAGTGAAATAATAAAAATTTTATTGTCAATTTTGATAAATTAAATTTATAACAATAAAACTATACTAACTTAAAATTATAATAGAAAATAAAAGTAACTAGACAAAAATAAATTATAAAAGGTTTGTTGGTTCTAAAATTTGTATTTGAAAGAAATGTAATAATCTTTTTTTTTTAAATCAAAGATTTATATACATATATATAATTTAAAATAAAATAGAAAACTGAACTAAATCATTTTGATTAATTGTTAGCCAAGTTTTAAAAAAAGTTATTCTAGATACTATATCTTGTTTTCAATCTTTAATTTTAATAAATTAAAATTAAATTTTAATTAAATACTGCTCTAGTACAATTTTGTGTAAATAAAAATATTAAATGTGAACAATTTTAGTTAAAAATAAATAAATTATAAATGATTTTTAAATTATTTGATATGTGAATAAAATTTTTATACATATTTTGCATTTTTAAATTGATTATATATAATTATAACTTATTGGGAATGTAAAGAATTTTTAGAGAAAATAATTATTTTGATTGAGATGAAAAAATAAATATTGGATGTGTTTAAAATAATTCCTAGTTGATATTATTTTAAAAATCATACTAAAAATATTTTTTTTAAAATGCGTTCAAAGTATTAAATAAGAATGATTTAAACTGGCAATTAAAATTTAAAGAAATAATGAATAGAAATAATTTTTTACAATTCTTTGAAATATATAAATAATTTAATATTAATTGATTAATAAATTAAAATAACACATTATGAGTAATTTCGAAAAATCACATAATTGCTCAGTGACTCATTTAGTTTGGTTCAGTTGTACTTTTGAAATAGTAAACGACTTGTATTTTGAAGTCGAGGCCTCGCACTAATGTTCTCTGCACCGGTGTACAGTTAGTACAGATTCTGCAGCATTCCACGGACAATGTTGCACGGCATTATGCAAAACGACGCCGCGACAAAGACCAGAACTAGCTTTGGAACTTTAATTCCGCGAGGAAACGACGTCGCAACAATTCCACTTTTCGCCTTCCTGCACCGGAGGAAAACGATAATTTGCACATAATTACGGTAATCTGGTTTGTTTTCTTTGATATTATCACGTAACATGTCTGTGCGAATTTGTTTTCTACGTTAAATGGGACAACTAAGGTTAAATTTGTTAGTGTGACGTGGAATTTTGAGCGTTGAACATGTGGGACAATTGTTACGTTTTCGTACTGTTTTAATGGTACATTGTAAAATCGGTTGATTAGATTCTTTTAGTTATCTCGTGAGTCAAAATTTTTTAATAGGAAGTTATACTTCCTACGTGGGTTACTCACATTTGTGTGACTAACAGAAGTGAATCAGATTTTCGGTCTCGATTTAGTTGGAAATAGTTGAGAATCAATAACATTTTATTGTCACCTTAAGGACGTTATATAAGGAGTTAATTAATTAATATTGTGACTAATAAACAATTAAATTTTAGAGAAACTCCTTGAATTAATGAATTAATTACAAATAGGTAGATGTTTTCTAATCAATGTTAATAACACAGGTCAATAGCCAAATAATTTTCAACTGCTTTTGCTTAAAATTTAGATTTCTCCTACCAGCTCTAGTTTTTGAAATATACTATTTCATTGTTTTACTATATATTAATTCATAAATTATCACGTAAATTTTTTGGTTTAATTTGGATTCAACTAATTCAGTACAATCCTTTCAAAGGTTTAGTCCTCTTATGATATAGGTCATTTCTTGCTTATTAAGAGGTTGAAGAATTGTTTAATCTTCTTCAAAGTCACTACCTTACTGGTGGTGTAGGTCTTAATGAGAAATCTTTTAATATTTTTTATATTTACAAGACAAAAAAGTTATTGGAATTCTCTTCAAATCATGGGCATGCTAAACTTTAGGTAGTAGTTCTGTCTCATGAACCAATGAATCAAATGTCAGCGAATGGTGTAACATAAAATGTATTCTAAACTCCAAGACAAAGACATATAGATTTCTACTTTCCTTTCCAAAAAACCGTTTGAATGGTTTCATAGCTATGAATGATTTTAAATTCCATCGTTTTAGTTCAGTGGTTTAATAATACTAATCGACGCCAAAAATCCACACAGTATAACATATCACAACTTTAGTCATGAAAGCTCAATAACCAGGTAAGACAGAAAATCAGAAATTTTATTTCAATCTCAAAAGGTATTTTTATTTCTCTAGATATTTCTTTCATCAGAATAGTTCAATTAACCCGAATTTCAAAGTATGATGGTATTTTTGAAATAAGTATCATCATTACTTGACCTGGATAATCATTATTAATATCTAAAACTAATAACATAATATTAAAAATATTTAAAAAAGTGTCAATAAAGGTTAAAAAATACATTTTGTATTTATATTATTAAATACACAATATGAAATTAGAAACATCCAAGCGGTAATAATTTAAATGCATTATTTAAAAGCCCATTAAAACCAAGAACAATGCACTTTCAGATTTCAGATACTTTTACTAATATGGTACAATCTCCATTAAATGCTCATGCTGCTTTGAAAGGTATAATATTGTATACAGTTTATGAGCTATAAGATCTTGAAAATAAACGACACGACAGTGAACATTGTATAAATTTTGATAAATGGCACTTTGTTTTTGATAAAACTCTCTAAAAATCCCAATGTAGATAAATTATTCGTTACAAAGTAACATTTTAAATCTTGGTGCGTCACATCCAAAGTGCCGGAGTGCTTTCACTCTCTTCACGTGAATTTTTGACACCCGCCTCACGTTCGATTTAACGAGAGAATCGGAGGTGTTGTACGATTTGTTTCGATCGTTTTGTACGAAGCCAGTAAAAGCATCATGTCCGCACAACGGTTGCAGATAAGAACGACTAAAATAGTAATCGCATCTAAGCGAACGAAGAGATGGAATGTTGCTCGGCATTATGTGAAGAAACAGGTCAACGCACCATGTCTTCGTATCTCGTGTACAATTATAGATAATTCGTTGGCTCTGAGGAAATATTTCAATTTATTTACATGCATCTGTTGTGATGTATTTTTTAATTTTAATTTAGACTTTTACTTTTACGTTAGAAAGGTGAAATTCGTTTCGGACGGAATTACAGTGGAGGCATTTAATTTTGCACGAAGTAAACAAGTTGGCAAAGAACTTGAAACTAATATTAAATGCTGTAAAAGTTAAACCAGATGTTTCGTTATTTGTAACGTCCTTTAATTAACGAAAGAATTTGAAATGAGGTTGTATATTAAATATTTATTTAGCCGATAAGAGTTAATAAAGAGACACAAATCAGAAGGACTTTTGCCTTTAAATAATGCAGTGCTGGCAGAATATATAATTTGCTCTTTTAAAGTTTTGTTGGTATCAGATTTCCTGTCGCAATCTATCAATGTTCTGGAGTCAAGTGAATTAAGCTTTCAGGTACTCTTTTTTTGTTCAAAGTTTGGATAAATAAATAAGAAATTCTTTGTAATATCGTTTAATTATAAAAAAAATCGAAAATAAGTTGAATATTAAATATTTATTTAGTTATTTATGACACTTATGAGAGACACCAATGAGAAGGACTTTTCTCTTTAAATAATACAAAATTAGCAAAATACAAAATTTTCTTTTTATTAAAACAAAGTTTAGTTTGCATCGAATTTACTGTCTCAATCTATCTATGTTCTGAAGTCAATTGGGTTAAGCTAGTAGTTTTATTTTGTTGGTTACTTCGCCGGAAGTTTCAGCGTATAAGATATATACAAAACTTTATTTCATTTTACTGTAAACTTGTTTAAAATATAAACGAAGAGTATTTTAACAAAAGGAATTTATTTCCAACATAAATATCAATGTTTGTAGTTAAAATCCTTCATAGTGACTTTTATAATAAATAAAAATAAAGGTAATAGCATGGGCACAAATCAATAAGACTGTTCTGTTTAAATAATACAGTATTTGTAGAATACAAAATTTGTTCTTTAAAATATATATATAGTTTATTATCACAATCTGTTAATATTCTGGAATCAATTGAATGAGACTCCCAGGGTTTATTTTGTTGATAATTTCATTGAAAGCTTCAACTTATAAAGTTAAATTGAAACTTTCTAAATTTATTTCCTTTGTTACATTTTGCTTACAATTAAACGATTGTAATGAAAATGATTTAAACTCCACTTCAGCGAAGTAAAAACCTTAATGTCTGTTCCATATATTCTCTAATGGTGTTTTTTAATATTGAAGTTTCAATTTAGAAATAATTGCTTCTCCATCGTTTACTAATTCAGTACCCAACATCCATTAAAACCCATTATTAAAAGAAGCATCTAACCATAAAACAAAACGAATTTTCTGCCTAATGGACTGTGGAACTTAATTAATTGGCTGAAAAAGTCATCGAAGCGGACTTTCACGTTTTTCGTTTTAAACATGACATCGATATAAAAGTCGAAGGAGAAGATGAAAAAGTTCAACGGTCGTAAACTGAGTTCAGCGAAGAGAAATGCATATTTCAACGAAGTTTAGCTTTTCTTTATTTCGGTTGTCTGGACATTTTATTGGTCGAGTTAAAAATTTATGATGCGTTGCGGTTTTGTCAGGTATGGAGATGAACACGTTGATTTTTGAATGAGATAATTAAATTCGTTCCGAGAATGATGTGTCTGGCATAAAGATTCGAATTGTGCATTTTAGTAGGAACAGTAAAATGGTCTTTAAGACACGTTTTATAAATAATACGTACGTACTGTTTGAGTTGTTTCTTAACAGGTGGCCTGAAAATGCTGATTGTGATGCCAACTAAGATTTCATTAGCTGGAAATTTATTGTTTTCATGTTATTTTTGGAAAGTTCTGAGAAGGGATGGAAAAGTTCAGATTCATTAAGTTATTTTTGTCTACAGGCAGTTTTCACGTTGTCAACGCAGAAAATTATTTCCAAGCTGTAATTGGAAAAAGTTCCACGTGTGGAAACCGTACATTTACAATGTTGAAAATATTCCAGACCCTTGCGAAGCAATTCCAAATTACACACAAACAATTTTACCTAGTCCTCTTCCAGTACTACACATCTGTATATCAACAAAAAAATGGTTGTACTTTCGAACGAAATAAAAAAGGGTAAGTCACTTAACATGCGAGGTACAGAGTAATGATTTCGACGAAGTGTACATGTCCCAGTTTGCGTCTGTTTAGCCGGTGCCAGGCAGTACAACCTCAGCAGCGTACCGGAGAAAGGTTTTTCAAAACCGTACGAGTGCGTTTCTGCTGGCAATGCTCTCGAACACACTCACACGACCAGATCCCTCATCTCGTCTCACCGTTTGTATTTTAATTGCGCTGATTATGATAATCACTTTCAGGTGCATTGCATTACTATCGTTCTCGGACAGGACAACAATGCGTGTTGCTATTGTTTATGAATAGATGTGGGTTTCACTGCCATACAAAGAACTCTTTGGTCTTGGTTAAATTGATTTGCAATTAGTACCAGACATGAGCAAATTTATGGTACTATGCCATGGAAATTAATACCAATAAAAAATTCTTAATCAATGCCAATTACTTTTCTCTTTGTTTTTCCTTTACATTTATCGGATTACGTTTTATATTTATTGGTTGTAAACATTATTTTTATTATCCAGCCCATTAATCTTACAAGAAATAAAGGTAGAATCTTCATCGCATTTCTTAGAAGTATTAAAGTAATATTTAATCAATGACCAAATTTAATGCATATTTATTATGTCCTCTGACACATTCAATTCAATGTTCTTTGTTGTATTGTGTGATTCTATGGCAAAATCGTTGTTAATGTCTAATTAATACTTAGTTTCTTAATTTCAAATATAAATAAATTATATTGAAAATAATTTGAGAAAGTTTTGCATCCATTCACCAATTGCTAGTAATAATATTTTATTTATTTATGATATGTCCTTAGTATAATTAAGACAATTTTCTAATTAGACCGATTTATGTCAGTAAACAATCTCTGCGATAAATTCACTTAAAAACAAACTAACAAAATAAATAGCTAGAGCAATCAGAGCGTAATGATTTATTAAATTAGTACTCTACAGCTTGATAAAACTTCAAAACCATCTCCCGTTTAATTGAAGCCCATTAAAAGGTACACGAAGGAAGTCAATCTAATATATAAATATTAGATTAGAAAGCTTAATTAGTTGCAACATCCGGTTGAACTTTTTTTGAAAAACACGATTATGATTTGTCATTATTTTTTATTTATTATTTGTGGTTGTACAGGATGCCATTGCGTAAGAATGCATCAACCGATGATTGCATTCATCAGTTCAAAGAAATGTATATTAATGTCTATTTAAAGTTAATGATTGAAGGTAAAACAGGTTTGAAGTATTTCAATGCAAAGTTTGCAGTGCAAAGGTGCAGTGGTTCTAACTGGAGGAGTGTTGATTCATTCAAATTCCAACAATTTATTTGTAATTGATAAAAATTATAATACACAATGGCTTCTTTAATGTTCCCAAGTGAAATATGTATAATTTCTTAATTACTTGTGTTATTAAAACTTATGAATATCTTAAAAAAGTTATGGATTTGTCTTAAGGAAATAAAAGGACCAATAATTAGTGCATAAACTAAATTGATTTAACCTTTAAAATAACTTTTATTCAATAATATCATTAAGCTACGAAAAAAAAATAGGTTCTTGCAACAAAAAGAAATCAATCTCAGTTTTGATTTCCTCTTCAGAATTAAACTATTTATGAAGTAAAAATTTAGACAATGATAAAAATGAATAATAGTCACATATGAACTATATTTAGTCGGTACATTAGTTGATTTTCCATTTTAAGCTCCTCTGAATTTGAATAAGCTCAGTATGTAGTTATCAAAATGTTTCTTGGGTTTAAGTGTTGTTTTACTAGCTTCAGCATATTGTCCAGTCTGACGAAAATTGTGTAACAATATAATCAATAAGAAGTTGTGTGTGTATATTAAAAATGTGAACTGTACTACTTGAATTGGAAAGCAGTACCTATAATGTTTATTGATTTTTCTATCATTATTGGATAAACTATTCAACTAGCCAAGTGGTAGCTACAAAAAAATTCTCTGAATTTGAAAAACTTGATAACTGGATTAGAGTGTCACGAAAACAATTCATTCTTATCGTCAACTAAAATTAGAGGCAATATGGAGGAAATGAAACTTGAAGTTAGTATAAGTTTTGTGAAAATCTGGTTAGTGGATCGAGATTCGTTTGACCCTAGACCTACAAGAAAAATCATCGTTTCCCCTATAAAAATTTATTTTTATTTTAACTAATTTAGGTTCACATTCACTGGACCACAGAATATTAATTAATAAAGTTATGGCTAAAATATTCATCATTTTAAAAAATTGCTATAATAATGACCACTACTGGATATAAAATATTCTCTTGGAATTGACAATAAAAAAGAGACATTATTGTTATAATGAGGGAGGGAATGTTTATTTTTATTGTTTACATGAAATATGGCAAAATGTCAAACATAAATTGCATTACGTTATTTCATAATGTTTAAAATAAACAAAATACTTCCTCGTACATAATTTCACGTGAAATAACGGCCTTTTTTACAAATTGGTATTCAGGAGTGGATTTATGTTGGCAAAGTCCATGCGGAATCATTTTAACTGTAAAATGGGTTCTAATGAAATGAAAATTAGGTTCATCAAGGTTACATCAATGTTGGAATCCTGCTTTTTTATCAGTTTATTTATTATTGCTTTAATGTTTATTACATAAATAAACTTAATTAATGGTAAGATTTATATCCGGGTTAAACATTAGAGAGAACAATGATGAATAAGTTCATGAAAGTACATTTCAATTAAAATCCATAAATATGTATTTAAAATTCGCATAGTTTTTATTATTTTAACTTTTAAATTTGTAGGAATAAAAAACGTACTTGCTATGGAACAATTTATTCCACCTCAACACACCTACTCCCGAGAGAACATAAATGAAATATCCACTGGAAAAAGGTCAAAGCCAGAGCAATTTTTCACGTCGCACGTGACGTAGCCCACTGAAGAAGTGGATGAGGCACATGTGAAATGAACGAACAAAGAACATCCACATGTTTTATGTATTTAATTTTTTTCTGAATGGTAAATTGCTCTTATTAACTCGCATAACTCCCGGTTAAAGGACCATGAATGTGCCGGTCACGGGGCATGCGCCGTTTATTTAAACAACCTGAGTTACATGGCTGGATCACTTGCAACTTGTTTTGTATGCCGATGGTTCACGGAATGGATATTGCCATTATGTTATGGTTATTTTGTATTTTATAAATGTAAACAACTGAATGCAAACTAAGTGAAAGTGTTCATTTTAATACTGCAATTCTCTGGTATCTTCAATCTCTCAAAAAGCTGAACGCAACAACCACATGTACTTACTGAATGTTGTTCAAATAAAGATATTGATCTTCGTATGTTCTACGGCTAGTTTTATTAATTTTATGTAATTATAAAAACAATTTCTTACGTTTAGTTTTTTTCTTATGGTTTCTTACAACATATTGTACAATACGTGTAATCTGTATAATTTGATAAATCGTGATTTCTTCTTAGAACCTTAAATGGAATCTTACAATACTAATTGTTTTGATCAAGATTGTACTTGAAGGCCGACAACAAATCTTTATTAATGTCTGGTATTTGTTAATAAATCGGTTAAAATTTTTATACATATCTATGTGATTATGTGAATTATAATTCATTGTGTGTATCAACAATAATAGGTCATTAATGATTTGGGAAAGTTTCTGTCATCAAAAGAAAAGATTATATAATTCATATATTGAATTAAACATATAAAATTAAACTTATAATTCATTGTGGATTATCTTCGTTTTGTATAAATTAAAAAAAATATATAATTTAAAATAATAATACATTGTCAGTGATCTGAATAAAACGTTACTCAATTTTTCAGCTTTAATATTTATCAAAAATATTTTTATTTAAAAAAAATTGCGTTTAAAAACATTAAATAAAATTAATTTTACATTAGCAATTAAACAATTTTTTAAATATCTTCTCTTCTTTTTCAAAAAAAATATATTTTTTTTATCTTACCTTTTATTTTTAGACAAACTAAATTATTTGAAAATAAAATATTAATTTTTATTAATACCTAGATTATTAGTAAAATTCACAATGATTTGATTTAATTTAATAAAAAATAATAAAATTTTATTATTTTTAAATATTATTTATAATAATAAAAATAATAAATTGTTTAATTTAAACAAATAATCTTAAAATATTTCTTTTAAAAATAAAAGCTAAAATAAATAATAATTAAAATAATAATAATAATAAATTATTTAATTTAAAAAAATATATATTCAAATATTGAAATTAAAAAAATAATAACATATTTCATTAAAATTAAAAAATAGTAACAATAAATAATTTAATTCAAATAAAAAATATTAAAATATTTAATTTAATATTTAAATAATAATAATAAATTATTAAATTTAACAAAATTATATTAAAATATTTAATTTTACATAAAAAAATAAAATATTTAATTTAAAATTAAAAAAAAATAAAATATTGATTTAAAATTATAAAAATTAAAATATAATAAAATATTTAATTTAAATTAAGATTTTAAATTTTTAAGAAATAAATATATAAATAAATGTTTAAAATTACGCCTCCGGTGAAAAAATAAATATTAAAATAGACAATTTAATTTAAATAAAAAAATAAAATAAATTAAAAAAGTAATTTAAATATTTAATTTAAAATTTAAATAATAATAAAATATTTTATTTAAATTAAAAAATGTACGTATAATAAATTATTTAATTTAAATAAAAATATTAAAATATTTAATTTAAAATTAAAAAATATATATATATATATATATATATATATATATATATATATATAATTAATGTTTAAAATTGCCTAAAATACAATAATATAAATTACAACTTAAATGTTAATTCAAGATTTGACGAATTATAAATTTGTTATTTAAATCTTTACCCACATACAAACACAACGAGCCATTGTTTACAGTCTTCACCAACACAATTCCGAAGAACCGCATCCTAAAAACATTCGATTATCGCGTAGAGGTACTATTTAATATTCAAGGATGGTGCAGATATAGGAATGCGACTGAGCACATTCTATACGTGATGCGTTCAATTGTACTTTTTATTAACACCAATCACAACAAACAGCAGGTTTCTCCATTCAGAAAATAACGAAACGAAACGAAAGTAAAGCCATTCGTTAAGATTTATACGCATCACAGGTGAATCTAGAAAAGTAGATAAAGCGGAAAGTTTTAATTAAGATGTACAAACTCATTTACTTGCTACAAGTATTTTTCAAATGGCTGTGTGGAACTAAATTATTAATAAGATGGAACTTTTCATTTACTTAACTACATGTTAACATTTATAAAGTCTATTTATTTTGCTCACTTTTGTGTTTATAATGAGGTTACTATAAATTAAATTAATTTTAATTATCTTATTGTATATTACTAATTGAAATAACAGAATTTAATTGAAATTCATTAAATTATCTATATCCACTCTTGATGTATTGTTCCATTCATATATTATTCATATAAATTCATATGTAAAATTGGTTTGTGGATTTTACTTAAATGGTTTGAAGTACGCTGTTCCATCTATGAATGAATATGTGAAACTACTTTCTTTTCGTATAGATTCCTCATGAACCTTTTTAATCAAATTTACTATAGAAGAAATAAAAAATAATTTTTCTGAAGGATATTTATCACAGATTTATTAAATATATAAAAGTATAAAATGTTAGAAAAGTGTGATGATTTGATTTAATATTCATTCGCTGCAAAACTGATAACTTTCAGCAAAGGCTTATTAACCATCTTGTATGCAACTTTCTGATTTGATTTAATATTCATTCGCTGTATAATTGAATATAACTTTCAACAAAGGCTTATTAACCATCTTGTCTGCATCTTTTCCAAATATAAAATCAACGTGATTCCAAGAATCCATTTTCACTTCATAACTTCCAATAAGATGGGGCAATTTGGAACTCAGCCTTAATACATCCTGAAACATAATAATATTTATCCACTAAAGTCATTAAAAGATACAAGAACTTACAATAGGGCTGGCGAGCCAATCGTTGAGTCCGTACATGAGATAAATAGGCGTTTCGATATTGGATATATTATAGTCTGGCGGATTTTCAGTACCGTACCGTTTCTTATTCCCATCTGCCCCATAATCATAATGCTGGAACTTGCCTTGGTTCTTGATTTCATGGGCGTAATGCAGGATGGTTTTAGTTGATGCTCCTGCAGGGGTATGATGAAGAATCACTCCTAAGTTATCCTAGAAAACGTTAATTATTAAATTTTGCATAAATTTCGTTAGTCGAATTCGTACGTGATTGAATTCCTTCTTGTCGAATCCACACAAGATGAAAACTATGTTTTCACAAGATGCTCTTCCCCAACTGTTGCGTTCGCATTCTGCTGATAGGATCTTGATTATCCTGTTGTTGGGGAGGAATTGGTTCAGGCCGAAGAATCTGTTAAGCCACTAAAATGTACAATATATAAATATTTAGGTTATTAAATTTAAAATGTAAAAAACTAATTAAACCCAACCAAACAAATTATTATAATAAGGAAATTTTTTTCGTACCTCAACATCATTGACAAATGGGGATAGATATCTAATTGGTGTTTTAATGTGTGTCATATAAGCTACAGGTGCTAATGCCACCATAACTTTCACATCTCTGGCAGCTTCAGGCATCAACGAGGAAAATATAAAATACATAGTCGTTCCCATAGAATGACCAATGTATATAATATCTCCTCCTTGTCTTGTCACATTACTAACGTACGATAAAGATGCAGGAAGGTCATAAATTGCCATTTCGTGAAAACTAAAAATATACTTTTAGTCTAAAAAATACAATTGTTGACTGTTGACTCTACCTAAAATTCCAAAATTCAGCACTGTCAGTCGGTAAAGAAACGTGAGCCTTGGAATAAGTGTTGCCCCGAGCATTCCCCAACCATACGTCGTAACCCAAGTCAGCCAAAATAAAACCTACAAGTTAATCAGTTAAAATCTTTTTTTGTTCAATAACCCACCTACCTAAAGATATATTATAGTTGACGACCCAATCGAAACTGCTGGCAAGGAGACCATGCTGAAGGAAAATTGGCTGGCCACCTCGTTTGCCGGATTTAGGGCCGGGTATTCGGTGCAATGTGAGAAGGTACCCATCTTTGGTGAGGACAGTGTGGGATTCTGCATCGTAGCCGTGTTTTCTTGCGAATTGGACCTACAAAATTGCCATGATTCATCTAAACAGATTTATAATGAATGTGTGAATAACACAAATGTTATGACAATCTGGGCGATTAAAGAAGTTAAAGTCTTATTAATTTATAAACAATTATTTTGCAATTGCGGATGTGGGTATTTACGCATTTTTTTATGGAAATTTTATAACGATTGATAAAATTAATGCATTTATAATAATAATTTAATAATAATTTACTTTAACAAATGATTTTGTATAAATTTTTATAATTACTATATGTAAAACTTCTAGTATTACATTTCTCTGAATAAGTTTCTAGAATAATTATTATATATAGAATCATTAATGATTTACAGTTTTACAAATATTGAAAAAATATAAAAATTATATTTTTTAGAAACAGTGTTGTTAATTCCAATTCTACTATTAATTAATGTTTCTATATAAAGTTTATTTATAATATTATACATACAGTAGTGATTATATTTATAACTCTTTTCTTTAAATATAATAATAATATTAATTTACTATTGATATTTTTACACAGTATTATAAAAATTATAAATACTTATTCTATAAATTGTTACATATATTCTATTGTATAGAGTTCGACATAAATACAGAAACATTAATTTTGAAAGAGATTTATCAATTTCTTTTCAAGTTTTTAGAACTCAGACAATTTTTTTCATTTGGTATTGTGTAACTATTCAATAATACATTTTAATATGTTACTATAATTATGGGCACCTCTATATAGAAATATATATAAAACTAATTATTAAAAAATTAGTTTAACTAAAAATTTCCGTATATAGAACTCAATAAATAATTATTAAGAAATAAGCTTTTACTTACCGTGTCTAAAATTTCATCTGGATTATACTGGCATAATCTTTTTGGCCTGATCCACTTCTCCAAAAAATTACATTTCGCACCGATAACAACCTGAATACAACAAAACCCAAATAGGATAATAACGGTCTTCATTGCACTGAAACCGTGTGCCTCAATTGTCTTGAGCTAAGTGCCAATAAATGCAAGCCGTTTCGTTTTTAGTCGATCCTTATCAATTAATTTTTAACATTGAAAACAAACCGGCGTGAACTCTAACCCCTTGAGTCACCACTGGTGTTCTTATCAAAGTCGTAATTAATTGTGAATAATAAGTGACGAACGATGAGCAATGCGATGCAGAAATAGATGCGGATGAATGTGTGACTTTTATAAGTTTACCTTGTGAAGGGGCTGTCAAATTTTACCTGGGTCTTACGTTCCTTTCTTGTAAGAAAAATTACTTTTCTATGTTAACGGCATACTGTGGTACAACAATGAATGGTATACTGTGTATTGAAATTTAAAATTTTAACTTAAAATCAGTAAAATAGGGATTGAGTTTTTCGAAGTAAAACTAAAAACATAACTTTATTTATTCTAATTCCATTTTGATTACAAATGTTATTGGGTAAATGATAAAATATATGGTGTGGCCCATTTGAAAGAGAAACTCCCCCATGAAATTTGTTTTTTTTTGTCAAATTTAATTTTTTTTTCAATTCTAAAAATTTCAAAATGTCACGTTTTTTGACCCAAATCCAAAACCTTTTTTTTGTTAATATAAAAAAAAACAAATTTTTTGAGGGTGTCCTGATTTCAAATGGGCCACACTGTATATAAAATGGGGACAAATAATGAATTGAATAAGTTTCTTGATAGAATAGCTAATAAGTTCAAGAAGAAAAGTAACCTAAATAGTTGTAATTTATGTTTTATTTATTCATACATTAAACTTATATAATGATGTATGTTTGTCAAATATTGTCGTAATTAAGACATTAAAAATATTTTCTACGCTTACCAGACGTTAAGTTAACTTGGTTGTCTAATTTTAAGTTAAAATAATTAAACATGTAAAAATATTACATATACCACAACCAGGGACAAGTTTACTTAAATTTAATAAAAAACTACTGTAATTTTATGCACGTGTATAATATTTAAAAAAAAAAAGATGTTTTCATATTCGAAAATTTGATGTTTTTCTAAGCATAAATTAATAGATAAAATAATTAATAATAGTGCATACAAAAAATATAAAAAAGTAAATATTTGAATGATAATTGAAATTGATCTCGATTAAAAATTGGTTAATACACTTTTAATGTGGTTAAAAGCAAAATACTTTTAGGTGTTAAACAGTTATCGTTAATTACACAAGTTATTGCATATTAAATATTAAATTTACACATATCTAATCAATTATTACTTCCTATAAACATTTGAATTCCATCATCGCCATAAATGAACAGAGAGTGCGCCCAATGACGAATAATCGATTTACTTCTATGTTCCTAAACGCAATTATTTAACTATATATTTACGTTTTATCATTAAACTAGTAAAACTAATTTAAAATAATTGTTTTATCGACATAAAGCAAGAACAACAACATATGATCGGGTGATTCATTACAATGTGCATCAGTGCGGATTCGTACTTAAAACCAGTTTGAAATTCGCATTTGTTGAAACTGAAAACGCGACATGGAACATAACGTCGTATTATTATTGTTGCCGGTTATGACAGTGGTAAACGGTATGACAATTATAAATATCGGTAGTATGTTGGATGATCCCGACTGTGACACTTTGTATGATATGGGCAATAACCGTTGTAACATTAACCCAGACGTTTATTTGAGTGTGGTAAGTATTTTTTTTATTTCTGATTAATTTTCTAAATTATTTGCATGTTAAATTTATGTAAATTTTATTCTACATGGAAATCTACTGGTACAGAATTCTTTTCAACTTATATGTAGAGGGCGGTGGTTAAGGGGTGATATATTGATTGGTTCGAAAACAAAATTCAATTTATTCTTAAATTATTCCTGAATTTAATAAATAAATGTTTCATTTTAGGGTAGAATTATATGAAGAAACTTAATTTTTCAAGACGAAATTTTTATTCAAGTTTTCTTAATTTTCTTCAAACTGATTTTACAAATATTATTAATTGCAATAATTGAATGAAGAAAATTGTTTAAAAAATATATATAATTCTGGAATGTAATACTTATTACATTCTTGTAAAAATGTTCTACTCTTATTCTGAATGAGTTTTAAATATTACTGAATTGATATAAAAACTAATAATTTAATTTATAAAAATCGGACGGTAAAAATTTTTATTAATTTTTCTTTAAGTTTTTAAATCTATAATTTAAGTTTTAAATATTATCTGCAAAATTGAAATTGTTTAGTGGTTTAAAATAAATACATAATTGTAATGTTATTTAATTTTTCTTATCTATAATATAATACAGTTTGGCGGAAGTAACTTAATTAATAATGAATATGAATAATTTTTTTAGAATATTGTGATATTTTTAAATTTTTTATTACAATTTTTAAAAATATTTATACTTATTATAGTATAGTATATTTAATTTGTTTATGCAAGTATATAAAAATCAGGTAATATTATATAATTACAGAATAATTAAAATTTAGAAAATTTACATTAATGTTGTTAATTAAATAAATTTAATAGTCCCATAGTCCCTGGCGTATTCCATTTTTTAATGTATGTAGTAGTATGTAAAAAATTACATATTGTTATAAATTATACTTTGCCCCCTGTAATCACGCTACCAAATAATTAAGAGAAATTGATCACACGTGACACGTAATTTACAAAAATATCAAACAAATTTTCAGCCTCAAATTATAAGTCGTCATGGATATCCAAGTGAGGCTCACACGATCAGAACGGAGGACGGGTATCTGTTGACTTTGCACAGAATACCAGGCGATAAATCAGGAAAACGTGGCGGACAACCCGTGTTTTTGCAGCATGGTCTCCTTGGCAGCAGCGTTGATTGGGTTGTTAATGGCAACGATTCCTTAGGTAATTAAGTAATTTTATATGTTTTTCTTAAATGCTCGCACGCTTATAAATATTATTAACTGTATATGGTAAACAAAATAAGTGTGTATATGTAATTATAAGAAATCTCAAGGAAAAAACTGCGTAAACTGAGGAAATATTATTAAATGTAAACAAAATATCAGTTTTATTTCTGGAACGTAATTCTATTTTGAGATTTCATACATTTTAAAATTCTCAAAAGCTTGATAAAGTATTGTTTTGAAATTTCAATACAATACGTCACTGCGATTGATTGAGAAAATTATAATTACAGATTTAAGTATGAATTTAGAAAACATGTAAATATTGATAGTCGTTTTTCCTTCCAGCTTTTATTTTAGCAGATGAAGGGTATGACGTATGGCTGGGTAATGCTAGAGGTAACTCCAATTCCAAAGGCCATGTATCCCTTTCAACCAAAAGTGCAGAATATTGGAATTTTAGGTAATTACCATTTCTATGTAAATAGTTTATACTGATTCGTGTTTTTCGTTGTTAGCTGGCATGAAATGGGAATTTATGACTTACCTGCTGCATTATATTACGTCAGCAACACTACAAATAGGATGGGTGACATAATCTACATAGGTCATTCAATGGGAACCACCATGTTCTTCGTGTTTGCATCTCAGAAACCTCAAGATGCTAAAAACGTGAAACTTATGATAGCTTTGGCACCCACCGCTTACATGACCCATGTCAGATCTCCCATAAAGTATTTGGCACCGTTTTCAAACGACGGAGCGGTAATATAAAATCACGTTTTTATTATTGCTATTATAAACATTTTATATTTATGTAGTGGCTTCTAAAACATCTCGGTTTCAACCAGTTTTTGCCAAGAGGTAAAATTCTTCAATTGTTGACTTTCGAATGCGAAATCCTGGAGGCGAACAAAAGGAAATTCTGCGAAAATATGTTCTTCGTATTCGCCGGATTCAACAAGAAGGAATTTAACAGGAATGTGTTCGACGTAGTTCTTAGCCATGATCCTGCAGGAACATCAACGAAAACCGTGATCCACTACGGGCAGGAAATAAAAGAGGAGGGCAAATTTCAGCAATATGATTATGGCGAAAAGGAAAATTTGATAAAATATGGACAACCAACTCCTCCGGAATACGACCCTGGAAAAATCAAAAATTCCATTTACTTAATGTTTGCCGAAAAGGACAAGCTTACTAACCCAATCGTAAGTAGATGCTTAATATTATTTATCATTTAATATATAAATTAAAATATTTTTGTTTTGCAGGATGTTTTGCGATTTTCACATAAGTTAAACCATTTGGCCGGAATGTACAGAGTACCGAATGACGATTTCGACCATTTAGATTTTATTTTGGGTATTGATGCTAAAAAATTAGTGTACAACCAAGTTCTCAAAGTTATGAAAAACTTTACTAGTGAATTTAGTGTTTAATATAAATTATGTGATCAATGTTCTGAATAATTTACTGGGAATAAAATTTTTTTAATGAAAAGATTTGTCTTATTTTATTTGCAACAATTCATAAAAAATAGAAACTAACCAGATAGTTAGATAGACTATTAATTTAAAATGTTTCCTTTGTAACAAATGATTGTAAACTGGGTTGCCTATATTAAGCAACAAATTGACAACATCGTGAATATTTCCCGCCACTATTCATGTCAAAAATCCGCATGTTCCAAGATTTTGTGTATTTTGACATTCTCAATTTTTATTTACTTTCGTAACTAATAAATTAATTAATAATCTTACTATAAAAAACAAAATGGTGAGAACTGGTGATGGAGGAGTTAGAAGTGAGTGAATTGATTTAATTAAAAAAAAGAATTTATGAAATAACCAGTTTTGTTTTTTTAGTTAGTGGTGGAAAATCATCAAAAAAAGGAGGTGGAGGAAGCAGATCTTCCGGCACTCCAAGCAAAAGAACTGGTGGAGGTAAAATTAATTTAAACTCATTTATTTCATTTTGTCTTCTGGCCAAAGTATGTTATAATTATATTATATAATTATAAGATTTATATTTTTTTGTAACAATACTCTTATAATATTATTACTTTTTATAGGAGATGGAAGATTACATGCAGGAGTGCTTCGAGAAACACCACAATGGCAAAAACCTATAACCAACTTTTTTAACATGCCACAAAAGCCCATGAATGAGGTATCAGAACAGGACAAGACTGAGAATGAAGTTGATGAGGTCCCTGATGTAGGAGCTGAAGAAGATATCATATCAGAAAATTCTGAAAATAATCAAGAATAATTTGTTGATTTATTTCATTTTCTGTCAGTATTAAAAGTTTGTTTGTATTTTATGTATATATTTTGTATTGTACCTTCTTAAATATATGATGTTTATAAGAAATGTATTAATTATACTTTTATTTCAATATACTAAAAATTCCATGATATCTTCTTTAAAACCTAATCAAGTGGTGTCAACAAATACAATTTTATTATTTAATAGTACAAATGCACTAATTGTTAGGTTTGTTAATACAAAATTACGTAACTCCAAAATAGCACAGTATTAATAGTATAGAATTGTAACTTAATTAAGAAATTAAATACCACAACTGATAATGAAATTACGAAACTGTATATTTCCGAATCAGCACAATTCCACTATTAAACGTGTGTTAATCTCGAAAATCATCGCGTAAGTAATTTTTGCTCAAAAAGTCATCACGCGTTGAGTTCAAATCGGGTCAGATCCGTGCAAACATTTTTTCCTAAAAAGATATGAATTAAATTAAAGAATTAAACCAATAAAACATTACTGAACGATAAATAATCGCAATAAAGTATAAACATTGAGTTAAAGTTAGACATTTTGGTATTTTGGAAGTGAATAGAATTAAAGTTTCAATTTAAACGTTTTATGTTTATTTTTGCCTTTTAAGGTTTATTTAACAAGATAGGTAAATATAATTTATTTTCACAAAAACAAAAACAAATAAGTTGGAATAAGTAATATAGGTCTTTTTTTAACATATGCAATTACTATATTAAACACATAATATCTTAAGTAAAATAAAATTATTTCTGAACAATGGAGTGCTCACTTGTTTATAATAAATTTTTTCAAATTTTTCCTTTTTTATAAAAAAATATCCTCCCCGGCGGGGAATCGAACCCCGGTCTCCCGCGTGACAGGCGGGGATACTGACCACTATACTACCGAGGACTTATTTAAAAATATTTTATAGTACTGCACTCGTCCATAGTGGCGCTAAATTATCTCTACTGTAATTGTTTGTCAAAAAGTTAAATAGTTTAGGCTTATAAATAATTTAATCAACTAGCTATATAAAAATAAGTAAAATTTATAATAAAATTTTTTAAAATGAAACATTTTTATAAAAAGAATTATCCTCCCCGGCGGGGAATCGAACCCCGGTCTCCCGCGTGACAGGCGGGGATACTGACCACTATACTACCGAGGACTTATTTAAAAGTATTTTTGTAGTATTGCGCTCGCCTGTGGTGGCGCTATTTTTATATCCATTCCAATTATTTGTCAAAAACTTAAATAGTTTAGGCTTATAAATAATTTAATCAACTAGCTATATAAAAATAAGTAAAATTTATAATAAAATTTTTTAAAATGAAACATTTTTATAAAAAGAATTATCCTCCCCGGCGGGGAATCGAACCCCGGTCTCCCGCGTGACAGGCGGGGATACTGACCACTATACTACCGAGGACTTATTTAAAAGTATTTTTGTAGTACTGCACTCGCCCGTGGTGGCGCTATTTTTATTCACCACAACAAATGCTCATCAAAAAATTAAATAATTAAGGTTTACATATAATTTAATCAACTATCTACACTCAAATAAATAAATTTTAAAAGAAGTTATCATAGTACGATAAGTAATCTGAATGTATCTCGTTAGTTTATTTTCAAAAATTTTAAAATTATATTTTTTATATTCCACATTTTATTTAGTAATATGATAATTAAATATTACTTTTACAAAACTTTTAATAAAAAAAAGTAAAAACTTCATACTATTAAGTAGTTTAGTTTTAAATTCAGACCTTAATTTTTTTCTGTATTTTAAAATTTATTATTATTATACTTTTATTATATTCTAAAGGTTTACAATTCAAATATTATAATATCGATTATCTTAAGTAAAATAGTAAAATAGGTTACTTCTGAACAAATATTAATAGTTAATAACAAATATTTATATCCAATTTATGGTTATATAACTATATATAGTTATTTAAATATTTTGGTCAGTCACACTAATAAATTGGTTTCGACTTAATAATAACTGAGGAAAACAAATTATTGGATAATTAGATTTGCGCATAAAGTGTAAACTGTCAATCATAATATTTAAAATCCTGCATAATTTTTTGAGTACAAACTCTAAACTTGGAGATTCCGAAGATGAAAGGTCAAACCACTTATAAAATTTGCAATTCAATTCATTTTAACAACAGTTGTAACATTAAAAGATATTACACAAAGTCAACTTAAATAAATTCTATTCATGCTTAAAAAATAAGTGTGATATGTATTTATATTTTTAAGTTGTCTTCATCCCCATTTAGAACTTTTTATTTAAATTACATACATAGGGGCCATAATTTTTATTAGAGAGTAAGATGAACTTAAATTATCTCGTTCTTTCATTGGTTAAATCTTAACACTATTTATTATAATTTATCTCGATTATTATTATTCGATAGTTATGAGAATATCTTACAATTATTCATTTATGTATTCATTCATTCTGATTTTGTATACAGTGTATATGTTCATGAATAATTAATCACAATTATGTTAGCTTAATATTGTTAAGTGCTTTCAAATCGGTGTGGTGAATATGAAACACACGTGTCCCAGATCATAATAAATAATTATTGCATGTGAACGATGTTGATCTGTAATATTTATTCTGAATAGTGTTAATTAGTTTGCATCAATTAAAAATGGCAGTGATGTGTATAATAAATATTTAAAGCGACGAAGTGTGAACTTTAATCACGTCCTAATCAGTAAACAGTTTAACTATAGTGGTGATTGATAATCCATTAAAAATAAAATTAGTATTGTAATATCATAATTGAAAGAAAATGGTAGATAAATGCAAAAGTGAAAATTAATGAATATGTTGCAACAATAATAAAATAAATAAATAAATAAATAAATAATAAATTTAGTTATTATTTAAAAATTAAAAAAACTAATATTTATAAAGGCAGTTATAATGCGATCAAATGCACTTAAAATGATGTTAAAAATGTATTTTCTCTTTAAAAAAATATAAGGATAAAATATAATAATTAACAATAAATAATTAATATTTATTTTAATATCAAATAACGCAACTTTTAAGGTCACTAAAACCCATGTTATTGAAAACATACGTTACGTTATTGTTTTGTATCTTCGTTAAAATGTTATTATGATGTATTTTAATGTAACATTGTCAATGCATTAGTACAACTGAGTTAATAGGTACAATAGGTAATTAATTACGAATAAGTTTCTTGTTAATTACGGCATTTAATTTATAATAAAGACATTAAACCTTATTTTTATTGTTGAACCAACCAAAATTTGTTTAGCTTTAAATTTATTAGTACCACTTCCCAACATAATTTTTTATTAAAATATTATTTAAACTACAAATAACTTACATTTTAACCTCATAGTTGATATTTACATGAAAGAGAATAAATCATTCGTGGATAAATACTAATAAAAAACAACAAATTCTCCAAAGATATTAAATTCCAAAGTCCGAACCAATAATTGGTCATTGTGAATGCGTCCAAAACAAACAAACAAGCCACTGCGCCATTTCCTTTGCCCATCTAGGAACTATCGCCCTCAGCCGAATCACCATCGGAAATAAAAAAATCAGATCGACAACCAAAGCATAATGAGTCCGCGAAACCGACAATACAAAGTGTGAACTTTAATCGTGGTCCAATCAGTAAACACTTTCTATATAAGTGGTCGTTCCGCAGATAAGCAAAGCCAGTCCGTTGCGGCGACCCGTTTTGCTCAGTCGAATGCAAGCCATCCCCACAATTTGGTGATTCGCATTTGGTCCCAGTCGAGAAATGGAGATGGTACTGCACGAGGCGACCAACGGTCATGGTACGACCGAAAAGAGTGAAAGTGCGAGTGCGACGCAGGTGCCGAGGACTTATGTACAGGCCGAAAATGGAAACCGCGCTACCAAGTTCAGCAGACTACCGGAAACCGATCCGGTTGATATGCAGTTCACAGATATCACATACACTGCCACCATGGGAAACATATTCACTAAAAGAGGTGAGCTTCTACAAATGAAAATACCAGCAAGGATTTTGTCCCACGTTGAAATGAAGAAAGTATTCATGTCTCCTAAATATGCATCATTATTTATTAATATAATCTTAATAATTATACAGATTTTCATGAATTTTAGAGCATATATTTATAACTTTTTTTGACTATGAATTATTAAGTTCTTAGTTCTTGGTTTGACTCTTTTGTTTTTAAACCATAAAATCTTTAAATTTTAATGTAAGTTACAGGAAACACTTGATTTTCATAATTTTTCTGTTTATTTATTTTATTTTTAAGTCACTATATTTATCAAATTCTTTAAAGTTTTCTTTGTTTATTTATTGATTAGATAATTTAGTTTTCCCACTTGTTTATATTATTTAATTTATTTAGTGTCTTTAATTTCTTAAGCTCAAAAAACTTTCTTCAGTTTCTCCTGTTACTTTAGGTGCCTTTAATTTAAATAGTATATTTAGCTAAATAAAAATTTTACTTACTTAATTTTACTTATTTTAATTACTCTGATTTTAATCTGAATCTTTGTCAAATACATATTTTATATTTCTTGAAATCTCTTAAACTTTCCTAGTTTTTTAGGTTTCTAAGTTTCTTCAATATTTAATTTTGTGAAACTGTTACATTTTTTTAAATTATTTGCCTAATAGTATAGTTCAATATATTATTTCCGTTTGTTTTTTTTTTACTTTCTTAAATTTCTTCACTTTCTGTAAAGTATTTAACTAAATAAAAGTTTATTTTCTTTAAATTGTTCTTAATTTCTTTGTAGTTCTTGTTCCATTAATTAATAAAGATGATAATATTAAAGATTTTGATTAAATCATTCAAATTCCATTCGATACAGAATATTTAAATATAATTAATGTTCAAATAAATAGTTTAATTACATTTATACAGAATAAAATACTATTTAAAAAAGCAAATTGTAAAAAGCATCTGTAGTCGCTTAGACAGACAGAAACTTGCTGCGATTCAGGTTAATGATCTGTTAGGCGAAGAAATTAATGGTAGTTCGGACAAAGACCGAATAAGATTTCTTCTTTTTTGACCTTGAATTTGAACCGAAATTTCTATCAATTTTTTTTACTTTCACTTCAAATTTCCTTGTAAAAATTGATTCCGATTTAATTATTAAAATTTTCATTGGGCCTTGCACGTATATTTATGCACTTTGACTTGCCTTGGATTAATTAATCTTATCGAAATTGATGATTAATACTTTGTCTTACAATCTAGTTTATTAATTTCTATAGACGTTGATTGCATAATTCGATTAGATTCCTTATCAGAAAATATGTTCCTAATTAAATACTTAAATCCATAATTATTTTACGGTTTTTTAATTTATTGGATTAGATAAAATATTGTAATGACTGTATATTTAAATATGTTATGTATTCATTTATTATTTCTTAATATTCTAGCAATAAAATTAATATTTAAATATGTAAACACATTTTTATTTTTTGATTGTTCACAATAATTAAGTTAATTATTGTTATTTGTCAAATTGAACTACTGAATCTATCACTATACCAACAAAGTAAACGTTTTGCCGATAAGCCAAGGACTTGTCTACAAAGTAATCATCTTAAAATTCACCTCACAACGTCAATTGCATAGCGAAGGTCTACACGGAGATACACCTGATAAAACAAGTATTTTATAATAACAGTGAAGTAGATTCATCTTGTATTAATATAATTGGTAAACTAACCAAAAAATTTACAGTCACTTAACCGGTTTTTCGTTATTTGATATACGAATAAGTATAATTACTGGAGTACTGGCCTTGCTATGAATTTCATTTAAGTAGTACTTCGCAAGGACGAGGATAAGAAATTTGTGGCAATTGCCTTTGGTGCCCTCAATATTTTTTCCACATTTCGCATTTTTGGCTTCGTATCCAAAAATGTAAATCGACCAAAAGGTCGACGCTCAATGGGTAATTGTAATTTTTAATTACTTGACTCTGACTTGTAAATTTATTCGTCCTTTGTAAATGTTGAATAAAACAAGAAAGTGTAATAGAATTAAAATTAATTATATATAGTAAACAAAAAGGCCTTACGGAAGTTTTTTTGGTTTGATATTTTATTACAAGATAGTGATTATTACATCATATTTTATTAATAATAAATCTAGTAATTACTGGAAAATGGTTGGCAATCCAAAATCTCATCAACATTTTAACCAAATGAGGAAGTTTGCATAAAGTATAAATAAATATAGATATTCTGTGTATGAATGTTTATTTCAGTTATAACATATCTTCATAAAGTTGATTGCAAAATGATTCAATGACCTATCAACAAATATACAATGATGCCTGGCAAAAATCTCGTGATTTATAGTACCACCGCCTTATCGATTTTATGACTCTGAAAACGAAAACGAACTTGTTTTTATTGCATATAGGAAGATGCCACAATCTTGTATTTACATGTTGCTGTTAATTTCGTTCAAAGTTCATCCGTTGAAACGCCAAAAATATCAAACAAAAGCTACTAATTAAATTATTGTTGTTGGTGCAAAGTCATTGTTTCCATGGAGGAGCAGATGTAACATTTGATGAAATGTGCAGAATTGTAAAAAAATGCGATGTACTCTCACTTTTGTCGACCTAAATTTGAGCATGATGTATACATACAGTGTTGCGAAACATTTGAAGTTGTTTTCTCGCTTGTATCCTTCAATACTGCAATCAAAATAATAAACGGGATTGTAAATATTGTTGATTAACGGTGACCCACGGAATTTTGGTAAATGTTGAAGGTTTTGCGTTGCAAACTTTGAGGACATATGTCAATTGATATTTATTAGTTTAAACTCTAGTTCAAGATTATGTGACGTTTCACCTTATGAATAAAAAATTCGATATTAAAAAGGAAATATTCACACATGTTCTTTATTGACGATACATGCATTAATTTAAATAATATCAAATTACTTTACAAGTATTTTTTCAGAAATTATTAATTTTATTTTTGTTTCTTAAATTAATATTATATAAAAATAATATTTTTTGATTGGTCTGGTTTAATATCTAATTCGGTCTTTTTGCGCATATTTAATTAAAGTTAATTAATGAATAATACGTTTTAAAATTGAAATTTATTAGTGTTTATGTTCGACACAATCAATGACCTAGAACTCGTGTTATTTTTCCTGATATGATAAAAATAGTGACACGCTCAAAAAATTCTTGTTGGTGCATTAAAGCGTGCTTTAAATAAACAATTATCAGTTTATATAATAAAAAAAATTGACAAAATAATTCTTGAAATTTTGATATCGATGTTAATAAATTTTATCGGCTTGGTTGATTTATGTAATGTAAATTAAACATTTTTAAATCAATATAATCTATTATGTTATGGAAAATTAAAACCACATAAACTGACATTAAAAATATTTGTATAGCCATATTAAATTAAGTATGTCGAATCTACTTTCATGAGGGTTTAATCATAACATATTTATTAAATATTTTATTTAATATTTTAAATAAACAAACACCACCACATTTTCCTCTCGTTGTTTTTTATTTTTTAAATTCTATAAATTAATTATACTATATAATATATATTTTTAAAATTATTGGTATTGGTGTTGGTAAAAATTACAACAGATGATAATAGATATCTTTAGTTAATATATAGAAAACAACAATTCTGCATTTTAATTTGCATTTTATTTATATAATTATTTCAATTTTTATTGTATATATATTTTTCTTTTATACTTATAATTTCTTTATTTTATACAACCTATTTTATTTTATTATTTATTTTTTAAATTAATTTTACCATTTTTTTTTAAATTTCAAACCTACTATCAAATATTATGTTAAATACTTTCTATCTTACCTCTAATTTGATTTTAATACATAATAAATAGTTATGTCATTGAGAGAAATTTTCTTGTTTCAGAAAAGAAAGAAATCTTACACAAAGTAAACGGCAGATTCCCCGCGGGACAGCTGATAGCCATCATGGGTCCATCGGGAGCCGGCAAAAGTACCCTGCTGGACGTGCTAAGCGGTTACAGGATCAACGGCGTGGGAGGCACGGTCAACATAAACGGGAGACCCAGGAATTTGAAGGCGTTCAGGAAAATGTCCTGCTACATCACACAAGACGACCGTCTGCAACCGTTACTCACGGTCAGGGAGAACATGCTCATCGCAGCTGACCTGAAGCTCGAATCAAACGTGACCAGAAAACAGAAACTTTCTATTGTAAGTAGATAATGGGTTTTAAATTGTTTTCTAAGTTGCATTTGTGTGGTCCAAAAATTAGTTGTGTGCGCAAAATTAATCAGGTTTATCGTCCGGTACCCGCATGATTTCTCCGGGTTATCGTCAATCAAAGCCATGTTTTACATGCGTGTAATTAGTTAAATCATATGCTTTTATGTTTAATTACCGTTCAATTAATCACAATTAAATTCAAACAAAAAACATGCTATTTATAATCTTCATGAGTTAATGTTATATTTTCGTTTCATTTTTTGACCTTTCCGGTAACAATGCAAATTTTTAAAATAACGTCATCAGCCTATATGATTTGCTTTTTATCTTATCGCAATTGTTTTCCAATCTATTGTTCTACTATTGATATCACCAAGGTTAAGATGGTAAACATAGTTTACATATTTGTTAATAAATGTAATAAATAATATTAATAATTAATATCTTTCACGGCTGAAATAATTTAATTAATATGACTTCAGCTTGGAAATATTGGAAATAGTAGGTTATGTTAGGAGAAGTAACGTTTAACTTTAAATTATTATTCATCTTCAGTTTAATTGCAAACAACAAACTATTAAATTATATAAAAATATTAAACAATCACAATTAACAATTAGATAAGTAGATGTTTTGATAATTCTACCTAAACTAATTTATAATCAACAATAAATTAAAATAATAAAAAATCATTGAAACTAAAATTTATCATCTAATGATTTATTATTTTTATTAAATTAAACATTAAATTTCCAGCAGGAATACACGTTTTAAATTAAATTTAGTAGTATAATATTACTTAACTTGATAAGTATTAGATTTGTCAATGTTTTCATTTAAATTAAATTTTAATTTTTGACATTTCTGAAATATAAAACAATAAATAGTATTTGTTTTATCTCTCACACAAAATTAATTGATTAATAACGTCAGGAGTGAATTTTTATAAAAAAAATCACAATTTCTAACTAATTAATACATAATTTTATTATTTAAGAAACGATTTATTAAATTTCCAGCAGAAATAATTGATACAGGTTTAAAATTAAATTTAATAATATAATACTGCTTAATTTAATAAGTAGCATTATTTCTCAATATTTTAATTAAAATTAAATTTTAATATTGGACATTTTTGACGAATAAAACAATAAATATTGTTTGTTTTATTTCCCAAGTATAATTAATTAATTAATAACTTTAGGAAAAACCTAAAGAGTAAATTTTAATAAAAGATCACAATTTCTAACTAATTAATTCTTAATTTTGTTATTTGAGAAATGATATATTAACTTTCCGTTAAAACGTAAAGAGTCAATTTTAATAAAAAATCACAATTCTAAATAATTAATTCTTAATTTTATTATTTAAAGAAGGGTATATTAAATTTTCAGCAGGAATAATTAACACAAGTTTAAAATTAAATTTAATAATATAATACTACTTAATTTAATAAGTAGTGTTATTAGTCAATATTGTAATTTAAATTAAATTTTAATTAATATGATTTTTACGCAAATTTAATTTAACTAAACATTTTAAATTTTGATAAGCTTCATTTTTTATTTGTAATTATCCTAATTAACATCAAAAGTATTAAAAAATTAAAAAAAAATTGACATAAATTTTTGAAGCATTTAAAAATATTTTTGTGGACAACAAAAAATGTTTGAAATTATGGTCCCAAATATTATTTATTTAAATATTGCAATTTCAATCAAAATTAATTTATTAATAATAAAATTTGTTTATACTTATTTTAATGGTAACCTGAAAAGATCTGACGATTTGGAACGGCTAGCAAAAACAAAAGATTGTATTGTCATTTTTAAAAATAGTTTTATAATCAGAAACAACATATTTGAAAATAATTCGCTAAAAATTACATAACAAAAATGACTTTACACGATCCAAAACTGTGCGCAGCGACTACCGACAAAGTAATCTCGTGGATTCCGTCCGGACGATTGTGGATGCATTACTAAATTTCATATTGTGTGCATCGCATCAACAGTTATCACAATCTTATAATTAACGATGTTTTTTCGTTGTCGGTTTCGAACTTCGCAGCACATGCTTTGTGTGTGAAATCACCATTGCCGGAGATAAAGAAGCATACGCGTGGCGTTTATCATTAGTTTCTTTGACCCGTGTCCGGCGATAAACCGAAGACAACTAGGACAATATTTATTTACTTGCTTCGCTTCGACTCTTGTTCCTTAATTGATAAATTTTGTTGTTCTTTGTGTGTTTAAAATCCGATGGCATTCTTCCGCTCTCACGCACGGACTTTAGTCATTAGCGATAGCACGTGAAATTTAAAAACAAATACATTAAGACACTAAGTACAAAGAGAAAGCTTTACGTTTTTTGTCTGATCTCTTATCGAAGTCTCTCAGGTCTAAATTGTTTTCTTAATTTCAGATCAACGAGATCCTGGAAACTTTGGGCCTGAGCAGGACGAAAAACACAAAGGCATCCGGTTTGTCCGGTGGTCAGAAAAAGAGGTTGTCGATTGCTCTTGAACTTATAAACAACCCGATGATTCTGTTCTTGGATGAACCCACTACGTAAGTAAAACCAGTTGTGTAACCAGTTATTATTGTCAAATTACCTGAGCAGAGGTTTTCTTTTTACAATATAAAAAAGGGTTCAAAATAAAACAATATAAAATAAATTTAATGTAAATTGCAACAGGTGACCGTAAAACTTGGCACAAGGTTAAGTCAACAACATAGTTTACATAATTAAAAGGGTATTATACCTTTTTGTTTATTCTGGAAAATTTGAATTAAAAGCTGAAGATTAATTGGAAAATTCTAAATTAAAATCAACGTTAAAAAAATACTGAATTTTATAAATTATACGATAATATTGAAATAATTAGTTTATAGTAATTTTTGTTTTAAACTTATCATATAAGTAAGATAAGATAAGTTAGTTATTTTCAATCATTAAATGTATCAATTATAAAGTATCCTGTATAGATATGACACTAAATTATTTATAATAAAATTTTATATAATTTCTATACAAAAAACGTTTATTAAATTGTTCAATTTAAAATAATATTTCATATAATATCACCTTTTGAAATATTAATTGACTAGATATTTTATGTGTCTAAAAAAGGGCGAATTAAAAATTAAATATTGATTTTAAATTACATATTCAATAAATTTTTACACTATCTATACCCTACTTAATTTAACATTACCAGAGTTTATTTAATCTTCTCGTTGTCCAACCTAACCAATCATAACCTAGTCTAACCTGATCTACCATATCCCAATTAAAAACCTATACTTTTGTATGATTATTAATATAAAGACATTTTATAACGTATAAATTTATTTTAAATTTTATTAAAATGATTGTCACTCTGAAGTTTAAAGTGGCATAATCGAAACAGATCAAATATTATTAAACATTATTATAAAAGTCAAACAACAATAAATACCTATTTACCAAAGAGGACGAAACGTTTTTCGTAAAGGTCAATAAACAAATTTATTTTTCGACCCCACAACCGATAGTAAAACAACGGGTCAGACTTAAATCGAATTAAAACAAATTGAGGTTCATAAAAATTAGTCGGCCAGCTGATACAACAAAACATTTGGTGAATGTGCAGCGATTTATCTCTTCTTTGTGTACACAACACCCACAAGTACAAAGGACAAAGATAAATTCATTTGCATTTCATTAGCCGCTAATTTAAATGTTTTTTTTTACATTTAATGAAAGCTAAATAAATCATATTCTTTGTGTGACATGATATGATATTGGTTAATTGCTTTGATGTGACTTTTTTATGCATATTAAGTAATAAAAATTGCTGTTACTTGATAAATTCACATATTTGTAGATGAGTAATTACTAAACCTTATACTTTGAACCTAGACATACCTTCGTACTTTAGAATATTAAAATAGTTTTAAGATAAAACTTACAGATAAAAAACTGTTTCATAACTATTTATTTAATCAATCGATTAATTATTATTACGTTAGATATTATAATAATTATCTAGCTAATTTATTTTACTATACATTAATTTTTTAAATTTTTTTGACTTATGACCTTATTATGTTATGCTAATTTAAATTTCTGTATTCAGCATTTTATTCATTTTTGATACATATTTTATGAAGTAGTAAATACATCCATTCTTCATCTTTGTGAACGTTGTCATAAACAATTACACGCTGCGCAAAATAAGAGAAAAATAATCGAGAACTTTGAACTTCAATGCAATATTTGATAACAAAACGTTAAAAATATGTTGGAAAATCACAATTGAATTGTGCATTCCTCCAGATCACATTGACGTACATTCTTGTGAAGCCACTTTGAGCAAAATATTTCAAGAACTACGATAGTTTATCACCAATGTCATAACTGTTGATCTAACTGACCCTGATTCACGACTTACGAAATCTATATTATTTTACATATTTTGTATTATTTTTAGTGGTTTGGACAGCTCGACATGCATGCAGTGCGTGAAACTTTTGCAATTTTTGGCCAGACAAGGAAGGACGATTGTTTGCACAATCCATCAACCTTCTGCTTCTTTGTTTTCGCTATTCGATCAGGTCTATGTACTTGCTGCTGGCAATTGTCTTTACCAAGGGGACACCAACAAACTGGTGCCTTTCTTGGAAGACGTTGGCTTCCCTTGTCCAGAATACCACAACCCGGCTGATTATGGTAAGAACGTACAATTTTAACTTGTCTACGTTATTAAAGTTTTGATTTGTTTTAGTTATCGAATTGGCATGTGAAGAATATGGTAAAGATAAAGTCCTCTCAATGATTAAAGCAACCGGAAATGGTACGGATTACAAATATTTAAAAGACTCAGAGAAACTTCCTATTATTCAACAACCTATAGGTTAGTTTAAATTGCTATTATTTGAATTGTATAATATTATTAAACCTTTAGATGATGATTATGATGATGACGATGAAGATGGTTTACAAGCCACATCCTCCTTTAATCAACTAAAAGTGTTAATGAGAAGAGGATACATTAAAACCAAAAGAGATACGGTAAAATTATTATTATTTAAAAATATAATGACAATAATTTGTTAATGTAACTTTCAGACTCTGACTTACATGCGTCTTATTGTAAACGCCTTGGTAGGTTTGATGTTAGGATCTGTTTACTGGCAGGCAGGACAAGATGGTTCAAAAGTATTGGACAATTACAATCTTCTTTTCTCTATTCTTATGCATCACATGATGTCCACCATGATGCTGACCATTCTAACTTGTAAGTTCAACAAATTACAACTTAAAAACAGTCTGTTAAAGTTAAATAATTGCAGTCCCCAGTGAAATGTCCATATTGGTAAAGGAGCACTTCAACAGATGGTACTCGTTAAAAATGTACTACACGTCGGTAACTCTCGTGGACATTCCAATTTCGGTAAGTGTTTAAAATTTGTTGAAAGATCATGTTGTTTAAGCAACGTTTCTAGGTGCTCTCATGTGCTATATTCACAATCATCGTCTACTACATGACAGGCCAACCAATGGAGTATGAAAGACTGGCCATGTTCTTCATAGCCACGTTGCTGGTGGTCTTCGTTGCACAGAGTTTCGGACTTGTCATCGGTGCATTTTTCGACGTTGTGGTAAGTCTGCACTTACAACAAACACTCTGGAACTTCTACATATTTAATTGCAATTTTAGAACGGCACCTTTTTGGGACCGACACTTTCGGTGCCAGTGATGATGTTTGCCGGATTTGGAGTTTCAATCAGAGATCTTCCGCCCTACCTCCATTGGGGAAGTTACGTCTCCTATCTCCGTTATGGTTTGGAAGGAGTGGTGGCCGCAGTTTACGGCTTAAATCGAGGCATTATTGAATGCCCCGATGATAAATACTGCCATTACAAATATCCTAAAAAGTTTTTGGAGGACGTAGCAGTCAGGGCTGATCAATTCGACAACGATGTTTTGGCTCTACTGTTGACTTTGTTTTTCCTGAGAATAGGAGCATACGTAGTATTAAGATGTAAACTTTTGGCTTTGCGTTAAGCGGTTGTATTGGTATGTTTGAGTGAATGAGATGCTAAGTCAGTAGAGTTTCGTACTACCCATAAAATTATGAGGAGTGTATATTTAGTTTTATACTTACTCGCCAATGTGACTATTTATGTAAGGCTGTGTGTTCGTACTGTATTCTATTTATTTTTAATTTTATTATGTTATTTCTAATTTATGTGTATGACTTTATAATTAAAATGTTGTTGTATTCGACTGATGTAAATAAAATAACTAGTTATAATATTGTTTTTATTTATATTTAGTAATAAGATAAATAAATATTAATTCTACAAAAATTTTTGATGTTTAAATTAAAAAGGCTTATAAATTATTTAACCAACTAGCTGTATTGAAATTAAAATAAATGAGTATTGCTTTATATACAAATTTTTAAAATTAGTTATACCACATTACTATGATTATTAAAATAAAAAGGATTTTTCGATGGAGAGAATTAAAAAAGTTCTTAGAGTAATAATTCTAAAATTCAATAAATATTATTTTCAAAAACTTTAAATAATTATTTTCTAAATTTTAAATTTTACTCACAAAAATGAATTACAGAAACTTTTAATGAATAAATTTACAACAATAAGTAACATAGTAATAAAGATCTTGTTTAAGATGTTTCCCCGTTTGAAGTAAACATTTTATTTTTTTCATATAACAGAATATTTTTTTTAATTTTTACATATTGCATAAAAATAATTATTCTCCCCGGTGGGAAATCGGGAAGAATTAAGAAACTTTTTAGATTATTAATTAAAATATTCTAAAAACACTATTTAAAAATAATATAATTATTTTCTAAACTTTAATTATAATTACCAAAGAGGAAAATATAAAATATAACTATATATCTTAGATAATAAAGGTAGTTTCTTGTCTACTTGTTTAAAGTAAAAAAATAATTTTCTCTTTTCTTTTTTTTATTTTAAAATCTATTTTCCAACAAAGTAAATAAACGTTTTTGTTAAATGAAGATTATTTTTGGATTTTGATGAACTTACTTGTTTATATATAATAAAAAATTTTAAAACGTTCACATTTTTACTAAAAGAATTAACCTCCCCGGCGGGGAATCGAACCCCGGTCTCCCGCGTGACAGGCGGGGATACTGACCACTATACTACCGAGGACTTATTTAAAAGTATTTTTTTAGTCCTGCACTCGCCCGTGGTGGCGCTAATTTATCTCCACTCCAGTTATTTGTCAAAAAGTTAAATGTTTATACTTATGAATAATTTAATCAACTGGCTATATAAAAATAAATAAAATTTATAATATAATTTTTTAAAATGTTCACATTTTTACAAAAAGAATTATCCTCCCCGGCGGGGAATCGAACCCCGGTCTCCTGCGTGACAGTCGGGGATTAAACTAAACTAAACTAACTAAACTAAAATATACTTTATTCGTCTTTTGATAAAATACATATCATTGTTTCGTACAACTCGAGTCTCCAGTGGGCACTATGTGTCGTAGGCTCCGTTCTTGGGGAGGTGGGTTACCGAATGGAGTCCGGGGTTGTCCACCATCTGGGAGAGTGGCTTGGCCAATTGCCGGTGTAGTGGCATCTCTGAGCGTCAACAACGATTTTGAAGGTAGAATAGGTCCAAGACCCCCCTCACATGGTCGTAGCATTTCTGGGGGCACTTTGTCTCCAATATGAATTAGATAATGGGATTTGTAAACAAAATTAGCAGAAACTGTTGCTGGATGGCCCGTTCTGTAATTTAGTGTGTTCAGGAAAAACTTAGGCAAAAAACCCGTTGAAGTGTTTTGAGGGAGATTTCGTGTTGTTGGGATAGTGTTTTGTGATTTAGTGGGTGTTTTTACGTTTTAAGTAAAAAGTTTTGAGTGCGCGGCAGACATTATGGTGGGAGTTTATGGAAAATTGGGAGTTTGTAGTAAAGGGGTTTGTGTTTGTGATTAGGGTCAATGTTGTGGTTTCTGACATCAGTTATGTGTTTTGTGAGTGTCGAATGGTGTATATGTTTTTCATGGAATTTATTAGCCTCTTGAATGATGTAATCCTGTATATATGGTATTCTAGTTGTGTCGTGTATGTGTCGGGTTCTGCTTCTTTGGGGTGCGCTGATTGCCATTCTCAGCATTTTGTTTTGCAGTCGTTGTAGTATGTTTATGGCAGTTATGGAGGCTCCACACCAGATGGGGCATGCGTATGTCATGATGAGTCGAAAGACTGTGGTGTATAAATTTATTTTGTTATCTCTACTCATGGGGCTGTTTGCAGAGATTAGAGGGTATAGTGGCTTGATTGCGCCAAATATCTTTGGTCTGATTTTGTCGATATGGGGTCTAAAGGTCACTCGATTGTCCAGATAGGTGCCTAAGTATTTCACGACTTTTTTGCATGGGATGATGGTTCTGTCTATAGTGGGTGGAGAGACTATCCTTGTGTTAGTATATATTTTTGAAAAGTTGATCATTTCTGTTTTTTCAGGATTTATTTTAATTTTCCATCTCTCAAAAAACGCAGTGAGCATGCCCAGATGGATTTTAATCTGTTGAGTGGCGACCTGTGAGCTGAAGGACGAGCTGTAGATGGCAGTGTCATCCGCGTATAATGCCAAGTTAGTGTGGGAAAACTTAGGGATGTCGGAGGTATAGAAGTTGCAGAGTTTTGGTGCGAACACCGTTCCCTGTGGGACTCCTGCCGAAATGTTTTGTGTTTCGGCAGTTTTAGCTGGCCCAGTTTATACACTAGTCCATCCATCTAACCAAAATATTTAACTAACTATATATAGTTATATAACTATAAATTGAATAAAAAGATTTGTTAATAACTATTAATATTTGTTCAGAAGTAACCTATTTTACTTAAGATATTCGATATTATAATATTTGAATTGTAAACCTTTAGAATATAATAAAAATATAATAATAATAATAAATTTTAAAATACAGAAAAAAATTAAGGTCTGAATTTAAAACTAAACTACTTAATAGTATGAAGTTTTTACTTTTATTTATTAAAAGTTTTGTAAAAGTAATATTTAATTATCATATTACTAAATAAAATGTGGAATATAGAAAATATAATTTTAAAATTTTTGAAAATAAACTAACGAGATACATTCAGATTACTTATCGTACTATGATAACTTCTTTTAAAATTTATTTATTTCAGTGTAGTTAGTTGATTAAATTATATGTAAACCTTAATTATTTAATTTTTTAATGAGCAATTGGCGTGGTGAATAAAAATAGCACCACCACGGGCCAGTGCAGTACTACAAAAATACTTTTAAATAAGTCCTCGGTAGTATAGTGGTCAGTATCCCCGCCTGTCACGCGATAGCGTTGACATCATTAACGACGACCTCTGTAAATTACCGATTTTTAAGTGCATAAAACCGTCGAATTCTACCAAATGAGATTCAACGTACATATAGAGAAATAGACTCAGTTAATTGTTACTTTAGTTTAGTGTGTGCCGTTAAAATTAGTTTTAGTTCTAATGATGTGAGAAACTTGACTCATCCCCTGTGAACACTCAGTGTTTTTGTTGGACTGCATAGTGCCGCCCAAAATAAAACGAACAATTGCCGGGCGCGGCAGAAGGAATGACGCAAACCTAGGTACAGGTGTAGCAAAACGATACTACTCAAAAAATAAAACAAAATCCGTAAGTACACCCCTTAGTAAGGAAGACAATTGTACTGAAAGCGTAACACCAGACGACCCCCAACTTTCGTCCACCAATGTATCTTTATCATCCGCCACGTCCCCATGCAAAATGAATGATAGCTCAAACATAAACAAACAAACCCCAAAATTAAATATTTCCCAGTCTGACCTATATATGTCAGACTATGAGAGGGATCAAGTGGCAAAAAGAGAATACCTTATCAATGTGGTGAAAAGTAAAATTTTCCCTGAAGGGCCCCTACACAACCAACCAGAAAGCTTCCTCCTCCCAAGCCTGGGGAATAACTCCTCAGAGTCAGTATCTGTGACTACCGAGGCTGTTGACACATCTGTACAACCAAGTCTGGATTCCAACAGCAAACAAATGTCACCACCCACACCCCAGTGCCTAATGCAGGTTGAGGCTCTGGTACACCGCCCTGCAACCAGGTCGAGTCCCAGCCCCGATAACAACACACACAACAATTACGGATCACTAGAAACTAGGGAATCCCGCATCAACAATGTAAACAATAACAAAATACAAGTAATAAATGACAACACAACAATTCCACCAAAGCAAAAATCAAAATACGATGGGGAACAAAAAAGTAAAACACCTGTTACTATGGACTACGATACAATTGAAACAGTAGAAACCACCCAAACAAAGCCACTAGAACCGTCGCAAACTGAAATTAGAGAAAACACCATCAATGATAAATTCCTCAAACCGAGAAAAACAACGTCATTAAAAACGATTATGACAAAGCGCATCGCCATAGAAGAGAAACTGATGCTGAATAATCGTTTTGAGAAACTAGAATCACTGAACAAACCCGAAATTGAAACGGGAGTACTACTCAACAAAAGAAAAAGACTGTCTCCACTTTTGCACGACATAACCAAAAAACACAAAAATAGAAACTCCGATTATACTGACACAGAAGACAGTGCAACTGAGAACAACCCGCAAACCCACAAAACTAAGACAAACACAAGAAAATCATCTAAGAAGTCCACCCCGCCGCCAATAGTTCTTGATGGGAAACCCTCAAAACACGAAGCACTACAAACACAACTGAATGACTTTATTAAGAAGGGATATAATATCAAATATACCAAAAACAATACCCACATATACATCAACGACTACCTCGAATACAAATTATACTTACACGAAATACAAAAAGAGAAAGTCGCATTCCACACTTACACCCATACCAACGAAAAAACACACGCGTTCGTAGTAAGGGGGCTGGATGGTGAGCCAGACACAGACACCATAGTAAATGACATAAAAACAAACCACGACATCATAGTACACCAGGTATATCGTCTCAGGTCCACGAAAAGACCACTTTTCATGGTCGTCACAGATTCTACAGTTACCTGCGATTGGCTGAACACAACTTGCAGATATATCCTTCACACCAGAGTTTTCTGGGAGAGAAGGAAAAATGAAAAGCAAATTATACAGTGTCATCGATGCCAACTGTGGGGCCATGCCACTAGTAACTGCAATAGGGATCCTAAGTGTCTGAAGTGCGGCAACCAACATGAGACGAAGACCTGTGCCAAGCCGAGGGAAGAACCCCCCAAATGCGCTAACTGCCAGGAGGCACATACCGCAAACAGTGTCAAATGCCCTGTATATATATACAAACTACAACAATTAGAGGAGCGCCGTAAACACAACAAATTCAACCCAAAAGCTCAACGATTAACCGGCCCAAAAACATTAACTGACCTGCCCAGACGCGATAACAGGGGAACCAATGGAGTAATTAACCCAACCAACCTACAAGAATACCCACCCCTGGAACGGACAACAATCGAAGTAAACAACCCAAAACCGAAGCTATCAGCACCAGCTAGCAACATTTGGATACAGAGGGCCCAAAAAAGTATAGCTACCAGCTCCGCACACAACGCCCAACGAGCAACTGGGCACCAACAGGATGACACTGATGGCGCTGAGGACATGGGAGCTCTGTTCTCGGTGGCCAGGGACTTGCAGAACGCAGTTAACATGAAGGAGATGGTGCAAGCTCTCCGCGACCTAACCGCAAGAATGTCCAACGCTGGCACCAAGCAGGAAAGATTCCAGGCTTTCCTACAATTCTGCATCTTTGACGTAAACAACTATGACATCTAGGCTGAAGATCTGCACTTGGAACGCTAACAGTGTTAATAACAAAATACCATGTTTAATTAATTTTCTGCACACACACAAAATAGACATAATCTGCATAACAGAAACAAAACTGTCCAGCAGACATAATTTCAAAATTAAAAACTATCTAACTTACAGAGAAGACAGGCAATACAACCCGGGTCACACCCGCCACACACACGGAGGAGTTGCAATCCTTGTTAAAAACTCCATCCCACACTCCAAAATAGATAGTATACCTAGTCATATAGAGAATATATCAATCAAACTAGCCGACGGAACCGTAATAATGTGCGCATACAACCCTCCATCCAACAATTTTTCTACACCACAAATAGACCAACTCTGCAAAAAGTATAACAAAACCATAATCTTAGGGGACCTTAACTCTCGCCACACAGCCTGGAACTGCCACAGAAATAATACCAACGGAGCCACCCTGTACAATTATATACTCAACTCCGACGTTGACCTCCTTTTCCCTGAAGAAGCCACGCACTATCCCAATAACGGGGGCACTCCATCAACAATAGACCTAGTCATAAGCAATGGAGTACGCAGAGTGACTGAACCAACTGTACTCCATGAACTAGACTCCGACCATGCCCCAGTGCTAATTAATATCCAACAAAAAAGAACAAATGTCCTCCAACAAACCAAATTCTGTTTCCGAGAAACGAACTGGGACATGTACAGGCACGAGCTAAACACTCTGACGGTCCTAAGAGGTCACATCACGGATTTGGAATCACTAAAGAGAGAAGTGGATTCATTCACACTCAATCTAAAAATAGCCAGGAACAAAACTACTAAGGTAACAAAAACCAAACCACCAGCAGATGATCTTCCAGATGATATAACAGAAGCTATCAAAACAAAAAACTACCACAAAAAACGTTGACACAAATACAAACTCGACAATGACAAACAAATAATGAACCGGCTCAAAAACGAAATTACATATAAAATCGGGCAACACAGAAATAACGTGTGGCGGGACCTTCTGGGCAGGCTCCAAGCCACGGATTGCTCCTTATGGAGATACGTAAAGAAACTAAAAGGGGAACGTCCTATATACCCGACCATCCTCTACAACAACATCGAGCACATGTCCAACAAATCTAAAGCTACAGCCATCTCCACACACTTTGCAGAAATTCATAAAACTGATACGACAAACCTCACACCGGAACAAAACTACATACAGCAAATGGCTCAGAATATACACAAAGCTCAACCAGAGGTAATTCAAAACAATGAACTTGCTAAACTACTCACAAGGCCGAGTGAAGTGCAGCAAATTCTGCGAAAGCTGCCAAATAACAAAGCTCCAGGACCAGACGGTATCCAATACATCCTTTTAAAAAACATACCAAGGAAGACACTGGTCCATCTAACCTATATTATCAATGGTATTATTAGGCTGCAATACTTCCCAGAACAATGGAAACACGCTGTGGTTATCCCCGTACTAAAGCCCGGTAAACCGCCACATAACCCCAACTCATACAGGCCAATATCGCTACTAAGCTCTATTTCCAAGGTAGCCGAAAGAGTTATACTGCGACGCCTGGAAACAGCCGACTCACACCTACACATAACACCACACGAGCAGTTCGGATTCCGCCCCAAACATGGCACAGTCCTGCAGGTGGCGCGAATTGCTGAACACACTAAGAAGCACTGGAACTTCGGGAGAAACACAGTTGCACTCTTTTTAGATATGCAGAAAGCCTTCGATACCGTATGGTTGGATGGACTAGTGTATAAACTGGACCAGCTAAAACTGCCTAAATGTCTGGTCAAACTAATCGACTCGTATCTGCGAGGAAGGACCTTCCAGGTAAAAATCAGCGGGGAATTATCCGAAACACGAAACACTTCGGCAGGAGTACCACAGGGAACGGTGCTCGCACCAAAACTCTACAACTTCTATACCTCCGACATCCCTAAGTTTTCCCACACTAACTTGGCACTATACGCTGATGACACTGCCATCTACAGCTCGTCCTTTAGCTCACAGGTCGCCACCCAACAGATTAAAATCCATCTGGGCATGCTCACTGCGTTTTTTGAGAGATGGAAAATTAAAATAAATCCTGAAAAAACAGAATTGATCAACTTTACAAAAAAATACACTAACACAAGGATAGTATCTCCACCCACTATAGACGGAACCATCATTCCATGCAAAAAAGTCGTGAAATACTTAGGCACCTATCTGGACAATCGGCTGACCTTTAGACCTCATATAGACAAAATTAGACCAAAGATATTTGGTGCAATCAAGCCACTATATCCCCTAATCTCTGCAAACAGCCCCATGAGTAGAGATAACAAAATTAACTTATACACCACAATCCTCCGACCCATCATGACATACGCATGCCCCATCTGGTGTGGAGCCTCAATAACCGCCATTAACATACTACAACGACTGCAAAACAAAATACTGAGAATGGCAATCAGCGCACCCCAGAGAAGCAGAACCCGACACATACACGACACAACTGGAGTGCCATATGTACAGGATTACATCATCCAAGAGGCTAATAAATTCTACGAAAAACAAATACACCACTCGATACTCACAAAACACATGGCTGACGTCAGAATCCACAACATTGACCCTAATCACAGACACAAACCCCTCTACCATAAACTTCCAATTTTTCACAAACTCCCACCATAATGTCTGCCGCGCACTCAAAACTTTCCACTTAAAACGCAAAACGTAAAGACGCCCACTAAACCATAAAACATTATCCGAACAACGCGAAACCTCCCCCAAAAATGCTTCAACGGGTTTTTTGACTAAGTTTTTCCCGAGCGCACTAAATTGCAAAGCTGGCCATCCAGCAACAGTTTCCGCTAATTTCATCTACAGGTTCCATTATCTAAATCATATTGAGACAAAATGCCCCCAGAAATGCAACGACCATGTGAGGGGGGTCTTGGACCCATTTTGCTTTCAACATCGTTGCTGACGCTCGGAGATGCCACGACACCGGCAATTGGCCGTGCCAATCTCCAAGAAGGTGGACAACCCCGGACTCCATTCGGTAACCCACCCCCACAAGAACGGAGCCTACTATATATAGTGCCCACAGGAGTCTCGAGCTGTACGAGCCAATGATGTGTATTTTAACAAAAAGACAAATAAAATATATATTTTAGTTTAGTTTAGTTTAGTTTATCCCCGCCTGTCACGCGGGAGACCGGGGTTCGATTCCCCGCCGGGGAGGATAATTCTTTTTGTAAAAATGTGAACATTTTAAAAAATTATATTATAAATTTTGGTAAAGTTGCAGAATCGGTCACTCTAAGGAACATTATCTAGCGCATGCGTCGTGAGGCGCTGATTTCGCGCTTCTTGAATATTTTGAAGTGCAGTGTTGTCGGTTTGCAACGGTCAAAATATTCGAATCATTTTTTATAGTTGAATTATTGTTGTGTTGTTGTGTATGTATTATACTTTTTATTTTTTTGGTAAGTATAGTATTTCTTCTATTTTGATGATTATTGCTCGTTATTAAAATATTATACTTTACAGATTATATTCTCATGGCGTTTTTAAAAACAATATATTATTCCTATTCTTCTGCTAATTACTTTCTTAATTTATTTGTATGCTCATTTAATATATTTTACTTTATAGATCTTTCTCATTTTTAAAATATTTTACTTTTATTCCTTTAGTAAGATTATTTTTAATTTGTTAGCAGTCATATTTTAAGTTATCTTACTTTATAGATTATTTGTGTGCTGCATTTATTATTTTTTTTGTACAATCTTAATTTATTGATACGGGTCGTTAATTAATTAATATATTTTACTATATAGATAATTGTATTGTATTTAATTAAAAATGTTTTTAATTTTTATTATTTTTTAATTTATTCCAATTTATTAATCAATTTATACTATATTTGCATTGAACATTTTGAATTTTTTTCGAGTTACATAGACCATGACTGTTCCTCGGAAGATCTGTTTCCATCGTACCTCCACGAATTCATATGGAGAAATAAATTTAAAAATCATAATATGTTTATGAGCATTTTAAATTGTATCAGGAAGCAATATCCAGTGGAATAGATTTTTTTGTTTTAATTGATTTTGTTTTTTATTATAAAATACATAAATATATCTTTTTTGTTAATTTTATATTAATGTTGTAAATTTACCTAATTATTTAATAAAGAACTTTTAATTAGATAGTTAAACTACCAAAGAAATATAGAGTAAATAAAAAATGAATATACTAATTAATAAAGTGATTTGCCGAATTTTATCTCTTTTCGAATTCAACCACATAAATAATATAAGTCATACATGAAAAACATAATAAATTACATATATATTTTTCTAAAAATCATTTCTCTACATATTTCGTTAAAAATGAAATCTGGCAACTATGCTGTCTAAAATCTCCGAAACAGACGATTTCAAATCCAGTTGACGCATGCGCTACAAATATTCCTTAGAGTGACCGATTCTGCAACTTTACCTAAATTTTATTTATTTTTATATAGCCAGTTGATTAAATTATTTATAAGTCTAAACTATTTAACTCTTTGACAAACAACTGGAGTGAAGATAAATTAGCGCCACCACGGACGAATGCAGTACTACAAAAATACTTTTAAATAAATCCTCGGTAGTATAGTGGTCAGTATCCCCGCCTGTCACGCGGGAGACCGGGGTTCGATTCCCCGCCGGGGAGGATAATTCTTTTTATAAAAATGTGAATATTTAAAAATTTTCATTATAAATTTTATTTATATTTATATAGCCAGTTGACTAAATTATTTATGTCTACTAAACTAAACTAAAATTAAAATATACTTTATTCGTCTTTTGATAAAATACATATCATTGTTTCGTACAACTCGAGTCTCCAGTGGGCACTATGTATCGTAGGCTCCGTTCTTGGGGAGGTGGGTTACCGAATGGAGTCCGGGGTTGTCCACCATCTGGGAGAGTGGCTTGGCCAATTGCCGGTGTAGTGGCATCTCTGAGCGTCAACAACGATTTTGAAGGTAGAATAGGTCCAAGACCCCCCTCACATGGTCGTAGCATTTCTGGGGGCACTTTGTCTCCAATATGAATTAGATAATGGGATTTGTAAACAAAATTAGCAGAAACTGTTGCTGGATGGCCCGTTCTGTAATTTAGTGTGTTCAGGAAAAACTTAGGCAAAAAACCCGTTGAAGTGTTTTGAGGGACATTTCGTGTTGTTGGGATAGTGTTTTGTGATTTAGTGGGTGTTTTTACGTTTTAAGTAAAAAGTTTTGAGTGCGCGGCAGACATTATGGTGGGAGTTTATGGAAAATTGGGAGTTTGTAGTAAAGGGGTTTGTGTTTGTGATTAGGGTCAATGTTGTGGTTTCTGACATCAGTTATGTGTTTTGTGAGTGTCGAATGGTGTATATGTTTTTCATAGAATTTATTAGCCTCTTGAATGATGTAATCCTGTATATATGGTATTCTAGTTGTGTCGTGTATGTGTCGGGTTCTGCTTCTGAGTCGAAAGACTGTGGTGTATAAATTTATTTTGTTATCTCTACTCATGGGGCTGTTTGCAGAGATTAGAGGGTATAGTGGCTTGATTGCGCCAAATATCTTTGGTCTGATTTTGTCGATATGGGGTCTAAAGGTCACTCGATTGTCCAGATAGGTGCCTAAGTATTTCACGACTTTTTTGCATGGGATGATGGTTCCGTCTATAGTGGGTGGAAAGACTATCCTTGTGTTAGTATATATTTTTGAAAAGTTGATCATTTCTGTTTTTTCAGGATTTATTTTAATTTTCCATCTCTCAAAAAACGCAGTGAGCATGCCCAGATGGATTTTAATCTGTTGAGTGGCGACCTGTGAGCTGAAGGACGAGCTGTAGATGGCAGTGTCATCCGCGTATAATGCCAAGTTAGTGTGGGAAAACTTAGGGATGTCGGAGGTATAGAAGTTGCAGAGTTTTGGTGCGAACACCGTTCCCTGTGGGACTCCTGCCGAAATGTTTTGTGTTTCGGCAGTTTTAGCTGGCCCAGTTTATACACTAGTCCATCCATCTAACCAAAATATTTAACTAACTATATATAGTTATATAACTATAAATTGAATAAAAAGATTTGTTAATAACTATTAATATTTGTTCAGAAGTAACCTATTTTACTTAAGATATTCGATATTATAATATTTGAATTGTAAACCTTTAGAATATAATAAAAATATAATAATAATAATAAATTTTAAAATACAGAAAAAAATTAAGGTCTGAATTTAAAACTAAACTACTTAATAGTATGAAGTTTTTACTTTTATTTATTAAAAGTTTTGTAAAAGTAATATTTAATTATCATATTACTAAATAAAATGTGGAATATAGAAAATATAATTTTAAAATTTTTGAAAATAAACTAACGAGATACATTCAGATTACTTATCGTACTATGATAACTTCTTTTAAAATTTATTTATTTCAGTGTAGTTAGTTGATTAAATTATATGTAAACCTTAATTATTTAATTTTTTAATGAGCAATTGGCGTGGTGAATAAAAATAGCACCACCACGGGCCAGTGCAGTACTACAAAAATACTTTTAAATAAGTCCTCGGTAGTATAGTGGTCAGTATCCCCGCCTGTCACGCGGGAGACCGGGGTTCGATTCCCCGCCGGGGAGGATAATTCTTTTTGTAAAAATGTGAACATTTTAAAAAATTATATTATAAATTTTATTTATTTTTATATAGCCAGTTGATTAAATTATTCATAAGTCTAAACATTTAACTTTTTGACAAATAACTGGAGTGGAGATAAATTAGCGCCACCACGGGCGAGTGCAGTACTAAAAAAATACTTTTAAATAAGTCCTCGGTAGTATAGTGGTCAGTATCCCCGCCTGTCACGCGGGAGACCGGGGTTCGATTCCCCGCCGGGGAGGATAATTCTTTTTATAAAATTGTGAACATCTTAAAAATTTTTATTATAAATTTTATTTTTTTTATATAACCAGTTGAGTAATTTATCTATAAGTCTGAACTATTTAACTTTTTGACAAACAACTGGAATGGAGATAAATTAGCGCCACCACGGACGAGTGCAATACTACAAAAATACTTTTAAATAAGTCCTCGGTAGTATAGTGGTCAGTATCCCCGCCTGTCACGCGGGAGACCGGGGTTCGATTCCCCGCCGGGGAGGATAATTCTTTTTGTAAAAATGTGAACATTTTAAAAAATTATATTATAAATTTTATTTATTTTTATATAGCCAGTTGATTAAATTATTTATAAGTCTAAACTATTTAACTCTTTGACAAACAACTGGAGTGAAGATAAATTAGCGCCACCACGGACGAATGCAGTACTACAAGAATACTTTTAAATAAATCCTCGGTAGTATAGTGGTCAGTATCCCCGCCTGTCACGCGGGAGACCGGGGTTCGATTCCCCGCCGGGGAGGATAATTCTTTTTATAAAAATGTGAATATTTAAAAATTTTCATTATAAATTTTATTTATATTTATATAGCCAGTTGACTAAATTATTTATGTCTACTAAACTAAACTAAAATTAAAATATACTTTATTCGTCTTTTGATAAAATACATATCATTGTTTCGTACAACTCGAGTCTCCAGTGGGCACTATGTATCGTAGGCTCCGTTCTTGGGGAGGTGGGTTACCGAATGGAGTCCGGGGTTGTCCATCATCTGGGAGAGTGGCTTGGCCAATTGCCGGTGTAGTGGCATCTCTGAGCGTCAACAACGATTTTGAAGGTAGAATAGGTCCAAGACCCCCCTCACATGGTCGTAGCATTTCTGGGGGCACTTTATCTCCAATATGAATTAGATAATGGGATTTGTAAACAAAATTAGCAGAAGCTGTTGCTGCATGGCACGTTCTGTAATTTAGTGTGTTCGGGAAAAACTTAGGCAAAACACCCGTTGAAGTGTTTTGAGGGAGATTTCGTGTTGTTCGGATAGTGTTTTGTGATTTAGTGGGTGTTTTTACGTTTTGAGTGGCTCAAAGAATACGGGATACTGACCACTATACTACCGAGGATATGTTTAAAAGTATTTTTGTAGTATTGCGTCGCTCATGGTGGCGCTTTCACCATTCTAGGTGTAGTTTATTCTATCAAGTACAATACTTTAGGATTATAAATAATCATCGGGCTATATTAAAATAAAAAAAAAATCGTTTTATATATAATTTATTGCAATTACACTTGCGATTTAGGTTTTTATGGTACTAATTCCAATATCAATTAACATTATTTTCAAAAAATTTATATAATTATTTTCTAAACCTTGGTAATTTAAAAATAAAAATATATTTTGTAATTTTTAAATCTTTTGAATTGGTGGTTCAGCGCACCAGCGCACTTAACGTACAGCCGGCATTGCTACTGAGGTCTTTATTAAAAGTATTTTTATAGTATTGCGCTCGCCCGTCGTGGCACTATTTTTAACACCATGCCAGTTGTCTGTCAACAAATTAATTACAAATAATTTAAACAACTTCCTATATTAAAATAAATATATTTTGGTTTTTGTAGATATTATTAAAATTACGATTTCAATTTTAAAGGATGCTACCATACTGTTATGATTAAAGTGCTTATAGTACAAAATGTACTTATTGGAAAGCCTTTCCCACTGAATTGTGAGAGAGGTCATGCATGACAGAGACAGTAAAAGATTCCCACTACGAAGCAAATTTGCAGACTTTTTCTATCTCTGTCGTACATGATTGGTATAAATATCATTTTTAAAATTTTTAAATATTTATTTCCTATATTTTAAATTATAATTATAATTATAATTCGTAAATAAAAAATTTAATAATCTCAATTTTAATAAATATTAAACAATTTTTCTTCGTCTTGACTTAATTTATTTCATAAATCCTTTAAATTAAATCTTTTTTTCTAAATTTTTACTATTTTCTTTCAATAATTTAAAATTTATTTAAAAATAATACTTGTCTTGTTAATGTCTTAGGGGGACTTGGTTGTGTGTAATAAAATTTTTTGACATCTTTCTTTTTATAAAAAAAATTCTCCCCGGCGGGGAATCGAACCCCGGTCTCCCGCGTGACAGGCGGGGATACTGACCACTATACTACCGAGGATATTTTTGTATAATTCTTTTTGTACTTCACATCGCTAAGTTTATTTATTTTTATTTTCACGTTATGTTTTTATTTTATTAAAATAAAAATTAAAATAATATCTAAATCTTCTTACACGTAACATATGAATTTATTTTATTAAAAAGCATTATTCATTCAAGACAAATTTAATGAAAGATTAAAATGAGACGTTTCAATTTTACTTAATAAAAAATTGTAGTTAAATTGTATTAACATTAATATCATCTTATTAATTCCTTTTTTAACATAATATATTTTGGTCATTAAATTAACATAAAAATATTTGTTTAATAATTATAAATGAATTTTAGAAATTTGTTAACTGTTTTATGTTTACGCCATACTTTAGTGTAGGCAAACCATAATACACCATTTACAATTTGGTTCAGAATATGTATGTGAAATACTTTAATATCTATTTATTTATCTCTTATTTAGAAATAATATGGTTGCATTAAAAATTTTGTAATTTATTTCTACATTTTACTAGAGAACGTTTATTAAATACATTATAATACAATAAAATCAGGGCAAAGAATGTTATTAAAATATTTACATTGGTTAATAAATTTTTATTCCTAAAACGAATTCCAATTAATAATTCAAAGTTAATGATTTTAATAATTAATAATTTACAAATAAGATTATTAGTTAAAATATATATTTCAGAGATACTAAATTTAAAACCACGGATCCACCTGTGATATAAATCTGATTGAAACTAGTTCAGCTGTATGCAACTCGTTTTATTCTACCTGGACCCATCCCTGCGTACTGGCACAAAAGGGCGACTTATTAAACCTACCCTAACAAAATCGATACAGCAGTCATATGAAAACAAGGTTGTGTAACGTGTCCCATTTATTACAATTTTCTTAATTCGTTTACAACAACGTAAGTTAACGCAGATTTTTTTAATCAATTTATAAACTCGTACATTGCGTTGTATTTGGTCAAATCAGACAAGGTTTTTTGTCTGTCTTAACCTTAATAATAATGGGAGTTTCGTGAAAGAAGTGCGTGCGTGTATGGAATACTGTGTTTGATTATCGGATGTAACGTAATATGTCGTCGGTTTTATTTCGTATTAATTAATAGATGTAAAATTGAACTTTGCTTCCCCAATTACACCTACGCATACTAAATGATAACTGTCATCTCTGCTAGTTTTGTTATTTTATTTCTGTCACAAATAAATAATAAATTTAAATTAAGTCACACACAAATTAGTCAAATTATTCACTCATAATAAAGTTAGAATTTATTTATTTATAATTAAAATTTTTCATGGACATATTTTTAATTGAAAATAAAATACAATTATATATTTTAACATAAATATTTCACTATTTATTCTGAAACAAACAATTTTGTAACTATAACTATATTTTATGCCATTTTTTTAATTATATAAAATGACATAATGCTAATGAGAATTCCTATTTTATTATTTAAAAATGCAGTAAAATTAACAATTTTATGAATATTAAAATAATTTGCAACGATACAAATAAATGAATTAATTGTTTATATTTAAACTTGAATCTTCATGTTTGTTAATAATTTTACAAATTAAAAATCCTGATGACCTACTAATTTTATAATTTTTATTTTTCTGCCATACTATTTTGTAAATGTTAAAGATAATCAATCAAATATTTAACCACATAACCACAAAGTAAAATATCGTATTTATTTGACTACTTAACATAATAAATAAAAAAATTAATTTTTATTCAGTTTGGTTCCATTTTCAAGTAAATAATTTATATCCAATAAAATTATAAATGAATATATTTATTATAAAAATTATTATTATTTAAACAACTTAATTAAATATTATTTATATTATACTATTTATATTTGTTTATATTATTTATTTTATTTTCAATTCTTGATTTTAATTAATGTGTTAATAAATTAATAAGTAATTACTTACTTATTAATATTTAAACAAATCCTTAAATAAAAATTGTCTTTTCTTTACTAAAATGCTCATTAAATATTGTCAAGTCAAATATAAATAAACGAGGAGGTTTAATTATTAAATTCTCATTATCCTCTTATTATGCGAAGTCATAAGTCAAAATTGAAATAAAACGTAACATTAAAATAGATAATAAGTGTAATTACGTTTTGTAGTCTCCAATTCACAAACCAAATGAACGAGGATTAAAAAAACAATAAAATATCAATAAAAAATACTAATTAAAAATATAACTAGGTATTATATAAATTACAAAGAAGGTGACATATTTATAATTAATTTAAAAATAATTAAATTAAAAAATTCACAACTGTAACACGTGTGAAAACCGCATTAGACAATACTAAGGTTGTAAAATAATTTAGTGATCGTCGTAATTTTAGATACGTTTTCAATATAATTTGAATTGTTATTTTAAATTAATCTAAAAACATTTCTTTGTTTTTCTGTTCTGTTGACATAGTGCATTAATTTCCATTGAACTTTGCCATAATTGTCATTCAAAGTGGACAATTAACTTAAATTCTTGAAGATGACTTATAATTGTTATAAATAATGTTTTAAGAAAAATAGAAAATATATTTTTATAGTTTTTATGGCGGTATAAGTTATTTTCATAATTTCATTAACTGACATATGTAATAAGCAATCATTCATAATGTTGTTATCTTTAAATTTTACAATACAACATTATCGATTTATATACCTTCTTATCAAATTCGAGAAACATTCTAAATTTACCCAGCTGTTTCCATTTGGAATATTTAGAGGATAAAAAATATAAATAAATATGTAAAATATACATGTAAACCAAATTATGCTTACTGAAAAATTGATATATATATATATATATATATATATATATATTTATATATATATATATATATATATATATATATATATATATATAAATATAAATTATTATTGACATAAAAATTTTACTTAAATACTTTGTAAATATTTTAATAAAAAAATATTTTTACACACATTTTGTTGTTGTGTCAAATTGAGTATATAATAAGATATTGAGTAAAATAATAAGATAAAACTGATTAAATCTGTAGATTTTATTTTCAAAGCCTACTCTTTTCAATCAAGTTTTGAACTTTAAACTTGATTGAACTTTGTATCTAAAACATTCGTAGAACCAATTAATAATACTGAAATAATTTTCGATAATTATTTTCATATAGGTTATTTGATTTTTAATGGATGTATCCTTTTTATTTATTATTTAACACGATCGTTTAGGGACAATTGCAAATTACTGACTGTATTAAAAGAGTATAACAAGACATTTAACATTAATATTTAATATTTTTTCTAATATTATACTAATTATAGACACAAAGGGTTCACAGAAAAATTATTATTATAATTTTTATTAATTCACTTATAAAAAAAAATAATTAAAATATTTTGTATGGTATAACTTGTTAAAACAGATTGTTAAAAAGTAGAACTAAAATTAACATATAAAATTTAAATTTTATGAAAATCAACTATGACAAGGCGGTTTTAAAGATAAAAAAATAACTTAATTAGTTTAGGAATTGGCGAACGAGTACAAATCTTTAATTAAATAATATTAAAAATCACTGTGGACAATTTACTATTGAATGTTTCAAATATTACGAATGAATGAAGTATGTTTTATTAGTTTTTCTAAATTTTTGCACCAGTGTGAAACACAGTTTAAACAAAATTTACTTGAATTATCACATCATTAATTACATTACATTCATTAAGAAAGTAATTTAGGTTTTTTACTTGTAAACATTGATATTTTCAATTCAAATAATAAATATTTTAATTATTATTGAATAAAATATTTTTTGTTCATTTAAAGACAAGTAAAAATAATTAAATTACTTGCGCATGTATGTAATAAGATTATAATGAACAAATACACAATTTTAATTTATCAGCCAATTAAACAAACAGTTTTTTGTTTAATTGGAAATATGTTACATAAAATTAATTTAAAATAAAGTTTACATATTATTAAATCAAATTTCTAAATTTTTATATTAGTTTTGGTTATTTTGTTAAGGTTTTTAGCAACATGGATTATGATAATATATTGAAAAGTGACTTAAATATACAGTAGTGGCCATAATTATAGCAACTTTTCAAATATATTAAAAATTAAGATCTGTACCATTTGAATTGTCAGCAACTGGTCAGTCTAATTTTATTCTTTTTGTACACCTTTTACTTTTCTGTGTACAAAATTATAATATTTTACTTTGTGTTTTTTCAACCAACCTGGAAGAAATAGGACTTGCTGAAATTAGTTTAAGGATTGCGAAATGATGGTTAATGGATGGGGGTTTGTCTGACCCTGGTTTCTACGAAAAATGTGAAAGTCCTATTTTGACTTGCTTAGGATCACATTCACTGGACAACATAACAATGCGGACGAGTGGATTTTATTGACAGAAAAACTAACTTCCTATAGGTATAAAACAACACAAAAAGTTTGTTATATCCACAATGAAACATCGTGGTGATTCAATTATGTTGTGGGGTGGGTCCAATTCTTCTGGGGTAGTCCAATTAGACTGATTTATATATTACTTCTTATAGTGAAGAACGATGCTCTTAATAAATGTGTTTCTACATGAAAACTATCATAAAAACATTCAAAACTGTGACGAATTGGTTTAAAAGACAAAAGCGTCGATGTTTTGTGATACACATCCCAATTTCTAGATTTCAACCCCAACCAAAATAAGTAACACATTTTTAATTAAATTTTACATAAAAATTATACAAATTTATATGATCTCATACTAGAAATTGTAGAAGATTGAGGGAATATAGATTTCTTATATATTCGGAATAGATTTAATCATTAAAAATCCCTTTTAAAATTAAAGATGCTGTATTTTTGTCCAGCACAATTCAGCAAAATATATGTAATATTTTATAGAATGAGAATAGTAGTAGTTTTTATAATATTTTATTACGTTATGACTAAAATTTTTAACATTTTACATAAAAATTATACAAATTTATATGATCTCATACTAGAAATTGTAGAAGATTGAGGGAATATAGATTTCTTATATATTCGGAATAGATTTAATCATTAAAAATCCCTTTTAAAATTAAAGATGCTGTATTTTTGTCCAGCACAATTCAGCAAAATATATGTAATATTTTATAGAATGAGAATAGTAGTAGTTTTTATAATATTTTATTACGTTATGACTAAAATTTTTAACATTATAAATATGTATAATAATGATCAGTCGGTATATTACATAAAAAATGAGAAAACAAAATAAAAGTTTTATAAAAAACTTAAACCATTGTTTTTAATTTATATTTGTAATTTAAAGATTATAAAAATCTTGATATTATTTCACGTATATGAATAATAAAAATAAAGTTTCTTAAAAAAATAATAATAGCAGGAATTTATTAATATTTCAAATAAGTATTTTAATTTTACCACAGATAGCGTTAATTATTGAAAAGATTCTCTGAGAAAAAACTCATTTCAAATAAATTACCTAAATTGAATTATTTGGCCATTTTTTTAAATTAATCAAAAATAGAAATTCTATTAATTTGTGGGAAACACAAACCAAGTAATTGGTTCAATAATAACAATAACACATAATCAAACTGTCCAGTCAATTTTCAGCGTCCCATTGTCAATAGGATCGGAAAAGCGTTGAATGAACGTCGCATATAAAAAAGCCAAGCCGTCGGTCGGACGTCAGTTTCACTTCGACACTCGCGCGCAGCGAATACACACACAACTGCAACGCACCGCGTGAACGTCGCGACGCTTTGTCCGTCTCACCGCAAACCGAAATAGCCGCATTGTTTTCCGCGACAGCAATGAACTAGACGCATCACAATGACGTCGGAGGAGAAAGCCAGACATTCGAGCCCTTTGCGGTGCTGTCGCAGCGATTCGTCGATCAGCGATGGCATCGTCGCTGAGAATAAATATTCGGGGGTCGTGCCGAAGCCCTACACCTTCCCCAAGAGGCAGGCCGTCGATTTGGAGTTCGAGAACGTCACGTTCGACTCGTGGGGATGGTCGATGACACGCTTTCGCAAAGGTAAGTGGCATTTTTTTGCGCACAAAGAAACTTTCTTCTTTGTGTTATTATCTTGCGATTGTCCCGACCGATTTTTATTTTTATTTTGTTCATTAAAGATTTAATGAGTACAAAAATGGAGACAATTAAAACTTTATTTCTTAATTAATAAAACGGTGTGGATGCCACAAATTCTACAGATTAATATGGGTCAAGTATTACAGGTAAACACATGAAGTTAAATATTTACTTTTGATGAGATGGAAATGTTTGGGTTTTTACTTGATTGAAATTGAAAGTAACCCAGTTTAATTTGTGGCAGTTTTGCTCGTATTGGTATCTAAATTAAATTAAACATCAAAAAGCAAATATTAACGTAAAAAATATATTAAAAAATGATAAATATTTAAGTAATAAGTAAATACAATAATATCTTACTTAAAATTCTTATCCTTGGTTATACAATTGGTTTTATCAAATAATTATGGGCTTATTTTTTTAATCTTGAACACAAATATGTTATATTATTTTTCACAAATATTGTAAAGTTTCTTCTAAGATTTCTTTTTTCATATATCATTGATTTTCAGTATATGATTTTACTTAGGTTATTTAGAAGTATAATATATTTTTTTTGGGGTTTATTTATTTTAAAAATTGGGTTAATATAAAAAATACAATTATCATCAAAATGCAAGTTATCAGTAAATAAATATAATAATATCTCACATAACTTTTTATCCTTTTATTAAAAAAATTAGAACTACATAATATAAACATTTTTATATATAACATTTTAACAATTTATATTTATTAATTTAAACAATAGCAATAACAAGTTATTTGTAAGTATTCAACTTTATTCTAAGTAAAGTAATTATTAAATATAATATTCTTAAATTTTAAATTTCTTTTTTTTATTTAATAATTTCTAAACAATAAATGATTATTTAAGAATAGTAGTATTAATTTTTTATCTTTAATCTAAAAGTGGGTAAGGTTAGTACAAAAAATACCATTAAAAATCAAAATGCAAGTGATATCACAGATAAAATTATATTTAACAATTCAGTAATTAAGTAAATACCACTTAATTTTTTATCCTTACGTATGCAATTTATATCAATAAATATTTATGGTTTATTTTTTAGTTGAAAAAATATATATTTTCTAAAAATATTGTAAAATTTCATATAAAATTTTTCTTTTCACTGAAATTTAAAATTTATTTATTAACTGATTATTTAGAAGTCTAAAAAATTATTAATTTTTTTGATTAACTTAATTATAAAATTGCATGTGTTAATGTAATGTAAAATACAAATATTATGTCAGACAAAAATATATTTAACACTTAATTAATATGTAAATATTATTATTTTTTTATCCTTACTTTTATTCTTGCTTATACAACTGATTTTATCAATTGTTTGTATAGTAAAATTTCTTATAAACTTTCTATTTTAATAATGTATCAATTTTTAATATATAATATTCTAAAATTTTAAATTATTCTTTTTATTTAATAATTTCTTAACATTAACGGATTGTTCAGAAGTATATTCATTTTTTTCGTTATCTTGGTTCAAAAAGTGAGTAAGGTTAGTATAAAAAATATCATTAAAATCATCATCAAAATGCAAAGTTATCACAGATAAAAATATATTTGAGTAAATATTAATAATCACCCACTTAATTTTTTATCCTTACGTATGCAATTCATATTATAAAATATTTATGGTTTATTTTTTATTTAAAAAACAAATTTATAAAATTATTATTTAGAAATATTGTAATATTTCTTATATTTTTTAGATAAACGTATCACTGATTTTAATAAGATGTTTAAAATTTTAAATTTTATTAATTAACAATTCAATTTTTTGGATGACTTATTTAAAAATGAATATGTTAGTATCAAAATTTTAGATGAACGTCAAAATTCAATTATTATGGTTGACAAAAATATATTTGGCCCTTGATAAATAAGTATTAATCTCTTACTAAAATTTTACTTATTTCTTTCCTTGGTTATACAACTGAATTTTATCAAATATTAATGGGCAAAAATTTTAAATAAAAATATTATTACAAAAATATATATTATAAAGAATTTTATAAAATTTCTTTTTAATATGTATATCATTAATAGTGTTTTTTCAGCTCATTTTTTTATTTAATAATTTCTTAATATTAATGAATTATTTAGAAATATAATAATGTTCTCAATTTTTTAGTTATCTTCGTGGGTAAGGTTAGTATAAAAAAAATTCCACTCAATATCAAAATGCAAGTGTTATCTGAGATAAAATTATATTTAACAACTGAGTAATTAAGTAAATAATCAATCTTCCACTTAATTTTTATCCTTACGAATGCAACTCATATCATTAAATATTTAAGGTTCTTTTTTTAATTGAAAAAGCAATATATAAAATTATTTTTTAAAAATATTATAAAATTTCATATAAAATTTCTTTTTTAATTGAGTATTTGAGTAAATAAAATAATTATTCACTTAAATTTTTATCCTTACTTATGCTTAATTATTGTAATTATATTTTAAATAAATATATCATTCATTGTTGTTTGTAATATACCACATTTTAAAATTTTAAATTTATAAATAACTGGTCATTTTAAATTACAAAGTAAATTTATTTTTTAATCCGAATATCATTTGAGTCAACATTAATTTTATGTTTCTGTTAATTCAATTTTACATTGTAATCATACACTCCTAGATCTTATAAATAAAGTAATTTTAAAATAATGCACATTTTTAAAAATATTTATTTTACTCAAAATTAATGTAATACTAATAAAATAATTACGTGATTACCAATTAAATAATTTAAAAAAAATGAATTCACATGTAACAGTTTAAATTAAATTCTATTTTATTAAATAATTGATCAATTAATGATTAAATTATTATCATTAATAAAAGTGACTTTTACGTTATTTATATACTTATATTCTAATTATTTTTTTAATAAAATGTATTTTTAGCTTATAATAACATTTTAATAACAATTAAATTATAACATAAAATTGTTTAGTTCCATGTTTCCAAATTATGTAGCATTTAAGATGACAATAAAATTATGGGATAATTAAATACGAACACATATAAATTATAAAATTGTACATGTTTTTAATGGAGAAGAACATAATAATTAAAAAACTAATTTAAGATACGAAGCATATAAACAAAACAGCATTTCCAACAAACATAACATAGTTCCCTGTTCATTTTCAATTTTAAATTCACTTGAATTCTGAAAAACTGACTTTAATTTGCCACAATTATCTCAAATTGAAATCTTAACCATGGCAAATATTAACTTTCACATCCATCCATCCGTCCAAATCAGGATGGTGACGTTAATCCGAATTGAAACTGGAATGATTTCTAATGCACCAAAACTTGCAAAATAACGCGTGTCATCGCGTCGAAACGGCGGAAAAGTCGGAACATTGACCCAGAAAATTTTCTGCACTGTTTTTATTTATATGATACGGCCGTGAAGCACAACTAAAAATAAGTGAGGATCAATTCCGTTTCCACACAATAAATCACACGCTGTTTGTCTCAGCGATTATCACGTCTGTCTTTGCTTAATTTAATTGAACGACAATTACTATTGTTTAGTATTGTTTATAGTCCGTATGGTTTTGGTGATATAATTAAAATTTAAAAATTTCCGTTTAAATATTGAGCAATGTCATTGGTTTTAAATAAACTAACTTTTAATTGATACATTGCAGAAATTTTTATTATTGCTTCAATTTGTTTTTGAAAGAAATTGTACATATATTGATAAAATATATTTATATATTTTATTTCTTAAATTATATTTATCCATATTTATTGATTTATATTTTTTTCTGTAATAATTTAAATTTTAAATATAATTATTTAAAATTTCCAACAATTGTTTTGCACTTATTTGTAATAAAAAGTAATTAATTTTTAAAGTAGAATGAATAATTAATAAATTAAATATAATCTACACACTAATATTGATTAATTGTATAAATATTTTATTTCTTAAATACAAATACTTATTCCATTTTCTTTTTAAAAATTTTTATAATTAATTAAAATTAATCTATTAATTTTTTAAACCATGATATTACACACATTTTTAATTTAGGATTATATAGTTTGTTTAAAAATATTCCTTTTTTTAAAAATTTTTATAATTAATTAAAATTAATCTATTAATTTTTTAAACCATGATATTACATACATATTTTATCTTTTAAAGTACAAGGTTTTTTTACAGATATAATCAAAACTTATAAATAATTTTTTATTTAATCTATATCTTAATGCACTGTGTCCTTGATAAAAAATACTGCATTTTGAAAATAGTCACGATAATAAAAAATGAATAAACATTTTCATCATAAAATGGGAAAGTAAAATATACACAATTCTTTAAATAATGATTAAATGTGTTCATGTATTTTATTGCTTAAATACAAATACATAATTTATAATTAATTTTTTTATTTATTATGTTATTTATTATAAATATATAATTTTATTTCTTTTTACAATAAATAATAAATGTAAATTATACACAATTATTTATATCATGAAAAAATATTTTTAAATAAAACGACACTTTTTCTGCATATTGAAACATAATTTACTAATAAATTTCTGTTTAAAAATACTAATTCTTTATTATTCCTTTTCATGAACAATATTCTATTCTGAAAATAGATCTGACAATGAAAATATATATTTTTTTATAATTATAATTTCATATAAAATATCTAATTAATTATACAAGATTGTTTAAACCATAACAAAATATTTTTAAATATTAAATAAAATATATAAATGTAAAAATATGTTTTTTATAGAGATTTAAATGCAATATATGAATAAATTTTCGAAAATCCTTTTTTCACTGAGCCTATATACAATATTAAAAATGTTTCATTTCGGAAAATGCGTAATAGTGAAGAAAAAACTAAATTTTATAAAATTTTAATTTTTTATAACAAAATATGAATGTAATATTTTATAAAATAATTTCATTTTTTTATAATAAATTATACTCATTTGCTTAAACATTATTTACGAGTAATTTTTTTGTTTAAAAATATTTCATTTTGAAAATAAACTTGACAATGAAAAAATCTGAATATAAATATTAATTTATTTATAATTAATTATGTTAATAAATGACACGCACTTTTTTAATATTTGATAAATTGGATAATTTATGGTTTAAGTACAAGTACATATATTTTTTGCAGATATGATTATTTTTTTATCTAATTTATAATCTTAATGCACTGATCATGACCTTGATATAAAAATATTGCATTTTAAAAATAGACAAGATAATAAAAAAATTGAAAAAATATTTTTATAATAAAACAGAAAAGTAAAGTATACACAATTTTTTAAATCAGGATGAAATGTGTGTTTTTTTTTAATACAAATAAATAATTTATTTTTTTTTATTTAAAAATACAATTTTTTATCTGACCTTGTTAATGATATAAGACATACTCTATTATGAAATGACAAATTTTTATAAATATTCTTATTATAACATATAATTAATGTAAATTATACACAATTGTTTAAAAATATTACTTTTTAACTGATCCTGTTCATGATATGAACAATATCTGTTTTGAAAAAAGAATAAATAAAAAATAATAAAAACACATTTTTTTATTATAATAATATATTGTAATAAATTATAAAAAATTTCTAATAAAATATATAAATATTAAAATATGTTTTTTTTTTGGAGATTTAAATGCAATATGAATGAGTAAATAAATATTTTAAAAGCCGAACTTGTACACAATATTAAAAATATTTCTGTTTGAAAAATTATAATGAAAAAAAAAAACAAATTTTTATATATTTTTAATTGTTCATAACAAGAGATAAATGTAAAATATGCACAATTATTGCAACCATGACAGAGAATTTAAGTATTTTATTTTGTTTTGTTTAAAAATACTATTTTTTTCTTACTGTGATCATAATAAAAAAATATACTCTATTTTGAAGTAGACGTGTTAATGAGATACATTTTTATATAATTTTACTTTTTTAAAATAAATTATAACTAATAAATAATAAATGATAAAATGTGTTCAATATTTAATTTTTTAATTACAATTACATATTTTTATGCATATTCAAACATAATTTAACTATTTTTTTGTTTAAAAAAATTTTAGTTTGAAAATAAACTTGACAATGAAAAATTCTGACTATAATATTGATTTTTAAAACCATGATTTCTTTTAAATATTTTATCTCCTAAATACATGCACTTACTTGTACAAGTATTTTTTATTTAATCTATAATCGTAGTGCGTTGATCGTGACCTTCATATAAAAATATTGCATTTTTAAAATAATCAAGATTCTATAAAAAATTGAATAAATGTTTTTATAATAAAACAGGAAAGAAAAATATACACAATTCTTTAAATCAGAATAAAATGTATTTATATATTTTATTGTTGTTTAAATACAAATATATAATTATTAATATTTTTTTTATTTAAAAATACAATTCTTTTTCTAACCTTGTTCATGATAAAAAACATCCTCCATTATTATTTTCGTTTTTTATAATAAATAATATATATAAATTATGCACAATTGTTTAAACTATAATAAAATGCTTTTAAGTAAATAAATAAAAGTACAATTTTCTCTGTTTATTGAAACATAATTTACTAATACATTATTTGTTTAAAAATACCAATTTTTTATTGATTACATTCCACAATATTCCAATGTAATTATAAAAAGACAATTTAAGTATTAAATAAAATATTAAATAATATTACATAAATATAAATTTATGTAAATAAATTAATGAACATTTTTTCAAAACTTTTTATTAAGCATATATACAAAATTAAAAATATTTCATACTGAAAAGAAATCCATTTTCATAAAATTTTAATTTTTTATAACAAAATATCAGGAAAAAATATATTAAATTATTGAAAACGTAATTGATGCTAATTATGATGTACATTTATACTGTACTTAAACCTAATAATTCACTGGAATATATCAAAAGTGACAGTATAAATATTATAATTAACTATAAAATAATGATTATTAAAGAAGTTGATTTGGCATCCCAAACATAAACAATTTTATCATCTTAATGTTTGAAATATTTATAGACATGCTGCTAACTAATTATGCACTGGGTACTTTTATAAACAATTTCCTGTGTCATAAAATTATTAATGGTATTTGTAAGTCGATTTAATAATTGAAAATGATTTCTATTGAAAATAAAAGTCAATTTATCATCTCAAGTTTTTTGTTCATAATTGAACAGTTATAAATAAATTTTCCGCACAAAATAAACCTTGTACTTTCCCAAGCAACCTCCAAAAAGACCCTTGGTTGCACCAAACCGACCCAAAAGCAGTACAACTAGTCCCATTAACTCGTTCCACATTTGCGATTCATGTGAATCGACGACGTTAACAATGCGATATAAATAGAAAAACAGCACTTGTCGGGACGTTTAACAATTTTAACGCAACGACTGTCTGTAACTTTTATTTGCACGCACTTTCGATCGGACTCCAATCGATTGGCAACCTTCGTACGAAACGAAAATAACAGTGACACTGATTAATGCCCATTTAACACATGTGCATGATGGCGTGGGATTCATTCCGGAGATAATGACGGCTCTTTAAAGTAAAAATTATAGATTTTTCCGTGTCAAGGTTTGCACGTAGTACGGGCGATAGGTAGGAACCACAATTATCGTGATTTTCCAAGCAGTTAAAGCATAATTGCGTTATACTTGCCAACGAATTCGCGAAAACCGCGAGTAGAAACTCTATGAGATCAATGTTAAAAAACAACTTTAATGGCCGCGTTATGCAACCGAGAAATTGCAATGGTGCATTTTAAATGATCACGCACGAGCACGAGTAAATTCGTGCATTGTTTCACGCCGGTTTCAGCGAAATGAATCATTTCTTTATCGTTTTCTGGTCTTGCGTCATTTAATTTAATTAGATGCGGAGTGTTTGAAAGCATATTCTATAATTGATGGAATTTTTTTTGTTAACAAGATTTAATCTTGTGTTTGTTTGGCCAAAAATGAGCATTTTAATCCTTGAACTGCGGATGCGATGGCTTTATTGAACGAAGGCAAAGCAAACAGTAAACGGCATTGAAAAAAATGATTTACTTTTTTTTGGTTTCTGATTTATTTGAGAGTTTTTTATATTATTTAGAACCATGCTACTTTTCTATATACTTGTATTAATAACATCTTTTGTGTCTTTGGAGAAGATGCTGTAAGAAATGAAATTGCACGACGTTGGTTTACAGCTGGCATAGAAGAACCTCAAGGTCAAATTAAGAAATATTTCGTGCCAAAATCTCCGTGTAGTAGACCAGTCATTAACAGGTTATCCATCAATCATTAGAAAGAGGTAATGAAAAAGTGGGCAAACGAATTCTTTATAAATTAAAAGAAAATCTTAAATTTTGACGTTTACCAATTGCACGCAAAGCAAACGAGTCTTTTATTGATGATATTGTTATACGTGACAAAAAATGGCGATTGATCACGAGAATTGTCACAGGTCTTCTACCAGGGTTGAAGCTTCCAACGCTGATAGAAGATTTTGATAGAAGAGATTGACCATCAATGCAGCTGGCTGCTGCTCTCACAATTGACCATTGAAATTTTTCTTAAATATTTCCTTCTTTAGCCAATGGTGCCTCTTCATAACAACGCAGGATCACATGTCACATTAGATACTCATAGGTAGCTTCAAAATTTTAAATGACAAGTTTACCTCATCCACCATACAGATTCGATATTTCTCAATGTAACCATTATATAGTAATAAAGTGTTTAATTATGAAAAGAAGGTCAAAACTGAGGTTCCCCAAGCCCATAAGTTTTTCTTAAGGCATGAAATTGCCTCTAGAACGTAGACAAAAAAAATTGATGAAAAGTCATTTTAAAGTTACCTAACCTAAAATAGTTATATTTCTATAACGATTTTATCCATTACTTTTTATCGTTATTTTATACGTCTCTTGTTGGAATGGACATCAGAAATTTAAATTAATTAGGTACAATGTTACACGAATGTGTGTCAATTGCATTGACCAGGTTTAGAACGACATGAAGATGATAATTTAAATTGTGTGTATGTATGGATGTTTACAATTTCCATAACTCAGTTTTCCAACTGTGAACACTATAATTAGGAAAAGATACTTGTCATAATTAATGTTTCAACAATTAATTTCATTTAGAAAAGCAGTATTGTATTCAATGTTTGTGTATAATGAAAAAAACACCTTCCTTAAAAAGTTTTACATATAAAATGTTGCAAATTAAATATTAGAAATGCGAATTATTATTAATTATTCACTTAATAGTAAAACATTAGTAACCAGTTTTTTCTATTTAATTTTATCAATTGTTCTACAATTAATTTTAGTCGTATGAATTATTATAAATATTTTGCAGAGAAATTTTGCCTTAGGACATCAAATTTTTGGTGACATAACCACCAGCTATCTCCGCTATAATAGTTTTTTGTAAGGATGTATCAAATGTTAACATTTAAGAAAGTGAGAGTATATGTCTAAAATTATAATAATTAATATAATGTTATCGCAGGGAAACATAATTTTTCATAAAATAAGTAAAAAATAAAAAAGCAATTTATGAAATGTATTTAAGAAAATTACTTATAAATTATTGTATATATTTATATAAGTTTTGTTTAAATAAATACATTTAAAATAATAATAAAATATTTTGATGCAATTATAGAATAAGTTAATGTTGTCCTTATGTTAAGTAAAATAACGTTACAGTTAAGTATACATTTATCTAAATTTGACATTATAATGTAATTTAAAATATTAGAAGCACAATTATTTTATCCCTCTAAATATTTTTTCTCATTAAAACATTAATTTTCAAAAATATACGTAGTTTCTAAAGAAAGTAAGAGTACCTCTATTGCACTGAGTGAGGCAAAGAGTATGTCATTATCCTTATAATTAAGCTATTAATATTTTTTAAAATACTCAGCGAAAGTATTCAGCTAATTAAATGAAACAAAATAAAAAATGCATAACATCATTAATTAGCTTACAAGGACAGCTGCAAATACCATTAAATGCCTGATCCAATAAAAAGATTAGATGTAGTTTTAAACGTAAGACTGATATTACCGGTCTCGTACTCACTAAGTACTTTAGAATTAAAGTCAACGATCCTAGATGCCCTTCAGGTGTAAAAGTCACAAAAGTTTTACATAAGACATTGAACTTGCACCTAAATTTGCTTAGGGGGGCATTTTAAATTTCGCGCCTAAAGCGGCAATGACGTCATTATTTAGTAAACACTTAAATGCGAATAATGTTGCAATAATTTTTATATTATGCGAATAAACTAGAAAATTATTGACTTTCAAACCTTGATTTTGCGAACGTGAATAAGCCAACGCATTCAGTCGTACGTATCATCGGTCATCGAGTTATAAAATTTCAAATGCGGTAATTATCACCTCGAAAATATAATATTTTACCGGTAAAGTTTTCTTACAACGGTGTCGCGTAACATAAATACTTCAATGAATCAATTGTTTATGACCTACACAATCGATGCATAATAAGTTTCTCAACCTTGGCAATGACTTACAACTCAAGTTGTAAGCTCAAGATATGACTTAATGATAGATTAACTGCGCCGTGCATTTAAACATTCTGCTCTTTCGTCTTCTTGTAATGACATTGTGGTGCAATTTTCTTATTTTAATTAATATTCATTGTGTTTATCGAAACTCACGTGCAAATGAGTCTATTTCCGTTGCTGATACTGCTATCGCAGAGCGTTGTGAATTATTTTTGTAAATAAACATCCACATTTAGTTTACTTTGGTGTTTATTATATTGTAAATGTTTGTTAAATCGACACCACTATGAGATTAACGTTAGTTATAATATATATTTATCTGAACGATAAAAAAAGATAAAAGCTCCTGAACCTTTTTTCAGAAGTGCCAAATCACCATTAAATCAATAGTGACAAATGATTAAAACTAATTGTTGGACCTTTAAATCATGCAAAAATTAATGCAGTCGAAGAAACCTCTGTTTAAATATGTAAATATTCAATTCATCCATAACTTTCACTATCATCTGAAGTGATGAATTTTTCTTCCTGATTACTTTCACCATAATCTCGATTTGCGATTCGGTTCCTGCCACCGCCTCGGGCAACATGAATGAACATGTGTAAAATTCAAATCACATAATTACGTCGATTAAAAATTTCGCAGAAGTAAAATCCTTTATTAACACGTTTTAAAGACAGTGTATCGATAACATCCTGCTATTAATGCTAATATGAATCGAATCTTGCACGTTTCTCTGACAGTGTTCATAGAATTATAAATAAGCTATTTATGTTTTTTAATTTAACTATTAAATGAGTCATTTAATTGGCAGAAAATGCGAATGTTTAAGCACGTACATAATGAACGGTGAACTTGTTATCCAAAATGTCGACGATTGTTTTACAAGATTAATATTCGTTGTAAAATTTGACGTAGGTTAATTTATTAACTAAATAATTATTTTAGTAGAGCAAGGCTGTTGACGACATAAGGAAGAAGAGTCATTAAGGCGATTCATTCATTGTTGGTCTTTATTATGATGCTGCAATCTCCTAAAAAATATTTGAAAATCATTTTATAGAATGTGATGAAATGTATAAATAATATAATATTTTGTATATATTAGTTTAATATAAGAAATCAATTATTATACTTACTTATTAAGTTCTTGCCAATTTATCTTATTAAAACTTTATAAATATTTTTATTCGATTCGGTTCTATATCAATCAATAATTATACATTTTATATATTTTAATTAAATATAAAAAAAGTACTAAGTATACTTGCCACTTAATAACTTCTTAGAAAATTAAAAGATCTTATTAAAAGTTATAATTATGCTTCTAAACCATTTATAAAAAATTATGAAATAAAAATATTACCAAAACATTGAAATATGATTTTTATGAATTTCTAAAAAGTTGTTTCAAGTAATATGTGATAATTTTTATATTTTTAATATAAAAGATATAATATTTAATAATAAAATTTTATAATATATAATTTAAACTCAAATTGAATAAGTTAAAATATTTACAAAATTAAAATAAATTTTAATAACTTTAAAAACATTTGGATTAAGAATTTTTTAAATTATTATAAGTTATAAAATTAAAATCATGTTGAATAAATTTTATCATATTCACATTAATATTACTTAAAATTTTATATTATTAATATAAACATAACGACGACCACAAACTCATTTGCATCTGGGTATTTTGTTCATCATAATTGGAACCTAAAATTAGCATAAGAACACCAACATTCAATTTGTAATTTACAATTTAAATAAACACTATTGTGTTCTACTAATTCTAGGTCATAAGAATCATTTAAAGACATAAACGATATATTTATTTTCTTTAAAAGAATAAAATTGCAATAAGTTGCACAATAATTGAGTCGACTACTGAATTTTAATTTTATTCTTTACCATGTTTAATGCCAACAACTAAATATGATTCCAATCTAATTTAAGAGTTCAACGAACTTGCGAAACGCTTTTGCAAAATTAACCCACAGCATCACACTTAAAGGTCGATGCAGCAATCAATTTTGCAATTTTCGGCGGTTTCGAAACACCCTAAAAAGGTACGCCAATAAAGAAAAAAAAAACGAAGCAATTAGGCTATAAAATTACGGTCATAGACGAAAAATTAAGCAATTTACGATTTCGGTTTTGTTTCATAAACAGAAATATGAGTGCAACTTCTATGATTTAATTAAATTGGCAACAAACAAGACTAAATAATAAACGCACGTACACTAAAACTATGTTCAAAGCGGGCATAAATTCACCGCGTTTCAGGATTAATTAAGATCGTGAAAACGATAAGGTACGCATTTGCGGTTGAAAGTAAGTGAACGTGTGGGTGAACGCATTTTTTTGACCGATTTACCAATTTTGTTGCAGAGAACAAACGCATTTTGCACGGAGTCTCCGGGCAGTTCAAGTCCGGTGAACTGTCGGTCATCATGGGCCCGTCCGGCGCCGGCAAAAGCACCCTGCTGAACATTCTTGCCGGATTCATGTGAGTATTTCAATAATTTTTATTGAATAGTTAATCGAGTAGAAACGAGTATAATTTATTGTAGTTTACATTTATTTAAAATAATGTAATTAATTTAATTTACGATTCGCAAATAAAGTAAAATAGTATCAGACTTTCTAATTGTCGTTTTAATCAAGAATTAATCACTAGTTGTTAAACGTCTTTTGCTTTTATTTTATATATTTCAAAACAAGTTTAGTGTAAAAGCTTTAGTATGTTAGTGCTTTGAATATATTACTTTTTAAATATAAATAAATGTAAACAACTCATTTTAAACAGTAATTATTACATTTTAACAAATTAAATTAAGTCATTTAATTTTAAACATAGGAAATACCAACAATTTTAATTTTATTGTTACTATGCCACTTTTTCAATGTACAAAATTATAGTAACGTTACTTTATGGTATTTCATTGCTCCCTGTGAATTTAAATCGATTATTTACTAGTAGTATTTTGCTTAATATAATTATTTAATTATTGGTTGAAGTTAAAGTGTAAGAAAAATATAATTCAGCGTTACCAAGATCGAGGGCAAAAAGAAAAGATGGCTAGAGAGTTTTTGGCTAAATAAGTCAATCGTTTCCCGTAATATTAAAAAATTTAGAGAAACTGACAGAGTGGCAGATACGAAGGACCGTGCGAAAGTGGTTAATGAATGGGGGTCCGTCAAACCCCAGATGTAGAAGAACAACTTTGGTTTTTACTAAAAATTTTAAAGTCTAATTTTGACTTGCTTAGCATCACATCTATAAAAAAATGAAGGACTAAATTACATAAAAAGTTTGTTACAGCAACTTTTGGTGTAGACTAAATTTTGTTCAAAAATATATTAAACAAGAAGTTGCTCCTATACAGGGTGTTTCATAGCTAATTCAAAATTTTTTAACACTTCGATAAGTCGATTTCTTAAAAAAAAAATCTAATAATAGTCCAACAGAGAACGAGGTATACAGTAAATTAAAATCAAATAAAAAAATAATTTCAAACTAAAAATAAAATAACTTAATTTAAATAAATAAAAAAATATGTTTAAATTTAAATGTAAAATAAAATGTATTTAGTTGTGGCAAACTATTTTATAAACATAAAAAAGTCAAATATGTTCAGGTTCATCAAGAAGAGTTTAAAAAATAATAATAATAATTTACCTATATTAAAATTATTAATTAATAATGGTATGGATAATTAAGTTTATTTAAATAAAAACGTATAAATAATAAATGATTTCAAAATAAAATATATAAAATAACTATTGTATAAATTAATAAACGAAAAAAATTATTTTTAAATTTTTATATCAAACGAATGAACTGAAAATACTATTACAGTTTTATTATGATAATTATGAAAAGTGTAAAATTACTGGAAAAGAATTATATTTACTATTACGATTTAAGTTTTAGAGTTTCTTTTAATTTGCGACATTTTTATATAATACATATTATAATTAAAGTCAATTTTAACAGTTAATGCTTAACCAACAAAATTAAAATGTACCATAAAAAAACTGATTAGAATATTAGTAATTGGAAAGTAAAACCAAATTGTAATTTTTATTGATAACCAATAACTAATCGATTTAGAGTAAACTGAGCGAATTAAATTAAAATGAAAGTAAATACTAATTTAAGTCATTTGCTTTGACTGTAACTTTAAAAATCGCTTTCATTTCAAATTTTATTGGAATTAAAAATAGTTATTTCACCTGTAAAATATTCTTCTGACTATTTTCCGATAAATTCAAATTAGTTCAGTTAAAACTAACTTCAATGTCAAATTACGTATTCTTATACAGAGCATTCCATGAATATTGATTAGTGGATTAAAATATACGCGAGAAATAGTGTGGCAACGCCAACTTAAATTGTTATATTTCAAAATATCCAGATTTATAAAAATTAACATATTGTAATGATAGTCAAATAAATGGATTTATCTAATTTTGAGTTTAAATGTTCGTCATTGACACATTAAATTTGAAGGTCGTAATTTAGAATATTAGAATTCACAAAAATATTACACAAAATGTAATAATTAAAAAAATAAACATGTGTTTGAAGAACACAACAAAAAATATCACAGAATTATTTAAGCAATTAATTTTATGAGACCACTGCACAGGACTAGGAATGATGGATTTTATAAATGCATTAAAAATCGTGATGTCATTCTTAAAACATGGAAATGCAATAACATTTGGATGTAGTTTTATCAATATATAGCATCAGTAATGGTCATTTTAATCTTTTTAATTATTATATTAGTTCTGTTTTGAAAACTGTTTTAAGTGCCATTACAATTGATAAAACACATTCATAGGTAATTTTATAACAGAAACTTCATTAGAAATGGTCACTTTATCCAGTTTTTATTTTTATGTGATTATTTATAAAATTTTTATAATCAACCTACATAAGAATTCATCGAAATGAAAATGTTATCACTGTAATAAAATTGTTACATTAACATTTTTCACTTGTTAAACGTGTAATACAAATTACTAATAAACGTATGTTAACTATTTATAAGTAAGTTGTACTAATAAAAATAGATAAGATTTTTCAATTTCAAAGAATTCAATGGAATAATCACATTACTATTGTAAAATGTACAAATAACAATAAAAATTTTGCATTAACAATTACCATGGTCATACATAACCCTTGAAAGAACTACATCACTGCATATGTAAACTTAATGTTCAGAAATCAAAACTCGAAGTATCATGCATAAAAATTGACCATGATTGCCAAACAAATGTTAAAACTTCAATGTCCTGATATTAAAATCCTCGTCCTCGTCCAGTTTTATTATCGGCCAAATTAAAAATACAAAAATGAATAAAACTTTAATTACTCGCCAACAAAGTTACTCTGCAACATTACTTTTACTTATTGCATATCGAACTAAAGCACCAACAATCATTAATGCTTGTGTAACGCAGTTCAATATTTACTATTTGCATTCAGGAAGTAACCGTGCATATATTATTATTCGGCGTGAACACAGTTATTTATCAGGTACCGTACTGATCCATATCCAGAACCAGACTGGCAGAAATGGTTGTGCAAAACTGAACAAAATTTAAAATTGTTTCGAAGTAATCTATCATTGCCTTCACCTATTAAGATCTCACATTCTCTTTTTTTTATTAACTGTGTCGCACGTGGTTTGTGTAGGATTGCTACATGTCCTGACACAGGTTCTTTATTGTATTTTTTGTTTCACTATGTCAGACATGTCAATGTTAAAATTTGATGTACTTTAAGTATAAGATTGTTCCATCAAATGAAATTAGATTAAAGATATTTCTGAACGACATTTTCGAAAACATCTTAATGATAATTTTTTTAATTTCAAAAATCAAGGAAAATTATCTATAAATATATGGATACAGATTTTAAAATTTTTTATTAATTATCGTCTGTTAAACCTGTTGGGTTAAAATTAAAACATTTTTGAATGATGTTTTTAAATAAAAACATAAATAATGTTCTCGAAAAAAAAAATATATATATATATATATCTATAAATAATAAATATTTTTAATTGGAATACTTAAAAACTGACAATCCAAGAATGGCTGAAACTATATTTTGACTATACTTTGTGTATTTGAAAAAAAATTTCGATTATAAGGATAGAAAATGTGGACTAAAGGAAGAAGAGCTGAAACCATATTTTAAGTATAATAATACTTCGTGTTCGAGGAAAATTTTCAATTATAAAGATGAAAAGTGTATATTAAGAGATATTTTTATCATTTTTTTGTTGTCTAACATAATAGGTTAAAAGTAACTTTTTTTCTACATGGAATACTGAAAAACTGATACTGAAACCATATTTTGAATATAAAACTTTGTTTTGGTAAAAATGTTCGATTACAAGGATAAAAAGTGTAGACTAAAGGATGTTTTTATAATTTTTGATGTTATCAAACCTTATGAATTAAAAATAACTGTTTCTACTTGGAATACTTAAAAACTGACAACCCAAGAATGGCTTTTGATAATTTATGTTGCCATCGAATTTTTAAATACTTAAAATTGACTGGCTTAAGCCATGTTTTGAATAAAATAGTGTTTTAATAGAATTATATGAGTATATTATTAATTACAATAAGACATTTCTTTTTGACATTTTGGAAAATCTGTCAACTTTTTGTCATGAAATTAAAAAAAAAAAAATACATTAAATTTTTGTTGAACTTTTAGGTTAAAGCCATTTTTGAACCATGTCATGACGTGTTTCAAATTATTTATATTTCATGTTTTACTTACCTTTTCGGATTTTATTTATATACTATAAAAGAAAAGTGAACTGTGAAGTTAAGACTCGAAAACAATGGAGCAATAAGTTTTAGCTTTATTGCAAATATCTAATAAAAGCGCCAGAAACAGTTGCGACAGTTGTTTATTAGACAACAAGGAAATATAATTACCCAACTGTTTTGTCAATATTCTTTGTTTTAGTTCAACTATTTGTTCACTGAATTGTTATTTTTTTTGTTCTAGAACAAGGGGCAGTGGCGGTGACGTAAAACTGAACGGCACAGTTAGAGATCAGAGCCCCCGTTACAGGAAATTATCCGCTTACATACCCCAAGACGAAGAACTCCGTATGACATTGACAGCCAAAGAGGCCATGACATTCGCAGCCAATCTTAAGCTTGGCTACAAAGTCTCCCAGGAATACAAACAAAGACAGGTAATTTTGCTACTTTTAACGTCTTTAATGTACTATAATAATTATAACTATAAAATATGTTTAATGGTAATACAATAATAACTATAAATATATATAAACTTAGAAGTTTTCATGGATATAACATAACTGTGCGATGCGAAAACCCCATCCTCCTCGATCTGGCGTGGTTAGTCAACACATGATTCTTGTGCATGCTATCATCTATTATTTTTCGCTTTGTTGATATGTTTTCAATTAACACTGACTGTAACGGCGCGATGTGTACTTACTCCCCTTATTGTGATGGCACTGGAAATTTTGCAAGTCAGCCTGACACAAAATGAAGACCAAGGTTTCGTAGTTATGCATTATCCGTTCGTTTTTCCGTTTCGTAGCTTCTTAATAAAGACGAAGCTTTCCTATTACCGTATTACTTGTATTTGTGATTACACAGCTCCATAATAAAGAAGCAGCTCCCCTATTTTTGTATTTTTCTTAATTAGTTTTTCACAGCTCCATAATAAAGGCGAAGCTTTCTTATTTCTGCATTTTTTATTTTTCTATTTTTTTGGTGTTTTCTTTATTGTCTTATCAGAGTTCCCCACTGATATTATGCCGAATGATTACTAGAAATTTCGAATGTTCGGACTCCATAGTTACAGATTACGATTCGCTTGTAATCGGATCCATAATTACGTGGCTGAAAATAATTACAAGATAACTATTACAGAGCGAACCAGTAACAGCAATATATAAAATAAAATTTAAAAATATTAGGACAACTTTTCTTAAATTGTTTCAGCATGAGTAAATAATGGTGAAACAATATAGCATTGAAATCAAGTAAAAAATTGCAAAGTTTAAAGTAAAGTATTCTATTAAATCCTAACTTATAATTAAATATATATATATATATATATATATATATATATATATATATATATATATATATTATGTTCATGTATGTATACGTATGTGTATGTATGTATATGTATGTATGTATGTTTCAATTTGAAAAAAATTATATCAAATTCAACTTACCCTCACAAGAGTGTGGTTCAAGAGATCTGGTACGAATGATGATGACTGAATATTAATATTGCATATTGAACGTTTTGTTTAGTTTTTTCCATTACTATGGATATGGTTTATTTATTTTGACAGCGCCAAATTTGAATGACCGGAAACTGTTTTTTTTTTATATTTCATGATTCACTTGGAAGTCAATGATACTGCGATTGTATGACTTGAATTTTAAACATAAAAGACATAGATGTATACTTATCTAAAACAATTGTTAGCGATTCATTCATAAAATTCTTAAAAACACAATAATCTAACACATTCATTCCAAAACCTGAATATTTATAGATAACATATTTTAACTTCTAACAGTTTCATAAAAGTATATGTGAACGTTCCATAAAAATAAATATAATAATAAATTAAGTTCCTTTCAACACATTCTTTATTCATAATTGCTAAGATTGTACAGTTAAACTGAGCTACAACAAAATTCTTAATTGCCATAAAAATTGCTCCAAACACCAGTAGAATACTTTTAATTGGCAAAATCTCAGTTAAATTATGCGGTGCAGATTAATAACGTCCATGTGCGATTTTATTGCGCATTTTTAGAATTAGCCGCGACAACATAATCTTTTTAATTGTGTTGCGAAATTTTAACTGGCCTGTTTACTATGTAATGTGAAACATCTTTTTTTATATTTGATGATAAAATGATTTTATAAATGAAATAGAACTCGTTTGGACTTCCTGGTATAAAATAAAACAGGAAAAGAAGCGTCAAGAAAAAAAATGAAATAATATGACACGGAAGAAGTACCTTACAATAAAAGAATAAAAAGAGGAGAAAGCAAAAAATTGTTGAACACAAGTAGCAATTTAGCTTAATGGTCTATTTATTTCCTTATTGAATGGATAATGTTATGATTGAAGTTAAGTCGCATGCATCATTAAATATGGTGACAATAATTGGCAATTACTTCTTTTCATTAGCGTACTTTTTATTATTGTTTCGAGCTTTTTTTTTGTTTTTAATTACCTTCACTTTACTTGAATTTAATTTTCCTTTTTTTTTCAAATTGAGAATTCATAAATATTTTAGCTATTAACTATAATTTGCATCTATTTGTAATTGCATCATTTTATTACAAAAACCACCAGAAGAAGGAAAAATAATACAGAACAGAATAAGTATATACATGTAAATGATTATATATGGATTCATGTTCAATAAAGAAGTCCTAGCTCTAAGACTTATCTTATATTTCAATCTACTTTAAAGCAAAATATATGATTTAAAACAGTAACATCACTGATAGGTTAAAAATAACGTTCTCTACATAAAATACACCTTAAGAATGACTTTAAGGATCATAACAAAAATTAATTTTTGATATTTTATATTGTCATCGAATTTATTTTTCAATTTGAAATACTTACGTAGTAACACAAATCAAATATAATTTGATACAGCAATAAAAGTAAAGATTGAAAAAATAATATAAAAATTAATTATCCCTTATTGTTCTAAATTAAAGTGTTGAAAAAATAAAGATTAAGCACGTTCCAATAAAAAATACTCGTCGTTGTAATTTTAAAAATAACTTAAAGGAATTGTTTTATATAATTATCAGACTTTCAGACAACAATGTTTTGATAATACATTTTCAAATGAATAAAGTAATTTTGTAATTACCATTTTCTAAATAATTAAATAAAAGTATATTTCAATGAAAATAAACTATCATTTCTGTATTTAAAATAATTAACAATGTGGTAGCATGTATGTGTTAAATATTTTAGCTATAACTCTTATTTAATGTGATTTTTTAAAATAATATTAATTTCTGGTTAACTAGTTTTTTGGTAAGATTAAATTTAAGAATTAATTTTAAACACCATATTTAAAGTGGTGGTCACGATTATAGTAACTTTTTAAAATTTTAAATATTTTAGCCACAACTCTAATATTGTAAAAACTACTAAATATTTATTCTATAAAAAATTACATATATTTTTCTTAATTCTGGATATAAATAAAAAGATAGACCATAAATATAAATATAAATATATTTATGGTCTTTTATTGCTCTTTGCAAATTTAAATCGATTATTTACGAGCTATAATTATGGCCACTACTATATGTGAACAATTTTAAACAGATTTGAAGTAACGATAAGAGACTCAAATATCGTATTCAAAGAGCATTTCAAAATTGTAAAATTACGACAATTTCCGTCTGTCAACGATTAATTCCATATGCCAGACTGATGTTCACAGATTAACATTTTTATAACGCACGACCTTCAATAAATTTATTGCTACAATTTTTTTCGAACAACAAATTCATTTTACAGAAAAACTACATCATCATAATTTGATTGTTACGTCAACGTCCAGAGATTTTCGTTAATTTGGCCGACCCGTTCCACATCTACAAGGACTTTCACGCATCAACATATATCCCGGGCGTTCCGTTCTTGAACTTGAACTGCACCGGAATGTTTAGAAAAAATAATTAAAAAAAAAAATGCGGTGTAGTCTTGAATAATGGGCGATTGCGTAACATTTGTGAACCGTGAAAAATGTTAGTCACAATAGTCATAGGACAACCCGGTGTAAAGTTTAAAATAGTTTTAATTGCGGTTTTGTAATTATAACATTGTGTTTTTCGACGTGGTGAATCAGCCACCACACAACAAAAACAATGTGACTCAGAAAATTCTTGTGACAAGTTTTTTATTAATTGCATCATGTCCTGTACGGAAACATGTTTAGAAAAAATAAACAATTGTGTAAATTCAACTTTTTTTAAGGAAAATAGGCTGTTAAAGAGAATTATACTTTTTTCTTTCATGATTAAACAAATTTTTAAACGTCTATGTGTTAATGAACTTGTGTCAGAGCATCGTTCACATTTTTTTATTTTTCTTCTAGGTAGTGGAAATACTTGATCTGCTTGGCTTGGGTGAATGCCATCACACTCTTACATCGAGATTATCCGGCGGACAGAAGAAACGACTGGCTGTCGCATTAGAATTACTTAGCAATCCACCAATATTATTCTTGGATGAGCCCACAACGTACGTTGAAGTTTTAGTTTGTTATTTAAATATAATTATTCTACATGTCAGTACATATTAGTTGTTAGCTGAGGAACGGCGTAAAAATTATGAATTTCCTCACTATTTCTATAGTTTAAATTAATTCTTAATCACAGTACAAAACTGCGCCAAATTAAACATTTCTGTAACAAATTAACAGGAACTATTATATTACTAATACTTATGTTAATACAACATAATTAGTATTAATACCCCATTGCAATAATTCTATAAACTCCAGCTTATCTTTCGACCCTGAATTAATTAATTTGACTTTACGTTTTGTTTAATAATCATTTACTGCGGAAGACATATTTTCACATCGCACCTAACAGGGCGTTATCAGGGTTAAACGATTATATAATTAATGAATTATTTTCACAGTGGCTTGGACAGTTCCTCTTGTACGCAATGCATTTCGCTATTCAAACGTCTGGCGCAGGAAGGACGCACCGTCGTCTGTACGATACATCAACCTTCGGCCTTGCTTTTCGAAATGTTCGACAGGCTTTACGCTTTGTCCGCCGGAAAATGCATTTACAATGGCACAATATCTGGATTGATACCGCATTTGGAAACGCTAAACCTTAAATGTCCCGCGTATCACAATCCTGCTGATTTTCGTAAGTTTTGTAAACTTTGGTAGTTGACTCTAGGCAACCCACATTACACAGTGTATTGAAATTTACAGTGATGGAAGTTGCAATTGGAGAACATGGAACTGATGTTGATACTTTAGCTTCAGCTGTTAATAATTCTATGGCGATTGAAGATACGAAAGGTAATTTAGGAGAATATTCGATTAAGGTCTTTAAAAATGGTTTTCTTTGTAGATAAGAAGTATTATTCGTTTGAAGAAGCTGCAGAAGTGGATAAGCTTGTTGAAGGTCCAGGTTCTTCACCAGCTGCGATTATCGGACAATTTTTATTGTTATATAAGAGAAATTTATTGACAACCAAGAGAAATTATGTAATTTTTAATTATATACTGCTTTACCATTATATTTTATTACTTATTTTTTTGTAGATGTACTTATTAAATAGATTAATAGCCCACATAGCTATTGGATTTATCTTTGGTTATCTGTATCTAGGGGTTGGAAATACAGCCCATACCATTCTTGCCAATTATGTGTATTTGTATGGTTCACTTTTACTCATTGTCTACACTGGAAAAATGTCAGTTACTCTATCATGTATGTAATTTGGATTTTTCCTTAAATTAATATTATAAAGTGGTTTTACCTGCGTTTCAGTTCCCTTAGAAATGAAAATACTAACAAGAGAACACTTCAATAGATGGTACAAGTTGACCCCCTATTTGCTGTCTGTGATATTAATTGAAATACCTTTCCAGGTAAATATTTATTATTTTTTTAATTTTAATGTGTAATATTGAACAATTTTTAGGTAATATGTACGTGGTCTTACGTGGGTATTTCATATTGGCTGACGGGCCAACCGTGGGACTTCCGAGTTTACTTGTTCACCCTCTTCTGCACGTTACTCACCCTGTGCGCACAAAGCATGGGCTACTTCATCGGAGCCACGACACCCATCAAGGTAAACCCTCCACCCCATAATAAACACATAAAATGCATTGTTTCAATTTAGATCGCAGTGTTCGTCGGACCGGTAATCGCCTGTTTCTTCTCCGTATTCGGTTTCTGCCTACGTTACATGGATACACCCTCCATTTTCAAATGGTTGTACACAATCAGCTACTACAGGGCAGGTTTCCAGAGCATCGTCTATTCGATGTACGGTTTGAACAGGAAGTATCTTATTTGCCCGGAGGAAATGGTCTATTGTCACTATCAAGATCCGAAAAAGTTCCTTAAAGAGATGGACATCACCAATGTGGATTTGGTGTCGAACATCTCGTTGATCGTGGTGATTTGGTGTCTGATGCACGCCGCCACGTATCTGACGTTGTGGCTGAAGCTCAACAAAAGATAAACACTTTTATGTATTCTTTACTGTGTACTTATAAAGCCAAAGATTTTCTAACATTTATTTTTTCACTGGAACAGTTAAATCATTTTAAATCCGATTATCAATGAAATATTTTTATTATTTGGCTGTTTATATGCATATTAATTGTTTAAGTTCATTGATTTTTGAACTGAAAATATCCCCATCTTCGTTTCATTGTAAGAAATATATTTAAATAAATTATATACGTAATTTAGTTATTGCTTAATGCTTGTATTGTAGAAAAGTTTGTATTAAAAATGAACTAGTCTAGTCAAAATTTAAATATGGTGATAATGTAAGGTAATATTACTTAATTCTATTTTTTCATTATTAAATAAATTTACTATTATCTATTTATTGCACTGTGTTTTATTTAACTGCTACATTTAAAACTTTAAGAATTTAATTGTACAGAATTGTTGAATTGATCTAAGTAATTTGATTTAAAGAATTATACAAAATAATGTATTTTTATCACTTTTCTGATTTATACTGAACAAACTTCTAAATAAAAGAGGCAGACCTTTTTTTCTTTTTAATTTTTATAAGATAAAATTTTGTTTCAATTGCACACTAAAATACAAACGTTGCTGACAAATATATTTAACTGACAATCAATTTATCACACGTGTCTCAATATCGTATATATTGTAGTTATGGTATAATAACGTATTCCTTATCATCAAAATCAATAGTTCAGTAAAATACTATTCAAAAAAATTATCTTATCTTTTTACAATTTATATATTTATAAAATATTTGTTATACATAATTCTACATATATATTATTTCAAATAATCTTGGCTTACAAAATTATTGCAAAGAGTCAACATTTGTTACACAAGGAATAAAAGCATATTCGAAACGTAAATATGCACATGTATTCTACAAATTTATCTATACTATTTCTTCACTGTCAGAAATACAGATTAATATAAAATATTTCACAACTAAAACTTAAAATATAATATATTAAAATTTACTAATTTCAATTTTTTTAGAAACTTTTAAATTACTAATTAAACTTATTATTTTATATTTTATTTTTATAAAAATGGTTTTAATAACTTCAACAATCTAAATTTATTAAAATAAATTAGATAATTAAATTAGTTAAATATCTTTAAATACTTTAAATAAATATTTTTTTAATGTCTGTCTGTACAACTAAAAATTTTAAATTTATTTTAAATAAATATACAGGGTGTTTTTTACCAAACCGAAATTTTTTAACCAGATATTGGGATTTTGTAACAAACCTTACTCTACAAAAGCTGTTAAAAGTTTTCTCCATTGACCTGCAAGCAAACTTGGGCCTGTCTTATCCAGTTTCGTCGCCTCCTTGCTGTTTTTGTTCCCGGAGACGCAGATTACAGACAGTCATTGTGACCCGTTCTCGCAGTTAACTTACATTTTGTGCTTCCTTTAAATATCCCTAGAAAAAGCTCCAGGATGGATCCACCTTGTCATGGTCCTGTGACTCAGTTTCACTCCACAAACCAGTGGCAGGCAAGCTAACGGATCCAACAGCAATTCCAATCCATTCCCAGAAAGATCTCCGATCTTCCTGTGATTGTCCTTGTTCTTCCAAACCCAGTTGATAGGGGTCTGGCATCTTTGCTTGCCTTTCTTCTGGTTCAGTAAATCCATGTATGCCTCGTATATATGTCTCTTTGTCATCCATATATGAGTTTTCATGTACGTCTGACTTTTGGTTATGATCTTCAGATTGGTGCCCGGAGAGGAGTATTTAGACGATGGGAAAGTAAAATAAATAAATAAATTTCAATATATTTCAATTTAAAATTCTTCTACATTGATTGATTTAAGGCAAAACATTTTTTGTTTAAATTTATGAAAATAAAATATTGTTTTACAAATATTAACACTTTGGACACAAATTGATAATTCTTAAATCACTTATTGTCGGTATAATTACTAAATCAAATTAATTATGCCCGTTACTCGTTCAAATAAACAATAGTTGTTCAACATAAGCCAGAAGTTTAACAATATTTGTACGTATGTGTTGAATTCTCGCCTGTTTCTCTTATGTGACAGCGATGCAGACGATTTTTATTCCTGTCTGGCTATGCCTTTTCATTAATTGCCGCTATTTCGAACATTCCCATGTTTCATTTGGCCGATTGACTTTTAGCCTCGTCGTGGGCCGATTTTATAATTGCTATTAAACCATTAAAGACTGTTGATGTGCGTTTATTAAATAATATTATAATTATCAAGTGTCATTTAATCCACGCCACGTTATTATGATTTTTGCTATTGCCACCTCATGACGGTGCTTGATTGATTGAAACAATATTAATGACGATGTATGGAAAACCTTGAATACAAAATTTATATTGTTCCTCTTACATTTCGGTAATAAAAAAGGTTACAAAGAGTAAAATGTATGGATTAACACGAAAATTAGCAGGTCCTGATTTAGAATCTATTATCGGTCTGGGCCCCAAAACTTTTTCAGGTGTTCTATTGTAATTTCAACATTGAAAATCCGTAAAAAAGTATCTTGTCGATTTGATACAGACCTCTGGTTGGTGAACACTGCCGGGTTTGTTCCTGCTGGCCCCCTCCGAAATCCGGTCCTGACCAACAGTAATTTTCTTCTGACGCATGTATTATAATAATAATTCATGCGCCAATGCAGTCATAAATTGTTAAATAATGCTATTATTTAATAAGATGAAAAAATTTCATACATTTGTTGGTTAATACAATTGCAATAGACACTAATTTAATTAATGTATTGGATGTAATAAAAAATGTTACTATTTTTACTTCTCAATTGGTATCTTTATTTGTTTGTTAAGATTATTTATTTACCTATGTACATTAAAAGTAAATATTAGTAACAATATAAACATATATAAAAGATAAGATTTAAATTAAAACAACTTCAGTTTAAAGAATATATTTTATATTTAAATTAGTACTTCAATCCCATTTGAGTTTTAATTTTTCTAAAACTTTCGGTAGATTATAAATTTCCCAAAACCACTTAAATTATCACTGCCTAATTTATTGTTGATGAAATTATAGAACATGAAAATATCATTAGTAAACTAAATTACGTAATTTTATTGTTAGATTAATTAGTTCTTGGAATAATATCTACGTTTGAAATTTTAATTCTAAAATATATTATTATCAGCAATTTACTTAAGTAATTCAAAAAACTTTTTTGTTGGTATAGACCAAGCGAGTGAATTCAAAAGATTAGTGAAAAATAATAAAAAGCAAACATTGAACATATAATTCAAAAGTGTACATTAAATTTATTTATAATTTAATATTAGACTAAATAATTTCTTTAAAAATATAATAATTAAAAATGATTAGCAATTATTTGATAATAATTTTAGACAAATAAAAAATTAAATAAATAGAATTGTTGTTAAAATCTATTTTGTTTTTTATTAATTAAAAATTACAGGTAATATTACAGATTTTTTTTAAATTTAAATAAATATTAAATTTGATAGTAGTCTGTGATTCCCCGAGATAATGAAACAAATTTTATACATTATCAGTAGAATTATTCATACTTTTATTGGAATAAATCATTAAGTATTAATACTTAACTACTCTGACGACTATACTTTTATTATTCAATAAAATTAATTTTGTCAATCTATTTTTATACAGTTTCGTATTATTAAACGTTATTGTTTTATTGAGATATTAAAATGAAATGACTAATAATTTAATAGCAATTTCAATTTTCTTTGTTTCGAAAAACAATTAATTAAATAAATACCAAAATTTTAAAAAATTTAATAACCAATTGAAATTATTAATACTGGAAATAATTTTAATTAATCTGCAGCAGATAAAATCTTTGACCCGATAACAAAGACAATTAACTTATTTAAATTGTAATTTTAGACACAATTTGGACTTTTTAACACACATGTGTGTTCTATCAACCAATTGTTTTGCGTAGTAACTAAGGGTCAAGTTGAACAGAGAATAATTCCTCATCAGTATGATTCATGTTATGGAGTATCTATATGTACTGATAGACAACTTTTTAAAAAGTATCACTAATATTGATTAAAATTATGCATGGCTAGACAAAGTTCTAATTAAGTCTAACTAATCTTTCCATTATGTTGCGGAAAAACATGTTTAATTTAACTAAATCTAATATCCTTATCACATCAACAACTGGAATAGCTGCATCAATAAGAAGATAAGATTCCCTTATCAGACACAATAATGAAGATAATAGAGCAGTCTCAGGTGCGGATCCACTGTGACAGAGTCGATTGGTATACCACAAAACATCGAAATAGTTTTGAACCAGCGATAGATAAAAGGAGTACGATACTAGCCAGAAACAGAGACACCGATGCGGTAGTGGGGCTGAGCGTGTGGCCGACCGAGTGCTTACGGGACCGCAGTTGATGGCAGAGCTGTCTTTCAGCGCGATGGATACGGCCTCGGCTCCGAACAACGTTTCCAGACTGAAAAACAAACGGCCCGACTCGCAGAGAATCGAACTGTTGACAATACCGGAAAATGAGTGCGTGAAGTTCGGACAGCCCGAGGGTTCAGTGAATGTGGCCTTTCAGGACCTCAGCTATTCGGTGACCGAGGGCATTTTCAGGCGAAGTAAGTTTTAATACGAAAACAAAGAAAACTGATCGTCTTAATTAACATAATTAATTGGGTCGTCCCTTAACAAAATGTAAGATTGTGTTTGACAATGGTCTTTGTTGTGGTGGTCCCCACGTTGCGTCGCCGTACAGCCTCGAGCTGCGAGCGCGTTTTGTTTATCAACAAAACGAAACTCAGCTGATTCTGAAACGTGAAAGTGAAACGCGTGGAGGGTCAACGTATCCACTCTTCGGTTTGAGTGTGCACGCGTTGTTGCCGGTTGCCTGGGATACCGTTCGCAGCCTCACGGGAAGGGGTTGCTGTTTATGTGGGTGGTAAATTCCTTCGTTCCCATTGTCTGTTTTGATTTTGAACCGAACATATATAGGGGATCATACGCCTTTGTTGGTTTAAGATGGATGAACAATGTGTATTTATATTTTATCTGGGTCATGTGGATGTTGTTGATATCGAAGCCAATGATCAATTAATAACTTTTTGTTTTAAAAATTCCTGGGGATAAAAGTGAGACGTTTCTCAGCAAATATCAGTCAGAACTCATTGAATTTTCATTTTCCCAGATGAAATTTGTATAATTTAATTCTTCAATTTCAGTTTAATTTTAATTCAGTTCACTTCCACCAAATTAAATCTTGTTCAATCTTGTTATGTTTAGAATCTAAACTTACATTAATTCAAACAAAAGTTATGGTTGCTTATCATTTATGACATGTGTATATTATTACTATTTATTTATTTTTTTATCTCGTAAATTATTTTATTCTTAGAAGCATATTAATTAAATATTATGTTATTGTGAAATAAAATGTTACAACTAAATATGTACTCACAGATAACAATTAAGAATTGGTAAGAGTTAGATATTAAAATATATTTCAGGAATGGCAGAAATTCTACAAAATATTGAAGTAAAAATTAAATTAGAATATTTATAATATAAATTTTAATTAATTTGTAAATAATCAAGGATATCAAAAAAATTAAATAAGTCACACAGAAAATTCTTAAAATCTTTTTGTATTCTTTAAGAAAGCAAATTCAATATACAATATTGTTAAAATGTATATAACTTTACTACAATTGTTTCTTTTAAAATAATTAAATAAAATAGCTTTGCCAATCTAATTTTACATTAGTAATTCCTTAGAATATTAACACTATTTATTTTAAACCATTTATTAATTAATTATATGTATGATTAGACACATGTATGCAGAAAAAATGTTTAAATTATTTAAGAGAAGTAAAGTTTTTATAATTTTTATAGTTTATAAATATATTTATGTTAACCTTTAACTTCACTGAGCAACAATAAAGATAATATACTACAAAGAATATTTTGCTAATTCTCAACTAGCTTTTTCAGTTAAATATTAATTAATATTAATTTCCTGGTCAATAATTTTCTCAATTAATCTATCAAGTTTCTACGAATAAAATTATATTTAGTAAATATGTTATTAATATATTTTTAAAGAACAAGAATTTTGTGTTCAAACTGTTCAAATTTGATTATAAAAGGTTATCAATTTATATAAAAAAATTAATTTCCCTAAGTGTTTAAAATTTATTTTAACCTTTAACTTAATTGAACAATAGTACAATAAAAAGTTATAAAAGGCTTAATTCCCTATTTTTAAAACTAATTTGTTAGTAAAATGTTCGATTAAAAATAATACCTAATTGATATTTATTTAGTGACCAACAATTAATCCATCAATTAATGTTGTTTATAAATAAAATTTAATGTGTAAATATGTAATTAATTTATTTTTATATAATTAAGTACTCATTAAATAATAAATATTATCTAGAATTATATGTTTTAAAATACAGTAATATCAGTTATTCTTAATAAGGGTTTTTAAACATAACAATTAACAATATTTGTTAAATGTTGAAAATAAAAGTCTATAAATGTGTTTCATCCAATTTTATTATTTTTGTTTATTAAAAATATTCAAACCATCCGGTATATAATAACAATGAAAGAGTTCTGTTCTCTTTACACACTGAAAAAACCTAATTTCATTAATTCAAATATATTATAATTAATATGGCGTTAGATTTTCTCGAAGGACACAGGATGACAGGAAATGGAATTTGATATGGGTAACACCAAGTGGATTCTTCTCACTCATTTGTTGTGAAACAATATGTAAATCAAATAATTTCTAACTCCTAACAGCTTTATAACACAACATAATTTTAGGCATCACTTTTGACCTTTACTTTCTGTTCAGTAAAGATTACACAAAGCGATATACCAACAAATTTATCTGAATGTTAATGAACGACAATCAGCAAGACACTACTTGTCTTGCACTTCCGTACATACAACTGTGCAAACCATCCACTTACGCACATACTAAATTAGATTATAAAAGAGTTCTAAATTAATTTAGTGAATAGACCAAACAAAACTTATCAGTTAATCATTTTTGATAAACATCCGCCCTACATAACATCTATGTCATATCGCGTACCGCAGTTTAATGAATTATTATATTGGTGGCAACGTATACTGGTGTTAGGAACAAAGCATTTTTCCAAACATATCTCCCACAAAGAGATTATTGCGTCGTACGACATTCCTCAACAGTTTCCTCTATATTGTTTGACTGTCACGTGCGTGTTGAACACCACATTTATTTCTTTCTCATCGTCTTATAGTCTCATGGAAACTGGTAGTTCGATAATTACCAACTGGTTCATGAGTTTCCTTATATCTGAACTCATTTTGGTTTTGTACGAACACGAATTTCATGGCCATAGACCAAAGTGCGTATACTTGTTTGTTGATATTTAAATGTAAATTATAGATGTCCTAATTATATTTATTACACACATTAAATACTTTATAAGTTTATTATGAGTATTTGAAGGTTTATGTCAATGATTTAATAAACAATTTATTATTTCTTTGGAAAAAACCAGTTGTTAAATATTTCCGAAAATGTAATAAAACATGTATTAAATATAAATGATGTAAAAATTTAATTGGTCCTAAAATAGGAAATTATAGTACTCGGTAAGATATTTAAAAAAATTCTTCTTGAAATTGGTTGTACTACAATAGTTTTGTTTGGAAAGTTGATCTTGATGTTATAAAATTTTTAAAAATTGAAAAAAGAAAAAGAAAATTTCTATAAAATTGCATTTATAAATGTTTAAAAATAATAAATATTAATTATATATTATATATTTTTAAATTAAACTATTCAAAAAAAATTATATTTAAAAATTTGTAATATTTATGAATAATAAATATTAATTGTACAAATTAAATTTTTAAATGTTCAATGACTTACAGTTCTAGTAAGAAATCAATCAAATTTAGAGATTTAAACAAATTTGGAAGAAATTTTTAGTGTCGTTTGGAATTCTTTAGTTAATAACAAATAATATAGTTTTATAATTCCAAAAATTTCAGAATTAAATAAATAAAAACAAAAAATTGTTTAACTAGTAAAGAAATAAATTAATCTAATAAAATTCTCAAAAACTAAAATTTGTAATATAAGTTAACTTTTATAATTCTAAAAATACATTTGAATCATCCATAATGTTTATGTTTAAATTAAATTATTCAAAAAATTAATAATTTATAATGGTATATAAAAATATACATACATTATAAATATTATAAAACTTCTTATAGTAATTTACAAATAGTACTTTTACTATAAATTATAATTAAAAAATTGCCAATTCAAAGATTTTAATAAAAATGAAGGAAATATAAAAATTTAAACAGATTTTAAAAAACGACGAAGTTTTATAATTCAAAAAGATTAATTTTAATTTTTTGTTTAATTGATTCTAATAAACTTTCAGATTTATGAATAAATAAACTAATATTTAATTTATATTTTTTATTTAATGGTTAAGAGAGTTACGAGTTGATTTTTTAATTATTAATTTACTTATAAATCATCATTAAAATTAGAAACTTTTGTTTTTTTTTTATTTTTTGTTAATTTCTATATAATCCAAAAAATAATAAAATTTTTTAAATTAAAAAATACCAAATTTTAGGGTAAACAAGTTTTTCTACTTTAAATACATATAACTTTTATTATTATTTATTTAATTTCAGTAAATTTTAATAATTATATTGTTTATTAATTTACAAATAGTACTTTTATTATAAATTATAATAAAAAATTGCCAATTCAAAGATTTTGATAAAAATGAAGAAAATATAAAAACTTAAACAGATTTTAAAAAATATTCGAAGTTTTATAATTCAAAAAGATTAATTTTAATTTTTTTATTTGATTCTAATAAACTTTCAGATTTATGAATAAATAAATTAATATTTAATTTGTAATTTTTTATTTAATGGTTAAGACAGTTAAGAGTTAACTTTTTTAATTATTAATTTACTTATAAATCATCATTAAAATTAGAAACTTTTTTTCTTTTTTGTTAATTTCTATATAATCCAAAAAGTAATAAAATTTTTTAAATTAAAAAATACCAAATTTTAGGGGTAAACAAGTTTTTCTACTTTAAATATATACAACTTTTATTATTATTTATTTAATTTCAGTAAATTTTAATAATTAGATATCTGCATTAAAATTTATAAGAATGTAACAATTTTATTTTAGTAATAAATCTATTTTTGATATATTGTATTTTTAACGATCTACAAAAATGTAGAAAACACTCCTTATAAATAAGGTAAGACGCACAATTATTCTTATCTGCAAAATTTAGAATGGTATTAAGATACGGCCTCAATATGAAACTTTTTTTTTTGAGCTGAAGTTATCAGACTTCAAGTGTGTTTAACAAAATATTTACAAAACAATTTGTAGAATTGTATTGGTTTTAACAGAAAATGAAATGAATCTCAAAAAAAAAAAAGTACTACATCCAAAAAGATTTCTGTAAATTTAATAATCATTAAATGGATAATTTCATTAAATAATTCATCAAAAAAAAAATAAAAAAAATTCGCATATTTTATATCCTGCTTACACCTTTTCGTGAAGACCGAAGTGAATTAACGAAAAATTTAAAAGGTCAATTGACAGAACCAAAGAGCAAATGTCTCAGTTTTCATGGCATCAGCTCGTGCAGGAATAATTCTTGAGCGTTTTTAATAAAATTTGGCACACACATGTGAACAGCGGCGACCAGTTTTTACCAATTCAGTTGCAAAATCTGACCGCCTTACCGGTTCACCTACCGCCAACAAGTCGTTGCTGTTCCTCGATCTTACTTACGCATATCTTGCGTTCGAACCAAGGCCGCAAAATTCAAACAAACCGGGCATGTAAACGGAAAACGAGGATAATCTAAATACTAACGCCATTACCATTCGCTTTTTACTTCCACCGGCCGAATGTTCGTAAACATCAGACCCGGCCATCGTGAATTGACCCCATTTAAAGCGTTACCAGCCTGGCCTTTGAACTTGGAGGAAATGAAATTGTTATTCAGGTTGAGATTTGGCATTAGCTATTATTAGACGTGCACGACAATCGAGTCGGTCGGAAATTTTGGCGCCTTTTATCGTTGCACAACCGTGAGTTACGACGGATGGCTAATTATTTCAATCTACTTACGGCGTTTAGAATTGGTTGAAGTAATAGATTATGTTTTATCTAATTGATATTATTGTCAAGAGATAAAAATTCACTTCGGGTCAATACCATTGATTATTCGCGTAGGGAATCTCATATCATTTTTTAACCGAGTTCCTCATATAAATATAATTATAATCAGTCTGTCTAATTTTTATAATCTTATGACATTTGTCAATGTCTCACGTTTCAATGACGGAACTTGATAATATGATAATCAAAATATATCAAATAGAATAATATATTTTTTTCATTATTAAATATTTTAGCCTTAACCCTTTTATTTGATGTGAACTACTATATTCTTTTCTTATACATTGTTTCAACAAATTAATGCACCACACCAATATTAATTGATTATGATTAACATTTTCTGAAAACGGGAAAAATGAACATTTATTTATATTTATAATTGTAACAAAAAATCTTAAAAAATATTGTTTTTCTAAAAAATTAAAAATTAATAAAATTTGATGTTTATAAAAAGTAAAAATTTGAATTTAATATGGGGTATTTCCACCACTACTATGAGTGACAGCCTCACATCATCTGATCATGCTCAAAATCTGGGTTCGAATTTCATTTTGGTTCAAATTCTCTCAAATTTCAAATAGAACATGCTCCACACTCTCTAAGTTATTCAGGATGGTGCTTCAAACGTTTCCCAAGAATGTCCCAGATATGTTCAATTGGGTTAAGGTCAGGACTAGGAGCTGGTCAGGCCATAACATTAATCACAACGTCAGCAAGATAATGTCGGGACAACAAGGGCTGTATGTGGTTGTGCATTATCCTGCATTAGTAAAAAATTTGGATCTACAAAAGGGACATATTGCATGACATGTTCTTCTAGAATGACCAAAATGTAACGCTCAGCATTAAGGTTCAGATTATTTATCACCACCAAGTCGGTACGTACTGTTAAAGAAATACCTCCTCACATCATAATTGAATTTTATGTTTAAAATATAAAGAAAGTCACAACCATTTAAAAACGAAAAAATTTTAATATTTAATTATTTTATTATTATCTATAAACTATTAAAACATTTTAAAAATCATTTTTTATTTATTATTTTAAATTATAAAAACATAAATAAATGTTAAAAAAAGTTTAAAAATACTCCTAAACATTGATTAACTATGAATTAAAAAAAAAATAATAATTAAATATGTATTTATCTTTTCATCTATTTTGAAGGTTACAACGCTTATAAATATTATATCTATAATAAATATTGTTAGAAACCCTTAATATCAATTACTATTATTATTTCATCATATTTTATGTGTCTTAATTAATATTCACTGAATAATTAAAATCGTTGTTAATTCTTTCTTATTTATCTTCTACTCAGTAAATATTATATATATAGTTCTATATGTTAAATAAAAATAATAAATATTACATTTGTTTATTGATATTAGTAAATTCTTTGTTTCATTGACTCTTCATTTTTTATATATTATAATTAGTACGCACCCTGAATAGCAAATAAATAATAAATATTTTCAACCTTGATGTTCCTGTAGCACACAATAAATAAACAGGTCTGATTTGCAATTACATTTTAATTAAACTGGTTATTTTCAAATTAAAAAAAAAATTATACAATTACTGTCTGAACTCGACTTCTCAGATATTGAATCGAACAGTGTGCTTCAATAATTTTAAACCCAGGAAACAATAATCGAGACAAATATTTAGATGGTCACAGATAGGACAGAAATTAGTCTAGAAATTAGACAGATTAATCTAAGGATGTAAAGTTCGAGTGTCCAAAAATTAGTCAGATTTCTGACTTTTATCGAAGCAGATAATGGACTTAATTACGAGTCCAATGACGGTTTGTGAGAAATGCCCACAACGCAACTAACTGACGAAGATAAAACACGGAGTGTACAGTTCGAACAGTTTCCTGCGGCGTCGAAACAAAGTGAACAGCTTGACCCCATTAGTGTGCTGCTAAATCGATGTATGCAAACAAACGAAGCCAATATTCATATTAGTATTGTTTTGATCCATTTTTCCTTTAAAAAGGATTGGCAAATTGTTTGCTAAAAGCTCTCTACATTATTTTTTTTGTTTTGAATATATGTATCAAATTATGTTATATTAAACAAATTACAAGAACAAGAGTATCTCCATTACAGCATCAATTCAAAAATTATTAATTATAATGTTGTGTTAATTGTGCTATTTTGGACTGTTTCAACAGAACATTTGATTAAACAAATATATTCATAAAAAGAACATGACTTTTTATTTTTCCACGCAATTACTACATACCCATTTTAAAGGGTGCTTAATTCCGCTAATAATATTTTTATTTCTGGCTTCCATCACATTATTTTTAATTTTAATTAATTATCAGATTATGATTTTTTTTATATTATTTTATCTATTGTATCATCATTTTGTTATCTTTTCAAATCTTTTAAATTAATTAAAAACAAAAAATTTGGTGACTTATTTATTAAAATTTTATAGTACATATTTGGTAAATAATTGTTGCTTTGTCTTTGAACGTATTAATGGAAATTTTTGCTAATATTTTCTAAATCTTCTACAAAATTATTAAAAAAATGTTTAATTAAATCTGGTTATATTATATTAAAATAACTTTTAAACCTTAGTTGCTTAACATTACCTATAATATTTAATTTATTTTATTGTATTGTTTTAGCAAAAGTTTGCAATAAATATTTATTGCATTTTTAGTGAGTTATAACTTTTTAAATACTTCTACAATTAAATGTATTAATACATTTTAATTGCCTAAGTTTAATTAAAATGTAGTTAAATTATGTATTAAATATTTTAATTTCCCTCTCGTAAAAATTAACCTGTCCACAAACTAACTTACAAAATGTGATACATTTATTGAAATTCATTTTACGTACTCGTTTACATTGTAAATTTAATTATTTCTTGTTCCACGTCGTCGACGTAACGCAACAAAATTTCCGCACGTCGAATAAGTTTTTAGTTCATTTGTACCGAACCCTTGCAAAAATTTAATTGTAATATCAATTGAACACACTTTAACCATTACATTATAAATTACACTGTATTTACATATTACAGTTGATTCGATGATTACGATAATGACAAAATAACAGCCCGTGTAGTTTGCTTGGGGGCGCCAAATATCAGACAAAAGTACATGGCAGTTTTTTAAATCCAACAAAAACAATTAAAATACAATTTAAATGCAAGATAAGATTTTAAGATAACTAATCCGTCGTGTCTTTAATTAGCAACAGCAAATGGCAATAACCGCGTAGCAAAGTTGTTTCAAAAACAACTAAACTTCAGTCAACGACAGTTTTTAACTATAATTGAAAATTGGATTAGGCTTCATTGTCAATACACAATCAGCAGGTTATCACACCTGTTCAAACAAATTAATTGAATACTTAATTAGAACACCTGGCTTTTATCAACAACACAACAAAATAGACATTTTAAATCTCGTTTTAACAATAGGTTGTAAACATTGTTGCAGAACATCGTCAAATTCTGAAGGGGATCAATGGGGAGTTCAACGCTGGAGAATTGACGGCGATTATGGGCCCGTCGGGGTCGGGGAAGTCCACCTTAATGAACATTCTAGCAGGATACATGTAAGTTTAAACAATTCATATGTCGGTTTGTGTAAGTATTTACATTCAATTGAAATAGGTAAACAGATAATGCAGGTTTAGGATTTTTGCAAATTACTCAGATATGTGGTATTCTTTTATTTGGTTAGATATTTATAATTCATAAGCAAATTTTTTATTAATAAATAATTAGTTATTAAATGATATTTAAAACATATTTGTATAAGTTGGATAACATGCAAATTATAACAAATTTAAATTAATGTGAATTTTACAAAATCATAATGATTGTAAAAATGTACAGTAAGATAAACAGAAATCATCAAAATTATTAATACCAGTAATTTAAGTGCTTAAAGTGGGTTGTATATCAATTAATATTATTATTTAACTAAATAATTATTTATGATATGATCAATCAATCACAATTTAATATAATCATAAACATATAGTACAGCATTACATATATTATCAATTGCATTAGAATAACGTTTTGACAACTATTTAAACTGTAATAACTATATAATTTTAAATTAAATTATTTATATATAATACTTTATATTTTTTGTAGTTTTTTATCAATTTCAATGGGATATGTATAATATTTTATTTATTTAACTGGTTTCCTGTTATATGCTAAATAATTATTCATTTCTTGTTGACGTGAAAATCCTTTTAAATAAATAAATTTCATAAATTTAATATTAATTACAAATTTGAATATAAACAAGTGACAATTAGACTTTTTTTAAATTACCATCAAAATTAACATAATGAGGCATATAATGACATTTTTTAGGGTATCGTCTGTGTCTAATTATAGTTAATTGAAACTGGTTTCAAACAATGGCTGATACGAAAAACGTGTCAGATAATTACGAATACGAGCCAGGAGGAAATAATTATGTACATGGATAATTGTTTTGATGCTTTGTGGTTAAAATTGGTTGGTTGAAATATGTAGTTTAGAAATAAATCCCGGAAATGCTTTTAGACACTAATGAAGTATTAAGCGTTTTTTTAATGGAACAGTTTAGGAAATTTCTCGGTGTATGAGTAAACTAAATTACAATGCAATGTATTGGTTGTATTGTACAATTTTATAAAAATGTTGTGATGCGATTAAACTGAAACAATAAATTTAGGTTCCTGACATTTTTACTACATGTTGCTTCGCATTAATGTATTATCTGATAAAACTTAATTTATCTGTACGGAAAACATACATTCTGTACATTGAAAATATTAACTGTAATTTTGACTGTTGATGCATCTTCAGTCATACTTAGGCTGCATACTGAAATTGGACGTATTTTTACATACACATATACATACATACACATTACACTTACGGAACATCACACACTGATTTTAAATTTTACGGAGCAACGTTGCAAAGTAAAATAGACAGTCTCTCTTATCAAATACGAAATAAATTATACGTGGGTCAACGATTTGGTGATAAATTAACTCTTGCTAAATGAAATAAAGACAAAACCATTTCAGCGTTAATTAAATCAATTTTTATATTTAGAATTTGTATTATTCTATTTAAATATTTGACGTTCAACTTTATCTTATAAAAACAGTGGATTAACAAAAAAAAATCAACAAGAGTTTGTGAAATCCAACTATTTTCATACTAACTGATTTCTCAATTGCATCCAGTAATTTTCTAAATGCGCAAATCGACATTTTTATTATAATTATTAATGTAATGGCGTTTATTATTAACCATAATTTATACAAACATAATTGCACATCATTAAAATATTCTTATAGTCAATGAATGGATGTTTTATATAAATGAAAACATTACTCGAAAATTATTAGCTCATATATATATAAAGAAACGTAAGAATTCGTGTAAGGTCATTATTTAGTAATTAAATAAAAAATCAGGTTATTTCAATTTCTATTGGAAAGTAAACGAATAAAGAACATTACGATGAATATATTAATATTGTTATTGTTTCTTTTAATTGCTTAATTTTAAATGTTAATTATTAAAATCGTTGATAAATATCATTATTCATTTTTCTTGTGTATATATTCCTTTTTTCTTTTTTATTTAAAAATATACTGTTTAATATAACGATAGATAAATGAGATTTTTATATTTTCTTTATATATATTTATTATAATGTAAATTTATTCTTCATTTAATTATATATACCACATTTGAATAAAATATTTATTGTTTAATATAAAAATAAACAAATTACATTTTTACTTTGAAAGATTAAAATTTTTCATACAATTCAAAAATAATATTAATTTCATATATACAGTAGTGGACATAATTATAACAACATATTAAAATATATTAATAATATAAGTTATACTATTCGAATCTGCTTTAACTAATTTTATTCTTTAAAAAATTACGTACTTATATATTTTACAGTGGACAAAATTACAGAAACTTTTTTCATTATGATCTTTCATTGCTCATGACAAAACTACACAATTTTTTTCCCGTAGTGAATATCGTCGAGGTTTAATTTGATGATATTTGTCATTAATTTCTAATGTATATTCGTTGTTCCTGAAAATATTTTTTCTTTTTAATTAGATTGTTTTTAATTAGATTATATTTAAATACATTACATATGTTTTCCCTTAATTGTCTTAAATTAAATTTAAATAAATTCTTCCGAATAATTATTAAAATCTTTCTGAAATACCATTATTATTAAATTAAAAATTCTTTCACCCACATGATTGTTCAATAAGATTTTGTTCAATTTTTATTTAGTAACAATTTTTGTTCCCTTTAACTAGGAATATTTAATTAAACAGTATTACTCAATTTATAGATAAACGACAATGAAAGTATCTCTGTCTAACATTTATATCGATAACAGATACAGATCTATTAAATGCATTTTAAGTCAGAATTGTCAGTTGTGGTCCGCATTAAGAACGGTGAACATCCCAGCAAGTGCCAAAATGCTAATTAGTGCCAAAAGTATAAAAACCTCTATGACTCATTGTGACACAAAACTGTTTGGTGATACCCAGAGTGAAATTTGTGCGAATGCGTTCCAAGTTCTGGTCTTAACACGTTCATTTAAATCGGTGAATTACCGTCTTATGTAATCCCACAACAAAGTGAATTGTTGGGCTGAGAAGCATGAACTCGCCTTTCAATTCCGTCAGCAGAAAATAAGCAGGTAAATCCTGCAACGAATCGAGTACACATGCACCGAGACCAAGGCGGCGTATCGATTTCGTCGAGTACATTCGCACCGCAAATGAGTGCGCTTGCACTCAACTTATGTTCGTCCTTTGTCCCCGTTTCTGGGATAAAAAACGGTGAGCAAACATAAGCATTAGTCAGCGAACTGTTTCTTGTATCCGATAACAGGTTTACTCGCCAAGATGTTTCCGGTTAAACGTAATGGTTTTAGAAGAAAAAGAGAATTAAAGTGATTATTGGCTGGATCAGCAATTTTATTGACGGTTCGTGGAAATGAGAGCTTAATTGTTCGGACGAATCCAATCTATCATTATCTGATATTAATTGTTCATAATCTTCTAATAAATAAACACTTATTTCAAATTCCAAGAGAGGAAATTGCTAAAACATAAATACAGTATTTAAATTAATTCTATTATTTCTTTAATGTTTCTGCCCTAAAGAAGAGTTCTTCCATAGGAATTTAATTTAATACAACTGTCTACTTGTCTATTATTTCAACTACTTTCATCATATTAATCCAAATGATTATTTGAACCAGCTAAGCTTAAATACAAGAATTGAAATTGTATTTCCTTTTCATCAAGGTTAGAAAATGGAAGATATAATGAGCATAAAAGAAGAGGAATCGGAATCAATTCAAACATTTATAACTATTATTATACATTATATAATTTTGTTGGGCACTTCTTAATTGAACGTTTTCATGAACGTTCTTCACCATTTATAAACATTTAATTGCAACAAATAAGCACAGATTTAAAATTAATTTTACATATTTTCTCAGAACAAAAGGGGTGGTTGGCAAACTACTCGTTAACGACGAGTTGAGAGATGAAAGCTCGTTCAGAAAACAATCCTGCTACATAATGCAGGACGACAGCCTCCAACCGTTGTTAACCGTGAACGAGGCAATGTCGGTGGCCGCCAACTTGAAAATGTCCTCTAGTTACAATCACAAAGAAAAACAACAAAGGGTGAGTGATGACACATCTAAATTTATTGTTTTTATTATCTATGATGTTTTAGGCGAAGGAAATTTTAGAATCGATTGGATTATGGGAACAGAGGGGCGTGAAGACTCAAGCTTTGTCTGGTGGACAAAAGAAGAGGTTGTCCATTGCGCTGGAACTTCTCAAGAATCCGCAAGTTATGTTCTTCGATGAACCAACAAGGTATACAATATTAGTTTATAAGAAAGATTCCATCTTATAATTATGAATTATTTTACCATGTAAATCAAAACATTTTGTTTGCTTTTTTAATTACATAATTTTTTATTACAAATATTGACTAAGTTTGGTAATATTTTGCTATGTAACTAAAATTATACAGTATAGAAATGTAATATGATTTTCATATCATATTTAATAATTTATTTAGTAAATATAATAAATATATAATATATAGTTATCAAATATTAATTTATTATTATTTACAATATAAATAACTTAATTTAAAACTTATTGTATTACTTGTATATAATAATTATTTTAAATTTAATATGTAATTGCTTAAAAGTTTAAAAACAACAAAAAATGAAAAAACTTAAAAATTTTCAAATGTACTGTATGTAAAATAGAAAAAAATAAACCAAATAAATAATTACAAAATGTATGTTAAATAGTAATTTATCCGTATACAAAATTTAACAAAAGTTCTTTTGTTATGCAAAAACTGATGATTTGTTTCAGATAAGGATATCATTTGAATAACAATAATACCCTTTAAACCTTGGGGCGCATTAATATAACTCAGTCGTCGACTCATCCAACCGCATAATGATTGTTAAAATTACAACATTAATGGATTTTAAATTTAAAAATTCGTGCATTATTTATTTAAAACATTTCTTTATTTAAATGCTCCATTAATTCGACCTCGCAATTTACCGATGATGAATTTATACTAAGGTTGACCCTTTCATGTCGTGATTAATTTAGGTAATATTCGTGTTAGAAATCCGTTGATTGTAATAATCACAATTATTCTATAAATTGCAAACCACAAGATCTATTTCTCTTTTTTAAATGGTTCAAGTCGAATTATTTCGTGAATTTTATATCATAATTCATTTATGTGAATTAGAATTTAAAAACAATTAATATTAATTCCTAATTGCATATTTGACAAAAATATTAAACTGAGAATAAAAAATATGAATTAAAAGTTTAATAAGTTTAGTTTATAATAAGAAACTAAAATATATGAAACAAAGATACACAAAAAATTATTCCTAATGTTATAATTAATATTAACATTATTATAATTTTAATCATTAATTTTTTATAGTGGTTTGGACAGCCTGACATCCAAACAATGCATAATGCTGCTGAAGCAAATAGCAGCAACCGGCAGAACTGTGATATGTACAATCCATCAACCAAGTGCAATGTTATTCGAGATGTTCGACCACCTCTACGTCCTGGCTACCGGAAAGTGCCTCTACCAAGGCTCCATCAAGGGTCTGCTTCCTTACCTCGAAGAAGTCAACCTCAGATGTCCCTCCTATCACAACCCCGCCGATTATTGTATGTTGTCGCGGCGGTTGTTTAGAGCTCGTTTAGTAACTTGTGGTTTTTAGTATTGGAAGTTGCGTCCGGAGAGTACGGAGATGACTACTTGGGAATTCTGTCCAATAAGTCCGACAACGGAATGAACAGTGACTGGAGGAAGAAGCAAAGGAATTCGCTGCAGTTCCAGTCCGTGGAACACATAGGTAAGACACCGGCGTCCACCAAAACCATTTCCCTAATCGCATTTTCATCGCCCACAGAAAAAATTATGGAATCCGGAAGGATAACACCGGTGAACGCGCCTCCAATAATTCCGCCCAAATTTGTGAAAGCCTACAACCAGTATCCTACGTCGTTTCTGTATCAGTTGTACGTGTTGTTAAAGAGGACGTTTTTGATATTGAGTCGCGACAGGACGCTAACTTACTCGAGATTGGGCACACACACCGGCATCGCCCTCGTCATAGGGATTTTATATTATGGCATCGGAATCGACGCTTCGAATATGCTCAATAACTTTAATTTCATATTTTTCTCCGTCATGTTTCTCATGTTGACCGCCTTCAATTGTGTCACTACTACTTGTAAGTATATTTATTTGATTAGTTATCCAACAATAATAAAAATGCATCCTCATTGAAAATTTTGGCTTACAATTAATGTACTAAATATAATAAAGTTATATTTTAAATATAAAATATGAATATGGGAGATCGCCAAATTATATTCAAATTAGAAATTAGTTATAATAAAATTTGCAATAAGTTTAAACATATGGAACATACCTCAGAAATTCTCATTTTTCAATAACTTTGATCTAGTTTAAATTTACTATGTATTATACTAAAATACATACATACAAACATAGTGGTGGAGAATAGTATGGAATATTTTTAAGAAGTGGATTTTTACTCCTGGGATTTTTCATATCTGTTGTAACGGTACTAAACATATAGGAAAAGAGTAGTTGAAATTTGTGAAAGTGACCAAACGCAATGTGACTTGGCAAAAACATTAAATATTACTCAGTTCTGTTTCGATTATTCTGTGTAAATTCCGCATTCAAGGTGGTGTTGACATTCGACGTAAGCCACTACATCCACGAATTAATGTTAATAAAATATTCCACATTTTTTTCCATGCCAAATTGATATTTCATTAAAAAAGTAAAAACCTGGGAATATAGTGATCATTGTGATTAATGTACCAATCTTACAGTAAATTTTCCACCTTTCTACCTATAATTCAATACAATAGATTCAATAGATAGATTCTGGTGGTTCCCCTCTTTTTCTCACTTCTTTTTCTCTTATTTTTTAAAAATATTAAGTAAAATTTAGAAAAAAGGTACTATTAGTTAATTTTGATTATCACAACCGTTTTTGTGATATTTCTGTTTAAATGTTTAAAGAAAGTTAAAGTTAATTTGGAAAACTAGTTAGTTAATTTAATAGTTTCTAAAAGTTTCAAAAATATGTTCAAACTCCAGTAAGTAATAATTCTGTTACTGAAACAATTTATGAACATTTTTGGAAAAATTATTGGAAAGGCTTTTTTATAATATACAAAAACTGCACATACTAAACAAGATTATAATTGTTTAATTTGGAGTTGGACAGATAATTTAAAATTTTTATACATCATTCCAAAAAATGTATTCATAATTATCTTCAGAAGACAAGAATTACTAATTTTTAAAATTATTTTCATATTATCATATGTTCCTTAATTAAAATGAATTAAATTAATTTATTTTATTTACTTTTTATTCGTTATTGAAGATCATAACCAAAATGATCGCTTTAAATCCGGGTTGCCTATGCACAAGTTAAGTTACAACATATTTTAGTGTTATTTCCTGTATTTATTAAATTTACGCCATTATATGTACTAAAATGTATTAAAATATTAAAATAATTTCTAGTTCCATCCGAGGTACCCATAATAACAAGAGAACATTTCAACAAATGGTACTCCTTGAAATCATATTACCTTGCTATATCATTAGCAGACATTCCAATTCAGGTAAAATAATGAATATTGAAACTTCTCATCAAATAAATTAATTGATCATATTTTTTCAGGTTGCAGCTACATTAATATACAGTCTCGTTACTTACTTCTTGACACAGCAGCCTTATGAAATCCAACGAATATTATCTTACATATTCATATGCATATTAATATCTTTGGTTGCTCAAAGTTTCGGCCTTTTGATAGGAGCTTGCATGGACATAAAGGTAATAATATAGCGGTTTTACCCTCTTTAATGTAAAATAAAGATTTTAACTTTAAGAGTTAAAAAACTCTTCCAACAAATTTTGCCCAAAAAGCTTGATTTATATAGATGTTTATAAATAAAAATATTAAATTTCGATTAAGATATATTTGATTACTCACTCATTCAATGGTTTGTTTACAGAATGGGGTAATATTCGGACCATTGTGTTTCCTACCCTTCACAATATTCTCCGGCTTCTTTGTCCAGCTGCACGACGCGCACCCGTACATGCGCTGGCTCTTCCACATATCCTACCTCCGCTACGGTTTCGAGGGTCTCGTGCTGTCCGTGTTGGAGAACAGGGACAAGCTGCCCTGCAACGCCGACTATTGCCACTTCGTCTATCCGAACAAATTCCTGGAGGACATGGACATGCAGGACTCCCATTATTCCATTGCTGTGATATTCCTGCTCAGCCTCTTCTTCGCCATCAGATTGGCGGCGTACTTTGCCCTGATCATCAAGGTGCGGATGAAGCGATCGTAAATACGGCCAAACCTCACTACCTCCGAAAAATGTCTTCACAGGGTTTCATGCACGGTTTTCCAGGAAAATGGTTCAATGTTTGTTTCTGGGTGTTTGTTGTACGTTTTATCTGTACTTTTTCGGATGACTTGGTTCTTAAAAAGACGGTGTGATACACTAAAATGTGTTCAGGTATAAAAGCCATTGTGATAACAAAGCATACATATATATTTTAAATATCTCTTTTATAGCTGGATGTGTAAAACTAGGTTTAGGGTACGTTGAAGACTGTGTACTATAATTACGTTCGAGTAGCACTCACTCACAATCAATTTGCCAAAAATTTTTATTGAACAAACAGGGTACTCTGTCGACGAAAACTTGCTCTTGTCATAGTTATAGCACACATTCTGAAAGAATTATAAAGAAGTTTGTCAATTTTATAATCACATAGACTGTTAAAATATCATGCAATAAAGTTACCAAAGAAAGAATTGTAACCACATCAAATTGAATTTTTTAGTGTTATCGCGTTTAGTTTGTACATATAAATAATACATCACTGTATTGAGTGAGTCCATTGTTACATTTTGTACGTTGAATCATAGCAATTTTGGTGCTATGGTTTTAGAAAAACGCATTAAAGTATTTTGTAAAAATATTTTTTTTATACGATTGTGCCATTATTACATATCATGTTAGTTTTTATAAATATCGTGACGACTTTTATGGATCAAAAATGGACAAATAATTTTAGGACTATTTATTTTTTAACAAATTATAAGGATAATATGAGATTGATTGTGAATTAATTAAGAATATTTTGCGTTACATTCCCAGTACTTTAAATATTTGCACATTGTATTGTGATTTATAGAAATATATCAATATTTTTGTAGGTAGTTTATTGATTTGATTTAAATCCTGTTTTTTCCATTTTGAAAGGTCAGTTTAAGTACGCTTAAGTTTGCCAGGAAAGAAAACACCTTAAGATTATCATTTGAAGAAAATGCGTCTGGTGTTTATACTATAATACATACACATTTATTATGATAATACGTAATTTTTTCATACTTCCAAATCTACAATTTATTATTTTAAGATCTGAAAATAAATTTGTGTATTTTGAGAGCCATTTGTTGATTATAATAATATAATCACTTCTAATGTTAATCTACAAAAAATTAATATATGTAATTACAGGATTTTTACATCTTAATGCCATAATTAATAAGGTGAAATATGTAAACCATATATTTAAATATAAGTTTATTCAGTTTAGCCTCAGGTGATTGATTAAAACAGGAAATTCAATAACAATTATATTAATTTGTTTATTGATAATTGATAATAACTTATCTGGTTAACTAACACACTATTATAAAACAATTTTGCGTGATTGGAAGATTTTAATTAATATTTATTAGGGTAATTTAACCTTGGCAGTGAGAAGAATCAAATCATGGAATACACAATTATATCGTTGTGATGAATAATTGTTACTCGTTATCATTCAGTTTAGATTCCTTTTTAATAGTTGTGTTATAAAATCAACTGAGGCATCACATCATATACACTGCGCATCTTTTGAAGTGGATAATTTAAATTCTCCATACTAAATAATTTGAATAATATTCTCAATATTTTTTATCAGTAATGTTATTTGAATATTTCCATCTTTAGACGGTCTGTATTTTAAATTTATAAAAGTTTAATAGACAACGTTCTTGTCAAGTAAAAAATTTTATTTTGTTCATTCTTAATTTGTCTATTGTTCAGCATGTTTCAAAGAAAACTTTCTTTTGAAGATTTTTTGGTTGTGATTGTAGTTTTGGAAATCACAGTCTGAGTCAACAACAAACAACCCAAATGATTATTTATGCTAGACGAAATTCCAGACGTTACATGATGCTGGTTGTGGAACCAGAAAACATTTTCGACACATCCTGTTAAACAGGGAACATTCGGTTGCTCGCAGAGCAAAGACAACTGTTGTTTTTGGAGGTGGTTTTTGGAGGTGGTGAGTTTCTCATATTAAACCGAAAACCTATGACATATTCACCAGACTGCAATCCTATTGAACGTGTAAGGAACTGTCTTAAAAGAGAATTTTTCATTCGTAACCACCAGTTTGGATAAAGCCCTTTAAGAAGAATAACGATGTCTGGAACAAGAATTTATTATCTCAATAATGTTGAGGATGCCAAGCAGGGTGGAAGTTGTTCGTAGAACAGGAGAAGACCGACCAAGTACTGATTGATACGTATGATATAATGAATATGTATGTAATATTGTAATATAAATTCTGACTAAGATTTTGTGTGGGTTTTATTTATCTTAGAAATGTGTTCCAATAACAATAACAATTTATATACTATTTAATACAAATCTCTATCATATGTTATGGTAATCTGAGACATAGAATATTTACTGAGTTCCAATAATTTTCCTCAAGACTGTTTAGTCATTTTCACAGGCGGATGTTGTTGACGAGAAAGATAAGCACGAGAATATACCGTGTAAACATAAACAATCCTATAAATAACCATCACTCACCGTGTATAGAGGAAGAGTTATTTATTCTGGGAATGCCCCTGCATCGAGTATGACTTCACATTCACGTCCACAGTTCAGACATAATAAGGTGACGTACGCTATCACAACCAGTGGGGTTATTATTCTTATTTTGGACATGAGCGCATTATTATTTTTTATTGCGGTCCGCAAAATTGTTGGCGCTTAAGATAACAACGAGACGGCAACTTCCAACATCATTTCTAAATAAATACGCCTCAAGTTGGGTAATTGTGTGGGTTTTTAAAACATCTTGTTATACTTGTTTGTAAAATTCTTCCTTTTTATATTTGTGCATGTTTAGTATTACACAACTGAATTAAAATAAATAAATAATTTATGGAATTTGTCAAATATTTGCTACATCCGTTTTAGAATGCAAAAAGCCGTCCTTCGGAAGACACAAAAGAATTTTTATCGTACCGCTCGATTTGAATACTAATGCACCCCGCGGATAATTTCTTAACGTCACAACATAATTAAAACAAACTAAATTAAATAATAATAATAATAATAAATAAAATAAACACCCGCAGATAATTTATAAAAGTCCCAGACCAATCATTATTTAAATTCAGCGCAACATCAAATCAAAATTTTAAATAAGCCTTTTGTTTGGGCAACATGAAACGGTTTATTAAACTGGCAAAACCCAATATCAAAAAGTGAGATGCGATTTTATATCACGTTTCGTTAATTTACTGCTCCACGGGACCCTTTATTTCGTATGGAATGGGTATCCGTCAACGTCAGGACTATAAAATCAAGATTATTAAATGTCGACGATAAATCTGATGAGATTGCGAGACGTGGAGTTGCATTTTTGATTGTGGATTAATATAAATTGAACTTAAAATTGGTAAATCCAAAACGCAGGTGAAGATTTATGTTTGTAATTGAATTTTAACTTTAACTCGTTTCCATACAACAAAATTTTAAACGTTAAAGACGTTTACAAACTCAAAGGAAGCTTCAGAATGTTAAATGGGAAGTCCTACTTCATCCATCATATACCTCAGATATTCCTCCATGTTACTGTTTTAATAATTATCCAATTCTTTATGTAATAAACAACTTAATTTTGAAGAAAAGAATGGACATTTCTTCAATTCCAAAAATATTTTTGTTTGACATAAAATGGTTAATTTTAATGGTGGTGATTTTGTTGAATAAAATTTTAAAGAAAGTTTAGTTAAACGTTGAAGCATAAATTATTTTTTACCCTACGTAACATTACACATAATTTATTAAACCTGAATAATCTTTCTTATTTTAATATTAATCGTCGAATTAATTAACCATGATTAATATAATTATTTGTTACGCGCCTGTGATTGCTACTCTGAATAATTGTTATTCATGAGTACGTTTTAAATAACAATCATTCATGAAAACAACAGAATTCTGTCGGACCTTATAAGTATTTTCTTGTGATCATCTCCAACTTGGTCACATATTTCTGTTAAATTCTTGTCGTTTTAATCGACGTGCTATAATTGTGTTTTGATATACATATGTTGAGGTCAATAAAACGCACCATACGAGTAGCTGAATCGACGTCACCAGTGAGTGAATTATTATTTGAACTAAATTATGTCGATTCCAGTAATTGGTTTAAATATATCAGTGAGTTATATCATAGAAATAGAATTATTACTTATTAGAAGGCGTTAATGATTAATGAAATACGTGATCAATATTTCTAAACCATATTTTTGTAGTTTTTTTTTATTTTTAGAACAATATCATTGTAATTTATAAATAACTTTTTGTGAGCTTCTTATCTGGTACATACTTGTTTACTGAAATTATTGTAAATTGCCCACAAAGTATTTAAAATGTTATTATGTTATATCAATTTAAATGATCATTAAAAATTTTCATTAATTTGAGTCTATTTATAATATTAATTATTACAATTTTGGAAGACTTTTTTCAATGTGACTGAGTGTTCTTATTCCAGCTGTCTTAAAGGTTCCAAATGAAAACTATTAAAACATAAATATTACTACTACTAACTGCTATTAGATTATTATATATCTGATTAATTAAAATTAAATCAAATTATAAAAACTAAGATATACGCAGAAGTTCTGATATTTTGCAATTTTTTAAAATTCTGAGAACCATTATTTTAAAGAATCCAAGAAACAGATTTTAAAATATGTCTAGGTCATCAAAGTCTGTTTACAATGGTGTCAGTTAATTGACTTATATTCCATTTTACAGCAGAAGATAAGATAGGTGAAGGACGTGACAACCATATTACTTTATTAATAATAGATTTTTTCAAAATAATATACTTCGACAATTTTACTTTATATTTAAAAATAAAAATAAATAATCAAAGATGTATAAATTTATTATTATGTATATAATTATGTAATTATTAACAATTCAAATGTCTAAAAATCGATTTAATAAATATTAATTTATTCATATTTATTTTTGTTTATTTTCAATACAAAGTACAGTTTAAAACATTATTTAATATGTATTTTTGTTTATATTTTTTGTACATTTTTGATAAATCCGGAATATATAAATTTAAATATTTTTCGATTGTACATATGTAAATATTTAAGAAACAAATAAATAAAATTACATGGAAATTTATTTATTATAACTCTGTATAATATAATTATTAATATTGAATAATAATAAACAAACAGGTATCTATTTTCAAGATGTATTCAAATATTACTATTAAATGCTTTACAAAAAATGTATATAAAAAAAATATAAATTATTATTAAAAAAAACCTTAGATGATATAATTAAATAAAATATATTGTACATGTAGATAAGAAGATATATTTCATTGAATTAATATTAGTAACAATTTTACGTAATTTATAAATAGGCAAGATAAATAAGCACTGTTAACAAGAATAGTAATATGATATTTATAATATACCACATTTTTTAATTGTGTAAATATAATATAATAATATAGTTTATAACATACTGTTGTGGTCATTATTATAGCAACTATTTAAAACATTAAATATTTTAGCCAATACTATATTCTTATTCTATAAAATGTTACATTACATTTCCGTGGCATATATTCGATAATTTTCTCAATATTCGGAAGCTCCTTGAACTGTTGTGATTATTCATTTCAATTTGAAAATGAAGCGTTCATTTGTTTATAAATTAAATTTAGATTTGTCATTAAAAACTACTCGTCCCTTCTGTTTTGTCGTCCAGTGAACGTGTTTTTAAGTAAGTCAAAATTTGACTAATACATTTTTAATAGGAACCAGGGTTTTTCTTATACGTTTGGGTTCAAACAAACCCCCATCCACGAACCATTTTCTCACATTAATTGAATTGTTTTATGACATTTGAATTACCCAATTATCGATTGTCTTTTTCGTAGCTATCACGAGTTTTTCTAAAATTCAAAATTTTTCTAATTAACTTATTTAGACATGAACTCTTTGACTCTTCTTGTTTGTCTTGGTAACGTTGATTTATAATTTATTCTTACAATTTCACTTCGAGTAATGATTAAATATTTATAATAAGCAAATCACCACTAGTAAATAATCGATTTAAATTCATATAATGTAAAAATTTGCTATAATTTTGCCCATTGAAAAATAAACAAGTACGCATTTTTTTAAAGAATAGTTGCGGGTCTACTATACAATAATAGAAAAAAAATCAATAAAGACTATAGGTACTGGCATCCAATACAAGTAGAACAATTTTTAACATATTCTAATACGTTGCCATAATTATGATCAATACTGTGCATATTTATCCAATATTATTGATACAACTGAATTTAATAACAAAAATACTCATAGTAATTTTCCCAAATAACCATAAAATATAAATAAAATTAATGAAACAAAAATAGAGCTGAAGAAACATTTCTCTAAAATTACGATAAAATAATATAATATCAACAAATATAACAAAATGTGTTTAGAAATATGTTTATTTAAATATTAAAATTATAATTATTTTGACAAGACAAGACGCAGCTGAATCAATGTCATTTTGTCCGTCAAATTAAATTACAGTCGCCGATTGTCCTTTCGAAAAACGGTCGTCCAACAGGTGGGAGACAATTCTAGATCGGGCGCTTCGCAGGAAAACCACGCCGCCGATTGTGATGCCTATCCTGCCGTATTTATAGTACGCGACCGTCCATCGAGGCAGCCACAACTTATCATACCGCAGACGGTTATTTACATACACAGAATTTATCGGAGTTAAAGAGCAATTTCGACGCAAGTTTGTTTCCATATCGATTTTGCAAAACGAAGAAGAACGGCTTAAGAAAAATGAAGAGCGTGGTGATCGTTTGTCTTATGTGTTTGGTGGCCGTCCACGGATTGCCAGGTGAGCCTAGACAATTTCGTTTTGTTTACGTACAGAAAATTAATTTTCGAGTGGGTGAAAAATTAAGCGAGTTATTAAGTTGACCATATTGGACGTTTAGATCATTTAAATAATCCCACAATTTGTGGCTTGGCTATAAATAAAATTGAACTTTAAAAAATTTTTTATTTTGTCGAATTTGTGTATATGAATATGCAAGTTTGCGAAAATGTTATATCTGTAAATGGTAACAATTATTAACAGTTGACCATATTGATTGATTCGTTCATTTAAATAATCCCACGATTTTTGTTTACTTTAGGGCAAATACAATTGAACTATAATTTGTTTTCCAATAATTTTATTAATAAAATTATTTTAAATAGAAAATAATGTCAACTTGTCTTGTTGCAATTATACTATCACTTGCATAAGTAAAATTGATCTTTGGAGTCTAATGTACTCATTTTTATATTATTATTAAGTTAATTCAAAAATTATTTGATTAAATTCATTCAAAATATTTTATTTATTTAATGTTACTGGCAACGAAATACATTAATTTTTAAAACAAAAATTAAATAAAATTAAAGAATTAATCTAATTGTCAAATATTTAGTAACAAAATCAAGGAATTTTTTAAAAGTTAAACATTATTTTTAATCAATTTTAAAATATAAAGAATACAAAAAATATAAATACATATAATATAAAACTGTTTTCATAAGTTCCCTTGAATATTTTTAAATATGAGAATGGAGCTCATGGAAAATAAAACTTTCATACAAAATTATTTTCAATTATACTTATTATACACAAAATTTTATTTCAAATATGACCGGAAATAAACCAAAAAATTTTTAAAATATAACAAAAGGAATTTCTCCCCTTTTAATTCCATTAATAGAGTAATAATAAATTCTATTATACTGTACATAAACGTATAGTATTTATAAAACCCTTATTACATTTTGGTAATCAAAATAAACAACTAAATAACCAACTATTTATTATTTAAATTTATATTTTGAAACAATTAGTAGTTGTACCAAATTTTGTAGCTGCAAATATTTTAAAATTTTCATTTTGTAAAAACAGCGTAAGAGTACAAAATTATTATAAAATCTCAATGTCACATTAATTTAATTTTGTGTTTAAACTTCCTGTTTCCGATTAAAATAATTAACCTGATATATAATTTTATAGGGATTTAAAGAGTTCTTAGTTAATAGATTTCAATGCGTTGTTAATTGTTTTCTTGAAATCGATTTTTGTTTATTTATAACTACATAATGAAACTTTAGTATTTAATAAAATTATAATATCCTTTACTAATATGGAAACCAATTTAAACAACTTAAATTACATAAATACTGAAGTTCAAGGTGAATACGAAACAATTTATTTTAAAGCGGAAAAACAACATTATTAATTTAATATTTATAATGATCTATTAATATAATAGCCTTTATTCTTTTTATTTGTATTCTCGAGACTACTAGAGAAATTTACTTATTGCTAACGAGTATTGAAATTTCTCTAATTGCTCTAGTATAATGTCCATTGTTAGTATTCTTTAGAATTCACAATCAATAGATTAATTGCATAAAATTAAAAATACATGTCAATTGAAAATTATACTTTTCCTAGTAACCTTTACAGGTTTTATAAAATGAATCATCAATTTACACGTAAACAAGGTTCATTTTGCTAAAATCAAAAATATGTACTCCTATCAATGTAAATTACAGTTAGTCATACGCTTTTAAAATTTACTTTTTACAAGCCCACAGAATTTCTGACTATTTACGTTTAAATATTAATGAAATAGATAAAAACTTAATTATTATACTATTCATTTACATAAAGTGATATTTGCTGCAGCATTGCTGGCCTTATCGAAAAAAAACACAGTATGAGTGTATTTTTTCCAAGGTTCAATAATAATCAATAATTATATGTATTCTTAGAGTCTTCCTATATTTATAATAATTTATGGTACACAATTATTGTATTTAAATCATTTGCGAAGTCGTTACTAGAAAATAAAAGTTCAATCTCAGTTTTGATCTTTTCTTCGGTTTTAAGTTATTTATTACTTAAAACATTGGACGATGACAAAATAGATGATAACATACAGACGCTGTTGACAAAAGAAGCTCGCCTTTATTTAATTTATAAATGTGGTCAATACAGACATAAGTTAAAGCTTTTTTTAATACTGTTCCGTCAGCCATTGTCTAAGACCGGCAAGAAAAGTAACAGGACGAGTAATAAAAGGCTTATTTGCGTTGCGTGCAAAATGGAATTGGGAAATGTCAAACACTTAATTTTATTAACCTCATTTAATTTATGTGAAATCCACTTGTCCAACTTTTTGATGAAATTCATTACAGGACGCTTCTTTCTAATAGTTGATTCATCAGTTTAATGATTAGCCAGCCTATTTCCGAACATATTGCACGGGAATTTTGCACGTAATATTGCTTAATTTCTTCGTTAATACAGGTTTATCGACGACCTTGGCATTGTTCATTTTCAATGCATTAATTGGCACTTTTAAAACGATGAAACCAAAATTGTGCGACTTCATTACTTGCAGCATCTTCTTCAAACATATTGTGAATGGGTTTAGCCGATTTTTTGACTCACAAAAGAAGTTATTACTAATTATAACACTTATATACACTGATTTCAACAAAAATGTCTCAAATACAATGAAGAAAAAAGTGAATGGCATATTTAATGAATATATAATAAAGTTTTTCATTAATCCATACAATTTAATATTAAAAATGTCTTCATCAACGAAAGACGTAAATTACTTTTTCTTCGTACCTAATATTTCATTTAATTGTAGTACCTGTTGATGTGAAAAGTACTATAAAAGATCTGCTGGAGATTAAATATTTTGTAACAATAAAATTCTTACCCGCAATTAATATTATTTCACTATAAGAAATTCTTAATAACTAATTGATACTGATCTTATGGTTTCCTTTTTTGCTTTCAAATCATTAAAAATACACTACGTACATTATTTTACATATCATTTTACAAAAATAAACGTGAATTGTTACTCTTTATTTTTTGTACTAAATTACCACTATAATTAATTACAGTTTCAATATGTAGTAATTTCCATTTGGTATAATTAAAATCAATACATATGTAAAATATGACATTTATTTGACTTATTTTACAATTAATTTTTATACCTAGTTCTTTTAATTATTATTAATTATTAATAAACGACTACTCATACAAATAATGTATATCTAGTTTATTGACACATAACTAGGACGTCTCTAAACGACAAAAAATAAATCTTCTAATGGCACAAAAATGAAATGAATCAATTCGTATGATTGTTATTCAGCGTGTGATCTAATAATGAACAATGGAAACATAACATTTCTTTTGGTGATAAGGCATATTATTAAAAAAAATGTTTATCAATAGAAATGTCCGTCGACTTCGTAATTTGAAGTCCGAAGGCCGTCAGGTATATTTATTGATGAGCTCCGTTAATAAGCGTTAGTCATGACTGTTTTCTGCGGAATCCGCATTGAAAAATTAAAACGGATTTCGACGAAAAAAAAAGAAAACGAATGTCCCACAGCCTAAACCATATTTAACAAACATCCAATCCGTTGATCTGCACACCTAATTGGATGTCATAACCCGATTGGTAATTTCAAGGATGCAGTTTTTTGAACTGATCGTTTATAAATATTGATTTTATATATCTGCACTCATTGTTTATGATGACGGACAACAATTTTATAGCAACAAATTGCGCGCGACGTTCGTGTGCAATTAGTGTTTGAATTAATGGCGCTCACCTTGGACAAGTACAATAATAAATAGTACTCTGTACCTGTATTATTTAAATGTATTGTCGAAACGGCTTCGTTGAATTTATTTTTAGGAAAAAATATGATGTAGAGTTAATCCTTGCATGTTACATAAATTATTACAGTTTCAGATGTTTAATTAATGTTAACTGCGATTTTCAAGGCAAATATGCCTTTTTTATTTTTTTTATTCTTGTTAATTCACAGTTAATTTCTATTTTTATTAACTTTGATCACAGCACAACAAAATATTTTAATCATGATATTATTCATAATACATAAATATTTATATATATTTTTAGACCAATATTTTTAGTACCTTTTCCTAATATTGAAATTCTGATTCTGATTTTTCCAAATCTTAATTAGTAGGATAGTATTTTTCAATGATTTTATAAAAAATAATAGGTTTCTGCTTATGTTAAACATTCTACAGAGACAAAACTATACAAAAAGTTTGTATATGCTTCAATTCTTCCGATTAGGCCCCCTAGACTGATTTATGTACAGGTATATAATAAACAGCAATTTGCTTCCATATATTGAACAAATTATGTTCTTATGAAAACTTGAACATGAAAACAATCCCTAACACATATCCAAAATTCTGATGGATTGGTTAAAATACCAAAACATTAATGTTTTGTCTTGCCCGTCCCAACCTCCAGATATTAGTCCTATAGAAATCATTGAGGATCACGTTTATAACTAAATAGACATAAATTTTACAAATTTGAATGAACTCATAGTAATTCAAAAAGATTGAAGTAATATAGACTTGATGTATATTCGGAAGATGGTCGAATCTATGCCACGGAGATGGGCCAAAATTATAATACAAAAAGGATATTATATAAAATATTAATGTTAAATTAAATAGTACAAATTTATTTATAATGATTAGAAATCCTTATTATTTTTTGTGGCAATATTACGAAGCATATATTTAAGAGATTTTTTATGTGCTTTGGAAATTGTTTCTTAAAATCGCTGCGGTCCATTTCTAAGAAATTCAGAGTTCACATTCTTTCAAAGGCCAACATAAAATTACCAATATGGGTTTTTACAGAACCGATACGTGTGCAACGGGAAACAATCTAAATTCCTTCCAGACTAATTAGGTACTAAAATAACTTGAATTTATTTCAGCCAACAAAAAAGATGAAGTTGAAGTGATTCCAGCTAGGGGAAACCAAGGAGACCAACCCGTCGTGGACACCGGAATCTTCACTACCAGCGACGCAGGATTCGGCTTAAACTTCGACCTCCTACAAGGTAAATTACCGATATCCATCACAAATCTTAATTACCTCAATTAAACAATTAAAGCCGTGGGTGACAACAAACGAAACCGTCCCGTTTCGGACTTAAACCATTATTCCTAATTACCGATTGAAATTCGTATGCAAAACGTGTCCGAACTGCGTTTCATGCAATCTTGTTAACCAATTAATGTGCGACATAGAAAGACTGTCGAAGGTCTAGACGTAGGTTTGTTTGGTACCTACACAACATGTGGGTGCAAGCGACTGATTTAATAAAAACGGCAGGAAGTCGATTTTTTTATTTGCAATTGAACCGTGTCGCATTTTGTGCCAGGTGATGGGGTTTTTATCGAATGCGGGCCGATATGTGTTAATCAGTGCAGTCGGATGTCCGTATTGAAAAATGTGCGATCAATCGTGGATCACAGGTTTGAAATTTTAATTTGAAATGATGGATTTCAATTGGATTATTTATAGCTAAAATAGAGTTTGATTGAAATTCACTTGTCGGTTTATTTGTTAGACTCGAGCAATTTTATTCACATTAATCTATTGCAGGATGTTGCGTTGGGAAAAAATAAAATATGAGTTGATGCAAAAACAGGACATGTATGTGTTTGCATAGAAGTATGCACCTACTTAGTCAGCGACCCATTAAATGTTTACTAAACGGAGTATTTATAGCAACTTGTTCCACAATTGCATTTTATGCGTTAATTACATTTAAATGAAAATTTACTTGATAGCGGTTTTATTGCTTACTTGTTTGAAATACAAATCAGGAAACATTTTTATTATATCTAAATTTTAGATAAAGAAAATGGACTAACAATGTGCGCATTTAACATAGAAACATTGATTTTTTTATTTAGATTTATAATACACTACATTTTTTATTTATTCCCTTCTATTGATATATATATATATATATATATATATATATATATATATATAAATCTGATTTTTTTTATTCCATCTAAATGTATATTTCATTCTTGAGTTTAAAACTTTTTTAACTATATGCAGTGGTGTAAAATATGGAATATTTATTTACTTGTTACAAATGTCACTTTATGTAAGATAGGTCTATCAATCAATCACATTCACATTAGTAAAAAATCACTTTTGGTCTAAAAACAAGTATGGAATATTTCATAAATATTCATAAAAAGAAGAAATTCTTGTTGGCTTTTGATGTTTTTTGTTCGGATGCGACGGTGGAGTATTTCCAGAAGGTGGTCAATAGGATTTAGATCGGGAGACTGAGAAGGCCATTCAAGCATATAGTTAAGTTTTTCATTAAAAACCACTTTTTATTTTTAGATGTGTGATTAGGAACAATCCTATTAAATGGTGTCGAATCTTCTTACATGATTTTTTTGATGTTTTGCAAGGAATCTTAAGGGAAAGAACTTTTATAACTTTGTCTATCTTGGGAGTGGTTTTTGGTGGACATCCTGACTTGCGTCCATGTTCAACACCACCTTGAGTGAAATTTATTTTATAAAAAATAAACACACTCTGACTTCTACATTTCTCATTAGTCCGCATTGTATAAAGAGAAAGCTATTCTTTTTTATTTGTATTATTCTATTTTCTTAATTATGTCATTAAATTCACTTGTTTTGTTGATTCTATTTTAAAATCATTTATTTTTATAATAAACATTCTTTAATTATGCAAAATGATAGTTTTAAACATCTAAAAATTGATATTTGTCTGGGTAATTATGTTTTAATTTATGACTTTTACTAAATTAACTATATTTATATTTAAAAATAGAATTAATCGATTTAACTTGAAATAATTTTATATATTTAAAAATAATAAAATTTAATGAATTTCTGAAAAATATGAGAAACGGGAAAACTATAATTTATTTATTATGTGTATTAACAAAAATTTTAAATATACAACTTATTAATACATTGATTGTGATTTTCTCATTTTTAGGATTGATGACCAGAATACGACAACAAATGGACCAACTGATCAGGAACTTCCCGTTCCCCGGTAGCTCTAACGAAACCGATATCGCTGGATTCCCCGACTTCTCCATTGGCGGTCCCCAATTCCCACCAATTGATTTAGGCAAAGGCAACACCACTTCCGTCACCAAGGTAAAAAACTAATTGTTACAATTGATCATTCCTTTCAAGACCGAGAATTATTTATCAATTATTTCTATAGGTAAACACAATTTACATTGATAATTTTTTTTCGTCTTGAATTGTTTACAGCTCCTATTTATAGAGGACAAACAAAACTATGAGCGAATGTTGTATTTGCAAAATTCAAAGAATTTGCGGACCTTACTCATTCAACATCTATTTTGGTTCACTGAATTACCACTCTATTAGAATGGGTGACATCACGTACACCGATGCGTACAATGTAACTTTGATCTACCAAAATTATTATTCTGTGTGATTAAACAGTAGTCGATTAGTCAATAGCACTTCCTGAGATTTCCCCTCCAATGTCAAACCAAAAATGTGACTCACAGTAAGCAATAAAAACACATTTTCACACTTGAAACAGTTCAATTGTAATTATTGTGCAGTAGTGACCGGTTGTTTTTAGTTTTGGGTATGTGATTGTAATTTTATTGAAGTCAATTACTTGTTATTGTGTTTTTATCGTCCGTCCTTAATCTCATTACATTTACAATTAATCATTGTTGCAGATAATTGACGGACATAAAGTGGTGATCAACGAGACAGAGTACCAGAAACAAGACGACTTCGGCGGTTCGTTCTTTAAAGTGAGAATCATAGACGTCCAACCTGATAGTAACGAAACATCCGACGAGGTTCCAGCAACCGCTGTGACCAAAGACAGAGAACCTCTCGAGAACAACAACAGCTTCGAAAACGAGATCCCGAAAGGAACCGAGGTTGGTAAAAGCTCAACACCAGAAAAGGTTATCCAAGCTTAATCGCATGATATTTTAATATTAAATTTTACATAGATCTACAATAACTAATATTAAGTAGTTTATATTGTAATATTTTACTATATTATTATTATTATTAAAGCTGTTGTAAAAATATACAAATAAAGTAAATTTACCTGAGCTTGCATTTAACAATTTTTAGTATATATGATTAAAAGCATGTTAACATTACTAACACATATTAGTTAAATCTTTTTTCTTTTGTTAGCGGTCTCCAATATTTTGAAATATCCACATTTAATAATACATTTTATAAGACAGCATCCAGAAACCTAAAACTGCATGACGATACTAAAACGAAGATAAAGCGAATGGTGCATGACCTGCTCTTACAACTGTATCTTTTTATTAACCCCTTTGATATGAGACATTTCTGTTTGGGCACAAATTTCATTTCTTTGCACTTTCCATCCCACTTAGGCTCCTACCTTACAAAAACTCGAACAATTTGACGAAACGGACAGTCCCATCATGAGTACTACAGATTTCCTCGATGAAAACACCCTAAATCCCACTGAAATAGATCTTAGCGGAGATATTTTGGTTAACGATATGGTACCCAGTTCTTATTCCAATCCCGATGCAGAAACAATACCTAATCTATCAGAATTCGAACCGATAGATTTGAGTGGTGACATAAAAGTTAATGAAATAGCTGCCAGACAAGGGTGGCCTTTGAATCCCGATGTGGAATTCGTTGTTGGAAATGACGGGAAACCCATTCAGCCCGGCTTTTATCACTACGAAACAGTAAGTTAAAATACACAAATTGTTAACGTAATACAATAATGTAATTTCTAGGCTCCTGAAGATAATATCGAAACCTTTGATGAGATTGACGGCGAGAAAGAATCTCCTTATAGAGAAAGTCTTGCTGAATCATTCGAAGACAATTCACTTTCAACTCCGGTCGAAACAAAGACGGTTGATTTAAGTGATGATACCCTGGTAAATGATTTATTGGCAAGAAAAATGGCAGCTCTGAATCCCGACGCAGAATTCATACCAAATTCTCAACTGTACTCAAAAGTCAATCCTCGTTTCGAAAGACTGGAAAGTTTAGATGATGAGTCTAAAGATCTTAGCGGTGACACATACGTAAATGAATTTGCTTCGAATTCTGGTTATCCGATAAATCCTGATGCGGAAATTATTGATGTGAACGGGGACTCAGTGCAAGGACCTAAGTATGAGTACAGTTAGAAAACGGAGATTTTTCTCTTGACAGAGTTGAGACTGAATTTGTTGGTTGTCTTGTAAATGTGCGATTCAAGAACGTTCTTGCCAAAGATTATTTATCATTGTTGCCATTGTCTAACAAATTAATGTAATATTGTGTGATATTAACATAGATGAAGTCTATGAAAATTAATGTCTAAACGTTTGTAGTTTAGTTTTACTGTTTTTAAAAGGCACCACTCTAATTTATTGTTGGGATTTAGAGGCTAATTAATTTATTATCGGACATCACTTGGAACTACTTATTTTTGTATTTATTTATTTTTAATAAATTGTAGTTTTTTATAATTCTGTTTATTTATTTTAGAAAAGATTAAATAAAGTAATGAAATAAAACATTTGGTACATTTTATAGCTTTAATTTAGCATAATCATCATATAATTTTATCAAACTAGGTGGAGTTCTTGGTTTAATCAATTCTAAGGCCTTTTCAAAGTGTTTCTTCTCCACATATTCAATATCCAAACTTTCTTCTAAGGCCATCATTGCAGCTTCATGACAAACTGCATTTACTTCAGCTCCTGAATACCCTTGTGTTGATTGCACTAACTCATCCAAAATTACGTCATCACGAACCTGAAAAACATCATTATCCAAACAAGAAATCAATTAAAAGTATTTACTCACTGGCATCTTCGCCAATTTAATTCTAAAGATCTCCCTTCTAGTGTCTTCACTTGGTAAAGGCACATAAACAATCCTATCCAACCTTCCAGGCCTTAACAAAGCTTTATCAATTCTATCTGGTCTGTTAGTGGCAGCTATTACTGTAACGTCTCCCAAGGGTGTAACACCATCCAACTCTGTAAGTAGCTGAGCCAAAACCCGCTCTTGAACACTCGTCGAAGAACCGCTACTGCGCTCTCCGCCCAAAGCATCGATTTCATCGAAAAAAATTATAGACGGTGCCACTTGCCGTGCTTTTCTGAATACCTCGCGCACCGCGCGCTCCGATTCCCCAACCCACTTGCTAAATAACTCCGGACCCTTAATAGACAAAAAGTTTAGGCCACTTTCTGTGGCTAAAGCTTTGGCTATCATGGTTTTGGAGCAGCCCGGAGGGCCGTACATCAGTACCCCTTTAGGGGGCGTCACGCCTAATCTTTTGAAACTGTCGGCGTGCTTCAAAGGCCATTCGACGGCCTGTCTTAAAATGAGTTTCAGTTTGTCCTGTCCTCCAATATCATTCCATTTGACATTTGGTACCTTAAGATATACTAAGGTAAGTAAAGAGTATTTGCATTTATTTAAATTTAATTTTACACTGACGACCAATTCCTCAGATTGAAACTAAATAGTTCTTACCTCAATTTGAACCTCCCTCATTGCACTTGGCCTGACCCTGGTCAAAGCAAATTTGAAGTCATCGAAAGTTACGCAATCGTCGTTCCTTTTCGAAGCACTTAAACTTGCCCTTGAACACAATGAAACTAAATCGGCACCGACAAATCCGTGTGTATTTAAAGCTATATCTTTCAATTCATCCTCTGATAAATTCCTAGAATAATCCTCCAAAATTTTTTCAAGTATTTCTTTTCTGTTTTTGGGATTTGGAGTTGCTATTTCCAACTCCCTATCGAGTCTTCCAAACCTTCTGAATGCTGGATCTATGTTGTCCACTTTGTTGGTTGTGGCAATCAAAAATACTTTAGAATTAGGATTTTCATTTAAAAAGTCAAACATCATCAACAATGTTGAAACAATCCTTTTCTCAGTGTCTGTGATTCTGGCAGTTCTAGATGGGCATAAAACATCAATTTCATCCAACACAATTATAGAGGGTGATTGACTGACAGCACTTTGAAACAAATTCTTGATAGAATCTTCAATATTACCTGAGTGTTTACTGTACAAGTCAGGTGCACAAATTTCAACTTTGTTGAACTTGGACTCTTCTGCAATGGCATTGGCAAGCAAAGTTTTACCAGTTCCAGAATGTCCATAGAGAAGAACAGATCTGCAATACTTTGGGCCAGATTTTGATCCAAAATATACTTTTATAATGTCCCTGATTTCTGTAAGTTCATCAGAAAGTCCAGCTAGTTGGTGTATGAGATTTGGTTTGATTTCAACTTTAATGAATTCATCATGGTCTTTGTACATCTTCCATTTGGTTTTTTCATCTATTGTGAAGAATTCTGATTCTTTCAATTGTAGTTTATTAAAAGATTCAATTAAATCATCTTGTTGTCTGGCTTCAATTGATTTAATTTGGAATTTAAGTATTTTGCCAAAGTACATCAGGTTTACTTTATTTTCTGTTTTTAAGATTTTACCAATGAAGTTTTTACTGATCCTGTTAATTAAATCTGGATTTATTTCTAAAGCTTTCGGACCATTCAGCAAGATAACTGTTACCAAAGAAGCTGGTTTTAAATTACTGTCTAACTTAGACACACTAGCATGTTTTACACCAGAGAAATTTAAATCATAACCTGAAATCAAAGATTATTTAAACACAAAGTAGCGTTTCACGTAATGACTTACTTTAAACTTACTGTTTCTGGTGAATAATATTGAAGTTAGAGTTTTTTCTGTTGTGGGCCAGACAATTTTAGCAATTGACACTGGCCCCCCTTCAACTTTGCACCAATCACCTATAGATAAATTTGTTAGCTGTATTGCACTTTGACTTAAAAACACCAGAAAGTCTTTTTCCGAGGATGCTAAATTCTTAATCTCTTCATTCGTCTTTACATCCACCGTACCGTACAAGATATTATCTTTGATAAAATCATAATTTTGCTGATTTTGTTCTGGAGGACAATCTTTAGAGTGCAATTCAATGTCCTTGTTTATTAAATTTGTGCCGCAGGATTCGCATTGTGACCATGGCGAAGAGTTTTTCTTGCCCTTTTGTTGTGCCATTTTAAATGTGACAACTTGAATATAACCACACTTTAATTTGAGGTTAATCAAAATGTCAGATCAATAATAACAATAATAATAATAATAATAATAATAATAATAATAATGTATGTCAGTCCCGCAAGACATCCCAAAATAAACAAAATAAATACAAATACAATTGTTAAATAAATGTAATGTTAAGCTGAGTTTACATTGAAGTGATGTCATTTAATTGATTAAGGTGTATTTTCACGATGACTTTGCATTGGAGTCAAGGTTTTTAGCAAAATTATCTAATTTACTGTAATTTAATCATTTCCTCTAATTTGGATTAGGGCGTCAAGTTTTACAACACCGTAAATTCCACCAGTTTAATTCGATTAGTGTGCTAATCAAGATGAAATACTTTTTGGTTTTGCTTCTTTTCGAAGCAATACAAAGTCAGAATTTCACGAAAAAGGCGTACTACTTTAAAATGGATCAACCTAGAAATGAGTTTAAAATACACAACCGCATACAACTTTTAAACTATAACGTAAGCGATGTAAATCATAACCGGCCGGCTTACCTCAGAAAAGCCCAAAAATCAGTAAGTAACACATCAAACAAAACAGATAACATTGAAATTACTCGTTCTAACTCACAGGAGCCTCAACAGAAAGAGTTATTTTTAGACCCAGAATGGGAACATAACTATACGTCATATAATAACTCAGAACTTCCAGCATACTTTCAAAAATTCTACGAGGCTAGAACAAATAAATTGCACAATACAAATAGCACCACTACAAGATTTTTATTTAACGAAAACGCCAACACATCAAGCAGTATAATAAAATTCAACTTAGGAAGTTTGAACGAAAATGAGACGATACACGATGCTGAACTATATTTTTATTGGCCCTTGGACAATACTTCGGATATTTACAAGACTTCGGTTGTTTTAAGACTATATCAATTAGAACCACTTGCTAACAAATCTGAAAATGAAATAGATAATCCGGACGTTCATAAATTGTTCAATGTGATTTATATATTGAAAGCCCAAAAAGGCTGGCAGGTATTTTAACCCTTATACGTTAAACTAGGTGTTTAATATTGTCCTCAGAGTTTTAAGGTGAAGAAAGCCTTCAATAGTTGGATGAAAGAGGAACCAAATTTGGGATTACTTCTAACAATTTCGACCTATGGTGAAAATAAATTATTGTCTATATTCAACGACACGAACACGGGGAAGTTCAGAACATTTGCTATTATTCATATAGGAAAAAATGGTGATGATTTAATAATTTAAGAGACTGTATAAATTTATAATTCTTAAAAATTTCAGACGCATTGAATATAAACAAACCTGAAAGTCCTCAACAAGAAGTAGCATCTCTCATCAATGTAGATCACTCACTTTTGATGCACTACTCCACTAGATGCCAAAGAAAAGGATGGTACGTGGATTTCCGTCGATTGCACTGGAATAACTTCATAATATATCCTGAAGGATACACAGCTTTTGACTGTTTTGGAAAGTGCACAGTTAACGATGACGAAATAGCTAACAATCATATTAAACTGTTGGACTTCTTTAAACAAAGACTGTCGCTTTGTGTACCAATAACTTATTTGCCCCTGCCAATTATGTACTACGATACATTTGGAAATATTGTATTGAAAAATTATGAGAACATGATTGCAACAAATTGTGGATGCAGATAAAATGTATTATTATAATGTATTCAATTTTTAAAATGATTAATTGATGATGATTTATTTCTACAATTTTCAATAAATTATATCCACTTTATGGTACAGTTTGTTTTATTTATTTAGAAGTTTATAACTTTTGCTAGTATGATTTCTCCAATTATCATACTTAACAAAGCGAATTATCCCGTAGATTTCGGTTTTGGGTCAAATTGTGTCAAAATTAGATAGATCATACAAATTTCATGCGAGAGTCCCGCTATCAAATGGGCCACACTGTATGCATAACTTATAAATAAATAAGTAAATAGAGTAATTAAATGTTTCCATTAAAATTACAGAAAACTGATATTTGTCGTAAAAATTAATAGAAGTAAAAAATGGAAAAAATGATGTGATAAAATAATATATAAATGCAGCAGTTAATTTAAGTGATAAGTTTTTTAAAAGTAAATTTATTCATTTAAAAATGTTAAAAAATAAAAACAAATTTGTTAACATTTAATCAATTTATATTGTGGAAATTGTTTTTAATCGAGTTTTACAAATTTTCGATTTTAAGCGGGACTTTTCGAATCATGTAGCATTTGTAAACAACAAAAACCGGCAGTTGGTTGACTTGACCTGTCATATTTTTCTTTTTATGTCAACCAAAGAGATAAACAGATCGTGAAAATGGGAGACAACAATGATATTTCGACAAACTCGTCCGCTGAACAGACGAACGTGAACCAGGACGAACTGATATTAGCCCAGCAACGTCAAATCGAGAAGGAGGTAATTTTCTATATTTTGAGGTTATGCCATTTTTTTAATTACTTGGTCATTTTCGCAGATATCGGATTCGATCCCGCTAGTCGGAGATTTGGAACCGGTGTCGTCCCTTAGCAAAGAATATGTGACTGATAACGTTTATTTAGACAAAGTCAATGACTTGGCTTCAAAATACAAGTTTATTAGAAGGACCAGACCTGATGGTAACTGCTTCTTTAGAGCATTTAGTTATGCCAACATTGAACGTTTGACTGATAAAAAGGAAGAGTTTAATGAATTCTATAATTTTGCTGAAAAGAGTAAGAACACTCTGGTGGAATTGGGCTTTCAACAATTCACTGTTGAAGACTTCTACGACACTGTATGTTTTTCTGTCTTATTGTATTCAATTTACTTATTTTTGACGTTTTTAGTATATGGAAGTTCTTAAGAGAATTAAAGGAAAAGACACTCCACAGGAAGCCAGAAATGAACTCCACACTTTGTTCAATGAACAGGGTTTTTCAGACTATATGGTGGTTTACCTAAGACTATTAACAAGTGGACAATTGCAGAAAGAAGAAGATTTCTATGGCTGTTTCATTGAAGGACACAGAACTGTATGTATTATTAAAAAATGGTATAACATTGTTAACATAAATCTCATATTAGGTAGCAGATTTTTGTCATCAGGAAGTTGAACCAATGTACAAGGAAAGTGACCATATTCATATTATGGCTGCATGTGCTGCTTTAAACTCAGGTGTTAGAGTAGTTTATATGGACCGTGGAACTGGAAAGTCCTGCACAGAGCATGATTTACCAGAAGGTTGCACTCCAACTGTTCATTTATTATACCGTCCAGGACATTATGATATTTTGTACCCATAACAAATGTTAATTTTTTTGTAATATTGTTTTTTTCAATAAAGTGTTAAGCTCCCATGGAGTGGTCAGTAAAATTATACTTCAAACCCCTTTAATCTTTAATAATACATTCAGTTTAGAATAATGTATAAAATAATATATAAGAAAGCAAAATTAAGAGAAATTTGGGATTTTAAGTAATGTAATTTCAATAATATTGTAATAAATTAAGCATAATATATATTAAAAAAGAAATAGTAAATTATATATAAAGTCCAAATAATTTTTGTTTATAAAAAAATTGTTTTATTTAAGATTTATTAATTTTAAATTGATTATACAACACAAGGTAAGATATGTGATGAATATGATACATTATGATTATATAAAACCTTTACGGAACGACCTGCAACATTTTTATGATGAATTCAGTTCATTATCGACCTCTATATTGATCGGTGGGGTGGTGGTGTACATCCGCTCCCCAATATTAATTCAATTTCATACTTCACTTTAATGCAGTTTTGCTTGCAATTAGTGTTTTATTTAGTGTCCTACTGGTTATACTATAAAATTAAAAAGTAAGTTTCTTTTATTGTAAACTTGAAATCATTTATTTCAATAATAATCAATTTAAATAAATTCAATTAAATAGATATTTAAAAATTCCGTAAAAATATGCTTTCTCGGCTTTATTGGTCTGAATGATTTTTATCATTCAATATAAAGAACGTGGAACTTCATACTTTAAAATTTTACTTATAAAAACAATATTACACTTCGAAGGCATTTTTGGGTAGGTGTTCTGTGAATGACAGTTTCGTCAGATTAGGATTAGTTCCAATAACTCATTTGACAGTTCGCAATGTAAATATAAAAAGTCGGGAAAATTTCATTATTTCAAAATGGCATTTGTCGTAAAATCCATAAAAACCGTCAGAACACATTGGAAGAAGTCCACATTCGGTGCTGTATGCTTTTATTACGCCGTTAGTTACGGAAAAAACTATGTCGAGTAAGAACCTAACCTAATACTTGTATGTTTTCGCATGTTCCAATTTTACAGAACCAAAAACTTAATGACTGTATATTGCGAAAAGGCTGCTCAGTACGGACGACAACCAATTCCACTTCACGTCAATCCGCGTCACATTACAATTGTACTAAATCCAAATGCAAATAAACGAAGTGCTTCGGACGACTTTAAAAACTACTGTGCTCCATTGTTGCATTTAGCTGGTATTGCTGTGGATGTGATAAAAACTGAATCTGAAGGCCATGCCAGGGACCTGATGCAAGATCTGAAAACAACAGATGCTGTTGTTGTGGCTGGTGGTGATGGGACTCTATCAGAAATTGTGACAGGTTTACTTCGAAGAACACAAGAGAACACTTCTAATTTGGTACCAATTGGTTTGTATATTTTTCATCATAAGTGTTATCTTAAAGTTAATATAAAAATTATAGGTATTTTACCACTTGGAGGTACCAATTCAGTTGCAAAATCACTGTTTCCTGTGGGACCAAAACTTGAAAATGTAAAAAGAATAGCTGAAGCCACAATGGCTGTAATTGAAGAAGTAGTGAAGCCAGTAGATGTTATGAAAATAGAAGTTTTTGACAATTCAACAGGAGAAAAAGTTGGTAAACCAGTGTATGCCTTAAACAGTATAAAATGGGGTGCATTTAGGGATGCAGAAGTAAAGAAAGAGAAGTACTGGTACTTTGGTAAACTCAGGAATTACGTTACTTATTTATTTAACGGGTACAAAAATAGTTTGTCATGGAATTGTGCAGCACAAGTGAATTATAGTGTACCCTGTGAAGGTTGCAAACATTGTGTACAAGTTAAAAATGATCAGCCTAAGAAATGGTACCAGAAATTCCAAAGGGAGGCAGATCCCAATGCAAAATACTTAGCTGTAGACAATCCCGCATGTGAAGAAGTGCATGAAAAGAAAATTTCTACTTCAGATCTAGCTCTTTTAACTTCAAATGCAATTCCCAGTAATTTAAGTGATCCACGAATTCCAAAATTGCAATTAAACATTGGTCCCGACGCCCCCGAATATTTATCTTTTGTCAAACAGGGTTGGGGTCATGAAAATGGCAAGGGAAGAATTATACAGGAAGTTATTGAAGCAAAAACAATTGAAATTAACCCAGAAGTCGTGTCAAATGATGATGATGAGAAATGGTTTTCTATTGACAATGAAAATTATGAAGTTAAACCAATTAAAATTACATTATTACCAAAAGTTATAAACATGTTCTGTAGAAAAGAAATGGCATAGTAAAGAGTTATTTTATTAAAACTGTTTTATTTTTGATATTTTAACTTCTATTCATATTAAAGATATAGGCTTCAGTAAATTGACATCTAAACAAATTATATACAACAGTGGTCATAATTATAGCAGCTGTATTTCTTGAACTGGATTCCAATACCCAAAATATTTGTTTGAACTAAAAAATATTTTACAATTAAGTATGTCCAGTTAGGTTTGGAAAACAAATTCAGTATTTTTAGTATATAAAAAAATAATACATAAATTTTTTTTAACATGTTTATTTTAAATGTCTTAAATTCAACTAAAATATACTTAACACATACTCAGTCATGGAATAAATAGATATATACAATTTTATAAAACTTATACAAAATTAGAAACTATAGAGATCTACATCTAATAAAGCATTATAAAACTTCCATCAGGAGTTCATTTCTAATGTGTGAATAGTAGTAACTCATTATTGACATTGAATTTTTGCTTCTATTCTGGAGAATATGCAATATAAGTAAATTATTTAGAGGTATATCAAATTTGAACTTATAAATGTTATTATTATTCACAACATCTGATAAGAAAACTGCCGTAGAATTGGCAAGAGTAAAGTTTGTTGTTAATTTGTTTTCCAGTTAGAGGGATCTAGATTTCTAGAGAATATATAACTTTCGCTGTACACGAGGTTCTAAACATCCAATATCTCTAAAAAGATTGTACAATGAAAATAAAATTTGAATTCTTACGAAAAATGAATCATGAATTGTTTAAGCATAGTAAATTTTTACTTAATTCTTCCAAAAATGTATTAAATTCACAATAATAGTGTTATCAGGGATATTAAAAGAGAAGCACAATAATATCAGGCTGAAAAAGTGTGCCTCTACTGCACACTTGTCCACTAATGTTATTGTCTCTCTCTTTTAACATCTCTGTTAAAACTATATTAGGTTTTAAGTGGATGTGACTTCACTGAAAATAGATTACCGCACACTTTATTCTTATGGTAATTTATGTGTACTATTTTTATTGCAATCTACAAACCTTTTTAGAGATTATAAAATTATTATTTCCAGAAAATCTAAATATTGTAAAATTGCTCATAAAACAAAATATATACTTTAAATCACAATTAGTGGCTGGGACTTGAGATATAATTATCACATGAATGTACTTTTGAAGGACACAAACCATCAGGTTTTATGTTCGTTACCTTAAAGAACCGTAACAACGGGCTTTTAGTGGAGGACGTTCGTCTGCTGGGGGTAGTGTCCACTCTCGGAATTTTAGGAGAAGGACAATTTTCCATCGCCTTCTCCTGCATTT